>NC_141241.1:5680924-6300507 GCF_054856555.1 Leptonotus elevatus | reverse complement strand
GCTGAACATCTAATCATGTAAAAGGTTGGGAGAACTTAGAACATTGTGTACAGGGTAGCAAGTCCACTGACGCTCTAAATGTGAAGTGGTTTCTGTTGATAAGTTGCCTTGTGCTAATGATTTTCTTTCCTGTTTTCTGCCCACATTGTTGCCAGATACAATGCTTTTATCCCTCTTGCATGGGTCTGATCTCAACAGGCATGACCAATTTTCCACACTTATATTGGTTGTTTTGAAAAAGCTTTTTAAAAAAAAAAAGTCCACATAAATTACAGTGGAGTTACTTTTCCTAAATGACTTCTGAAAAGAGATCACAAGATACAATGTGATATTATTTATTAAAAAAAAAAAAAAAAAAAGAGAGAGAATGAGACAAGATGGAAAAAAAATATTATTTTCACATTACATGCAGAGGCTTAGGTAATACATGAAAACATCTTACAAAAAAAAAAAAACACTCGCGGTCTAATTATCATTCTTTCCAAGTTTGCCGTGTGATCTTACATGTGAAAATATCTGTTTTACGGGGCGATTAAATCACAGGTAGGAAAGTGGCAAGGCGGCTACTGATGAGCAAAGTGCAGATTTCATCGGAAAATAACACCCAGCAACCAAGGAAACAAGACCGAGTTTATATATTTTACAGAAGACGATGCAGCGGGTTGGTACACAACAGCAATTTTTTAAGGCTGTATAGAATGAAATATTTTTGCTCCCAAAATTGTAAACTCAAGCGTAACTGTTCTTCTTAACACATACGCAAGACGACAACGAAAAACACATACGTTAAAGAAGTCTTAATGTTTGATAGCAGTATTTCTGGCTTAGACGGATGCTGCTATAGAAATGTAGAACATGATATTTTTTGCTCTGAATCTGACTTGCTGCAGGGTCAAGGAAAAGCACGTGACTGCATGAGAAAACCTAATTGAAAACCTTCTTGACAAAGAGTTTTTTTTTTTTTTTGAGAAGGAGTCAAAGATACAAGATGTGCATGACACAGGTTCAGTCAACACCACCAGCAATGGCAGTCACTTTTTCCTCTAGGAGAAGATCACGATCACAAACGTGGGGATATCGTCAAGGAATGAATTTACAACAATGAGCGCTACAGAGAACGGATGTATGGACGGATGGCTGTGTCGACGATAGAAAGAATACAAGCTGGTAAACGATGAGATGATGTCGTCCATGTCAAGTCAAAATCAAATAAATGATCCCATGTCATCAATTTAACCTCACAGGGATCCCGGGTTCTTACTCCACGCAGACAGTGAGACCAACATCCACACGTGCACGTAGATGGAGCGCTCTTATTCGCTGTCACGATGTCATCGTCCCCTCTCGAGTACTTCGAGCCGCAGGCCACAAGGACAGTCAGTTAGGGAATCGTGTCACTTCGTCTCGCTTTTGTCTTCTCACTTCAATGAGATTTTTAACATTGCCTGAGGTGATGAAATAGGGTGACCCATTAGAAATGTACTTTATTCACCAAAACAACTTAATTTGGATCACTGCGTTTACATGCCTTGGGCTGTTACCCCTTTTTTAAAGCAATCTCACTTTGATCCACTCTTCAGTACTGTCACCTTTTGGAATGTTAGGAGTCTGGGTTTAAGAATTTGAATGCCGGATTTATAAAATGCATGAATGAATGTCTGAATTTATTGTTAGTCAGTCAACAATCATTGCAGCCAACCAGCGGAATCAAACAAACATCACATACCAGGGCATCCATATATGGAAACGTATTGGTTGTTATCAATGACAATCTATTAAATCAGTGGTTCTTAACTCATTCACTGCCATTGACGACTATAGACGTCAAAAATTCATGTGAACTTTTTCTATTAGTTTCACTTTTTTTTTTCATTTCATAATTTTTTTTTATGAAAACCTGGAAAAAAAATTATTGTACATTTATAACAGATATAAAATGTGTGATTAATCGTGAGTCAACTATTGAAGTCATGCGATTAATTACGAATACTGACTAATTATTTCTGACGCCCCTTATTTTTGATAATTGTGTTTTAAATTAGGGGCGTCAGGCGATTAAAATTTATTAATTGTAATTAATCACATGACTTCACTAGTTAACTAACGATTAATTACAAATGTTGACGTCTATAGCCGTCAAGGGTAGTGAATGAGTTAACCTGGTTTAATCAAACCCCAGGGTCCGTGTCCGTGTCCGTTCACCCGACTGGTAAGATTCATGACATTGTGTTGCACTTAGCCGTCTTTGGCGGCATATTAGTGTATTTGTTCCACCTATCTTTGCAAGCAATCCTTTAAGGGTGGTAAATGAAGAAAATGAGCAAACTTCATAACAAAAATTATCTAAAAGTGGAATTTGCTAAGGCGAAGAAACACATTTCACTCGTTCCTGTAGGGCAACAGCAACACTCACGTTGATTTTCAATAAATTAATGTTTTTATTTGATTTATCTAGTTTATTTAGTTTATCGCCAAATTAATCCTCCTTGATAATTGCACAATGAAGCGAGTTGGAACATGGAATTATGGAAAATCGTTTTTAAAAAGGAAATTGCAAAATGAGGACAAGCCCAAGCTTTATGGGAGGATGGAGAATTATTTGAGGGAAAAGATAAAAGACTTGTAATTAACATTAGTTAATAGCCTGTCCTGATTTTTTCTAATCGTCTTTTCAAGGTGTGTGATCTGAACATGTTGGATTATTCTTGGTAAATATAATCATAATTCATTTGCAAATTATTCACCTCATTAAGGCGACAACATGGTGGATAATTATTATTGCTTCATTCTCACAGTCTGCATTTGTTGACTTTGTTACAAACATTTTTATAGCCTCATCCTGTCTTGACCTCAATGCTAAGTGAACATCACTAGCACAACATCTTGTCCCAGGGTGAATATAAATTAATACTCTATACCCTGACCAGCCACAGAGTTATTTTTAATATTTAGATTTTCATAAACAGTAGCTACATTATAGAGTTAAAACAAAAAGCATGCCACGCTGCAAACCACAATCACCACACTAAACAAATTGCTAAATGAATCTCTGACAATGGTAATCATTACTGGAGATTTTCAACATCTCGGCATAATAAAAACATTAACACTGGCAAATGCGTACCAGGACAGATTGAACAGTCGATCACATTTTGTGCAAACAAAATATCAAAACAACAACAACAAATAAAGAATCTGTGGAGCAGTTAAAGCCGTAACTGTTGTTCACGCTGTGCAGCTGTCATCAGTTATTGATGTTGCCTCAGTGGATGCTGGAAACTTAGCCAAAGCGGTCTAACAACGCAGTAAATTCAATTCTTAATGTAATTGCAATAAATATCGACCCTGCTTTTGACAAATATATCATGTTGTTCCACACTCTAATTGTGTCTAATTTGACTGCTTCTGTGTATATTTCACAGTTGTTATAAAAGTCTATTATATTCAATCTATACAATGCTACATTGTTATGGCTCATGCCTTCATATGTGTCTCACAACCAAATGTAAAGTGAGCAAACTTGAAGAAACCTCCAAGAAGAACATTTCAATCTCTCTTCCGCGAGAAAGTGTGAGCTTCATCCTTTTTTCAAATCACTCCTGAGAGAAGGGAGTTCGTTTGATGAAGAGGGATCAGCCTCTGATTACAATCCCCTCACAATCCATTAGACACTGAGGATAATCACTTCCTTTCATTCTACCTCCCCCACATATTGATGTCCGCACGTGCTTTCCCCTTGGTGTCACTCTCAGGGGCAACTCAAACAACTCCTCCCATCTATTAGTCGGGTTTCCTCCATGCTGGATGATCAGGCAATCCGTCCATCAGTCTATCTCACGGATGGGCAACTGGCAGCCTGCGGGCCGCCTGTGACACTCTGAGTGGCCCCTTGATTATCTGAAATAAATCAATAAATACATTGAAAAGAAAATTGTTGTATTTTTTTTTTATTTTTACAAACCAAAATTATTCTGCAATAACAAAAACAAAAAAAACGCTGATGCTAAATAACTTAATAGGGGATAAAAGCCTGTTTAAAATTTTTATTTAAATAATATGCAAATATCCAAATTCATGGGTGCCAAAATGCAAATGTTCTAAGTTGTGATATCACCATTGACCACTAGATGGCATACATGGCTTGGAATGTTCTTACACCAGGTCTCTCAATGCATTATAACAAGAGTAGGTCTAATATTTATTTATTTATTTATGTGTTTGTTTTGGGCGAATTGGGAATGATAAGTATGACAAACATAGTACCTAATTTATTTTTTTATTTTTTAGTCAATTAATTTGTGTGGAAAAAATGCACAAAATTAGTTTTTGCACTTAATGTTGGTTTATTGTTCAGCAGTTTTGCGCCATCCTTGAATGGTCATTTTTATGCAATAGAGCACTTTGGATTGAAAAATTGAAAAATAAAAATAAAATAATCACAGTATTTGGTTATTTTGTTGTTGGCTTAGGATAATTTTTAGTTTTTATATAGTTTTTCTTTTATACATGATTTGAAGAATGCATTATGAAAAATGAAATATATTACAAACACGTATTTTGCCTGTTTCTAAAATAGCTCTGGTTAGGAAAGTGGCCCCTCCAGCATTTAAATTGTCCATCCCTGTTCTATTTCTTTTAGATTGAGCTATTGCCTCCCCACACATTTATATGTGTGTGAGAAGAGCTATGGTTGTCTTGTTAAATCAACAATCTCTCTGCATGCTTCATTTTAATTGACACATGCTGATGCTTCTCAATAATTAAAACTCAAGTGTTGCAATTTCACAACTGTTTCTTCTCTGCCTTTGTGCTTGTTCAAAGTGATTGGACTTTTGAAATTGTCACAACAAAAAAGGTTAGCTGACGCACTTACAGAGGAGCTTCTTATTAAAAATGGGTACAAAAATATTCATAATTAAGTTGCTGTCTTATCTGTTTTGCGGCGGGTGTTACTCCAAAGCAGACGGGGTTGAAATTACTTTGGGAAATGAGCAAAATGAATGAGAGGATGACAGGGCAAGAGGGGAACAAGAGGGAAAAACCCTACAGTGAGATCTAATTAGTCCCTGACAGATGACACGGAATTTGGACATATCCCTTGTCGTTACATCAATTAACTGACCATGCACACACACACACAAACGCACACCACATTTTGGTTTTCATACGTCATGGGGACCATACAGGGCTCTTCGGTACGCTCTTATGGACAACAGCTTTAGCAGGATTAAGGTGCATAATTGTCGGCTAGAACGTTATTATCATAATGCCTCGGCCTCTGATGTTGTTCAAACTAACCAAATTTTAAAAACAAAACCCAAATTGAAATAAAAACTAGTAATTATGAAAAATCCGCAACCTAATATGAGCACATTCCATATTTCCTCGCGGTAAATCTGATCAGGTCCCGACATCATCCTGAAAAAGAAGACGGCTGGATGTTGAGAACGGTGAAGGACGACTGCGTTGACACAGGCTCGCTGAATAAGCAGGACTCGTCTTTCCATCCATCCCTGTATCAAAACGCTGCAGCAGTTGAAAGAGAGACCCGGCCAATTTAGTAACTCCAAGAATAGATAAACAAAGTGAATGCCATTGCGTGCGCAGTAGGCCTCACAGAGCAATAGGCCTAAATTGCATTTGAATCACTCATCCTATCGCATTTACAATTTGACCTTCCGATTGGACTCATGATAATTACAAGGATAAATTAAAACTTTATGGTACTGAAACAAGAAATTTTGTTTGCTAGCAACACTTGGACTGGATTTTAATGAGAATATTTCCCCTTAGGATTTACGAATTGAAGGTTCGGAGTGTGAAATAATATTTCTACAAATACAGTATCGTATTTGAATGTCATCTATCACAAAGGAATGCAATCAAATGAACTTAGTAACAAACAGTAGTTCATTGGGGAGTAACAAGTTCAATTATCTTGTCCCATTTAGTTTACATTTAGCACTGGCAGTCATTTCTCTCTATTTCTTTTTTCTCTGAGACACATTTAGCTCCTCGTTGGGAGCAAAGCTGCTTGCGGCTGAAGCTCACCACGGGGCATGGCATCGTAGACAAGAAGCTTCATTCAACAAAAACGGGGCTGTTGTAAAATGAAGTCACAAAATCAATACACTGAAAACAGTCCTCAGTTTGTTTACATAATGCACAATGAATTAGATGACAAAAAAATAGGGCTGGAAACGTGCAACTTCGACAATATTTGCTATGTTGCTGTAACAGGCGCTAACTCAAAGGCACCATCTTTAAAGTCCCCTTTTCTGCTCTGAGTCCTGCTCTGCCCCACTGTCGCATGGTGTTCCACAGGGTTCAATTTGGGGGCCCCTGCAGTTTTCATTTTATTTGCTGCCGCTCAGATCCATATTAAAAAAATCATGGTATTTCCTTTCCCTGCTATGCGGATGACAGTCAGATCTATCTCCCGCTGAGCAAAAAGAGACACTTGTCCTTAATGCCACTTTTGTACTCTCTGGAGGAAATCAAGGTCTGGATGGCTCTGAAGTTCTTGAATTTTAATGAAAAGGAAATAGATCCTAAAAAGCATGACATACACTTTCGTCATTGGCTGGTACCAAAGTGTAAATATTTATAAAAATTTGGATTACTATGTTTCATGAATTTGTTGAAATAAGCTACAATGAAATCAATTTTTTTTTATTAGTTAGTTATGGTTTTAAAATGGTATTTATTAATTTGCCTAATTACTCGGTATTTATTAATTTGCCTAATTACTCCAATTACTGTTATGTAACATAATTTGACTATACTGTAAATCTATCTCTTGAGTGATCAAAGACTGACTTCTGTCATTTTGCTTCAAATAACAGCCTCAGGCACGTGCACAGAAATCTCTCTCTTCGTGAAAAACTCTTTGAGGAAATGCGTTATGTCCCAAGTGAAGAACAAGCAATGCATCTTTTCCGGACACGTGCCAGTGGACATTTGATTCCTTTTCCCCTTGTTTGGTGTTTACCCTCTCAATTCTTCAAAACCAACTCTTGAACCATCACCCTAAACAATGTAGTGCGTGTCTCATTATTTCACTATACAGCTCTAAAGAATTGATGTTTTAAGGTCATACCGCATGGGATGAAAATGGTCACAGACTGGGTTGATTACTCCGCTGCTTCACTGCACTCGCCCAGCAAATCGTTTATTTGTTGAGTTCTCCATGATAAATGACAGTTTCTTCCATCTCACAATCCGTAGTCTTGCCCTCCATCAATCCCATTTGTCTTAACGTCCTTACCCATCCCTTGCCTTCGCACATGTCCAATTGTCGGATACGTTTGAGGAAACGATTCAATTACAGGCCATAGTTGTTAAAAGAATAAAAATGCCACAGTCAAAAGTGTCAGTCTCTATCAGGATAAACCTTCTTGTATTCTATATGTCAGCCAGAGAGCCTCATCTCTGTCTCTCGTTTCTGGCTTCAGCTCTGTACAAAAAAAAAGAAAAAAAAGAAAACTATTTTGAACAACAACACATCTTTCACTGCAGGTGCAGTCTTGCTTTATTTTGCATTTGTATGCTTGTTTTGGGGATTCTTTATTCCATCTGCCAGACTGACTGAAAATGAAACAACTAAAAAACATGAATTTCCCAAATATATTAAATGAGAACCAGACTTGCGATGTGACTGAATGAACAGTCTCCCTTCTTTCATTTTTGCATGTGCTTCTAACAGATGGTCATCAGACCTCTGGCCCACAGATGAAGTCACATCAGATGCTAAATGAAACATGATAATGATTATGAGGACCACAGTGATTCTTGATACAGTACATTACTGAATCAACTCTGTTTCCCTTTGGCGAAAGGCAGCAGACCTTATCCTCTGCATGCATTTCCCTCGATAAAAAATCTAATAGGCTTGTGCCACTGAAAATGAGAAAATACTGACGCAATCATTTTGGATTGGATTCTAACACACAAACATAGACTTTTTATATATATATATATATATATATATGGAGAATAAAATTCCCACCTCCCCCCCAATAATATATAGTACTATATTGCTATGAATTATAATTCAAAATTTTGGCGGGATATTGTCATTTAAAAGTGGGCATACTTGTCTATTTAATGTGGAGACATTGATCATATTATCGAATCCTTATAATAATTACAATTATTTAACAAGGGAGAGAAAAAAGAATAAGTATTGATATGAGACACTATTTCCACAAAAAGTGTTTACATTTTCAAATGATGAGGAAATCAAAACGTCCCATCATTGGTGATATATTTTTATATATATTGGGGGCTACCTGCGGGTACCATGTTGGTGACCCTCAGGGCCTGTTTTAGGCATGCATGCTTTACGGGGGCAGGCAGAAATTTTGAGGGTGTGTGTGTGTGACAGTATACATGTATATATTTTCTTATTTTACTATTTATCATTTCTATACAAATATTGAAATCTCATATATTAGATTTTTGTTTTGTTTGAAATATCAAGCTTGATGTTTGAAATATCCATAAAATTTAATTATCAGAATTTGTATCCATCTCATTAAAAATGATAGATTTAGTTAGTTATTTAGCTATGAGTTACTACGATTGTTTATCTTACGTATACAGCACAATGGTACTGTGGCAGGGCTTCATTTCTTAACTTTCTTCTTCTCTCTCAGTTTTAACCTATACACATATTATTTCTTACTTGTTTGTATTTTTAAATCCCCCTGTATATATATGATGGCTGGAAAGTCTTCTTCTTTTCAGATTTTTGGGTTGTGTTTTCCTGTTGGAAAATGTTCAACCGAGTGACCATATAATGTTCTTTGCCCGTTTGTGTGGGAAAACAGAAACAAAGAAACATTACCATCATCATTACAACATCATCATACTATTGTGAAGCAGCCTCTTCAGCTGCCTGAACTGCTTTGATGATATCAGGATGGCAATTTGAAGAACCCTAATTTCCACTGGCCTCCACTCAGCAATCACATTAAGAAAAGGATGGACTCAAAAAATCGTTATTACACCATCGTTGGCGTCAAAGTGTATTTTGAGCCACATTCAAGTTTCTTTGGTAATATGCATGATGAATTCAGGGCTAGAGGAGCTGATAAAACTTAGTAGCCTAACATATTGCTGGTGTAGGGATCAAACCTTGTACCTCCAAAATCCTGACTTTTCAGGAGGCCCCAAAAGCAGCATTTTTGGTCAAACATGAACATTGCATCATCAAAGAGATAATGCATTTTCAACACTTTAGATAGGTCAATAATTTGTGAAAATGACACCCACACGTGTTGAATGACCAAAATATATCGATTTTTTATTTATTTAATTTATTTTTTGAATCGGAAGTTTGCCAAAAATGTGATTTATAAGGTTTTGCAGTAAAACCTAAACCTACCGTCTGCATGTTTCATTATTCAACTTCACTAGTTTTAAATACGCCAACACAACACTTAAATCATCATTTAGCATTACTATACTGCCATAAAATATGCATCAGTTGTCGACTCACTATGAAAAATGTAAATGTTACAACCAGAAATGTGGGAGTAATATTAGCTCTCCTTAAAAAAATAAATAAAAATGCTGACGATGCCCTCCTGGTCAGAGTCATGTTCTTCATATTATTTGGGGCAGTTTTAGATGCCATACCATTCCCCATCATATAGTCCGCCCCGGTGACCCCTGGTGTAGTAACTGTTGTACAAGTATGAAAATTAGATTTTTTTTCCCCCTCTCGCCATGCTCTTTATGCAGACTGCAACAATAACTTCAGAATGGCTTGCAACTGTAATGTGACTGTTGCAATAGTGCGGCAAATTACAGTGTCATGCAGTTGTAAATCGAGTACCTTATACTGCTGTTTTGGCCCCATTATGAACAACTGGCAGCGAATGTTACTAATCAAAAGGACCCGGCTGGGTACAATTTGGGGCACAGTTTCTGCTCAGTTGCCTTATAAGATGAGACCAGAGAAGGATGAATGTAAAAAGTACAAAAACAAGAGGGCAAATGGATGGGATAATAAACAATATATGGTAAACTTTCACAAATGAGCACAGTTAATAAACATTAGCTTTGAACATCATATAATAAGATGATGTGTAATAGTGGTTAGCACATCTGTCTCACAGCAAGGAGATCTGTGGTTGGGTGCTGTGGATGCCTCGTTGGCCCCACCCCCTCCACCCCCACACTCCCACCTTTCAAAAACTGCTTTGCTAGTCAGTCACAGGGCACATACTGTATATTATTTCAATTTCTCTACATAAAAAAAAACAAAAAAAAACAGTGCAGTGCAGATCTGGAAACTCTTGACTGTGAAAATACTGTAGGGACGTGCACCATGGCTTAAGACATCAAAGTTAATGGGGCGAGAGGAAGATCAAGCGGGTGCGCATTTAACGGCTTCAGTAATACGAATGAACAAAATAATCAAAACAAGCGTAGCCATTTAAATAGAACCACTGATATCAAGAATGCCTATATTTGGAAAAGAAGATGCTAACTGTTAGCCCTTGTGGCTATGGTGTTTCCCATTGTATGTTAGCATTAAGAAGCTCTGTAGTTGTTTATATAATTATGTAATTTTCTCTGGTTAATGTTTAGCTTGTAAATAACTCCGCAGAAAGTGACAATAATAGTTATTAATGCTAACAATAACAAACAAACTTAACATGAAGCACTGATGTTGTTACTGCAAACGGCTGTTCATTAATAATTCCATAAGATCTTAGGGTAGTAATTAGCAAACATAGTAAAGCAAGATAACCTAATATTGCATGCTCTTTTTTTTTCTTTCTTTCTTTCTTTTCTCATGGTGCTACAAAGTTTTTTGAGCAACAACAACATAAACCCTTTTCAAATCAAAGTAGGACATTCAACACCTTCAGTTTTTACACACACACATACACACACACACACACACACACATACACACCCCCACACACAAAGAGTGTTCCCGCGAGTGCGGAACAATGAGCCCAAAATGCAGTTAGAGCTCTGCTAACATGACACAAAAACAGCTTTGTTATGCTTTTGCTGCCATGTTCAAAGTGGTCATAATTGTTATAATTGTTAATAAATATATGAATGCACTCATTAATATCTCAAGTAGTAGTTTTACTAAGTGTGCAGGAGTGGGGTTGGGGCAATTTGTGTGTGTAAGTGTGTGCATGTCTGAGTAGTGAGTGTGTGTGCATTTGTGTGTGTGTGTGTGGGGGGGGGGGGGGGTTGACCCGGTATAGCTATATGCATAGCAACGGCCCCGGTCGTGGGTAAGCTGAAGGTTATTTATACGGTACGGTCAGATATTTCCTCTATAAACCACGTCTATTGTTATTATTGATTTTCAATTAAAACAACATGACGTGTCGATTTGGATTTTAATTTAAGAGGTTTGACAAACAAGGTATTTACCTTTCAGCTCATTTATATGTATACTAATGACCATTTTCAGGGGCTTAAAGGAGGTTAAAATGTGAACATAGAATACATTTTCATCGTTGGATGAAAAAACGAGGGTCATGTTCATCATCAAAATTGGAGTTTTCTCCGAGGAGTTGCTTTGCTAGGCCTTATATGCTAACCTGTCATTTCAGTTGCTGCTTGTTTGTGGATCTTTCTGCCTTTGTGTCTCTTTTTAGTAACTCTAAAGCATTCATGGTAAAAGAATAATGTCAAAAAATAATTTGGAGCCCCTAAAAAATAAGTGTCTCTAAAGTACTTAACAGTTACTAAGTACTAAAGCTAAGCTAGCACACACTAAGCTAGATGGCATATATTACACAACATTGTATGCAACCATGGAGGTATGAATACAATCCATCCTTTATTAGTCAGTATATGTATTGATAAAAAGGCCATCTGTGGTATAATATAGAAGCATGTGTTTGTCTGTCACAGCAAACTATTTTTGAAGATAAACACAGAATCTTTGAACCGCAACAGTTGTCACTCTCATCTGTCAGAAAACGAGATCAGAGATGTGTTTTGTTGTTGTGGACTTGACAGATTGACAAACACTTCTGAAATCAAGAAAATATGTTGTTTAGTTTTAGAAAATATCATATTGGTATTTTATTTTTATTATTATTTTTTAAATGAAAACAGTTAGAAACCTTAATAATGCAAATTATTACTGAAGTGATTTGTCAGTTGGCGAGACGTAATGTCTCCCTTCTTGGAGCCATTTGTCATTTCGGTGAAACAGAGCAAGGTTGAAATCTGAATACAAGACGGAGCATGCCTTTCAAGTCAAATGTAAGCCTTGCTCTAGGAAAAAAAAGTCATCAGATATGGCACAAGCCTAAAAAATTCCACCGATAACCTTCACACTGAAATGTCCCTGAATAAATGTCAAATGCTATCTGCTGTTTGCTCTGTGCAACCATTGCATCCAATCTGAACAAATGGAGGTGAAAAGTGGTGAGAAAAAAAAAATCCTGGATCTGCACAAAAAAAAGAAGAAGAAGAGAAGAAGTCAGCATGTTGATTTGGTCTGGTAATTGCGGAGTGCCCATGTGGATTTGTTAGAGTTTGGTACAGTGCTCTGAAGATATTGCCCATATAAAAAATATAGTAGGAGAGATAGATTAGATCTTCGCTGTCACACGTTCTGTATGTCTTACCAGTGTGGGACATATTGCTCCAGGGTGCGCATACCACCATCTCTGAATATTCTATTAGGATGTGCTGAATTTGGCGCTTCTTTCCCCTTATTTCATAAACCGTGTGAGGTAATATCGCCGTCTGCTTTTATCAAGGCCCGTGATGTGTCTGAGCTGAGGCCACGTGAGCCTGACAGGAGATGAAGACATACATAACTGCCCTTTAGCTAAGGAAATTACACAAAAAATGTATTTTCCTTTCACTTTTAAGCTCTGAAGCCATTTCCATTTTTTTTTTAAATTAAACACAATTAAAGCTGAGTTTGAAGTCAAAGGCCAAAAGAAAGAGATTTATGTATTTCTCTGGTTAAATGTATTAAAAATGTATGATAATATTTTAAAAAAAAACACACACAAACACAAAAGGTGTTATGACTACTGTGTTTGGGACTGATTGCATAGTAAGTTTGATAACATTTGTTGAAGAAAAACCCACCCACAACAGCATTAATCATAAAACCATGCAGCCACATTCCATTAAAAACAAAGATTTTTTTTCTTTGTTCTTTTTTGTCATAAAACCGCAAATGTATTCAGGCTGAAGAAGAGTCTGCTTTAACCAAATGGAAGTGCCACTTCCCCAAGTGCAAGGTCACTGCAGTTGATTTGCACCAGCATGGCTCCTGAGATACTTTATGTGACAATAAAGCTCACAACACTCCAATATCCTTTAATTGAATTATATTAACTCTTATCCGCTAGCTGAAAGAACCTTCACGATTGAATAAGGTTCAAGCTTTCAGTATGATATAGCGCACTTTTACACTAGTCCAAAATACTATTTACTAAAGGACAAATTTTTGTATTGTTTAATATGAATGTATTACCAGTTTTTTTTTTGGGGGTGGTAATTGATCAAGTCTGGGTTTTAATGAGGGGGGCATCCTTGCAGTTCGCAATGCTATGAGGATGGCATCACAGCCGTGTAATCACTTCCCTATTTGCCACGCTTTCTGTCAACAACTAGCTGGATAACTGCTTGAGCGGCCACCTGGACCGCTTCCTGGCCCCCCGGGATTTCCGATCTGTCCGCTTTCTCTTTGGCTGCTGTTGACTTGCACTCACTTGTCCTGTACATGCTGCCAATTGCTCTTTTGGATCTTGGAGTTAAGTGAAACAAGATGGAATGAGAAATCAAAAAAAAAGAGAGAAAAAACAGAGGAGGGTGGGAAAAGGCTGAAGGTCAAAATGGTGGAAAATTGCACATTGATAAGCAGAATGAGAATGGGAACACTCAGGACTGACTGGGCCTTGATCCAGTTTGGACATCTTGTCACACCTGTAGCGTCATCTGCCTGGCACGCATGAGTGAAAATCGTCAGTTGATAGCCATCTGCTTCATCATGCTCCTCTTCAATATGTACCAAGGGGTGTTTCTTGTCCAGACGCTGCCATACCAATTGTTGCCAGCTTCCATCTTCTACTGCCATTATCTGCTTATAATTTCCTTAATTTCAAAGAAGTTCCAAAAACTTCTGCCAAAGCACACAACGGGCCCCATTCACAAAGGTTTATTTGTCAATAAATAAGCTTAATTCAGATTTCGGAAACTGTCTCAAATTGTAGTTAATTAACACTGGTGTACATAATTATTAGTGTATAATGTTCATTTGTCATGTTTATTAATGTTCAGAGGTAAAAGAACAACAACAAATACTAAAAAGATGGCCTGCTTACACCTAGTTACATTACACATGATCTATGACCTCCCTGGCCAGCTTTACATCAACTGCTTGGTACTTTGCACACTTTGACCTTCTACATCATGGACTCTTCGTTCTTCTTCCGCCATGTCAAGGACTGCGCCTCTCGTAACGATTTTAAAGGGAAAGAGAGGAGCCGCTTCAATTGGCAGATATTCAGGTTGACTGTATTCCTGAGCCACTCTGCACACATTTGTGAAAATACCCAAACCTAGTCTAGCCTGCCCCTGGGCAGATGCAGACTGTTTTGAGCCACACGCGCAAGACTTGCACTGCATCAATTACAGGGTAAACACAAACAACCATTCATTCTTACATTCACATTGTCATCAGGAGGTTTTGTCCTCTGCTCCTTACAATCAATTTAAATGTAATTATCCGTTCTAATATTTTTAATTACTACTGCATAAGTGTATGAAAACAAAACAAACCCATTATTTTTCCTTGGATCATTTTCAAAAAGCAGGACTCACCTCCAAAATTGTAATGATCCTTTTTTCGTTGCTGAAAAATATTACTTACATGGTGGCGGTGTGATGAAAGTGACATCCGAATCGAGCATATCTGTGTTTCCAGCATTTACAGACAGATAGAAATAATGATCAAAGGGAAGAAAGCCTCTGTTAGGCGTATTATTAGTGACTCACTGGATGAATACTCCATCCAGTATTCATGGTGTATATTAATGATTCACCAGACATGCTATCTTGTATGTGTCACCCAAGTCGCTACACTTATCAGGCACCCAAGAAGATGTAAGACTCAACCATTAGTCACTATCAATATTTCATCCTGCAACACAATGGTTGAGAGCGTTGCTTGCCAGATGTTGCAGAATAAGAAGGTTATTCTTGTGTTTGTAGATAGTAAATATGTAAGAATATATATTTGTTTTGGTGTCATGATCCATTTCGGCATGTAGAGACAACCTTTTGACTTGAGCGATGTTTTTTTCCCCTTTGTTTCTTTTGCAGCATAATCGGCACACTAAAGCTCACTAAATGGCAGCGGGAATCCACCCGTTCCATGATCTACTTTCGTACGGGTTTTATGAGCAACCCGAAATTGAGGACCGTGTGGTACATTGTATATAAGACTACGCTCTGAAGTATAAATAATTGTTGCAGAGTGAACAACGCAACATCATTTGGAGGGTTTCAGTTCAAGAATTGTATCGTCAAGCACACATTTTTGCATGATATGGCACAAAATACAATACACAGGTTAGCATAGTAAGTTCCAAGACTTGTGAAAATGAAAATAAAGATAAAATAAATACAATGAAGAGATAGCGAGATGCTTATTCATGGTTTGAACACCTTCAAAGATGCAATGAAACAACATTTTGTGAATGGAATTGCACATGATATGTACAAGGTCATTTTGTATTTGATGAAAAGAATGGAGTGTTCAAGGATAAAGTGTTTACTGTGTAGAGATGAATAGGCGTCGGGGAGGGTTTGATGTCAGGGCTACAGTGTACTGTTTGAGTTTAGCACTAAGAAGCTGTTATTCAGCCTGGTGATACTGCTCTGGATGCTCCGTAGCCTCCTGATTAAGAAGGCTGAGTCGGGCGTGTTATCGTTTAGTCGTTTTAAACAAAGCACGTGGCAATTCCTCATCTTGTTGGAACCACCAAAGCAAAAGTCCATTTTATTGTCTGGTGAGCTAGCCATCCGAGCTGAGCTAGCCAGCTAGCACGTTTACCTCACTTTTGCCGTCGCGAGTAATGTTTCCTTCGACCATGGGCCTCTCCGTTTGTCGGAGCTGCGGTCTGTTTATCAAATCTATATTTAACATGCGTTATTAGTATTGAGATGGCACACAAATTTACTTCGAAGTCATTGTTAGAGGGTTTAATCCTGGGAGCGCAATAAACCGCTAACCTGATTCTTGTCATTCGTAAGCGGATAACATGGAGCGTGTTTTTTTTCATACACTGTCATCGAAATTCTGATTTGCTTCATACACTTAAGTGTTGTCATCAAATCTGTAATGGATACACATAATATTAGATATTCCTTATTGCCCCTTCAAAAATCAATCCCTTTTTAACATGGCTGTATCAGACGGATAAATCACAATAAACTTCACCTTGATATAGTGGGCTCTCCTCAATGAATCAGTGGCAAGTGGCATTCCTATTAGCTTACCTTATAGTATGTCAGAGTCCAGTCTTTTCAACTGTAGATCTATACAATTGCATTGATGAAGTTACCCTTATAAAAAGAACATCTTAAAGTATGAGGCTGCCATGGGTCTGTCTCACCACCTATCATCAACATACAGTAGATCACTACTGCATGCTGGAAATATGTTTGCCTTGTTGTGATTTCATATGATCATGAATGTGTTTCTGGGTCTGTGACCTTATTTTCATTTCCCCCCAAAAAAAGAGGACATTCGGCCCGGCCGCCAGATATTCAAATGTTGTTTGCTCAAACGTGCAACACATTATAATTATTTAACGTATGCCTCCTCAAAATGCTTAGAAAAAAACAAAAACATAACTCTCTTGACAAATGAATACATAATGACATCATCTTCGAAGCCCAATCTCTCTGCTCCCACAATCATATTGGTATGCCACCGACATAGCTCAAGACCTTATTTGAACGCTCAGGAAGTGAGGTACGTAAAATGCTGACCCACTTTTTTATTTAAAAAAAATAAAATACTCTTAAAATATATTACTATATTAACCCACACACACGAAACCCGTTTCTTTTCACCCCTACACACCTCAGGATCAACTTGGGAGCATTCCGCAATCTACCAATTGTGGTAACAACACAGTGAACTCCGCCTCCCATTTGTCGCACAATGAAAAACTGACATTTTTCTGAATTTATAAAAACTCCCCGGACATCGGGACGGAATATAAAAAGGTGGACATGTACAGGCAAAAGAGGACGTTTGGACACCCTAAATAATAAATGAATAATAAATAATGATTCATTTATTTATTCATACTCAGTAATTGCTGAGTATGAATAAATATGCCATTAATTTTTTGTTTTGTTTTATTAGACATGTCGAAATGTGCTCTGCAGTCAGTCCTAAGTGTACCTTGCTTCTTATCCACCGTTACCTGGTATAGGTTCCATCCCAACAGTGACCCCGAACAGGTTAAGCAATAAAAAAATTAATGGATGAATAGTGGGAATGGGAAACAGTCATTGGCAACAATGTCATTTAAACCACGTCAAAAGTGTGCATCAATGGAGTCAACTACGGTGCCTTCTTTTTTTTTTTAATCCTTGAAACAGGCAGAAGCTATAACTCAGTCACAATGAATAGAAAATATTGAGCATGTTTCCCTGCCTTAGTAGCTCGAGGATAAATTATAGAATACAAACCTATTATCATCCAAGGATATATTGGTTGAGAGAACACTTAACCAAGCTTTAATCCAAAGGGAGCCTAAAAGGTATATGTTCCATTTTAATCAATTTGCTGCCTCTCTGAGTGTACTTGAACGGTTTGTGTTTAAAAAACTGTTTGATATGTCATCCCATTTTTTATCCAAAATATGTGGAAAGACAACTATTTCAGTTTTGTAATTCACAACTCTAATAATTAGTAAGATTGCGTCACCAAAAGCCACCCTGTTGCAAATCAAGTATTAGCTGGTTTTCTGCATATGACATGCTTGATTAATCTTTATTCATTGAGCGGTGTGTATAATGCAAAAACACATTACATATAAATGAAAAATGTGATTGGAAATAAATATGAAATGAACATTATTTAATCATAGTATTATCCTGGGATGTCAAGCATTCATTAAAACTCTATCCCACATTATATGTTGGTTCATTCATTGTTGCAAGATTTTGCCTTGTGACAGTTCGATTCAATGAACTCTAAGAAATCAGCTAACCCGAACCTGCTTTTTGTTGTATTTTCCTAACGCAGCCTTCTTTTTTTCCAACAAGAAAATGTTTATACTCGGTAATATTTTGAGGCAACTCACTGGACAATTGCTTCGTATCCACTTGTCTTTATAGCAGCATGGGACCAACAGGCCAAAGCTGTCAGATATGTCTTAGCAATAGCAGTACTTGCAACTCTCAAAGGAATCTTTCTTACACAGTAAAACTTTTAATTAATACCTTTACAGCACTCCTGCTATCGCTGTTATTTTCTGTGCAGCACTGCCAACATGCTGACCCCTGCTTTAAGCCACCTACTGAGGCAAACATATGTAGCAAAACAAAACTGTGGTCTCTCTCTATCCACATGGCAGAGAAAGAGTGCTCATGTTGAGGGAGAGACTCAGTCGGATAGAACAGGCGAGATTTCACATACTGCCCGGACTGTATACTGTGACCACACTCTGTTCACACTGGGTGAACCTGTGAACAAGCCTCACTAATAATAAACTCATGAATAGATTAGCTTCCCTTATGGAGTGGACGCTTTGTGTTGTAACCTCATGAAAGCTCTCTGCGTTTTTATGAAAAGAGTAACTATGCAACCATCTGCAAGGTCTGTGCTTTATATGCTGCGATTGGTCAAGATACATGAAAACCTGAACACATAAATATTAATTAATACATAAGCCAGTACCGATTCAATTAGTACTTTTGATACACAGAATTTCCCCCCCAAGACCTATAGCCTATAGTCAAGCCTGAAATTATTCCTATATAATTTTGATTTAAAGTTACTTGTATTCAACCAGAATTTTATTTCTGGATTGGGAATGACACAGGTGTCTTCCACAATATACAAGAGGCATCATTGTGGGGAAAAAATATTTCTCAGATTTTATATACATTTGAACAAACGTATTCATACCCTTCTCAAAAATAAATAGAAACGGCTTCATTGGCTATTACAGCAAACAAAACACATCCTATAGTTGCTGATCAGCTTTTTGCATGTCTGCTGATGTTTTTGCCCATTTATTCTTACCGATCTCTTCTGGTCATCACCCTGATTTTTAGAAGAGAAACTAGTTGTCTAGGCCACTGCAAAACGTTAATATTTTCATCCGTGAACCATTTCTGAACCTTTTTTAAGTTGAGTTTGTGGGTGTGTTTTTTTTTTTGGAAGGAATGGTCAATAGTGTGTCTGTGCGGAGAAAAATAGCCACGGCAAGCCACCATCAAAATGTCATCCGAACTGACTGTGAATTATTGCGGGTTAGCATCCTGGTTTGGCACTAAATTGCTCCCCTAGGCCTTGGACGCATTGCTATCATGGAAGGAAAAATGAATGAATGGAATTTATCAAGACATTTTGCAGGAAAACCTTCGACAATTTGTCTGCCAATTGAAGCTTAGCAGAAGATGGGTGATGCGATAGGACAACAACCCAAAGGACAAAAGTAAATCAACAAGTGAATGGCTTCAACAGAAGAAAATGTGCCTTCTGCACATGCCTCGTCCTGACTCAACCCAAAAGAGATGCTGTGGCTGTTGCTGAGTCACAAAAGGCATCCCAGGAATGCATGTTAACAAATAATCTATTTACCGTACTAAATATTGTGTCCGAGTCAGTTACAATGAATTGTTATTGTTAATACATATTCATATATTTAAAATGACTGGAAGACACCTTGGTAGCCAACAAAAAGCCCAAAATGCAAAATATCTGCGTTGTATAGACTTGGCCTAATTTGTCCCATTGTCAACGTTAGCCCTTCATTTAATTTGTGTTAAATAGCCCAGCGTGCCAACTATGTCTCCAGTCAATGACCGTTTTTAATTGCCTCGATTGAGCTGCTTTGCCAATGTGGTCAGAACTTGACACTGAATATTTTACAAGCAAATTATCTACTGGAATATATTGCAGTCATTGCAGAGCTCATCATGAACATCGATCAGGAGTTTTAATGGAGAAACCCGTTTAATGTAGCTTTGCAAGACATGTTTATCATAGCTCAGTGCCATCAAAGACGATCTCTTTTAGTTCATCTAATTTGACCACCACTTTGGGTACAGCACGGGAATAGGAGGTAAACCTACTGCTTTGTATTTCACATGTATAGCAACTTGTGTTTTCAAATCATTTCATCCTTCATCTAACTATAAATAACACCAACTAAAAGAAAAATACTTTTACAAAACAATGTTACAAATCAACTGCGAACGACATGCATTACAACATTGTGTTTATTTAGAACTGCATGCTCTCATAAGGTTGCTGGATTATCTAGGAATGACATTTAAAAACTAACTCTTTTTAATTAGCGATAATGGGTACTGTAAGTCATCTACTGACACATGCAGCATGAAATAAACATATCAGGACTTAACTGATGAAAAACAAGCAGTTTGACGTACTCCTGGCATACACCTGTGGATTAATTAGTAAAAGTTAATGTTGGCTTCAAATTGTGATGACAATAAATTTGATATTCTTATATAGATACAACTAAATGGTATTGCTTGATACGGAAAGGATCAAAGTTCATTGAGTGGGTAAAGAATATCGTTTACCTGTAACATGTTGCTAGCTAGTGCTATGTTTGCTGACAGAGTTATGATGACTAGCTTAGCTTGCGATTGTAGTGAATGTGTATCCTTAAATTTGTGCTGGACGTGTTGGATATTAACAGCATCACTTTGGTTTGCAATGTAAACACTGGAACATATAAGTGTTCTGTAAGCTACGGTTGTGTTAAGGGTTAGCCCATGGGGATTGTGAAGATGTTCACACCTCGTCCCCTTACATCATCCATACCGCTCCCCGCAATTTGCAGGTCTATGGCGGGAGGATAAGTAACGTGATGTCAAACAGAAAATAGGCATTTAAGTTTAGAACTGGTTGGGGAATGCAGCTTCTGTGCTTTATCGCTAATGCATGTGATCACAAAAGTAGCTTGCAAACCACTACAGCAGATATAAAGGTGTATTAGGTATAGTGCCGTATAACAAAGCACACATTTTTGGTGATATTTTTCTATCCAGAAACCAATCGCTCATCTTCAAGTTTGTGTACATGTTCAAGGTCACAGTGAGGAACTATCCCAGCAAAAGGTGAAATGAACCCTGGAATGAATACCATTTGAGTTGTACAATTAGGGAAGAAAATGAAAAATGTAATTGTTATCATTACTTTCCTCTGCAGACAGCTATTAATGCGACGTTACTCAAAACTTGCTAATGACTGCCAACATTTATTAATTATAGAGTTATTATTATTGGCTCTGCATGAGCTTATTGGCTGTGGAGGACTGTATATTTGGATGCTTGTTGTATTTGGCATAGTGTTGTGACTCATTTGGAACAAACACATTTTGTGGAATGCTCATTTCCACTACTGTTGTTCTCCAACAACAACAACAACACAAATTCTTACAAACCAAATTAAACAATTTGCCTGACGATTTTTTATATATTTCTTTGGCATTTCTTTGGCATTTGGCTTGATGAACATATATATATATAAATATATATATATATATATATGAAACTCACAAGAAATATATAAAAAATCATCAGGCAGAGATAAATCAATAATGTATATATATATATATATATATATATATATATATATATATATATATATATATATATATATATATATATATATATATATGGAAACCATGCATTACAGTATCTATTTATCTAATTTCATTAGTGTTGTTATGGTTTAGTCTGATATTTATTTACAGGCAAATAGTTATCCTTCATGAGTATGGCACATAATATGCCAGGAGAGGCTTTAATTATTGTCTCACCAGAACATTGCATGTGCCTCATGTTGTATCTGATTAGTACTAAGGGAATCAAGGCTGTAATTGTTTGTGCAAAGCGTGCGTGTGGCTGCGTGTGTGTGATGAGTGGTTGGTCACCCACAGGGCTAATGTTTCTACTTTGAACGGAGGAGAAGTGATTTATTCGCTGCGGGCCTCGATGTGCATCCAATCAGCCCCTAGGACCCCCGGGTGACATCGTCACGGTCATCTCTTCTGCAGGAAATGATGCAAGCTTTACAGAATTATATAGGGTGTGAGAGCAACAAAACCCGGCCTATTCTTGTCACTGCATCAGATAAGGACCGGCTGCTGGATGCATCGTAGCAATTACTGCGCTCTTCAGCTGTGGGATTGGGAAATGATCATCTGTGAAGCGCAGTGGAGTACCATCGCCTCAAGCACAATAACTCAACATGTCCTCTCGGCTATGCCCTGTGCGCATGAGGTCCAAAGGGGAAAGTGACTATACCAAAAGGAGAAAAAAAAGATCACATGTATCTAATCTGAATAACATGTTAAGAAACACAACATTGAAACAATTTGATGGGGTGTCTACAAGAATAAGGACAACGGGCAGTTTACTGTCCGGTGGCTTAAAAGGGAGGCGCAATGGGAGGAATGGCTGTGCGTGAAGAAAATGAAGACTAATGAGCTGTTTAGGCATTTATGCAGTGAGCTGTGTACGCTTTGTATTATATCTTAATATAACAAGTAATATAACAATAGACAGGCCAAGGGAGGTCACCGTGAACAAAAGCACGTATTACCCAGTGACACTATCCATTACTTACACTATAGACACAAGTCGGATTTAAATGCTTGAGTAGAAACTGTTGGACTGTTCCCTTCTTCCCACCTGACCTGAATTTAGATGTCAAAAACAAATGAATTATTTTGTTCCCTTTTCTTTCCTCTGGGCCCACAAGATAGCATCACGGGGAGTTTGGGATTGTCGTAATTGTACACTTGTGCAAGGAGAATTGCATTTCTTACTCATTAACAGTCATCTGACACCTTCATTTGTATATTCTAATGAGCTCCAGTGCATGTTTTTGTAATGTTGCCATTACAAAAGATAATCATGAAAGAATGGATCATCGCAAGGGTGGAAAGGTGTTAAATAAACAATACATTAATATTGTGGCGTTGGCTTTTTAGTGGCGTAAAACTGCACTATATTACAGGAGGCACACCCGTATAAATGGGTTGATCAAATTGAGCAAAGAAAAGGTTACATTGGACCAAGCTAGCTGGTAGTTATGTGTCCGACGTAGGTGTTTTCAACCAATATATATATATATATATATATATATATATATATATATATATATATATATATATATATATATATATATATATATATATATATATATATGTAGGCTGCAAATAGAGCTAAACTGAATTTAAGATTTCATGATGTCAAGTCCCATGTGGGACACACTGTCTCTAAATGGTGACAATTTTCAAGTGTGCTTCACATCTAGTAAGTGAGAATGTCTGGTTTGACTGCGTTTGGTTGAGCAATGTGACTTTGCGTGGGTACTGATGGAATTTTTGTGTACATTTTCAAGATTGGTTAGGGAAACGTAGCAGAAAGATGTTGAGGCACTGACAGAAAGAGATCTGTCTTGTGGTTTCAGGAAAAGAGGAACGAGCGCAAAGAAACAATTCCACTAGTCAGATAATTAAGATTTCATGTTTTTTGAACATCACAATGCAACTTTTTCGGTTGTTGTTTTAGTGGGCGAGCATTTTGCTCATACGGGTCAAATTGTAACTCCTGGTGACACAATATAAAAAGCTCATTATTGTTATGGTTAAATTGAACTATTGTACTGTATTTCTGAAATGAAAAAGTAAATGGCATGAATATGTCATGAAAAATTATTATTAATATTTTTATAAAAACAGTAGATTAGTAAAACACTTTTTTTTCCTACTGAATACATTTTATGACCTATTTCATTAATGTTCTAACAGTTTTGCAAGATAAACGTAAATTTTAAAAGCAGTTGAGGCATCTTTTGTGCCCTTGCCTGGCAGGTCAAAGGAGATATTTTGCTGCTACATTCTCTCATTCATTTTTGAGTTTGAACCAAGATAACCTTGCAATGGAATTGGTCACATTAGGCCTTATTATTGTATTATGAAAGCTAATTTATCCAGCACCGTGCACTTTACAGATGCCAGAAAAGAGAAGAAAATACATGTTCCAAGGTCTGAATTAATTAAAAAGTAAGGATTTCTTAAGGAATATTTCCGAAAGTTATTTCTGATAAGAAACGTGCTTTCTTACCACCTTACTGAAAAGCTCACCCAGACCCCCCTCCCTCCCGGCTTGTTTGGGGTCCCACTTGCTGCCGGGAGCTGTCGGTTGTGCGATCTTTGATGAAGCGGACAATGGAGACGCCTCATCAGCCTTCCAGCATGCCCTGTGGCCCCTGATGGCGCCACAGCTGGGTGGATGGACACGATCATTCACTCACAGGAAAGATTAACCCGCCACTACTACATTGGCTTTGCTGTCCTCTTTCTAATCTCTGCCCTCTGAGTATGTCCTCACATGTACTTGTCTCTATACCCATGTTCATGTCAAAGTGGGGTTAATTTGAAAAAAACAAACAGACATTTGACTTGTTCAGAAGACCCATATTTACGCAGCAGGTTTTCATCAGAATCAGATATAAATAAATCTCAGATAATATAGAGACATTTTACTGAGGCGGCCATCCTGGGTCCAGCTTTTTTCAGAGGGACAGATTGAAACTTATTCTAACTAACCTTAGTTAACTTTGCCACAACACAAAACTAAGCCCACAACAGTAGCCTAACATAATACATGTTATTTTTAGACCAGTTTGATGAAATGTTAGCTATTCCTCCGCAATGCTTTTTGTCTCCAGTTCAAAATGAAGAGGGGAAAAAGGACATTACGTCCTATTTCTGCACCGTAAAGATGAATAACAATGAGCCAGACATGAGACAGAGCCGGATGATGGTGTTGAGAGAGCTGAAGAGAGCGCTGAAGTTGAGAGCGCCACAGATAGAGAGTTAGAGAACTTGGGAGACAGTGGTTTTCTGAGGAAAACAGACAGATGAAGATCCTGAGACGTGAGGAAGCTGAAAGGGAGATACAAGCAGATTGAGACAAGATGCAGGTGATGTATGTGCATTCACAAGCACTGGGCCATCAGGTTTGTGATACTGAAAAGAGAAAAAAACATTGAAAAGAAAAAAAATACATTGAAAAGAACGAAAAAAACATTTTCCTGCTTTATGTTTGTGTGCGTTACTTTTGATTTCAATGTATTGAAATTGACATTAATGTTTACATAATAGGAACGATACATACAACACTGTCTTAAAAAAAAAAAGGGAAAATGTGATGCATATTAGGTGCTTCAGATAATTTGCTGTCTTATTCCCCATTCTGGCTATTTGGGATAAAAAGAAAGAATGCAGTGAATACAATACTAATAAAACACACATCATACTGAGAGGCAAAGGTTTGGAAGCATAGTGAATGGAAAATTAATGAATTATTAATTAAAAACAAAATGAGCGTGAACGTTAGCTATCCCATAACACTGACCTGTCAACAAAATGCAAAAGAAAAAAAAAGTGATAAAGTGAAATGATTAAGAATAATCTCTTTAGATGTTCCCACTGCATACATTTATTGCCATCCTTTTTCAATTCGCTTGCATACATCAACATCTATATGTCTGAAAGCTCAAAGATTCTGCAGTTGTTTTGACGGAAATACAGAGGAGCCTCATTTGACATTCATGGCTTTAAAACAGGTCCAATTATTATTTGCAAGACTGTGATCAGACACTTTTTATCAGCACTGTTACTGGAAATGCTCTCCTTAGTTTGAATTGTTCTTCTTTTCCGTGATTAAAATGGATGTGAACACGATTTAGACAATCCTAATGCGACAGTAGAAAAGCCATTTTCTTTGAATGAAATTTGAAATATACTGAAGTCATACCATTTTCATTGTGTCTTGCTGTCACATAAAAGCAGCCCTTATACTCGTATCCGCAGTTATTACTTGAGATAGACATTGCTCCACAATTGTATTATATGGAAAATTTGACATAACCGAAGAATGCACTGTAATGTTGCATAGCTGTGACAAGTGAACGTAAAGGGAAGTTTGAAATATGCGGTTAAATAATAAATAATGTGATCTGGCAATTCACGCTGAGCACAGAGAGAATCTTTTAATGGATTGCGATATGATGTGCAGCACAAACTTCAAAGCTGGTAGAGTTCACTGTAACGGTCGTTAATGCTTCCTGCAGGCAGCGCTAGATCCCGACAGGCAGAATGCATCGGAACCTGCACTCTGCCTACACAGGCTGAACATTTGTGTACAGCAACGGCTTTGAGGGCTTGGACAGATACATATTTCACACTTCACACCGCAGTTTACAAAAAATAAATAAATAATCAGAATTGACTGTATCTATCAGTAATTGACTGTATTCCAGAATTTTGTCATTGAAAATTTTAGTCACTAAAGACCGTATCTCACTGAGTGATGAAAGTTTGCCACGCTGGCGAATCGTTCAACGTCACAGCGTTTCCTAAACATTTTCAACAGTCTTAATGGTTCTCTAAACATCTTAATGGTCTTTATTGTCACAAGAAAGAACATTAAGACTGTTTAAGAAACCTTTAAGGCTGTTTAGGAAAATATTAGGACAGACTGTTTAGGAAAACATTAGGACTATTTAGGAAATCATTAAAACTATTTATAGAACGTTTAGGAAATGCAACCTTGGATGAACCCTGACATAAAATCAACATTTGTTAGCATCGCAAAAACCCCTCAGTGAGTTATGGGCTTAAAATAATGACACAATTTGTTAATGCAAGAAAGTTTTGTGGAAATAATTTCAATGGGTTTTGCTTAATCAAGTGAACAAACGAACACATAAAAAAACTGCGGTAAAAAAAAAAACCCTCCTTGCCTGAGGTAAAATTGATTATCACACATTTAGTTGTGTTATGCCTTTTTTCTTGCTGACCGGTGAGTTTTGACAATTAAGATTATTACACTAGACACACTTTCTTAGAAAACGCCTCATGATGCCACCCTGCATCTGGAATGATTACTTGCATTGTAATCAGCGTGGTTTGACACCCCCCTCAAAATTAGATTCAACTTGTAAGTCCCCCAGACATGAACAAACAGCATGACTTAAAGCACGGAAGCATCCTCGCTCAATTTGTTAGCCCGAATACATCTTGTGATGTTTTTTTTCCCCGCAGCACCTTCTTCAGTTAAGAGGTAGCAGATGTGCAATGCGCACGGCCAATTATTGGACGACTGTAGTGAAACCAAGCGACCAGTGAAATGTATTTTAACAGCAGGTGTGATCCAGCGTGCTCATTAGATGCACAAAGATGAAATCCCGGTGCAAACATCAGAGGCAGTATTTTGAAGTTAACTACAGTCGATTTAAGTTGTGTAACATAAAAGGAGCTTTTATTTAGTTTTAACTGATGCGTCTCTTTTTCATGCGAGATTTCACACAAAACTTATGGCGACTATCCGAGGTCTTGTGTGATTGAAATAGATCTCCAGCCTGATATTGTATACAATACTTCTTTATGACAAATATCATATACCTCCACAAAAGCTAATTAAAACTAAAATTTTTTTTTTTTTTGCAGTACTTGACTTTGCTAAACAATTTTGTAGTTATAATCACACCTATGACTATGTTGTTCGAGCGTACAGTAGTACGGTAGTTCGATTAGTTATTCGTATTGATAAAGCCATTTAAATGTAATGGTTAAATGTAGGTCAAATGCTAAATATAATATTTCCCATAATGCAATAGGGTATTTTGTCATTACGTGATGGGGTAATGCCACAATTCCCACATACGAAAGTAAAAATAAAATAAAAATACACGTTTTTAGCATTTAGCCTCCATTTTACCAATACACTTGGACAAACAACATGTTCCAACGACTTTGCAGTACGTTCATACTGACTTGACCAACACTTTGGAACAAAAATGTTCGAAGAAATTTACCAACACGTTTGAACGACTTTGTCAAAATGTTTGAACAACTTTACCAACACGTTTGAACAATTTTACCAATACGCTTGAACGACCTTATCAATATGTTCTAACAACTTTATCAAACACGTTCCAATAACTTTGCAGTACATTTTTACTTTTTTTTTTTGAGAGAGCTCAGTATTGTTCAGTCGGTAATTTTACCGATTCGACATGTCATCATCATTGCTCTCGCTCTTTTTTTATTTTAATTTTTTATTTTAATTTTTTATTTTTACAACTTAATATGTTGCAATGACTTTACCAACACGTTCAAACAACATTACCAACACGTTTGAACGACTTTAACAACACATTGGAACGGCTTTACCAATACGTTCGAACGGCTTTGCGGTATGTTAGAACGACATAGCCTAGTAAAAACAGTTTACTCCAAATTTGCAGTTCCATGCTTCCATAATAAAAGATTAATTCAGAGTCAAAATAGTGCTTTATTGTAATGGAGAATGCTCCAAAACAAATGAGCTAAATGAAGTTTAACTAAAACTCAAAACCAAATTGGAATGAATACAATGGAAGTGGTATAAATGTTGGGTATAGATTACTAAGAACGTATGTGTTCTAAATAAAACAATATCGCGATATCAAATATTCATAAACAACCATGCTAAACAATCCAGGACAGCATTACTCAGATGCATCACACAAAATGTAACTGTCTGCACAATGCATCAGCAGCATGTACAAATAAGAGTGAGAGATGTGCATTCTGACAGCAATTTCAAAATCATATGCATAAAGTACATGAATTTCATGGTGTGTGAAGGTGAAATATGATGCACCCATATGTGCCATCGAAACACATACAGCTTTTACATAAATATGATTGTTGCATGGGGGGCTTTTCCAACCTGACATCTTATTTTCTGTGCAGACAGATGAGTGATGTTGCAGTGGATGTGACACCAGCACGGATTATAGAGTGAGTTCTTTTTTTGGGGGGGGGGGGGGGTGCGTGTTATGTGGGGACAATCAGAAAATTTATAAAACGAAAAAAGTAAACATAACACATGACAGAAGACACGAGGAGCATCTTTAATTTACCTTTGTTTGCTTCGAAACCATAAGCCATTTACGTCTATTGTGAAGCGTGAATTGAATTGCACATTCAATCATGACATCTACACAACAATGGGAATGGAATGGTAAGAAGACATAATGTGCCTTTTTCTCAAACAAAGCTTGTCGGCTTCTTGTAATAAACAACCACACGCTGAGAAGAAAAAAGAACAGATGTCCTCCGTTGTTGTCCTTTGTTTACTATGTCACATTTCTCTTTTTGAATGAATTCATTGTACTGATAAGATGTCAGCAACACAATGGCGCGTGCCTGTCTGCCTTGCAAATGCAAGAGGGTTCTGGGTTTGAATCTCTGCTTCAGACCTTTGAGTGTAATGTTTGCTTTTTCTCATTTTTCTGCTTATGTGAGTTGACTCCAGGGTGCCTCCTACATGTCAAACACATGTGCCCGGAATATTCTGTAGAAATAAAAGCTTTGAAGGAACTGTTCATCGATCTCCAGCCTATATTCAGATAACCAACATTCTCACTACCCGAAAGAAAACGAGGACGCGGAGGAAAAGATCTACTCCACAACAACTCCCATTTCATAGCTGGGTAAACAGTATCGTCAGCATAGTGTGCGGTGTCTGAAATTTTCAGACTCATGAGATTTTAGCTTTCTTTTGTCATCTCATATTTGTTAGTGTTGCCAAGCGTGACTTGCATGTGGCCATAGGGTACGTCTTGATCACACTTGGTTAATTAATTACTTAGTTAGAGATTCTGCAAAAACAGCAGATGGTCCAGAGCACAATCATTTATAAAGGTGCAGAAAAGGAAATTTAGTCATGGTGTTCTGAAGAAACCTAAAAATGATGGCCAGTAGGGAGGGGAAAAAAACTGGTTCTAACTAGCTTTGTGTAAAATGTATGTTAGTGACAAAGAGCCAGTGTTTTCTTTTCACAACATCTTAATGGTTCCTGTCGGAATATATGTCAAACTGAACCAGAATACATAAAAACAAAAATAAACATTGCTGTGGAATGCATATTTTGAGAAAAATGTCTTTGAAATCATAGATTTGAAGCATGGGAAATATAATCAAACTTTCCCAACAGTACAAAGACCACCAGTTATTCTTTGTAGAATTTGAATATGTCCAACTAACTAAATAAACTGACTAAATATTTATTTTAGCTTGTTGTAAGAATGTTCCTGAGAGCATAGAGATAAATAACCACTAGAGGGAGCCTCAGCTGGTTGAGGACATGTAAGACCTCACCGCCATCTTTAATCGTCATTTCTTGCATTCAATTGTAGTGATGTTACTTTGTTTAGCTCTGATAAATGATCATAACACAATGAATTATTACAAACATCAGACAGTTATGATAAAGGACACATGGGTCATTTTACAATCGGTGTGTGAGTGTGTGCGCGCGCAGGTGTGTGCTGTTGCTTTGCACAGGGCGTCATTCAAGCTAGGCCCAATACTGTCCTTGTTTGGAAAAGGTGCCTCAACCTTGCAGTGTATATTTCAATCCAGAGCTGAAAACATATTTTATTTGTATGTGTTTATTTATTTACACTTGATATATTAAAGTATAATTAGATATTTCAAAATGAAGTACTAAAATAAGAGTGTTAGTGGCTTGATCAAAAATAACATCAACACTAGATTAAGTGTTTCCATAATGAGGACCAGAGTGCCCCAAAGGGACAATTAAGAGCAATGAGAGAATCCTGCTGACATTGCTTATCTGTAGAATAATTAACACCTCTGCCCTTTGTGTTATCCCCGAGGAAAGCCCCCATCTTCATCACTGGTGGGTAAATCAGGTGGAAACATTGTAGTGGTGATATTACAGTAGTCACATGATCACATGAAGAAAACATGCCTTGAACATCACACTTGGAGTAATGCATTAGAAAATTGAAGAAAAAAAAACAACGACATTTTGATGTAAGACAATCTAGCGCTCTACATTTCAGCAATAATTGGTCAACATTAATCACTGTATATACTTTGTAACACTCCAGTGAATGTTTGCAAAAAGGTTTAAGTTGACACTTCTTGGTAGTGAAGAAGAGGCAGAGCCCTCCAGTCCAGCCAGTCAGAGATGACCCCATTCCTTCAGTGACTAAGAAATTCTCACAGCCATTAAATTGAGTTTGACGGTCTGAAGATAAAAAGAAAAAAATCTCAAGCGGTTTTCCAATCCACCGAATAGATAAGCAAATAAATACATCTTGAATTCATTATGGCACTTTTTTTTTTAAATACATGAATGGAGGCTGAAATTACTCAATGAACACGCTCAGGTGTATCTACACACCTTTCCAAAAGTATTCCTGTATTTTTGCTGTTGACAACATGCGTTGTGTTTTACCGTCAAAGGATGAATATGAGACATCAGACCAACATTTCAGTTTTCCACATATTTATCTTCATCAGATATACAACGGAGCATTATTTTTGCACATTTTCACTTGAGCAAAAGTATTGGAATAGATTTACTTTAAAAAGGTGAATGCGAAATGGACTTAATATATAGTTGCAAATCCTTTCACTCAGCGTCTATCAGTTTGGTTTGGTAGGTTATTGTTAAGATGGTAATTAATGAACAGTGTTTGTTGAGCACATGCGCTTAATTTTAACTAATTCAAACCCAAAAACGTATAAATACTTTTTTTTAATACTTTGCCCTTCACTCCCAAAAATCTATTCATACATTTTTAAAGATATTTTTTTATGCTAGAACATACAGAAGACTTTGATGCAGCTTCTGACCTGAAGACGCTTAAAGCAATGGTGCATATAATTTTTTTTTTTAAATGACCAGCAGTTGGCAGCACAGTATAAGAGATCAGCCAGGGCCATGTTACAACAAGCCCTTTTTCCCAATAATGATGAAACTTTGTTATATTCTAATGATGATTGCTGCAAAACGGAAACAGATACAAATATACTTTCTTTTCCCTGATGAAAGAAGAGACTCTAATCTTTATTTTGGTAGGTTCCATGTTTTTACAGCAATAGAACACAATATTCCTTGGGCCTTACAAAATCCAGTAAAACAGCCGGGAGCAAAGGGGGTTGCTTCAGTGAAAACGGCTGGGAGTGAATAATCATTCCATTCAATCATGAATGCTAATTTACTTTTAATTGCTCATCGAAAGCCTAAAACCATGTACGTGTTTTAGATACAACTGAAAAGATGGTAAACCTAATTTGATGAATTATATATAATTGGTATAATTTTACAAATTTGGGAAGATATTGAGGCAGAACAATACAATGCTCTGTTGGGTTTAAGTCTTATTGCCCCTGATGAACGTGTTTGTTGTTTTTGACAAAGTTATCTTGCTGCATGATGGAGGATCTTCCAATCAGTTTGATTGCATCCTTCTTCAAATTGGTAGACAAAATCATTTTGTCGACATACGGTTTTATTTTGTTGCCATCATGTGTTGCATCAACTCTAATTAGTGTCCCAGAAGAAGCCATGAAAGCCTAAGCATGTCATTAATTCCACTGAGTTTATATTTGAAAAATATATCGCACTTTTAATGTGAAGTTTACTTCCATAGCGAATGTGGAATTTAATTGACACCAGTGAGACGTGCACGCCACTGGCCTGCCCACTGCTCCAACACGCTTTGTAGGAAACCATGTTTTAAAAACAAAAAACATTATGTATGAATTGAATCAGAAAACTGTGCGTATGACTGAACGGCTTTGGAGTTAAAGCCATCTACTCGCAAGAATACTCCTAAAATGAGTTTGTATGACACGTTTGAGGTCTCTCTGCTTTGTAGCAAATTTTAACCTAGAAAACAATTTGTTCTTGTTAACTCATTCACTGCCATTAACGGCTATAAAAACGTCAAAAATTCATTTGAACTATTTATATTAGTTTAAAAAAATTTCCACTTTTGTTAACAAGAATATGAAAACCTAGAATTGTTTTTATTGTACATTTAGAACAGATATGAAATTTGTGATTAATCGCGAGTTAACTAGTGAAGTCATGCGATTAATTACGATTAAAAACTTTAATCGCCTGACGCTCCAAATTTTTTATCTTTTTTTTTTATCCATTCACTGCCATTGACGTCAAAAATGAATTTGAACTATTTCTATTAGTTTAACATATTTTTCCCACTTTTGTTAACAAGAGTATGAAAACCTAGAATTTTTTATTGTACATTTAGAACCGATATAAAATGTGTGATTAATCGTGAGTTAACTAGTGAAGTCATGCGATTAATTACAATTTTAAAAAAAATAATCGCCTCTTTTCTCCCAATTTTTAATAATAAAAAAAAAATGAATTTATGGCAGTGAATGAGTTAATAACTCATTTCTTGGTGGTCCTCTGTAAAGTTTGTTGAGGAAGTCTTCTGCAAACAGTAGACTTGACTTGACTTTTAGGAGGTAGTAACTAAAGTTGTTTAAGACGACGTCTATGAAAACATGTCCCATGATTTATTCATGGCAATTACTAAATTAATTATCTTTGTTTATTTTCGATTTGGATATAATGTTTCTGTATATGCACAATAAAATAAAATTAAAATAAATAAATAAATAATAAAATAAGGTACCGTGAGGAGCGTTTACTTTCCTATGGCTACAGTCAGGAAGCAAAGGAATTAATTCAAGTTATACTGTACGTTGGCAAATGTATGCCAAGCTAAAAGTTGTGGGGTGACTTAAGAGGACCCTTGGCAGTAGCTCTAAGAGCCATAGATAAAAGTGAGTAGGTAATGTGACGAAGCTGTGCTCGGTGAGATCAGCCTAAAGGAGAGATAATTACACAGGAGCAGAGGGATTATAGTGATTCTAGATGAAGTGGAAAAGCTATGCAAAGCACATTATTCTGATGAGAGGAAGTAGAACTAGATCTTTATAGCCTTTATCCTGGGTGGCAGCAAGCAGGTAGAGAGGATTAAGGAACCTATTTATTTCTTGGGGGATTCAAAGCATTCGGGCCCGAAGAACTGGTAGTGTGATATTAAATGAAATAAATGTCACGTTACTCCAAAATACACCACTGAAGGGCAGAAACATGAAAACAGAATTGCTTTCTATTTGTTTCCGTTGTATTTCAGTAGAATCATGCAATGATATGTAAGGTATTCTTCTGATCATGTACACATTTCTTCAAATATTTAGGTCAAAATTACACACTCTGTAACTTGTAGTTACAGTGCTTTCCCCCAATGAAATAGGGTTTTAGTCAGTGGTGTCAAACATATAGACCGCGAGCCATAACCGGCCCGTCAGTAGGTCCAATCTGGCCCGTGAGGACAGAACAGAAACTGCAGTTTTTCACAAAAAATAACTCATTTTGTCCACTGGAAGGGGCACTGATAACCAATTAAATTCGGAAATCTGTTCTATTACTCAGGATTTGATGGGAAAATGATGCACTCATTTTTGTTACGAAATGTCAGATGAATCTGCTAATTAATCTGTTTATTAATCTGCAGATGAAATAGATAATAGTAAATGGGAATATTTTCAGCTGTCAACGGGGAGAAATTGGGAGTGTTGTGTTGCGTGTTGCTCAAAGGCAAATCAGCCAGTAAGTATGCTTGCTTGGGCGAGGAGAAATAAACCTGGGGCCTGTCAGTCACACGCTCTATTTTTAACCATACTTTTCGCAACTGTATCAGTGATGTACTGTTAATGTGTAAAGGCAGTTATTTGATGCATACTGTAGAACATAAATGTCTCCCTACCCAGCTGTTTTTTGTCACTATCTAATTAGCCATGGTAGGAGGGCTAATTAGTCTCCCGGGAGTGTGCAAAGCTTTTGCATAGCATGATGCAACGTACACTGAAGAGCTCCCGCAAACAGACATTTGTGGTGATTAGATCTAATTTTCTGCCTGCCAATCCACTCATTAACCAGCCATTTTATTTCCGATGTCAAGTAAAGGTGTAATATCGCGTTAGTTGATTTGACTTAAAAGACTTGAGAATTGACCCGAATATGATGTACCAAATTGACAACAACATAAAAACAAGAAAAACCTGATGCTGACCGCGGGGGCGGGCACATTCAACTGTGTACTGTGCCCTTGACCTGTGTGTTGACTTTGGATGACAAAGTTGCTTGGTTAGTTATCATCAAAAATCACAGGAGCACAAGAGAACAGCTGAGTCAGTGGTTGTGAAGAGGAGTGATTACCCGTTACATGGCACTAAACTGAAGGTCAAGTTGAGGTGTAAAACTAAAGCCTCTGCTGTCATAGTACTTCTTATTAACAGAACGTGAAAGCTTGAGGCAAGATTAAGAACTTGATAGGCAAACAATGTCTTTCTTTTGCCCGCACACAATATATATATATATATATATTAGTGATGTTAATTACGGAAACAAAATTGCAATTAATCACACGTGAACGTCATTATAATATATGTAAAGAAATGTATTATGTAACTTAATAATGAGACGCAATTTAAACTAAAGTCTGCTGGATTTCACTTTTCTTTCTTTTCTTTGATCCTTCCTCGGGTCTCCTGACAACTTCACGACTCTAGCTGGATTCTGAAGTATTCGGTTTGGGTGAACGGTATGGAATTGTTAATAGGTTATAGGTAAATTAATTAGCACACATTCACACGCACGCACATATGCACACACACACATGCACATACTCACGCACATACAAAAAAAAGAAAAAGAGGGAAAAGAAGAGAGAGAGCAATGATGATGCCATGTCGAATCGGTAAGATTACCGGATGAACAATACTGAGCTCTCTCAGGAAAAAACACAACAAAAAAAGTCTAACAGGGCACAAATTTTGATTTGCAATTGAGATCACAACAGTATGATAATCATTTGAATATGATTTAATAACAAGCCCCTCACAATACATCTAAGTAAATTTATTTTGCTCTTTCAGACAGTTACTGATAAAAATTAGGCTTGTTCTTAACAGAACGGTTGATACCACCTTTAGCTTTGTTGTCCGCGCTCGCTGCAACATGTTTGCATTTATATGATGGCATCGGCTTGTATCGTTCTGGTGATAATACTTGACACTTTGTTGCAGTTTGCAAATCACGACCATTCTCTTCTCCATGATTAGGAATAAATACAAAAGTGTGATAATTGGGCAATTTTTTTATGTATGCTATTATTCTGTTAATTTAGGAATTCATCATAATTAAAATGTTAAAAGTCCCGACCAATTCAGCAGTCTGCTGGTTCACATTCCAGTTCCCCAAACGAATTACCAAAGTACTGGCACCACCATCCTAAATGGTAAGAAAATATCTTTGCCAATAAAGTTGGAAATTTGATACCTTAAGATAACAGAAATGATATTACCCACAAGGCAGAACTGAGACCTGTCAGAAAGGAGATGGAGTGAGTGATTGCCCCGGTTATGCATAGTTGATATATCCCATTAGACTTTGGCGGAGGCACAAGCCCAGAGCTTGTGCTCCTGAGAATCAGGACCGGTTATTGGCTGACACAAAAATTATTTTTCAAGCGTAAAGTGTCAGAAAGTAGGATTGATGCTTCTGCTCATTAATGCCCCAGCATTTTGGGCGGTTTAGCTTGAAATGAATACGAGTTAAGAGGCATGCAATTGATATTTCTGGCAGCTGATGTTTCAACTGATGTCCGTGCCAGAATAGTCAGAAATTACTACCAAATAAGCTAAATTAATTTTAAAGATAAATAATTCTGTATGGCTAAAATGGATTATAATTTATTTGGGTTATCAACCTGAGAAGCTTTGAACTTGATACAGGCATGTGTATAGTACAAACATCTGCCACATTTTTTCATGTACAGTAATAAATGGCTGCAGGCTTTTGGAAGCTTTCTGGAGTGTGACAAAATGCATCAGCTCAAATATGATCCAGCTCTCTGTGGCTCAAATCAAGATATTTTATAAGCTGCACTATGAAGACGAACCTCAAACGTGCCACCGCATTTTGTTGCCAAACTGCACTGAATCAAGCAATACTGACGAGTGAAGGGCAAAAAAAAGCAATGGAGCCACTGCAGAAAAATGAGTTTAGGATGAGGTTTACACTTGAGTACCTATATTTGTGCTGCGGTAATATATGCAGTCATGACTTGAGTCTTCTATTGAAAATCACAGAATTGCTTTTGTTTGATGGCTTTACATACGAAAGTTGACAAAGAAACTTAACTCGGGCTCCGTGAAATCACAAATGCAATGAGAACACCCACATCAGGCTGTGATTTCTGGAGCGCTTCTGACTTTCCTAAATGTGATTCTTTGTCATGGCGGATCATTATTTTTGGGTTACAACAGGCATGAAGCACAGAAATATGCAAAGCATGGGCGTTTAGGCCGCTTTATAAAAATGCCAATGGCGAGAGAAGAGTTGCAATTTATTGAATTTATTTGGGGTTTCCCGTATTTTCCTTGAACCATTTGAAGAAAACAAAGAGTAACACTCAACTTCCTCTCTCCTCCAATTTCATTATAGCCACCGTGTACGCTCAATTTGAATCATGTTTTAGTGCAAGTTTTTTGTGACACAAATCATTGATTTAAAACGAATTACTCTGCTCTACTCTTACATGACCAGCAGAAACAGTAGATGTAGTGAATAACAATTTGTATTTTTGACGGCCTTGTGAGCCTTAAACCAGGGTTATTAGGGCCATTGCATGTTTACATTATGTACTCGTGTATAATATTTTACGATTAGCTATATGTTTGGAAATGAAAGACGTTCTCCTTCATGCTTGCTTTTATCCGTCCTTGTGTGTCCACTACTGAATCTAATTATAATTTTTTTTGTTGCTTTCTTCCTACCATCACTTCATAATTATTTTAAATATTTTAGCATTTTGAAGTCTTGTATCTTTCTTTTGGGAAGTTTGGGAAAGCCGGGAGTCCAAGCACGATTTATTGAATGCAAGAGGGCATCGGGCTCCTTTAATGCTGGATGGCAAGTGTGCCTTTAAGTCACAGCCATCCTATTAAACATTTAGTTTCTCCCCTTTCATCAGTCAGCATCTTCTCCGCTCTTAAGTCCTTCCAAGCAGAACAGGGGGTGTTACCCTTGTTAATTAGGACTAGCAGGTAGGTGCTTGCAAGTAACAAGACTAACCTTTGAGAAGAAGTAATGTGTCTGATTTAGAAAATTCAGGTTGGTGTCATGCAAAAAATAGAGGATAGAACATAATTACTGTATATTACAAAGTTAATTATAAAAAAAAAAGAAAAGAAAAGAAAAAAATCACCTGAAAAATGAATTGATCTTATTGTTGATCATTATTAATTGATAATATTGTTAATTAATAAAGCCAGTGGAATAAATAGGGACCCCTTGTACTCTAGACCATCATTTTTCTCCCCTCTTCCCTCTGGAAAAAAACACCGGACACTGAAGTCTAACATGGCCCCTCAAATGAAGTACAATTAGTAAGACGACAAACTATTTGAAAGAATCAGCGGAGGTGCATATTATCTAACGTGGCATTATTTTTATGATGTTTTGTAGGGTGTAGTGTATAGATGGTCTTCTGAGACTTGTGAAGGATTAGAAAGGCAGGTGCTTTGCTATAGCTTATGGTAATGAAGGTTTGTTTAAATAACCTTCCACTTCTTTCTCACTGGTAAATGAGATTCATATCTTAATTTAAGTCGGAGGTCACATAGTGTAATTCTGAATCAAAATCTGTTAAAACCTGAAAGATCAAAAAGATGTGCAAAATGTTAAGACCCACCTTGTGATTTTAAATTTTTGAGGGATAAGGAGAAGGTATTATGAAACAGAAAAAGAAATCCAAATGTGTGTTCTGTTTCTAAAACGTCATTAAATACAAAAGTTCTAAGTCATAAAAGTCTTTAAGAGAAGGTGTGCAAGATGAAAGTGGGAGCTGCAAAGTTTTAGATCAAAGGTTAAACTCTGAATATAATATATCAGATTACTTTGGAGAGAAATTGCTAACCAGTAAATTATCTGATACAATCTGGAGCTGACTCATTGAGTCAAGTGTTTTAAAGAGTACCCATTACCCCATAACCACTTGGATGTTTTTTTTTTTTTACCTTATACATTTGACCACCTATAAATATTTGTTCTGTAAATGTAGTAATTACTCACAAGCAGTTTAGCTAGTTTTTATTTTATTCTATTTTATTTTTTTAACAAGCGGCCATTTGTCTTAATCCTGGAATTCCAAAAAAGGGTAGTCTTAAACATTTGTTAAAAGACAAAATATGAAAAAGTTAAAAAATAAATAAATGTTTCTACAATCAAGCCAATATGCAAGACGAATGGCAACAGGGTTCAAACCTCAGTTAATTATTTTCAATTTAAAGACTTCATTTGACTATATTATTACACTGCCTGCATGCCGCCGCCCCTCCCCAGCAAGCCTAAGAAAACAATATTAGGCATTCAACTGTTCTAGAAACAAATACTATGAGGAATTAAGGTTCTATTTTGCTTTTCTTTCTTCGACCTACTAATGTGCAAATGAGGTCATGGGCTTCAATTCCCTTCGTGGTTTGTTTAAAATCTGGCTTTAAACATAATACCACGTATTTATTCGTAAGAATTTAATTGGCAACATGCCCTTGAGATATTAGTGAGATAAAAAAAAAACACACACATCTAAAATGAAAATAATGTGTCCCACATTTTGGAAATATCTCACCCACTCATCTCTTTGAGCATGCTATATTGTAAACAACACTTGTGTGTAAACACTTTACTGGCTGTTATAAAGGAAAATGCAGACAATATAGTAATATACACAACTTTACTAAAACTGGTAGTAATGCATAAGACAGTAGCCTAACTTGTACTCATCACTTACTTGAGTCAGACAAAACAAAACAAAAATATGGTAATTTAAAAAAAAATACTCTGAAAATAAGCAGGAGAAAATGGGGTTCTTTGACAACTTTCCCTTAAACCAATGGAAACTAATTACATTTCCACATATGACCTCTTAACCCCGTCCTTTAAAAAAAAGACTTTTGGAAAATAATTACTTTTAACGGTAGAACTTGCCCCTCCTCCATTGGGACTATTAACACCACCCTCTGGCCCATGTCCAAAAGTGTGTGCGTGTGTGTCTGCGTGAACGCGCACGAGTGCGTGTGAGGCACACTTACAGATGGGCCAACAATAGAGTGGAGTCGAGAGTGCGGCTCAACCCTCTTTCAGAATGATTGCTGTCTCTAAGTTGGTCAATAGCCAAGCTGATTTTGTTTTACTTCGGAACACAGCTGCCTACCTGTTGACACATTACAATACATCACATATTTGATATTGTAATTAAAGATACAATCCAGCCTTAAAAGTATCAGAGCAAAAGTGGAAAAAGTGAGTAAATACAAAAGAATTTAATGACGTGACTAAGTGTAATGTGCAAAATGTAACTTAAAAAGATAAATACATAAATTAAATAATGGACCTATATAGTTAGAATGTAGATCAAATGAGCAATTATAAATATATATGTCCAGTATGTGTGTGTTATCTTAAAAAGCTGAAATATTGTGTTGCTATATTATACGCGGCACAACAGATCCCAATGTTGTGATGTGATTGGTTGGAATTTCAATGCATCACTTTCATGTTCCCGTTTGAATGATGCAACTGCCAGACGCCCAACTTACTGGGGCCCCTCTCCGATTGCCAAAGAAACCTCCTCAACCGTTAAAATACTTTGAGGCCCCCGTCACTCAAGATCAATAGCACTAAGACAGGATGTGATGTCGTTTTCTGCTCAGCTGATGCCCACTGTGTGGATGAACAATAGCAACAATAGCAAGCACACGTGCTTCATTGTTGCAGTGAAACTGAGACGCAAGGCTTTCCCCCCCGAGCTTCCTTCCACCTCCCATCTGTCAATGTTTGTTCGACACCATTTGGCTCCAACGGTGTGTCTGAAACAACTTCAAGATCAATGGAAATGTTTTGGTTTGAAAAAAAAAAAAGATCTTAATGAATTTGTATCATTCACAAGCACACACTCATTCTATAACATTGGATCGTAGTAAGAACAGTAAAATATGAGGTGTGTAAATTATTATGCTAGAGTGGTCCATTAAGTTGAATCATGTTTTCTGTGACTTCAACCAAAACCCAAAACAGAGTTTTTGGAGTGCCTCGTTTAATCTTAATCACTCTTTGCACTGTATGTGGTGTGTACCAGACAAAGAATACAACATATTGTGAGAATAATGAGTATAATGAATGGATTCATTCATTTAAAAAAAAAGAAAATAGACAGATTTTGGTGGCTTTAACTTTCTACTTTTTTTCCCCATTACCTGCAAACCATATGGAGACCAAAATAGAGTAGCTACTGTACCTTGGAGTCCAATAATAAGCCCTCTGACAAGATGTGCCACAAACAAGAAGAAAGCAGAAAGCCAACACTTCTCACAAGTAGCTTACCCAGTTTTACAGTAAAAAACAACAAAAAATAAAAACATAATTACCGTAGAAATATATAAGCTTGTGTGTGAAACACTGCATATACTATATATATATATATATATATATATATATTTCCATTTTGATGGCAGGGATAATCCCCTCCTCTCCTCCAATGTCATTCAAACCTACATGCCCTGATTTGAAAACTGTCAGTTATTCTTATAGTATCTGAGTGACACACATTTCCATCACTGGCATTTCAATCTATGGACAGAATGCAAATCCATGGCCATGAATTTTGGATAGACAAGCATTTGTTGTGAGACTGTCATATATTACTGTTGATATGCATACTGACATTCTCTGTTTTATACTATTGTTATCATCAACTGATTAGAATTGTTGGAGGTTGTCATATGAGTGTTTACAATTCTTTTAGATGATAAACATGTTTTGATACAACTCAGAGATTCTTTTGTCCAAGATAGACGGCTGTCCGTGAACAGAGAAGTAAAACACAGCATTTTAGTTTGGACTCAGATTCTGTTCGTAGGTTAAAATTCATGCAACGATTACTAGCCTTGAGATAGCCAGTCCACAAATCTACAATCGATGTATCTAAGAATTTCATGTGTATTTTTTTCTCTCGATTAAGTAGTCTGCTACAATACAGCAGTATCTCTCGGCTTTAGGGGCTATCCGGTTGTAAAGGTTTATGGTTCCCAACCCTAATTTTAACACTGACATCTCACATTCGCTGCCAAAAATCCTTCAAAAGAATGTGCTTAATTTTATTTGCTCACAATGACAGACTCTTATTACTAATCTAAACTGCCAAAATTCAAAATAAATAAATGACTAAATAAATAAATGAAAATAAAAACCACATACATATATGAATATATTTGTATTTAATTTTTGAATTATATTTTTTTATATCCGTTTTTATTTTCACTTTTAGTCATTTATTTATTTATTTAGTCATTTATTTATTTTGAATTTTGCCAGTTTTGGTCCATACTGCCAGGACTAAATGTTATTCAAATGAAGGGGCGGTCCTAAGTGTGTCTTGGGTTGGACTCCGTCGTTGCAAACTGCCTTTCAATTGTCGAGGGAGCCGGGTCGCCGGGTCGGCGAACAGAGAGCTCCAGCAATGGACGACTATCTGGTCCACTGTCCCCTCGACTTGTTGTCGAGCAACTCAAGTCGCAAGTCAACCCAAGACACGCCCAACATGGCCCATCATGAACACCATGATAGAAAACCTAGAAAGAGTGGGAATGCTTAAAAAACAAAATAGGATCCTGAATAATAACAGTAGTTCGATGATTGACTTTGTGATGGTGTTATCGAACATACGGCTACATATCTTGGAGACTCGGGGGTAGACCTAAACATATTGCTCGGGGGCTGTTATGAATGTCTAGCAGAGTCCCTATGAGAGGGAATTTCAACCTACGGGAGAACTTTGACCACATCCCAGTGGAAGCAGGGATATTGAGTCGGATGGGCCATATTCCACACCTTCATTGTTGAAGTGGCCGCTCGGAGCTGTGGCTGTTTGGTGGATGTTGCCTGTTGTGGCAGTAAACCCTGGACCACTTGGTGGATATCAGGTTTAAAGGAAGGAGTTCGTTCCCCTTGAATACAGAATATCAGCCCCCCGATACAGTCCCTTTCAGGTTTCTGATCCCCCCCACCCCGATGTTTTTCCTTGTGTCCATTCCCTGAGATGTTTAGATCAAGGGATGTCGTTAATATTAGTCAGCTGTTGGCGTGAGAAGCCCTTCGAGACTTTTTTTGTGATGGAAGGCTGTATAAATAATTTTGACATGGTGGATGGAGCAGAAAGGGGAAATGTTCAATTTACCGGTCGATCACGTTCCCGCCCTCACTTGTAAAAACTGAGATCATGGATACAAGTGCCGAAAAGTGTCTGGTTTAGAGAAGCTTGGTCATTTGGGAGTCTCAGTCTATCTGCTGCTCCTCCGCACAGAGAGGAACCAGATGATGTGGTCCTGGCATTTGATTCAGATGCCTCATAGATGCTTACCTGTTGAAGTGTTTCGCAGGCCCCGGGGAAAACCAAGAACACACAGGAGAGACTATAAATCTAGGCCTAGGAATGCCTGGAACAGCTGGATGAGACTTCTGTGCTTTGGTTACTAGCCCTGCAAAGCCTGATTAACCAAAGATGGATGGATTGTTTATTTAACACTTAAAAAAAAAATATTTTGCCATTCAATTTGTATTCCCATGAACACTAAAATAATTCTTAACAGGTGCATAATGATAGGAAATGTGGGTTCTAAGCACAAAAGGCCTCCAAGTCTTATTTTTATAAAGATTCAGTTCTCTGCATGGAAGTTGGCTGCCATTCATGCCATGAACCGTGTTTAATGCATTAGGTGATGTGTGGTGTTGAATCCAAGGCGAGCAATAGAAAGGATAAGACTTCCAGAGAGAAAACACGATTGTCCTCTCTCTGCATTAATGACTGGATCTTTCCTATTACCTGCTCTGAGCCCTGAAGATGGGATTCCTGTGGTGCAAGCCAAGAGCTGCACTGCTGTGCTGCATTGTGATGAGGTCCCTGCTCATGTCTTTCTGCTCATGCTTCTCCAGCTCTGCTGGTTCCACTTATTCCCCTGCCTGTCTTTGGCCACAGAATAGTCATTTTATCAATATGTACTTTTTTCATACTCATCCTAGTGTACGTTTGTGTGACAGGGTGCAAGTTCTACTGATGCACGTCAAAAGTAAGAATCAGTCAGGGGTGTGTTTGTGCCTTTATTATGATTGAGTGGAAGGTATGTGTCAAATAATGAACAATGACTACATCGACAAGTGCCCAAACGGAGCTCTCTGAAAGATTCCTTCATTGAATTAAGAATGTAACACAATAAAACCCTTATACAGTCTATACTGTATGTGTGTAAGACAGAAAATAATCTGCATGATCAAATAATGTTCCAAAAACATTTAAAAAAAAACCTTCTGCTCATACATCCAAATTTCATGTTGTTTAGCTATTACTGTTACAGTAGAGGTGAGTTTAAAAAAACACCACACTGACGTAATTAAATAGAAACCGTTCTCTAATGGCTGGGGAGTCGTGTAGGCAAGAAGGACGGAATAATTCAGAAAAGTGTACATACACTGGCAATCGGGTATTATTTGAGCATTTTTCCTTCCTTTGGATCAAGTCAGGCCCAATTCTCCGATGCCTCCACGAGATTGTGAGAGTGTTATTCTGTGGTGTGGGGTGTGCTCCGAGTTTTATTTATTTTTTACCCCGGTCTGCTTGGAGAAGAGTTAGCATCGACAATCATTAATCTCAAACCTGTTTAATATTTGGGATCTCAAATCCTTATGTCCACAAATCCTTATACCTGTATATAAAATAAAATAAAATAAATAGAACCCGTATATAAAATAGATAAAAAGCTATTGAAAGCTACCTAGCCGTGTGTGAAAATTGTTTTTGCCCCCTAATCCTCATAACTGGTGGGCCCACCCTTGGCAGCAACAACTGAAACCAAGCGTTTTCTATGAGTGGCAAATAATCTTTCAAATCTCTGTGGAGAAATTTTGGTCCACTCTTACTTGCAGATTATTATTTTTTTATTCAATTCAGCAAACCTAGAAGGTTGTTCAAGCCACGTCATTTTCGTCTTCTTCGTTTTGTTATAATTGTATTTTATTTTTTAAAGAGCTCAGTATTGTTCATTCGGTAATGTCATCATCATTGCTTTTTTTTTTTTTGTATGTGGGTGAGTATGTGTATGTGTGTGTGCGTGCAAGTGTGTGTGTATTCGTTAGTTCACCAAAAACCTGTTAAAAAAAAAAATAATGCCATACCGTTCACCTAAACCGAACACCGCCGTCAGGAGACCCGAGGAAGGACCAAAGAAAACAAAGGAAAGTGAAATCCAGCACCGACCAGACACCACCCACCGGGCCACCAACCAGAGTTCTTCACCAACCTCAGAAACATCTAAATTCCAACAAATCCAAAAAATCGTTTTGTTATAATTAAGCCATTCAGAAGTTGGTATATTTTGGATTGCTGTTTTGCTGTAGAATCCAAGCGTGCTTCAGCTTGAGATTGCAAATTGATAGTCGGAAATTCTCCCTCAGGATTTTCCAGGAAAAAGCTGAATTTGTGGTTCCATTAATCACAACAAGTTGTCCAGGTTCTGAAGTAACGAAGCAGGCCCAGACTAATCAACATGGACCTCTCCTGGCGCAGAGATCACATTTTCGTCACCAGGTTGCCCGGTGCTAAGCCTTAGGGGCCTCAGATAATCTGTTTTGCTTTGTTTTGAATGTTTGTTTATGCACTTCTTTTTTTGTGGATTGGTTGTGGTGGGGATTTGTTTTTAAACTATGTAAAGCACTTTGAGTTGCAATTTTTTGTATGAAAAGTGCTATATAAATAATGATTGTGATTGATTGATTTAAAAAAAAAAAATTATTGGGATTTTATTGGGCTGACTATGTCGAGTTATTTCTCGATTGAACAGGCGTGTGTGGTCAGTGAAAATGAACTCAGTTTATTTGTTTGATGATTGTGAACATTAAAGTGAGGAAACCCACTATGCAAAATAGTAAGAATTTGATCAGAGGGCAAATACTTATTCACGGCACTTCACATGATCAATAGAAACCAAATAAACGTGACATAACTGCCTAAGCGTAAAAATTCCACAAAGAATATTAATATTTGAATACAAGAAGCAATTATAAATAATATTTATATATCAGGTTTGCCACAAGTCGAATGGCAAAACTATCATGATGTGAACTTGAGCGAAAAGGGAAACTGACACTTCTCATCTAATTTTCGCTTGTGTCCTCTGCATTGTTCTTCACTGTATGTTAATGCCTCTGTGTGAAGTTATTTTGCATCCTTCTATTAGAGAATCACTGTTTCATCTGTTCACGCCCTCTTGGGAAGCCAATTTGTCTGCTTATTCCATCGGCGTCAATCTCCTCTACCCTGGCCTCATACTTTCGCTTCCTCTTCCAGAAGTCACCTGTCACTTTCTGTGCTCCCGGTGGTTTATCCTAGCACAAACAACTTGGAGGTGTCTGAATAAAATAGACAAAGTTAAATATAAAAACTCAGGAGGCTCTATTATGTTGTATTGATAGTTCAATTATTTTCTGTTTTACTCAAAGCTCGCAGTCTATAAGTGTAATCCTGCTAAATGCGGTGCGTACGTTCATGCATTGCATTGCCCACAGATGCACTTGATGAAGCTACAATGAAGTCCATATTCCCCAAATAGCTTATGACTGCTTCCCCAGGCTCTGCCATCCCTTACTTTTTCAGCTGATTTCTGGGTAGTCCTGACATGGGGATCCTCGTTTTCTGTGGGGACTGACAGGATCCAATATTTCCATTCCATTTGGGTCTGCATGAAATCTGGCTCTCTCATCAGAGAACTGGCTGCCTGACAGCTCATCCATTCAGGCCGGCCCCGCAAGACTTTGCCCCAGTGCTCACTGCTTTAACTGGGCCTCCATAACAAACCTCTTCGTGTTAGTGACTGTGGGAAGTGTGGGGGGCCAGAGGCGGAAAGTTGAGCGGGCTGTATGGCACAATAGCCTCAAGGGCTGTAAAATGGTTGGAGTGGAGGAGGGCAACAAGGGTGCGAGGGAAAAAAAAATCGGAATAAAGAGAGATGTTACAGTCAATAAGCAACCTAATACAGCAGGGGTAGGCAGAACACGCATTTCTCTTCCAAGTCCCTTGTGCTTTGCACACAGAACAATTTTTCAAGAAAAGAGAAGGATTTGGGTTAGACGTAGAGGCCCATGAGAGTCAATGTGGCATTTGCACTGTACATTGCGCCGCCACAAAAATAAATGATTTTTTTTCACAACTACAAACTTAAACACAATGCTAAATCTAAATAGAGACAACATGGGAAAATAAATACATATATTTGCTATCTTCGTTCATGGGAGACGTGCATATGTATCAAACAACAAAATAAACATGCAATATTCGAGATAAATGTCACTGTAAGACAGTCTTTTAATCACTTAGACCTAGATACTGAAGAACTCAACTAAAATAGCTTGTGTTCCGCCCCTCTTATTCCCTTATGTCTGAGTGGGTGCAGCGTTACTGAATAACCTCCTCCACACTGCCATGGTGGCCAGCTCCGACTACACTTGGAAGGAAAAGGACAAGGATGTGTAGAAAAAGTTACAGAAATAGGACAAGGTTGGCCTGCAGCAAATAAAAAAAACACAAGCAAATCAATTTTATAATATAATTATTTGCTCTGAACCCTGTGCACTCAATATTAGTCATTTGAATGCTGACTTGAAGTGTGCTTAACCTACATAGCAATAAAGCATTTAAATGAAGATTAACACTTTAACAAATAATGTTAAGGTTAAGCACAGTAAAAAGTTTCATCCTCGAAGTGACCAATCAAATTATTATGGCTGTAGTCTGTTTTATAGATTAACACACACTGCATTATAATGGTTTTACATTATAATTTTAAGTGTTATTCATTCATAATCCTTTTCGCTTAAATTCTGCAAGCGACTTTTGCAAAAAAACAACAGTGGCTGGTTTCAAGTCCTGTTGTGAACCATAATAAACTAAAGCCACCTCATTCTCACATTTCCATGCCCTTGAACCATGCATGTAATTGTAAGTGTTGCATGTTCAGTGCAAAAGTAGCTAAGCATTTGATCACCTCTCACGGAGTCTAAATTAAAAGTCTCATGATGGCCTAGTATGATTAACATATTTTCAATAAAAATAAAAGGAAAAAATAATATCACTAAACTGAAAGGTTAACAATGATACTTTTCTCTATAAGTTGTTTGTAATCAAACGAATGTAATTTAATGCAATTATGTAAAATAGGTTTAAAACATGGATTTTTTTTTTTTAATTAGAGTTAACAAATACATTGCGCAACAATAAAATAATTGATCAAATAATCTACAGTATTTATGTAAGTAAGAGACAGAATAGAATAAACAAAGTAGTATGGCATTGAGCTGACAGGTGGCACGCCGCCACAAATAAATCAATGCAAAGCAAATGCTGTGTTGGCACTTAAGAGTAGGCAGCAGAGGAATCCTGTTCTGTCCAACTTACATGGATCACTGCCCCCCCCCCTCCCTCTAAAAAAACTAAACTAAACTAAACAAAAACCGGCGGATATATTTATGCTCCTCTGTAGATCCTCCCCATAAATAAATATTACTTGTTGCTCATTATTCTCTTATATTTCCTAACGAATACATATGAAAATATATGAATTAAATGGCATTCCAACATATTGTGTTTAAAAAAATAAAATCTGTAAAACAAAATGTGCAGTGTCTAATCACCCAAAGTCTGTCATTTATAATCTTTAGTCGTACAGAAAAAATCTAATTTTAGCAACATAATGAGAGACTATGAATACAGATTTCTGTGATGGCTTTTATCAGGAAAACAAATCCCCAAATGGTTAAAAATAAAAATAAAAGGTTTGTGATAAGGTAGGGACAACCTGATTTATTTATTTTTAAATAAATGATCGCACTCTATTGCATTTCTTACCTAGCTGAGGTTGATCATAAAAGTGAAAGTAATTGTTACGGTTTCCAGGAACTGCTAGTGGACCCCTGAAATTAAAAAGTTACATTTCCATAATAGGTTTGCTAAAATATTTCTGATAATACTGTGTGCTAACTTTGAAAATAAAATAGTTTCACAAAGACTTCATAAAAAGCAGATTTTAAAAGGGCAAAGATAGGTTGTTTGGTGTAAAATGTCGTACCAGAGTGCGCGCGCGTGCGTGCTGTTTTATATATTTATTTATTTTGTGCTTGCTGAGCAAAGACCAGTGATCAGGCAGCAGCTGGCACTGACATTCACGATGTTGGGCCAAAAAAAGACGACACAGACCAACAGAGAGGGAAAATAGTTGGCCCAGCATTGCAGCAGTCAACCCCTTCTGAGACAAAAGCTCATCTGTAAACAGCTAAAAAGACCTTTTTACCTATTACAAACCTGCACTTTTTAACTTGTTTTGGGTTTTTTTTTTACTTGACACTGTAGCACTTTGAGATTTTATTGGAAATGTAAAGCGCATTACAAATACAATTTATTGTTATTATTATTATTATTATTAAAATGAAAGGATATGAATATGCAGTATTCATTCATTTTCTCGACGCATGTTCAATTGGTGGCTGGAGCCTATCACAGCACAGTACAGGTAAGGATGTAGTAAATATTGTCAATATTTAATATGGGTTTCTGCCATCATTAGACACTTTAATTAGGTACAGCGGCACCAATGAGATAAAAAAATAAATACAAATTTGGGGTTAGTTTTTTACATAATGCTACCTTTTTGCTCAAATCACTAGAAGTGACAATCATTAAAACAAAGACCTAAAAATATATTGCAATATAATATTGCAGGTACCCTGTGTTTTCCCACCGCTGATTTTCATGCGCAAGAAATCTTACGAGTATGTGAAAATACATGCAGACATGGCACCGTAGTTCAACACCCACATCAAAGTAACATACATACATCAGATCCTGATCTCAAACAGCAACACTGCTAGCCTATAGTCCAGTGGTTACTCAATCTGGGTTCGATCAAACCTCATGGGCTCGGTGGAGGTCAAGACACACACCTGACTCAAAAGATTTGTGATGACACGCCCCGCTTGCATGATTACTGCAGGTGATCGCACTGCATTGCTCGGCCTACCTGTGCCGCGGGGAATTTGGTGTGCTTAGTAGTCGACTTGTGGCTGTTGTGATGGTACGTAACGTGATTTCTTTATTCTTTTAATCCTTTCGTACCATGTCGAGCGGAAAAAAAAGAAAGTGGTTAGATGAATATGTGCAACATGAATTCACATGTATAAGGGAATGTATGGTGTTCCACAGGTTTCCTTTTTTTTTTTTTGTCTGATGATGAGATGTTTTGAGCTCTGTTGGGAGTCACAACCTCTCAAGTTCTGTCTGAAATGTTGTGACAGCAAGCGAGCCCTCATGAATAAAATGAAAAGTGATGTCCATTTGTCAAATTGTCAGAGTAGCGTTTTCTTATTCATTTATTTTTTTATTTTTTAGAATGCACAGTGCCACTCAAAGTACCGTTAGCAAATAACACTTGTTTGTATTTACTTCAATTCAGATTTTTCATCTTCATATCTGTAATGTCATGATAGGAAAACTAAGAATGGTCAGCAAGATGCAATTTGATGCAGTGGTTAGGAACCTAATTCAAATGCTGGAATTTTTTTGTGTACTTCTATTTACAGAAAATCTACAACAAAACAACAAAAACAGTGATTAAGATGATTAAAAATTTGTCACAATTGCACACTATTGTATGCCCATGCCAATTAAAGCATTAACAGTTTTAGAACAAACACTGAGAAGAAACCTTCACCAAGAAGTGATGTCTAATGCCTCGCTAACTTTTCGCTGCCATACTTTGCTAGACAAGTGCCGAGTCAGCTCATTGATCCGTTTTACGCAGTGCTTTAATTCGACACAATTGTGTTTCAGTAGCTTTGAGCGCAAGTGCGTACCAGTTAGTGTTCATAAATTGACGTTAGCTATTTCCTTTCCATGGGAGAGCATCTTGTAAAATTGAGATGCAGGGTGTAAATGCCATCAGCTTTTTTCTTAAAAACAAACATACACACACACAAACAGTTGAGTACAGTATGTTTCTAAATTGTTAAAAGCAGAACAAGCATACCATCTTGTTTGCGCTCAATGAAATTGAAACATCCATCTCAGAGTCAGTCGCTGTTTTCTTGTTTACAAAAGCACCACGCAAGAAGGATTACGTCACTTTCTTTTCAGTCAGTTTCCGGCTTTGACGGGAGATCAATAAGACATGCTTGCTTCTCCTCTTACTGCGTTTGGGGATCTTGTCAGGATGAAGTGATGAATTGCTGGAGAACAAGCTCAGCAGTGGAGGAAAATGAGCTGGACAAGGAACACGGAGGTCAGCCAGGTTAATGATGTTGGCTGTGATTATTTGCAGGTGAGAGAGAGAGATGAATCATTGAGGAGCAAGGCTTGAACGACAGGAGGTGAGAAATGGCTATCATCAAACTGGGGGAAACATCCAGGAGCTCCCCGCAGGACATTTAGCAAGGTGGAACACAGAAAAGTTGCCGTAAGTCTCAGCACAAAGAAGACATATTTTAGTAAATCCAATTATGGAGCATTTCTGTACCACTGCTCGCACATTGTACACTAAACCAAAGTAAATCCGCACGGGGCTGACTGACCCTCCCTTTTTCCATTCCCGCAATGCATTCGTAAACAAGAAAGCACAGAACGCTTGAGTGTTGCGTGGCTGGTCGAGTCAGTGTGGAAGGGCGAACTATCAAGCTGATGGCTATTTATTGCTAGCACGCATTTTTTCCGATAGCTAAGATTAGCATCATAAATTTGATTTGAGCATGGAAAGCTACCTAGTAAAAAAAAGGAGCCAAGTTCCCGCACAAGCAGCGTCGGTTGTAAATCCCCCTCGTCTTTCGCCAGCGAGTGAAATCCTGTACTGTTATCCGCATCCAGGTAGGCATGATTTTATCATTATTATTGTCAACTCAGACAAAAATCTTAATTTCTTGGGGTGTTTTGTAGCTTCTGCATGATAATAGTAATCGCGCGTAGACGTTTGACTCGACTTGTAGACGTGCCGTAAAGCAGTCTGCACGTTTGTAGTTTTTTTGTGTGTGTGTGTGTGCTGTGATTTATAGCTCAGCATGTGTTTTGTTCTCCTTAGAACAATCATTTTCTTTGGCAGTTTTGATTGGACAAAGCGTGTCAGTTATCAAACAACATGAATTGAGTTTTATTTAAAGCTAGTGATAATTAATTCAAGCTAAACCCATTTAAATGGAGTCATTTCTGACATGACTTCACTCAAACGCGTTCTCACAGCGTGTAGTTGAAGAACAACGCTTTTACTCTTTGCTGCACTTTTTCTGACGGTCGCTGCATGTTTTTCATCTCAGCCGTGGTGTGTGTACACATGATCAAATAATGAAATCAGCCAACACAGTTTAACGATGAGCTGTATTATTAGTAGGCAATGCACTACTGTAGCGTCAGTATCATTTCCGATTTACAGCTACTAATAATGATTTCACCTATCATGGCGCAACATTCTGTATTTTTCAGAGTGCCATGTTTTGACTTGTGCTAGCACATGCAATGTATTCTTGTGCTTTAAATTAAAAAATAACTCTATGTTGAAAGCCAGAAGGGGCCGATACAGAAAAATAATTGTCCTTTTGGTAACTTGCACGACAGTCTGACATGACTCATGAACTATACACTCGCCTAATTTATTAATAAAAAGGTGAGCACCCCGCAGAGAGTACTTCTCTGCTCATTCACGCAGACTCGGGGTAAATGTACAGCACCTTAATTAATGAGCTTGGTGGAGGAGTAGGACAACACATTTGTTTTCACTGTTGCTCTTCCAAGGTGAACCCTTGCTCTGTCATACGCGCTTACTGCAATAAAAGGCCCTTGCTGTTGGCACTAGTCCAATGAACAGCTGTATACAAAACAATGGGGGAGCGTTGACACATTTTCCAAGCATTCAAAGCAGAGCCACAGTTTAGTTCATGCCAATATGTTCAATGACGCAAAATAAAAAAAATAAAAAATATTATTTTCTCAGTGTTAGTGTTGTGGTTAACTCATCTGACCCGTTTAGTTCACACTCAGTGACTATGCGAAAGTGTGAATTACCTGTATCGAGGTGTCTTTTGGTTGACTGTAAATAAAGGTCTAGTCCACCTTTCGCTCAGTCGGTTATGTTAGCAACAGCTCCCTTCGACCTTGAACAAGAAAATTGATGGATGGAAAAACACACTACTGTGGTCATCACTTTTCAGCCAGCATATATCTACGTGCGATGAATTAAGTAAATCTAACTGCAAAAATTATTTATCATCTTCTGTGTATGAGCATTATTAAACACAAACAAACTTTGCCTTTGCTAAAAGGTTAGCAATTCTGATTAGCAATAGTCCACTAGCGATTACCGTACAAGGTTAAGGAAAACAAACACTATCCTTTAGTTCGCATTATATCTACATTACAGATGTAAGAGCGTCTTAAAAGTCACTTACAGATGATTGCTTCAACAAGAGTTCACGAGTAAACGACTGGAGCTGCCCGTGTTTGCTACAATGAGCTCAATAGCTTCTTGTCCACTTTCTAAGCCATCCATGTAGAAACATGGCGGCGGAGCTTCTCTCTGTCTGTCTCTCTCTCTCTCTCTCTGTCTCTCCCGGTTGAAGTCACTCAAAGTGGTTAGGACATCGATGGAGACCCCTGAAGAAGGTAGAGTTGGAAGTACACGCCCTCAAGCAGCAGGTGTCAAGGTTGTCTGTCACACCAAGTGGGATCCCGAGCAACAGTCATCCTTGTCACCGCAAAAGGGGTGAGCAAATGCGGCGGGGCCCTGTCGGGAATTGTTAGGATAAGTGGCGTCCCTCCCTCACACTCGCATATGCTTCCGCTCACGTCGTTGAGGTCGCGCCAATCCTTTGTCTTTCTCCCTCTGCCGGAGCCGATGCTCAACGGCTATAAGCGGTTCAAGGTCGGTGGCTGAAAAAAGGACATTGAAAATGCCAGGCAAAACTATAGCCATGCTTTACGGTTCTGTCACGACATCGTGCATGGACCTTGGGATGAGGAAGTGAAAGATCTCCGTAGCATGTGCCACAGCCGGAAGGGTTTATGTGGCATTGCCCGACCAGAGGGAGGGTTTGATTATCAGGCAGCTTCAACATGGGAGCCCTACGGTGTGCTTTGGAGGCTTCGACGACCGAGGTCAGCAACGATAATGATGCAGAGGACAGGGAGCGTGAGGATGACGTCGACCACGACATGGAAGTTGAAATGGGTTTAGACACGATTAAAAGTTGTTGTGGAACAGTTACTGTGGATATGCACTACTGCTTTCCATTCAGTAGAGTTCTGGCATTGAATATTATCATCTGACTTTTATGTTAACATTTTTTTGGGGAAGTAAACAAAATGTCCTCAGTTGCAAACCACACAAATGATTATGGTGTCCTTTTTTTCTCTACTGCAGGAGTGAAACAATAAACATTCCAAGCAAAATGGTACATTAGTATTCTGAAGGAAAATTCAAAACAAGGGCAAGCGCTGAATCCGAATGAGATGTTTACACTACTGGAATGGTGAAAGTAATGAGTGTGTTTGTGTTAGATTATTAAATCATTGTGTCAATCAAAACTTAATAAATAATTATCTTTGCAGAATGCTTGATCTTAGCATTGTTTCTTGGGTTTAATTAGATTTTGTAGGTGGACCGGTCAATCGAATTGTTAATGTTGTTAGCGTCAAGTAAGGTGTAAGGTGGTGAACCCAAATGCAGGGACGCAATGTGGCGAAACAGATATGGGCTCAAATAAGTCATTGAATGTAACAAAAGACAAAGAATGTACTAGAGCAAAGATGCCCAAGTCCGGTCCTTGTGGGAACATCATATTGACATAATGCATTTCCTAGCCCCTTAACCCTAACCTTAACCAACCCTTTCCCGGCCTAACCCCAACCAAAATCCATTTCAAACCTAAACTATAAAACCAAATCTTGACCCTCAAAAAGAGGTCTTGAGTTGTGAGGACCAGCCAAAATGTCCCCACAAACCACTAGTGGTCTCCACAATGATAGTAAAAACCCGGAATATGGTCCAAACAAGATAACACGTACAAGAACACACACACTGGCCTGATTTTAGGACAATTGAATGTACACGTTATAATAAGGGTGACATGAACAAGGGGGAAATATTGTCCTACGCCATGATATACAGGGGTTGGGGTATGTATAAAATTAAATATCACCTTTAAACTCAACCTTGCACAAAACAGTCTTAATTTATTCTGGTGGGAGTGCCAGCAGTACATGCAGGCCCACACACTTCCCCTCATCCCACTCTAACTAATGAGAGGCAATAAACGAGGAGGTATGGATAGTGTTTATCTATGTGGCTCCGAGGGGGCCAAGGTGCCCTCGCGCACTGCAGTGAGTGGAGACAGGGTGATTGCTCGGTATTATGCGCTTCACACATCAGCTGCCTCTCACATATGGCACTTACAGCTCGGCTCCGGCATTCACTCCATGTGCCTTCCCATCTTGGTCCCGTCGTTTGCTGTTCCAAACCGAATTGGGCCGCCTCCGAGTGCTCATCATGTTGCCGCATCTCATCGAAAGCCAGGAGTTTAGTCATTCCATGCACAGCTCTTTATTTTGTGAACAAGCCCAGTCATCTTCTCAGCCCATAACCTTCCCCTTGATCCCTCCCCCATGGATAACTGCCCTTGTCCTGCCAAGCCTGCTGTAGGGTCACATCTGGAGTGGAGAATTATTGCTGCTTTTCATCGAACCACAGATGGCCTGTTGATTTTAAGCCCACTAGTGTATGGTGAAAATGGAAGAGGTGGCGGGTGGCTATATATATATATATATATATATATATATATATATATATATATATATATATATATATATTTATTTATTAGGGGTGGGAATCTTTGAATGTCTCACAATTCGATTTGATTCCGATTTTTGGGTGTGCAATTAAATTCAGAATCAATTTTCGACTAAGAATTATTGCTGCTTTTCATCGAACCACAGATGGCCTGTTGATTTTAAGCCCACTAGTGTATGGTGAAAATGGAAGAGGTGGCGGGTGGCTATATATATATATATATATATATATATATATATATATTTATTTATTAGGGGTGGGAATCTTTGAATGTCTCACAATTCGATTTGATTCCGATTTTTGGGTGTGCAATTAAATTCAGAATCAATTTTCGACTAAGAATTATTGCTGCTTTTCATCGAACCACAGATGGCCTGTTGATTTTAAGCCCACTAGTGTATGGTGAAAATGGAAGAGGTGGCGGGTGGCTATATATATATATATATATATATATATATATATATTTATTTATTTATTTATTTATTAGGGGTGGGAATCTTTGAATGTCTCACAATTCGATTTGATTCCGATTTTTGGGTGTGCAATTAAATTCAGAATCAATTTTCGACTAAGAACGCTTTTTTGATTCAAAATGACAATGATTTTTGCTTCAATTTATAGATGTTCAAGGAATTGTAATGATCTGCTCCAGTCTGACTCGCTAATGCTAATTAGTGCGCTACTCGCGGCACTTTTATCACTCAAAAGAATGGCTCCACGCTGCAAAAAAAAACAACTTTTATTGCAATAACTTAATCGGGACTTTTTCCTTCTACTCTCTAATGTGGCTACAACTTAACTGTCAGACCGCGTGGAACCACACTGCCCCTAAGTGGCCAAATCGGGTACAACATGAACAGCGCTCCCAATAAAGGCACACACAAACAAATGGAAGACAGTATGAAATAATTTAAATAAAATCGATTTTAGGACATTTAAAATCGATTCTGAATCGTACTAAATGACAATCGCGATTCTTATGAGAATCTATTTTTTGTCACACCCCTAATATATGTATATACCGCTCACAAAAGGTAGCGGGGGGCGCTGGAGCCAATCCCAGCTGCCTTCGGGCAGTAGGCGGGTTACACCCTGAACTGGTTGCCAGCCAATCATAGGGCACACGGAGACAAACAACCATCCACACTCACAATCACACCTATGAACAATTTGCCGTTGTGAACAATTTGGAGTGTTCAATTAACCTGCCAAGCATGTCTTTGGAATGTGGGAGGAAACCGGAGTACCCGGAGAAAACCCACCAACTAACAGCTAACCAGTCATGCACTGTGCCGGGCATATATATTTATATATATATATAATTATTTGCCTTAGTGGTGGTACAGGGGGAAACACATTTGATCCCTTGTGGCAACAGCACACTTGAAGTGACAGCAAAAGCAACCAAGAGGACAAAAGGCAAGGAACCATGACAGAACAAACGTCATGACAAAAGGTCCAACATACTGCACAGAAAAAGGGGCGAGTAACTACATGCTGGCTAATTACTGGACCAGACAGCTGAGCAGGACACAAGGGAAGAAAGGAGCTGATTGTATGTGACACAAAAAGGGAAGGTTAAGCAAATGAAACCAGGTGAAACTAATGACAGACATCCAACAGGCACCAGGGAGTGACACAAATGGATTGGATGGATTTACGAACAGATGCTTTGAAAGTAATGGGACAGCTGTGATTGTGAGAGATGCCAGTGTTCCATTATGTTATGATATACTTTTATAACATAAGGCTAACTATAATGTTCAAATCAAGAGGCAAGTATGGTTCCTGTTTGATAGTTAGCGAGCAGGATTAATGTTGTTAAACATTGCAAAGCCATAAAGGAAACGGGAGTCTCCAAAATGGGACACAGGGCTGAAATGTATGCTTTGTCAGTCGGGTCTGAAAACAGCCAACCGAAGTCCATCTCTTGTTCGCTACATCTGTGTGCCAATAAATTACTTTAATTGTATTGATTAAAGTTGCCAAAATAAACAGTGTGTTTTACTATAGATTAAACATGTTGTGTTGTGTTACATGTGCCGCCTGCACAACCCAAGCTCGATGAGCCTGATGAATTTTACTCATCTGAAACATACCGATGTGAGCGGTAGTAAAATAAAAGGCAAAACGAGAGGAAGCTGGTGCTTCACTTGAGGGTGGATGTTGAAATAAAACTGAACCAGCTACTCATTAAATATGAACATCTGTCTCTGGCTAGAGCAGTGGTGTCCAAACTACGGCCTGGGGACTATTTGTGGCCCGCCATATGTTTTTTTGTGACCTTTTGAAGAACTTTTGACACGGCCTGTAACCTTTTTTGGGTGGGGGGTTGTTACACTCAGTATCTCCCATGGATGCAATGCACCTGACAACTACTATCATTAATACATTTGCCTTTTCTGGATATGCGAAGAGAGAATTTACAACCAAAATAATAACATTTCTCTTAATACATTAATTCATCATAACTAAAAATAATTAAATTTCAGAAGCAAAGCTGATATCCTCCACTCTTTGCTGTCTGTGTTAAGGTCTGATTTGTGAACATATCACATTAATGATTAACGAAGACCTTCAAATAAAAACTGCTTTAAAAATTGTCATATTATTGCAGAGTGCTCTCGTTTTGGTTCTGAATGTGGAGATCTGCACACGGCAAGGGGTGGATCTATCCTAGTGGGATACAGGCCAGCGGACCGCTGGAAAATCATGAAAAATCGAAAACAATTTATCACCTTTAATAGAAAGCTAAAAATGACAAAGAAGTCAGAGAATGTCAAAGAGGCGGTTGCAAATTTAGATTTTTTTTTTTCAATGCAGCTGTATACGTTTTCGGAGGAAGACGTTTGGAATTTGAAAAATCCCCCAATTTATTACGTACAATAATTTTAATATAATATTATTATTAGTATTTGGCGCATACAGTACAACCCCACCAAACAACCTTGATGGCTTTTTGATGTTTAGAGTAAAAATGTTCTTCCAATTCTATTAGCCTACACATGATATATTCAAAATACTTAACAAATCTCAAAGAGGTCTTTCATTTCCATCTGAACAGAAATCTGAAGGATTTTAACTACTAGGCTAGTCAGTGCTGTGTTTTTTTCATAGACACTTTCCATAAACTGTATGCTTGCTGTCAAACAATCCTGACTCATGCAGTCCCCTCCAAGTACACCAACCTGCTGCTTATGTAAATTGATGTGTTGACAGTTACGGCAAAGCATGTTGAATCCAGCATATATAGCCTTGCAATGTTGTGACGTCCTCATGTTATAAAAATGAGAGATGGATTCATCACTGCAGATAAGAAATGCAGAAGCCAGTCAGCTATTGCGGTGTGCCCTGCATGCATGTACTTCGACGTGAGTCATGTCCTACGTCAGCTCTAAAACAAATGCATAAATATAGGATTTCCATTTATGTTCATACGCAAAAACAAATTTCACAGACATAGAATAGATAAAAAAAATATTAAATCCTATTTTTAAAAAGTTGAGCAAAAACACTTTGACTTTCTCAATTACATCTCAACATGGCAAATATCATTGGTTTAATGAAAAAAAAAAAGTAGTCTACATGTAGCCATTGAAACTAAACTAGATAAATGAAAATGTCATAAAATAAAGAGCTTCATGCCCCCCAATGTATTTAAGGTCAATCCCAATCTTGCCCCTCGTTTCACCCCTTAGGCCTTGGTTCTTGACACCGAAGGGGTGTCCCAATTCTCAGACGACTCGGTCTTGGATCAGTAAGCGGTGACAGATCCGAGCGAGCGAAGTGAGAACTGATGTGAGACCAGGACCACCCCACTGAAATTTCCTGGCTCCGCTCCTGGTGAGCAGCGAAAATTTTGACAGCTGAAACAGTTAGCAAGGTCAAAGAATGTGTACAAAGACACAAATACATGTCTGAACACAAGAAATCCCTGTCTACTATACGGATAATACTTCACCTTTGAGTGTAGATACCAGCAAATCGACAAATGAAGAAAAAAATAATGCTTTTGAAGGCTTATTTTGTGTGTGTACTGTGTATTAAAAACAATTATATTTCTGTGTTGATGTTACAATCCGAACACTCACAGCTCAACGACAACTGTGGCCTATTTATGTAACATGTTTTGTTCTTTTTAAAAAATTTGTGGGTGTGGCTTTTATTCAAATGAGCCAAACAGTCCTGAAATTACGATACTTTAGAATTGTTTTGTGTCTGTTTTTTTCCTCCTAATTATAGGCTATTCTACTGGCCATTATTTTTGGGATAAAATGAAAATGCCAACTCAAACAATCTCACTGGTAGACAAGAGTAACGAAAAACACTGCCAGTTCCATTAGGCGTAGTGCACATTGCATTCTGTTGTGTTATTAGTTGATCTGCTCTTGACTACCACTCAGCTGGTTTCAGTGGATGGCACACACACAAATTTGGCACCAATTGAATGGTGCAATAGTCGTGATAAAGACCCTAAGCCAATCAAATGAGTCAAAATTGTCCATATAAACCAAGACGAACATGTTAGCTAACATGCTAACAAATACGGTATGCCTGCATTGGCTGGGCTCCAGCCATCAGCCAAGTTAGTAACCCAATTTGCTTATTTCTTGGCACCTTGTTTCAAATTGCTTTTCAAAACAAGCTTTGATAGTTTTTTTTGGAGTTGCACTCTTGACTTGAAAAGCAGCGTGGATCATGGAAAGAAAGAAATAATCTGTGTGAAGATTTGCCAGTCCTGGAAAGACAACAAAAATGGTGGGTGAATAACAATCTGATCCTCAATGGCTATGATCTTGAGAGCAGTTGTGCAAAGTGCTGAACTCCAATTTTGATCCAGGTTGAGCGGCACTGATGCCAACAAGAACAAGTCGTGGTACTGGGCACATGTGAACAGAAAACCTTGTGTGGGTGATAGCTTTCAGCGAGAAAACAATAAACTGGCATAAGAACACAAATGTTGTAATGCTACGCAAATGGGTGTGTTAGCGTATTGGGGTAACAAAAAAAACTACAGCACTACATGTGGCTCTGCTCAAGAAAAATATATAGTAACCATGGAAGCATGATTTATTATTCATAACATCACCTTGCCTCTTTTTGTATCATTGTGCGGATGGAGTACCATGTGAGCAGACTGCTGATGTACCTTCATTTTTCATTTGAAAGTCAGAACATTTGGTGTTATAACAGCTCTGTGAGGCTGATGGGAGAAAGGGGGGGGGGGGGGGGTGTTGATGGGTTTCCTGGATACGTGTGTGTGAATAGAGGTAAGAGCCTTTTTCTCATCAACACCTGGGGTGAGTGGGTGCTAGCTGCTTTGACTGACAACAAAACGTTGAGGCCTGACATATGTTTGGAAGAGAGGTGACGGGATTCGGCTCAGAAAACAGAAATCCATCAAGCACGGGAGTTTAAGCTTACTGGGTTGCTGGGCGAGGGGAGGGAGAGGAAATATCGAAGGTATGGAAGGGCAATGTGTATGTGACGAGAGCAGGGAAGAATGTAAAATCAAGAGGAGCAGAGTTGGAAGTAATGAAAAGGAAAAGTTAAAACGAGGAGGAAGGAACAATTAGAATACCTGCACCCACCTGACTATTGTGTAAAAACAAATATGCAACGTGCCCCCCTATCGAATACTAGTGCATGTCAGAATTTTTTTTTTTTAAACAAATGTTGACACTTTTTTTTTTTTTTAAATCAACCACTGCAGCAAAGAAAAAGACAATGAATTATGGCTCAGCCTAATGCATTATGCAGTACATTCGGGTCTGCCGGGTGCAGAGGGATGCGTGATGGATGTAGGTTGCTTTATAATTCGGTAATGCAGATAATTGACAGCCAGTGAAAGGACTTGCACTCTGCTAGCATGAGCGTGTGTATATGAAAGAGAGAAAAGATAATGATGAAGCGCTTTGAAGATGATTGAAGTTGCTTACTACTGACAATGGCTAATGTACAGCCTAGCCTTTTAGCTACATATGTTTCTGCAAGACCACCATGAACCTATGATTTCCTTACCTGAACACTACACAACCACAGAACAATACACTTATACAACACCAATTTTCTAGCTAAGTTGGTCAACAAAACTTACATTTTATTTCGGGATACATTTATGACTAGTGGGTGACAATTATTTTCGTGGAACACAATTATACATACAGTTTTGCTCAAAACATGTTTAGCAAAATGGTGTGATTCCACTGGCTGATTACGATTTTGTTCACGTTGGAGTGTGAGCAGCAAATCACCAAGGTTACGCTACCAGGCTTAGAGAAAGTGTTGAAATGTCCACCATGTTCCTTGTCTCTTTCTTTAGGCTTTTCAAGTAATAATTTCTACTAATGATAATAATGTATCCAGTGTGAAGTGTCTTTGAGTGTCCAAAAAAGCGCTATATAAATATGATCCATTATTATTATTATTATTATTTACTAGGCCTGTCACTATTGAATATTTTTAGAATAGATTATTCAATTGATTAATTAGATTTAAAAAAAATAAAAAAAATCCCCTCCAATGACTGTTTATTAACCAATTATGGTTGTTTATTTAGTTGTGTTAAGTGATTTAAAAAAAAAAAACATCGAAAAAATTAAACCTTAATTCAGCAATATCAATGATAGGACATGATGTTGTACTCACTTTTTTTAAACTGATTCTGTCACTGGTTGAGTCGTTCTTTTCCAAAGTAAAAGCAAATATTTACAAATGTCTTATTTTAATTAAATACAGGGTGACATCATTTTTTGGGGAACTTCTTAACAATGCAATAAAACCAAGAGAAATATTTCATTCATAGTAATTAAAACATTCAAACTTGCCATTTACAATCAAACAATGATGGAATCCCAGTTATCCCATCTGAGATGTTTGAGCTGTCAATGAGTAATCTCAACAGCAGGTTTCAATAGATTCGTACAGGAGGATGTCATCTACAGGATGTAACTTAAAAAAAATTACTATGAATAAAATATTTTTCTTCCATCACTTTTTTTTTTAACAATCAACATATCTACATATATCAGAGAATAATTACTGAGGCTGAAATTTAATTTAATTGCAGGATTATTAAAATAGTTGTCAATTAATTTGATCATGGATTATGTGGCAATTAATCGATTATTTTTGACAGCTCTAATTTCTAAATCACAGATCTGGCAAAAGAAGTCATCCATTGGTAGCCCTATACTAAGTAACAACGCTGTCATTAGAGCCTTCCAGCTAGTGATGTGAAGGAAGAAAGTGTTCAGTCTAACGACTGTTTGGGCATAACTTGATGTGTTAAGCCCTCCCATGAAGGATGAAGAAATAACTTTTTTTCTCTCCCGTGTAGTGTCTGGTGCTAAGCAGATGCCCGCTTTCATGCTGCATGTCATTAACTTTTGAGGCTGTGAGGTTCCATATGCATGCATGGCCTTACATTCTTGTTTTGTCATGTACTATCCGGTTTTTTTTTGTTTGTTTTTTGCCGCCTGTCTCAGACTCTGATCATACCGCTCGCAACTGACACCAACAAAGCTAAATCTGACTAATGGGATAAATAAACTCCTCTAATCTCAGCAAGGTGACTGGTGCCCAAAATCAAAGGTTTTATGCAAATAAACGTCTTTCTGGGGTCTTACAGTCATCCAAATGTGAAGTCACATCAGGTAGTAAGCTGGGCAGCTTTGAGCGTACAATGTAAACAAGTGTCAAGGCTGCGTGCCGTTTTCCTGAGACCCCACCGACATTCGCCTGTCATTAAGAAGACTTTTTCTTTTGAACTAGCACCTTTTCTCATGACTCCTCGCCTTCTGCAAAGGAGTTTAAGTTGTTAATAAAAATGTGTCGGGTGAACGAGTCACCTGCTGTACTTGTAGCTGCTGTGACCTTAAAGCAGTTAGCACACAGTCATCACTTCCCTTCCACGCCTCTATAGTTTACCATATAAGCTACAATGTTTTTAAAATCTTTGGACATTTAACATTATTTTAAAGCAGCAACATCTTAAAACTTAACACAAAGATGACATGTTTGTTAATTTTTGCAGTCTGGTCAATGGCGCTTATGCTTTATTTCTTCATTTATTTATATTACTCGTGGAGAAGTACACGATTATGTTTTTATTAGCAGTAAAAGCATTTAAACATTAACAACAATACATTCGAATATATGGGAGCTGTCATAGTGCATTGTCAAAGTTGGTCTTGGGAACGCATCACAAAAAGCACAGCTGTCTTGTAAGCGCGAGTCGCTTCAGTGCAGCAGAAAGACAAAGCATCACTTTGCAGTATTTATGAACATTTTTTAGAGTGGTGGCACTGAGTGCTCTCCTTTGTATTTGCCAGTCTGCATATCCTGGCCTACATAACTTATGTGTGACAACAACAAGCAGTTGTCTGTTGAGCGCTTTCTGCTCTCCAAGCGGAAGTCCTGTTTTCCTGCCACAACACTTTCCCACATGTTAAATATGCCTTACACATGCTCTCACACACACACACACACAATAAAGAAACCAAGGTCTAGTCCTCCTAATTACATCAACTGTTTCTGTCATTATGCTGATGGTCAATGGTTTTATCGTATCTACCAAGGTTTATGGTCTTGGCCAAGGACAACAAGACTGAGAATTGACTGTTTATCATATAGGCATTTACATCAGAATTGATCAGTACTTGTTATTATTATTATTATTATTATTATTTTCAATCATGTGCTGCCACTTATTTGTATGTGACCATTATAACTTAAAATGAAAACAGAGAAGTCATCCCTGCAACCGAACACCACAGAGCGGGTGATGACGATCCACTGGGTGACAGAAGCCCTTAAGATCTCCACTGAATGTAGGTCAATGCATTTGCATAAGTACAATTTATAAATGAGTAAACATATTGTTCTATTCGTCTATGCTTTGTTACAATGACCAAACATTTCATTTAAATTGTGGGAATTTGAATACAACTGTTTTTTACGTAAGGCCACGTCAGTAATCCCTCAATATTAAATGCAATTAACAATGGAAATTAAGAGTCCCGCTGGATGTTGGCCCTTATTGCAAATGAGTAAACAAAACTTGTCTCAGGGCTCATGAACAATGACGATCTTAAGATGGTGTCTGTTAAATATAGCGATATGTAATAAAAGAGAGGAAGGCTGAGGGATAACATTTTTGCTGTCATTTATTTTTTACATTGAATTCAGTAAATTTGTCCCATTTTCTCTATGTGTGCTTTTGTTGGAATCTGTTACTTCTTGTATTGATATATGCTGTGTATCCTTTTCGCCTGTAATGATGCCATCAGGGATGGATATGGTCTACATATCGCACATGCCTCACAACTGCTTGAAATTTCACGGTTCACATAAAGATGGTGCTGAACCATCTGGTGCAGTTTTTCATTGAACTGGATTGCAAAATAGTTTAGTAGTGCAATACATTTTCTAACAATATTTTATGGAATACCTGATAGTAATTCCTTCCTTCTGTGGAAATAGGACCACCTATAATAATAATGATAATAATAGTAATACATTTTATTTAAAGGGCGCCTTTTTGGACACTCAAGGTCACCTTACAACAACAAGTTAAAACAAATACAATGGTAAGAACAACATAAGGTAAAATAAAATAAAATGAAATAAAAAATTAAGAAAAGACAAAGCAGTTCTGGTCAAAGAGAGTAGGCTTGTCTAAACAGATGAGTTTTAAGAATGGATTTGAAGAGACTTAAAGACATGAGAAAATACAACCTTTATCTACAAATGTCCTCCCATTGTTGTGACTGGAATTCCCCGAGCACAGGCTTTCCAAGTAAGGGGCGGCCATTAATTGTGAGTTTAATAGAAATTAGTGGCGTTAAGGGAACTTTAAATTAACTCAAAATTAACTAATGTTGACACCCCTTATTTATTCAATTGCTTGATCTGTTGAGTAAGCAAAAGATCAATCAATTGATTGGTAAATAAATCAGTCAGACCACACATCATTAGCCAGACAAAGACTCCGTGACTGAACCCGACTTCACATTCCTTCATGTGTTCAAAGTGAAAACCGATTGTCAAATGGCGTCAGGCACATGATCCGACGCAGCGCTGTCACTGTCCCTCTGCCACGGAACTGACACTTGAAAAAAGGGTGTTCACATGTGCACTGGGCTGTGATATGCGCTATGACACAGGCCGAGATGCACAGCACATGCACGCCGACACGCTCGCTCACTCACGCGCCCGTTTGTGCTGATAGGCTGGGTGGTTCGGAAGAAAGGGGAGGAGAGGCAGAACGAGAGCAAGATGTCTGAAGGGCAGAAACATGAAAAGAGAGACAGAAAGAGACGTAAATGGAAATGGAACACCATTTTTTTTGTTGTATAACCCAAGGCTAACATGATTTCACAGTGACTCCAAAAGCTCATCTGCGGCGTCCATGTTAATGCATTCCGCTTATACAAGGTTGGAGTCGAAAAAGAAGGTATCCTCTACAGTTTATATTCATATAATGTGCTGGTGCCATTCACTGATTTGGGAAGGAGAATGTCATGACAGAAGAACATACCAAAAGAACAATTTTAAACAAATAGTGTAGCATTAAAATCAAAGACCAAAAACGGAGAAATGTTCATTGTTAGAGCATCTCCCTGGAGTTTGTTATTGAAACCGTCTTTGTGGATCATGAAATTTGAGCATTGTTGATCAGGCCCGGAATGCATGAAACTTTCAGAGCCATCTTTTTAAGTTCCTCAAGGTCCAATTGCTCCCGCCATTATCTACAGAAAGTTTTTCTTCCGTTTGTTTAGCAGCTCGTTTGACTTTCCCTTACGGATTCCTGTTTCAGTGTATTCATTTTTTTTCTTAGCATTTCAGTGTTTGGATGAAGGCGTTCAAAGCTGTAATGGACGGCCTAATCGTAAACAGGCAGCGTATCAGAGGGTTTAATCGTTTTTGCCAGCCATGTCTGAGTTCAGAGCAAGGCCGGCGTCTCTGCATGCTACAGAGTGCCGAGTGTCTAGTGGAGATACATAAACTATGAACGCAAAGGGTGGGAGGTGAATACACCACCATACTTTGATCAGACTGAAAGTTAGCAGTTGCCACTGATGTACTTTCAACATTTCATAAAGGCTTGACCGAGGCGAAGTCTTTAAACTGGTGCCAAAGGACAAATAGCTCACACATTTTCTGTGTGTTCATCAGACATTAAAGTGACTTATCCTTGTGGAGGAATTCTCCAAGCAAGAAGCCTCTCAGTGTACTACCCATCAATACAGCTGACAAAAAAAAAAACAGCCAACACCAGTAGGAGTACCAATGCAGGAGAAAAGCTAAATTGACCAACGTGAGTCATAAAAGTCATTTTCCAGTAATTGCTCATTATCAGAAGTCAATAACTCAGTTGGATGCCACTGAAAACTACAACTGCAATCACATGCATGTTGTAAAATGAATATTTCCGTCATTGTCAGTCAGTATAGAGCATAATTAATTAACTCCATGTGATTATAGAATGTCATACTCATGAAACCAGCAATTGCTTGGAAATGTCATGTGCAAAACTGTTCCTTAAGGGGAAAAAAGTGTGGCAGATAACAGTACTGGTACATTTAATTATTTTCTGCGCTAATTTATTTCTCCTGTGATGGTCTTTATCATGTAAGCTTTTAACATTAGTATTTTAAACTGTAGTTTGTCAAAAACATAACAGCCAACCATTGAGTTATTTTACTAACAAGACTAAAATACATCACGTGGCAAAAAAAAAATGATAATACCAACTGGCCCGGTGCCGATTTTGTAGGTGAGAGGGTTCCACTCGACAGCAACAATATTATTGTTACGTTTCTGTATTAATCACAGCACCGTGTTTCGAGTTTTGGGGCTGCTTGAACATTTTGTAAAGAAAATGGATTGTTTTAGAGCACCCAAATGCAAGGAAGAAGGTAGGTGATGCATGTTTCCACTCCCAAAACAATTGAATTTCAAAATAAAAAGGCAATACACAAATAAAAAAAAGTTCAAAATAACAGGATGATGTAACTCAAAACTGAAAAGAAAAAGACATAAACTGGCCCGAAGCAGCAAATAACAATGAATCCAGACGTGACAAGGACAATTGGACCGACAAGGACTGAAACAAAGCATTAAGGCCCCGTCCACACGAAAGCTAGTTTCAATGTATCCTCACAAGCTTCTTACCGTTTAGGCCGTTCGTACACACGATGGCGCGGTTTCGGAGCTTGAAACCGATCACTTTTGAAACCGGGCTCCAGAGTTGAAAGATTTCAAAACGCTTCCGTCTGGACACCATATACAGGATACTCCCCCAGCAATGACGTAATGGTCGCAGCTTGATGACGACGCATTGTCGCAGCTTGATGACGTATGCGCCAATTCTCGCGCGACTGCGCGGTAACTGTCAGTCTGTCAACAACAATGGCGGATAGCCGTGTCATAGATTCTTCTTCTACGCTTTACTATAACTTCCTGTGGCTGCGCTATAGCGCCACTCGAGACTTGGCGTATACATTACAGCCGCTAAATGTCCTTAGCGTCTTCTTTTGGACACACGCAAGTTTTGAAACGCTTCTGTGTGTACGAGATTTGTTTGAGGAACGAAGTCGGCTTTGCTTCCGTCTGGACGGGGCCTAAATACAAACAAACTGATGAGCCAACAAGAGACCCCTGGACAAGAGAAACGTGGCTGAGGGTGATGATTGGATTAGACAAGCACAGGTGAACAAAATAAAACGTAAAGAGACAGACATTGACAATAGGGAGACAAGGAAAAAGACGATAACCAAAATCGAACTAAAACCAAATCAACAAAACACAGATCATGGCAAACAGAAAGTTGTAACAGTTTGGTTTAGCTCCCTTTTATCATTAGTTATCGTTATGTATATGCAAAATATAACTTCCAATAAAGTCACAATTTCAAAGAAATCTAATTTATGAAGCATGTCAACATTCGTAACTCAAGGTGACGTATGGTATTAATTCAGAAGTTCACTTGTAACAGGACATAGTAGTAGAATTGGTTTTAAAATCGTGGTGGCATTTAGTGAAATGCCATTTTAGCTTTTATGTGTCCAACCACTCAGACATTGGCTATTAATTGATTTAGTAGCACAAGTCATTCTCGTATTTGCCTGCGGCGCTAATCCATACGATGGAATTCATACATCTACTTCATATTAAATCCCCTGTCTTGCTTATTGACCTTTTCATCTCGCATTTTCCTTCACTGATGATGTGAGCAGGCCTTTCACAGAAGCGGTGTTCGAGAGACATTATTTTGCTGCTTCTTTAGTCTGTATTTGGTGAGAAATAAAGCACATGGACACCTGATGAAGGTCGTCACAGTTGCTTGCGTCACCATTTCTTCTATGTTTCACGCAAACACCCACACATACCCACACCATGGGCAGTTTTGTTTACTCAATCAATGTTTCCACTCATATTCTTCCCGTGTGAACCTTCATCTCACACTCTCACACACACACGGCCATTTACATAAGACCATACATAGTTTATGTAGTGTCTATAGCACTACCACAAATGAAAGGATCAATCATTGTAGCACGCTATAATGGAATCATTTCCTGATAATGGCATAAGACAATAAAAAATTTAATAAAATCCAATAATGTCATAATTTAACCAATAATCGTATCCCAGAAGTCTTTGTGGCAGAGCAGTTCTAATCAAGCAGGCGGAGCTTACTTTAACTCTCTTCAGAGTTGGTTTAACACTAAATAAACAACCCTGAAACATTTAACAGCAACATTTTAGCGGTCCAATTTTTGCTATGAATGTATATAACAGTCGTAGATTCTCAAAACACAAAATGTAGAACTTTGGAATTAAAATGAACATATACTTTCATATTTTACATGATCAATTTTGAGAAGAAAAAAAAGACCCACCTAAAAATTTAATAAATCCCCAAACATTAAGAATGGTATTACAATATCAGCCAGGATTTATTTTTAATTGCATAATTGGTGGAATAATTACATTATTAGGTTTTATTACATTTTTGATCAGTTAAGTCCAAATCTTATTAAATTTTCAGGAAATTATTACATTTTGATTACAAACAATCCTTGTCCTCTGGATTGAGTAGCTTTCACCATTTCCCATATTAAAAGACAATTGGATTACTATACCTGCAATTTACTCTAGATATTTAGCACAATTATAATGCAAATATTGTATTGTGATATTCTTGCTATGAACATGAGGTTGTGTTTCAAGAGAACTTTTCTGCTATGTATTTTACACATGTATTTTATTATGAAGAAAGAAAAACAGCCTTTGTCCAATGATGGACAAGGTTAATATATATATATATATATATATATATATATATATATGTAAGATAAATCCTACAATTTTTGCAAAACTGATAAAGACAAGAGAGCATCATTATTAGTAATTATTTTATTTTTTTTATTTCATCTTTTTTTTCACAATGAACAAAGCCTTTAGACAATAGCATTTGAAATAATCCACAAGGATTTCTCTGGTCTTCACCAGTTGCCTGTCGTAGCGTGGAGCAATATGCTGTGCAGTGCAGGTTTTTGGGGAGGGGGTTAAACATGACACTGACAAATACTGGATGCTTGTCACTGACCAAAGCGGCCTGTCGTGGGTGTGTTTGTACCTGCAACGGTGTGAGTGAGACTATGGCGGTGAGCCACATTCAACAAGGCCTTGCCCTAAAAACTTGATAACAGCAGACAGTGCGCTAAAGTAGCCCATTTTGGATTTGAGAAATACACTGCCAGCTGTGAATGATAGCATGACGGGAGAGGCCTTGCATTATGCTCCATCTCCTATTATTTGCTGACCTCAGCATCAGGCCTTGCGCTATTAGACAGCAAATAGCCCAGGAGAGGGGCCATGGCTTTAAAGAGTACCATCCATACACAAGAACCAGCCTCCCTTCCGGCCTGTAGTTTTCACATGAACAGACAGTTGCCGGAGAAGGGAAAACACCATTAGAGGGGACAGCACTCATCTGTGGCTGTAAAGCTCGCATAAAAATGATTAAATCCTGCAATATTTCCAACAAACAAAAAAATGGCAGGAAAAATCAACTTGATGTCGGGTTAGTAGGTTTAACAGCAAGAAAAGCAATATTTTGTTGAACTTGACATGGTAATAACTAAAGCAGATGAATATGGTGAAAACAATTCTTGATCCTGCATTAAGAGGGGGCAAAATGAGATAAAAAGTGACGAAAATAACACAAAGACAAGTTCATAAGAAGTGTCACAGTTGCCTAGGTAGTCCTCCTTTTCATCTTTTAGTTTACCTTTAAAAGGCTTTTGCATTTAAATGAAAGGCAGTGTGTTGCTGAAGTGGTGGCTTCTGTGCGTGGGGGTATTTTGAACAGCACATTTGAACTGTTTCTATGGTGCAAGTGTCAGGATTACTTGACTTATCAAGAGAGGCAACAAAAACTCCCATTTTAAATTACCATTAATACTTTCATCCTAAAACAAACATTCCAAGCCTTGTCTGGAACAGCCGCTGCTATCGGAAGAAAACTTGTATTTTTTTTGTGCTAAAACAGTTATTTTAGTTAGAATAACAACAAAGCAAGAAAGTTGTTTGCTGCAAAACAATTCACTGAGTTGTTTTGACTTAAATCTTTAAGTTGGGCGCAATACAAGGGAAAATTTATAGTGTAAATTTTTAGGTATGAAATTTTCACAATAGCAAATTTTACAAAAAAAAAAGACACTGTAAAAAAAAAAAAAAATTCTAGTGGTGAACTAATAGAATGCAACGACCTAAATTTGAAGCACGTGCATTTTGAAGCACGTGCACTACGGTGCCTCAGAGAGACCACACTTCGCTACTGCTACCAATTACTACATTAGCTGGAAGTTTGTCTCCTTCAGGTATCCGTAGCTGAAAGATGGTGGTGAAACATATCAGCCTCCTGTAAGGTACGGCCACGGATTTATATATGAATGGACTTTACTTTCACTTGAGTGTTGTTGGTTTTGACAACATGATGCAGCACTCGGAGATATACCTTAGAAGAGAACATTAAAAGTATTTTTCTAAGCAATGAAATGTAGCGCTTCTCCCAGATTTAATGGTACAAATGTACGGCATACACGGTGGCATTTTCGCCGTGGAGAAAGAAAATAACTTGAAAACGTCAGAGAGAAATCAAAGTATTCAAGATAGATAGTCTGTGAGCGGCAATGTAAGATGGCCGCCAGTAGCTTTACTTCTCCCAACGCCGAGAAAGCGGCATTGTTAGTCCATTTATATATAAGCTCGTGGGTGCGGCACGACTAATGTAATATAATTATCGATTACTAGACCTACCATTATATAAAAAAAAAGTGTTTGTTGATGTGATATTTTTTGTATATTACTGAAATTAAGTGTTTTTTAAAAGAACATTGAAAATTTGAATAATTCTACACACTGCCGCATTAAAATATTTGAATCTAAAATGTTATCGCCATGAAATTTTTAGTTCACCCAACTTTATTTATTTTACAATGCACTAACTTTATGAAGAACGTGACACATGAACAGAAATATCCTCTGATATGGTGACTCTGATGTCATGCAGGTTGGAATGTATTAATCTTGCTGTCAAAACTCACATTACGCGTTCATCAGCAGCTAACCGAGTACACAGTAAGTCACCGTTCCCTCTCATGGATGCATCATACTGTACATGGACTTGTGGTTACAACACATGCCTTCTTGTTGGGCTGATTTGACCATCGTAGAACATTAGAAAAAGCACCTCTCGTTATTATTTCACAGCGTGGCCAAAATTTGCCAAGATTTGAAAAAATAAATGTCTGTGTCAATATTTTAAGAAAGCTTCAATGTGATTCTACTACTGGATGGTGTACCTAAATAGCTAGACATCGAGTTCAAAGCTGATAGAATTTCAGATGTCCAGTTCCTAGGAGAATTCTAGCATGTGTTGAGAGGAGTACATACATAAATAACAGGGACTGCTGAAGGGGGACCTCCTTTGGTCCATTATAGAAAATGCACATTCTGGTGGACCGGGGTCTCATAAGCAGTCATAAGCTCCAAAGATAATGTAAGCTCTCCGCAGAGACAGTAAGGCAGTTCGATGATCATCAAGAAAATCACTCCATTTTCCATATGGCAGGTTTCTTTTTTTCTTTTTGGAATTGAAAGTGAAAACATAATGAACACAAAAATATGCATACGAGCTCTTGTTAAAGAAAATAGCTGCCCGGTAAAAATCGGCACTGTAAAAATACCCCAATAGTTATTTTGTGGTCTTTGCTTTCTTGTGTTATTGTTGTTGTTGGTTTTTGAGTTGTGTTGTAAATCAGCTGGCTGGCTGGCTCATTAAGCTTTCAAAAGTTATTGTGTTGGATCCAGCTGAATCTCAGGGAAAACATCTCAAAAGCACTGAAGCCGCTCGGCAAAGATGCAGGAAAGGGAGGAGAACAAAACACCAACAAAAACCCAAACTAAAGCAAACTCACAGAGTTCGACAGCTACTAAGGCAACTTTTGCCAAATACAATATAAGCCCATGTACTGTATATTGCAACACAACTATATATTAATTTAATAAAATACACAATATAGCTTTTGTACACATAACAATTTGGCTCAAATGCACAGGAATCGTAATGGAATCAATAAAAATATGTCCTTTTTTTTTATGTTGACACATCTAACTTGAATACATTTACACATATAATGATCATGATAGTGTGAAGGGACATTTTCTTTATTATTTTGGAATATTTGTCATCAAAACAGAAGCAGTGTCCTTTGTTGTTGAGTTCTTAAGCCACTCAAGGACACTTTGCTGAGATTCCACATTTCTTTCTTTTTCTTAAATATAAAAAAAAAAGTATAAATATTTTGTTATTATTAGGACATTATACATGGAATCTTACATATAGGCATCTATATCATCATATAGATCATTTTTTTCACAGTTGAGGAAAAATGTCCCTTTTTATACAACAATTGTGATTGCCTTAAGGCATTGCCACACACACGGAAATTCACTGTACACAAGGGACCGAAAGCTGATGATGCACATGTATACGACAATTACACAGGTGGCCAGTGGTGTATGCAGTAGTGTGTAGTGCAGTGGTTCTTAACCTTGTTGGAGATACTGAACCCCATCAGTTTTCTATGTGCATTCACCGAACCCTTCTTAATTGAAAAAGATTTTATTTTTAAATGAAAGACATAGGAATAGGGTTTCCTGGTAAATAAAATGAACATGGAAAGGAGACTTTTCATCAAATCTGACTCTCTTCACCTTGAATTCACAAAGTGCTGTGTTCTTATATTTTCCATCTGCATGCTGCATCTTAAGGAAGTGTTCCTTTAGTGTTGCTCGTTAGCTAGCTTAGCATAGCAAATCATGCAATTAGGGCGGAAACTGCCATCACTCAACTCTATATTTATAGAGCACTTGACCACTGCAGTTTTCTTATGATGGAACCCAGGGGCAGCAGATACAATGAAAACAGCAGAGGCCCCAGAATTGACCTCTGTGGAACACCATCGATATATATATAAATTCATATTGCACATATTCATCTGACCACTTCCTTTCGACATGCTCGCATCCAACGACGGGCATATCCTAACAAATCAATTGAGTCGGGTAGGTGTCTTGACCTTCAGCGAACCCCTGGGGTTGGATCGAACCCAGGTTAAGAACCACTGGTGTAGTGCAAAGGCATCAGTGCTTGTGAGTGTGTTGACGTGTTGTGCACATGTGGAAGTGACACGCGTGACGATCATCATGAATGTTTGAATAGAAGCGTGAGACAGACACAGCTTACACGTGGCTACAAACGGCAGGTGAAAAACATGGCTCCTTCAGAATTCTTCTTCAGCAGAGCATTAAGCGCCCTCTAATCCTGACCAGTCTGAAAAGATCGCAATCTTTCGATCAAAACCCTGATTACCAATCCTTTCGGGTTTACACACATAATCCATCACGGTAAACACCCACATTAAAGTCACCAAACGTATGGTTGTTTCGTGTATTTTGGCCAATAGAATCCATTTGTCTGTCATCCCTTGCGATTGTCATGTCTGACCTTAGAAAGTCCTTCCTTTTTCCCATTGTCTATGGCCGTCCCACATAAAATAAATTCACCTACAAACACATGTGCAGGATTTCACGAGAGACTTTGAATAACAAACTCATGAGCTGGTGGGCACTTAGATAATATCTTGCGAGGTGCTAGAGGCTCAATCCTCTGCTGTTTTCTTCAAAATCCAAAACACAAGGAACCCATAAATTCAGCAGGTTTCACGTGTCGCTGTGTCTTTTTTTCTTGGTAGGGATTTTGTCATTTGGGCTGCTGCCAAATGACTCATAATAAACGTCCTCATAATTAGTTAAGTGTTGAGAAAAGCTCCTTCGAAACAGAAATGTAAATGTTTGTATTACTTTTGGTGACAGTATTGGCATGAGAGTTTTTGAAATTCTTATTTCACACTCAACGTCCTTGCTTCCATTTTGTCTCTTGTATCACTTCCTCAGTGTGCCAGTAGCCTCGCTTCCTCTGCAGTCCTGCAAAAGCTTGTCAATGTCTCTCACCACCTGGTCAGCATCCATCCCCTCACGGCTCACATCAGGCTCCACCTGCTCCAGCACACGCACCATTTCTCCCCTGCTCTCTTGACTGATTCTGGAGCGGGCCTCGGCCAGCACCTTGGCCACCGGGTCTGAAGGGGGCAATGGCGGGTAAACCCCCTGCTCCCTGCTGTTTTGTTTGGTGGGTGACAAGTACTGGCCATCGGGAGGTCCGTAATAGCCGGAGCAGGTGGCAAGGGGAGGCTTGCCTTCAGCCCCGTCCGCCGGACTCTTCACTGAGGTGGAACATCCTTTGACTGGGCTGCTCGATGCCGAGGGAACCTCTTGGAGCAAGGGGCTGAGGGCTCGTTTTGCCTTTAAGTAGGGTTTGACGTTTGCTATGAGGATGGTGTGATCACGGCGCTCTTTGCCAAATGTACAGAATGTTTTTTTGCCGTTGGGGTTGACAGTCTCGTAAGTCTCTGTCTCAGGCACGCTCTCCATCCCTGCTGGCACAAACATGTTGTTGCGGTAATCAACACCCTCGGCTTGGTTTCCACTGGCAGGGAACTGCGGCATCCAGCAGCGGTCCGAATGACCCAGTACTCGGCACTCCTCGGTACAATTCAAACAGTCCTCATCTGCAAAAGAAAAGGTGGAGAAGAGTTAAATGAATGGAAAAGTAAAACCTTAATATTGTGACTGTGTTCTCTACAATTGGAGGCCAAATTGATAAAAGTCCAAAAGTTCCAGCTAAGGATGTCACCACACACTCGCACACCTTTCCAACACACATGGAAGGGGGCACCAGCTACCATTTTCCAAGCTCTGATCAAGAAGATGGCAGCGTATACAGCGTGATGGGATGGAGTGAGAGAAAAACAACAACAGTTGAGGTTTGGCAAAGGCATCGTACCGTTATCATAAATTCATGTCAGTGGGCTTTGAAGGCCTCCCTTGACAAAAAACACAGTGCCAAATGGCTTGCATTTCCCCCCCTGTTTGGTGCGCATGTGTGTGTGCGTGTCTACACAAGTGTGTATTCTTTTCTTTCATCTCTATCACAAAGATGCACACTTTGGATGATTATGGGAGTGTTCATGCCTGTGTCAAATGAATCCAATAATGAAAAAAAATATTTGTTATGTATTTTTTTTACTCTTGGGCTTAAAGTGAAAAATAGAAGAAAAAAAACAGATGGTGTCCCACAATTATTTTTGGGATATGATATGAAAGATATGAGAGAAGGAATGCAATAGTGGTAAATAAATGAATGAATATTTGTATGGTTGTAAAAAGATCAGATTACAATTGTTTTTTGTAATTGTTCATTCCCATCTTCTACCAAGGTGGATAAACATCCATATAGTGGTGGGGTGATCCGGATAAACATGTGGAACTGGGATTTTTCTTCACTTGCAAGACTATGAGATGAGGCCTATTCAACACTGTCGTATATATATATATATATATGGATCACACAGGAATGTTTGTATCCATCAATGAATAAGTGCAAATTGCTACTGATCCACATTTGCATTGTTTGAGTTTGAAGCCAGTAACTTTTTCATTGGTGTATAATGATTACAACAACAACAAAAATCCACGTTTGAATAACTACAATTATAATAATTTTGCTCTGAATTCGAGAGGATCACAAGGGTTTATTTCAGAAAGTGTAAACTAATACGAATACTGTTATTTATACAGAGCATTACCTCTTATTTTGGAACAAATGTACGGGTATTGTTGTGTAGCAATGTACAGACCATAAGAGTAGCCCACCCTTCCCCCAAAAATTATTTTATATGCGTGATGCCGAGGGAATCTGCTTGAGAGCACAAGTCCGGCTTGTCTTTGCCATGCAGCGGGTCAGCAGCCTGCAATCCTGAGAGACTTGCCACCTAAGCTATAGAGATGAGCTCAACATTTTGCAAATGATTGAAGAAGCCAAACAGCTCTGGCAAAGGGAGCCTGACATTTCCCATGTTGAAGCAGCCATCGGAGGAGGAAACAAGGTGGGCTGAAAAGTAAAGGTCAGGGTAGTTTGAGATGGCTACATTTAAATGCTATGGGCTGGGGTAAATGCATGCATCTGCAAATATACTGCAAATGTCTCCCACGTTTGTGTGTGCACCTGCGTTTAGTAGCACATAATTGCACCAAGAAAACCATTACACATAATGTGTTCTATATCAAATAAGAAAGTGTTTTCTATGAAGCTGATCCAAACCTGTTCATAAGTTCCGACAAGAATATACTATTATTGTCAATCCATCAGCAAGCCAGAAAATATAACTCAAACCAGAAGCTGCAACACAATAAGTCAGCAGAATCACTCACATTGTAGTCACGCATTATGAACATAAAGCCAATGTGTGCTAGGGGGTGTCTTGCCTTTCACTAAATCTATATTAAACCATAAATAATCTATGCAGGCATATTTCACTCTATTTAGTTAGAGCAAAAAAGACTGATAGATTATTCATGTCTCTGCAGCATGTTCGACCTTGAGAAATTTCACATACAGTGGTAGCGCAAAGTTCTTACGTTCTTACGTTCGATTGGATTGTGACACTGGTCAAATTTGGTTTTAGTCAACTTTCAAAACACAATTTCCCATCAACCACATTTCAGTACACACCAACATATTAATCTCTAATGATCTGTGAAAAAACTATCTTTTTTTTTTCTTTTTTTTTTTTAGATAGACCGCTATTGTAACAAAAAATGCCAAAATGCCAAATACAAGACGATTAACCAGTTGATGGCTAACTAGCCAGCGCGAGAAGCTAAAATTGTTTACTCAGTGTTCAGAAAAGAAAAACATCAACCACTATCGATACGGCTTGTCCTCATTAGAGATGTTGGCAGACAGGTGGAGTACAATCAACTGGGGCCCAGATAAACAAACTCTCAAACAACAATCACATTCACACCTATGGGCAATTTAGAGTCTCCAATTAAGCATGCATGCTATTTTGTTTTCCTTTGGAATGTGAAAAGAAGCTGGAGTACAAAGAGATGACCCAAGCAAGCAAAGTGAGAACATGTCAACCAACTCCACACAGAAAGTCTCTAATTGAAATTCAATACCATCAATTTTGCAAAAAATGTTAAGTTATTTTAACAATTACAACTAAAACAAGACCAAATCACAACCGTCCTATATATGAAGAAAACAAAACAAAACAATGGAATTCAAAATAAGATTTTTTTTGTTTCATTAAAATAATATGACCTTGTAGTCAAAATAGAACATTTTCAGAAATTATCTTTGCTCCTGGATGTACCACTGAACCTATACAATTCAAAATGAAACTATGTTATGTCGTCTTGCATAATTCCCAAGCAGTGATGGAAAATGAAGCTTCATGAACAACTTGCATTTTTTTTTTTTTTTACTCCTCTAGTTGGTGCTCTTGGTTTAGATAAAGGCTCACAAGTGGTTTATGAAGATTCATTTACCCATTACTATACCCAAGTCTATTGAAGAACTGTTTATTTTATTTCTCAACTTCTCCCCACGTTAAAAACAAATGATATTGATAAAAAGAAATATCCACAATTTAGAATTAGAATCTTAATTGTCATTGCACAGTGTACAATGAAATTTATGATTGCCTTAAAGTAAAATGAGATTTACATTGTAATATATTTGTCAGTATCTGAGTGGGAAAAACAGCCTATTATTCTACTGAGTCTTATGTCTCTTATCCCTCTCCAAATTATACAAAATTCCCCACTGTTTCCCTTACAGAAAAAAAAAAGCTAGCGCGGGTAATCAAAGCTTAATTAAGAAGGGCCACATATCATGAGAGTTTCCTCAATGCACACAGTTCTGAAAAACCTAGTCATCATTCCCATAATCTCATGACAATTTTTCCTCCTTGATTCAATATTTCCAATTTCTAGGTCAAGCCTAATACAGGGAGGTTGTGCACATCAACCGGTAAATGTATCAACGTGTTTGTGTATCATTGTGCGTCATAAAGCAATGTGTGATTTCCCTAAGCACGCTTTTTGCCACCATGGCCCTTCCTCCCTAAACCTCTTCGCGTTATTACCCATCCATGTGATTAATGTCCCTCTGTCACACGCTGTGCTCCTTGTGCAGGGAGGGTGGGAGGAAACTATTTAAACTGCGTTACAACAAGGTGAGCATGGGACAAACGGATGGTCTTGTCACAATTATTGAGTAGGAAATTGAATGAAAGGTTCGACATTATAATATATGCAAACTGACTATTTTCTACCAACATGTCCGTTGTCATGCCCGTGTGAGCACGATCCCCAGTGAAGCATAAAAAAAGACAGAAAGAGAGATAAAACACGGAAAGTTATGAACATCCTACATTGGAAACAATAGCTTCTTTTTTTTCTTTTCTTTTCTTTCCTTTCCTTTTTATAAAGAGCTCAGTATTGTTCATTCGGAAATGTCATCATCATTGCTCTTTATTTTTATTTTATTTATTTATTTATTTTTAATATATATATATATATATATATATATATATATATATATATATATATATATATTTATATACATACATATATACATATATATACATATATATAAATATATATATATATATATATATATATATATTTATATACATACATATATACATATATATAAATATATATATATATACACATATAAATATATATATATATATATATATATATATATATATACACATATAAATATATATATATATATATATATATATATATATATATATATACACATATAAATATATATATATATATATATATACATATACATTATTATTTTTTTTTTTGTATGTGGGTGTGTATGTGCGTGCGTGCGTGTATTTGTTAGCTCACCAAAAACCTATTAGAAAAAATCCCATACCGTTCACCTAAACCGAACACCGCCGTCAGGAGACCCGAGGCGACCAAAGAAAACCAAGGAAGGTGAAATCCAGCACCGACCAGACACCACCCACCGGGCCACCCACCAGAATTCTTCCCCAACCCAAGAAACATCTAAATTCCAACAAATCCAAAAAAAAAATAATAATCAGGGAGACCTCAAGAGACCGAAGGAGAGACTGAGGGAAGGAAGGAAGGACAGACCAAAAGGTGGCCATCAGTCAAAGAGCAGCTGAAGTAACCACCGAACTGCCCACCTCTGTAAATAATCGAATGATTTGGGTCCTGAATATATTAGGGAAGTACTAATTTAACCCAGTAGAATGCTAAGGTCTACAGACTTGGGTCAATTACTGAAGCCTTGGTTTCAAAGCAAACATGGCGAAGCGGCTTTTAGCTGTTATGATGCCTGGAAATAGAATAAGATGGCAACAGCAGCGAAGTATGAATGTTCTTAAATACAAAGTACTATTTTATGATTCTTTCGATTAAAGTCGTTTAAACTTTTTTTAAATCAATTTCACTATACGGTCTTTTAGTTTATTTATTTCCTTTGCTTTTAAATATATTTTGTTTGTAAATGTGTTTAACTATTGTCAATGTACGCTCTTTAAGTAATTTACTTTGCCTTTGATTGTTTTCAACGGAGGGGCTGGAGGTGTTGGGTTCGGTTGACGGACATGCACTGAATTCTATTAGTTGATGGGCTGGGGGACAAAAACAGACGATATGTGCCGAATCCTTTTCGGCGACAGCGGGAGGACGGCGACTCACATCCAGCGACTAGCATATTATTCGTTGTTCGTCGCTGGGGTAATAAACTGCCGGTGACCCACGCCGATTGATATTTATCGACGGGGTGGGGGCACCCGGTCGAAAATGGACCGGCCGTTGAGGAATCTCCCAAAATTCACAATTTCCCCGTCCACCCCTGCTTGTGTATAAAGTGTGCTATATAAAGCTGCCTTACCTTTTCAAAAATGTTTCTAACTTTTTACTTATAAAGTTTCATCAAAAATTTAGAGCAGAATCAGCCCTAACATAATATACCCCCCCCCCCCCCAAAAAAAATCTAGTTGCCAGGCTGACATATGAGTGCTGCAATCCTAATCCCAAAACACCGAGATATAGACGTCATGAAACTGGAGGATATGTGCTGAACACGCCCCCACACACATCAACCGGGGTCGACAGGAGGAATGGCAGCTGACAAGTTGCAGAGAGCATCTGTGACAGACCACAGATGCACCTGCTCACCTGAGGGAGCCCATTGAGTGTGTGTGTGTGCGTGTGTGTGTGTATCTGTTTATACGTGTTATTGTCTTTTTAATCTCCTCGCCTACTGCTGTTTAGCCCATCTGATGCATGCAAGCCTCTCTTCTTGTACTCACACCAATCAGATAACTACCGGTAAATATTTTAACTGCACAGACGGAAAAAAGTCTAAAGCAAATGTTTAATAGATAACGGGTCTCAGTTCACCAGTCGATGAAATAAGGGGGATTGTAAAGTGCATCACAAATTACGTTTTGGAGAGCAATTTGCATAAAATGATTAGATCATGGTCACTAACATACTGAGTAGACTACGAGTCCAATGAATCACACAGCTTGAAAACATTCAATTTGTAATGCATTTATTTATTTATTTTTTAACTAAATCAAAGACAGGACGGAATATATTTTACGAGGAAAAACTATACTTCTGACACAAAACTGAAATAATGAGTGTGTAATGGATGGATGTAATGTTCAAATTTATGTTGATGTTCTTTATGGAGGTGAACGTTTTGCTATTACTACAGTAGTATTTAAGTACTACCACTTTGCTAATGGCTTTATTTTTCACCGCATAAGTATAAATAAGGGTTGTGCTCCTCTTTTGTTTGAGGTCATACAAGTATATTTACACTGAGCTGCAGTTTTGTTTGCATAACAGTCCCATCTGGGACCCGTCTTTTGCTAGTTAGACCGATGACAAAGGAATAATAAATCATATTAATAGATTCTGATTTAATTTATTTTTATTTTTTGGGATCAAACTAGTTGTGAAATGTATTACTATATATTGCCGGTTAACAACCTATAATTGCCGATTCTCAAATCCTAGAAAATGTGGTCAAGTATGGAGAGAATGAGACTGTGGGCGGTTTAGCGGAGAATTAAGAAGAAAGGTGCACTTTTTTTTTTCGGGATAATAGCTTTTATCACAGTGGGAGGCAAGAGAATGGCAATGCATAGCAGGAAATGCTTGGCAGCAGCAGTAGGGGAGCCTGGCAGTTGGTGATAGTGAGACTCAACCAAGGACATATATCTCAGGATCAAACATGTCCTCTCATCAGGCATTCCTTCACAAACCACAGGGCCCTCCATCAGCTAATGCCCGGCTAAGTTGTTCAAAGAACACCCTGAGGAGAAAGCATTTATGCAGAGCAAAGCAAGGGATACAAACTCAAGAGGCGCGGGACAGGGAGCGTGAGCTCATATTCAAACAAAAACAAACACACAAAGCCTAATCAATGATGAGCAAGCGGTGCTGTCTGCTGCGGGTGGCGGGAAAGGTCTGTTGGTTGTGGAGATGGGAGCGGGGAGTTGCCGGGGGCGGGCTTATTGCCACACAACAGCCCATTCGGTTTTGCACCAGCCAGAAATGACAACATTAAAAGCACAATGCGGTCCATGAAAATCAAATTCGGTTTCTGTTACCAACATTGTGTAATCCTGTCTGAATTAAGAGGGAATGAATGTTAAGTGAGCCGCTCTGTTTCCGTGTTGCGATTCAAGAAAACCATACCGAATGATTATATTCATATGTTAATATGACGTTAAAATCAGAATCAGAAACAGACTTATTGGCCAAGTATGTAAAAACACAGAGAGAGACAGAATGGGGAGACTGGTGGTTTGCTACTACCACAAGTTTCTTGTATAGGAAAAAGGAAAAACATGAGGGGGAAGGGAGGAAAATGAGGCGCATCTGTACGGTTTAAAGGGGGGGAACAGTATGAACCTGGAAAAAAACAAAAAAAAAACAATAATGACATACATATAACAAATTGCTGCACAGATCCTGCTGCACACTGGTTAAAAACAAAAATAAGCTTAAGAAGAAGAAAAAAAAAAAAGAAGCATCCATATATTTTAAACTGTAGTATAAATCATGTTCACAACTCCACATCCTGACTATTGTCCGTTTAGTGTCATGTCAGTTTATTTTCTTAACAGTTAACAATCCAAGGTGGAAAAAACAAAACAAAAATCTTAACAGACTGGTTTGCTAGCCATGGGAAAGCGTCCATGGCTGAAGGGCCTGGGAAAGGGAAAACTACCCCACTATCTGAAAACGACATCAGTCATGTGTTGACAACACACAGAAAATTCACACTACTTTTTGAACATTACAAGGAAATCCTGAACATGGTCACTGAAATAACTAGAAACTGGAAAAATTAATATTACATTTTTTAAATACTGTGTATTAAAACTAGTTCAATATTAAAATAATGCACTGCTTTTTTTGTGATCCAACAGAATTAAAAACAAACAAACAAACACAACTGAAAGTAGTCAAACATAAGAGTATGCTTGACTTAATATTCCACAATTTTTTTTTTTCTGCATGAGACTTGTTTACCTAACAGCACATATTTTGGCTTACTCATCAAGTCCGTTCCAGAGTACATTTACTCTGTTACATTTACTTAAGGAATTATTTCGATAAATTGTGATCATATCTCAGAGTAGCTTTACTGCAACATACTTTTTATTTTTACTACATTCAACCTACGACTTTTTTTTTGTCTATGTTGCTCTTCCTATTTGTTTTAGTTTGTTCGAGAGACTTCTTTCTCAGCTGCTGTCAATGACTATTTTACCAATCCAACCCCTAGCGACATTTAACTCCATTTCACCAATTCAAGCGAGGAAGCCAGTCAGCTGACCGCACATGAAGTCACCGCGGCCCCACGCAAAGGAAAGGTTTTCAAAGTGACTAATTTACGTGACGTCAGAAACAGTGAAGGAAACAATGGCGTGTGACTCACAGTCAAAAAAAAGGGTTATGCTGACAAAGATGCCGAGCAGTTATTAACTCTATGAAAGCACTTTTGACAGTGGCTGGTGAACAAAAAAGTTCATGTCAAGACCTGATTGGTTTTAGTTTGTGTGCAGCAGTGGCATCCACAACACGAACATAACACATTACATTTGTTAAAAGGAGTATGAACTATTCATGCACTTCCAGCATTTTGCAGTGTTCACAATTTGCGGTGGATAGATTTTTATCGACCTCCTCTCAGAAGCGAAGTTAAGGAAAGTTGCAGGGTCAAGCGAGGTTGTTTCTTCGGCCAATCCAATAGAAGGTTTTAAGTCACTAGATTAAAAAAAAAAAGAGGCTGCTGCATTCGCATTTCCTCGGGCCGTGGCTCACTTTTCAACTCCTCTTGCTGTCACTCCTTGAGTGTTTTAATGATGGAGAAATTTCACAGGAGCAGCCACAGGCAAGCTATTAGCTGTAGATGTCAGAGAGGACCAAAAGGTTTCTCCTGGCGTCATGTTGCTGCCATCAAACATGATCAAACTATATTTGGTTTAACTTTGATTCAGAGTGCAAATACATTGGTGATCTCAAAGTGCACTAATCCAGAAATTCAAATAATCCACACATTTGGCAATAAAACAAGTTTGTTTAAATTGCCCTACTAGAGTAAAGTGTAATTGCTCATCCATTACATTAGGTGGCGATGGAGCTCTCATTGTGAGAGAGTGCGCTATTAGTATTAGCTCCTCTGCAAATTGTACTTGCAGCAATTTTATGATAAATTATAGTAATTATTATAGTCGGAACGGAGAATTGGAGGGTGCAAAATAGGGGTGTAACAAAAAATTATTGAGAAGCACTGCTTTTAGCCAAAATTAAACTTTTTATTCTTTTTATGGTGCATCGTAATTAACCTTTAAAGTAATCCAGTCACATTTAAATTTGATACATTTTTTTTTCAGACCGATACCAGTACAAGTACTCAACTCGAGTAGTCACTGATTACAAGTACCAATACGACTATTACTTTTGATACATAAAATTAAAGTTTATAGTATATGTATGTTTTAGGTAAGTTCATACTTATACCAAACATGTGTTGTTGATATGTTAAGATTTTTTTTCTTGCTATTTTTGCTCTTTCTTTTTATACGTTTGAAAATAAATGCACCATGAAATAACCCCATTGAAATAAGGCCGGGCATCGGCTTGATGCGATATCCGGTGTCGACATTCATTCATAGTCATACTGTATGTACAGTATCTGTTGCTGGAATATAAATCATATACAGCTTTGTCAATTAAATTTTGACTGCATGAAATGCTTAAATAGTTGATCAGTAACAGTGGTTGCTTGTTTGAGCTTTTTCAAGCCATTTCTGTGTTTTCTCCAAAGGTCCACATTGTATGTTGTTGACCTGGATATGTGTAAACATTGAACACACAAAGCCACCAGAACAGGGTGAAGCCACCGGTTAATTGTAACCCGTGACGTTTACCTGAGGAGAGACATGAGGGTGGCTTTAAGGACGGCAACAAGGGGACAAGAAGGCGACTTATTAAAATATGAGGCGAGAAGCGTGGTGAATCAGTAGTTAATCCGTCGCTTCCTGTAAGCCTGTGTAATTAGGACATGGGGGATTGCACCGTGACAGGGGATGCTTCTGGACCGCCTTGCTCTTTTTTCCCTTTTTTTCTGTGTATTTTCATCCCTTTAGTCCAAGTTTATTGAAGATTGCCATCTTAATATAGCACGTGTCCATGTGCCTTGGCTGCATTGTGTGCAGCTCAGCATGATCAGTCATCAGCAACATAAACAGCACAGCTTGCCTGCATCATGACTTATTCCTCACTACTACTGTTTACAGACATAAATGAGATGATGAGCACTTTCTTTATCGGCTTTGGTCACCGCATGACACCTCCCAGTGTATATCGGTATATTTAGCAAAATCAAATATGCTGTCAGTCATGTCACCACCTTTTACACCACACAGACACAAAACTATTTTAGTCTATGACAAAAGATACTAGAGAGAGAGAGAGAGAGAGAGAGAGAGAGAGAGAGAGAGAGCACGATAAGTATGGACCAAGCATGAAATAGAAAACTATACAGCACATCTGCCTGTCTTACAATCCCCGCATGGGGTTTCATTCAGCCAACCCATACAAAACGGAGCTCTACCAGACGACATTCAATCCTGTCACACTGAGTGAATTAAATCATTTTCTTTTATACTTGTTCCCTGTCTGCCTCTCTGTTTGTCGCTCTCTTCTGAACAAAAGGATTGGAACATCTCCGGGTGCCATGGCTTTGTGCAAGTAATCATCCCCATGTGTACTGCTTTAGCAGGATTAGGAGGAGTGCTTCATATTCTCAGTCTCAGAATCATCACTGTAATGCAACACCACATGCATGCAGTACACTATGGAGTGGGCAACTATCAATATTGCTCTGTATAATACATGACCTTTAACAAGGAGTGAACATAATACTAGATATATAATGCACAGTTTTCTGCATTATGGTGTCAAATTTTTAGAACCATCAAGTGAATGAAGAACAATTTATTAAGAGCATAAACAATTAATTAACCAATATTCAAGCATAACATGAAGTCAAACTACAAAAAAAAAAAAAAATGCATAATATATACATAAAGCTAGGATAGCATAGAAGGATAAAAATGCTGCGATTGCTGCCAATTTAAGCACAAACAGTAAAGCAAGCCTGATTCAATGTGATTTATTTTATTTTTTTTTACTCCGCAATCACAGAATAAGATAAGGTACAACATTCAATCACCATTCCTCACACAAGGCCATAACAAAACAAGAATGCATTGTAATATAGCCGCAAGAACATTAGGGCAACCAATTTTTGAGCTGGTAACCTTTCAATTTCCAGAAGGTCACTCTACTTCCTGAGAGATACCGCTTTATTTATTTGTAAAGGTGTATGGTGGCATGATATTGTACCATGTGTTCCATTGTGTAATATTTTAAGAATTAATGTACAACAGTGCAGTGAACAGGCTGTGAATCTAAATGATATATCTACGATCAATCACATTTTACATAACACAAAAAATGGCCTGCCACAAGAAACACACAATCTATCACAAACTGTGTTAGCACAGTTACCTTAAAATAGTAACTTAGACACTTTTAAAATAATCAGTTAAGTAACTAATTATTTTTGTGATCATTAAAAAAAATAATACTAGATAAAGTAACTACTTTTAAAACAAAATAATCAGTACAGTAAAAATTACTTTTTAAATACAGTAATCAGCAACTACTTCTAATCAATACTTAAATCATTAACTAGTTATTTTACTGATGATTACTTGATTTTAAAAGTAATTGGTAAAAGTAACTACTTGAAAAAATTAAGTAATCCGCAAAGTTAAAAAAATACTTTGAAAATAAAGTAATGAGTAGAGTAACTACTTACTAAATTAGCTAGTAAACGTAACTACTTACGTAACGTAGCTGTCACCTCGTTCACTGTCTCCGTGTGACAAATAGCTTTTAAAAACAGAGCATAATGGTAGCATTCCCCCATTTAACAGAACATTGACTGAAAGCAATGACGACAATATATATGAATTAAGTTTCACGGAATAATTTGTTTTATCTGAAATTTTTTCAAACTTACATTTAAATACAAAAAAAATGCAAATCTAACCTGGAAATAGTGGCGGGTTAGGTGACTTTACTACTATATTAAAGCAACTGCATCACATTACTGGCATTCCTGATAACAAACATTCTGCACACATCCTCGTGAGACTACCAGTAATAAGACAACAGTAGGCTAGTATGTCGGCATTTGATTATTTTTGCCAAAGAACAGGACCTGAAGGTCCCTTAAGGATATTGGCTGAATTACAAGAGAGGTTAAGTGAAAAGGTGGCGGGAGGAAGGTTGAGTCGATGGTGTTGGCTTTCTCAACCCTGGGGCCTAACACATTTAGAGAGCTAACTGACACACTTTGGATGTATTAGCCACAGTGAGTTCTGCCAACCTGCCTTTTTCTGCTCCTCCTCCTCCTCCGCCTATCGCCATCTGTCTGTCATTGCACTCTCCACTCTCTAAAAGACTGAGAATCGTGCCTAGTGTTTTAGCAACATTGCTTTAGCATTGATATTTCCCTGTGCCACAGCCAAATTGGTGTTTGTTGTCTAGACACTGGTTGCTTGCATCCCTGGATGGATAAACATAAAACACTCACACGTCTGCTTAGAAGTGTGATTAGATTAAAAGAAATGCACAGGAATGCAATAATGGTCTATTAGTCTTCCCACGAGAGAGCGATAATCATTTCAAACACAAATGTATTTTCCATCTCACTATCTATTCTATAGTTTCTTTGCATCTCCATCTCTCGCTGCGTGAGAATAATGGCTTTAAAATAAGCAGGGTTCAAGTCCTGGCTGCTGCTATAAAAACACCAATAAATTGAAATACACAGTAATAAACTTAGATTGAACTTGTGAAAAAAAAAAAAAAAAAAGCCCAAAGGCTTGAAGACGGTCATTTTCTCCGACAAATAAATGCATGGTATTTGAAGGTGAGAAAAACAACTGACTTCTTTTCATGCTGCCCAATTCTATGTGATGGTTTAAGATTAGGGTCAAAGATTATAAGGCTTACATAAAATAAGAATGGGATTAAAAGAGATCAGTGATGTAAAATTACAGATCACAGTCGCAGTGGCGAAAGCACACCTTGATTTTGAATCATAACATGGCAGCTGTTGTTCTCCTGGACAGTCACAGCATCATGGATAGAAAGAAATATATGAAACAATCTATTCCTGTCAAGAGAAAGGGTAGTGAATATTCTAGAAACTGCATCCAGTATTCCAGGGAGGGGATTCGGCACACATCAAAGACTGCCTATGCAGTAAATCTGTTAGATTTGGGATTAATGGATTCCAGAGAGGCCTAGAAAACAAACGCGCATGCACATACACGGAGCCCTATCACAATTCTGATAAATTTCCCAACCAAGGCTGGCAAAGATTAAATGTCATGTAACTTGTCATAATAATGCACATACAGCGAGGCTGTGTTTTATTCGAAACAAGGCAAACGCTAAGACTGGCTCAAACGCAGCGCAGCCTCCGTCATCTTTCCATAAGGTTGTGGGATGGCTGGAACCTCTCCCAAATGGCGTAATAAGACTGTGGCAGCTGCACGGAAATCAGCTCTTTGAATCACTACACGACCGCAACAATCTGGTCTGTCATGGTAAACAACAGTATTGTTGATGTTTTTCTCTTTCATTACACCACTGATACGTGTATAATAATAGATAATAAATAATTATTATAAAAAATAATTATATATATATATATATATATGCACATACAATTTTTTCCCTATGAGGTCACACGCGCCTCCCCTGGCATCACCCCCGCCTCCCCTTTATTTGCTAAGGACTGAGGTAACCGCAAATGTTATCCCTTTAAAATTCAGCCATTCTAAAACGTCACAGTAATTATTTTCCACTAAATCGCAACACAGAGAGACAACCGAAACCCAAGTAGTGAGTGCCTTTCCACCCCAATGGCCACCCTTACCGCGCCCTACATACCCTTCACCAAACCACGGGTGTGGAGAAATGCAAGCCAGTGGGCGGAAAACGCCCGTTGACAGCGTTCTAGTTTGTTTGCAATTGGTCACTGAGCAATGAGGGAGTTTCCTGAAGCGCTTGTCGTGTTGATGAAACAAGCTGGACACCGACATCAGAAAGGGATCAGGGTGTGGCTGGACCATGCGGAACAGCAGGGATCTTACAATTATAGAATGACATTCAACATTTCAGAAACCAAAAATCAGAAAAAAAGATAAATACACATTTTATTATGCAAATGTATGTTATGATTGAACTGTTGTACCTGATGAGTAGCCAAGGTTTTTTTTTCAAAATCTACTTTAAACTGATATATGTATATTAATTCACATTTTGGCCTAAGTGGTTAAGGTTTTGCAGTGCAAAGTGAGTAGGAAGATAGTGGTAATTACCTGCTGCTAGATACATTCTGAATTCTGATGTGGTTCCCTGGATACAACAACCGCAACAGTGAAAATGTTCTCCATCAACATGTATACTAATATTTGTTTTTTTCACCAAAATACAGGCACGGAAGGTAATGTTTTCACAGGCATTTGCGACCGTCTCAGCCACAGCGCCCAAACCCGACCTCATCCTCCTGATCACCCTGAGCAGCATTATCACAATCCAGGGAACTAGATTATCCCTCAGATGAAAACTTCATCCCGGTTGATCCCCTTTTGGAAGCTGATAAGAGGCAGGGGCACCATCACCCGGATTTCCTACTTGTTAATCAAGACAGATTTCGATCACCTTCAGTGCCAGATGGACAGCTGTTTTCAAAACATCACCACAGACGATGCTTTCGAGGAGGCATGCTCCAGCAACAACACCACCGCTGTGTTTTTAAGAAACATTCTCATATCAGGAATGCTATGATGAGAAGTATATCGGAGAAAGTCAACAAAATGCACGGTGTCACCAGTAAAGAAAATAAATCATTTTTACATAGTACTTCTCAATTATTTTCTGTTACGCCCCCCCCCCCAACAGGAAGAATAAATTACTCTGCACCAACTTCCCGTTTATTTGTTTATAAAATTGTTATAAACACACAAACATTGCAGAACAGAAGATAAAAAAGAAAGAAAGCAAATTTTACGACAAACACCAACTTTCTTAACATTATTTAGTCTCTTTATGCCTTCCTTTTCATCAGTGTTATATAATCTTCAATTGTGAATAATCCCTGCACACGCTCTCTGACAATGACAGCACCACTGCCACCTACTATAGTGGATGTGCAATTACACTTCATTCTCGTGCAGCAAAAATAGAGGAGTCACAATACAAAACATACAATGTTTCTACAATATTTACATCTGAAAGTAAGTAAACAGTAAATTTAGTTGAGTAAATTTGACTTTATGTATAGTGGGACTAAATAGACTCAGTTTTAGAGTAATATTTACACTTGGAAGAGAGTAAAATAAAGAATTGAAAATAAATAAATTAAATAAAAGTCACTCAAGGTTGAGGAACAAACTCATGACCTTCATGGTGTGGGACAGCCAATCTATGAGCCACACAGCTCCTGCTTGTGTCAGCTGAAATCTTCGTTAATTCCAAGAGACCAAAAACATCGGTCTCCTCTTGGATTTAAGCAAACAGTAAGAGGGGAATAAATAGCTCAGGTAGTCAGGCAGTCTCCCAAGCTGAAGGACGTGAGTTTGTTACTTAACCCTTGAGTAAGTTTTATTTTATTTTATTTATTCTTTTTTTTACTTCATTCCAAGTGTAAATATTAGCCTACTCTAAAACTGAGTCTATTAGGTCCTGCTCTAAATAGAGTCAAATTTACTCTACATTTACTGTGTACCTTCTTTACTTAAATGCACTTGAAAATTATTAATACAGAGGTGCACATTTGTGATGATTGTCCAAGTGTGCGTGAAAAAAAAAGAAGCAAAAAAAAAAAAAGAAGCTTTCCCAAGACTGGCTCGTACATGTGGAGCCAGCATCCCAAATCCTCATAACAGATCTAAGTTGCGGTTTGAGCTTGGAAGAGAGGTCATGTATTAATTGGCTGCTGGTAATTACAGATGCATCTTAAACTAGCTAACATGTCCAAGGGGTTTTGGCGACCTATCTTGCAACCACTGAGATTAGTCAAATGTACAAAATAAAAAAGAAGAAAAAAAAAACCTCTCATTCATGAATACAGAAACACCAATTAAAACTACTCATAAATTTGAACCACACACATCATGCAGCATGTTTGAATATAATTTATTGATTGGGTTTAGATGAAATATATCTATTTATTTATTTTTAGTACATTAACAATTCTATGGTGTCAAGAGCCCTCCATATTCAAATATTCACACTTGACATTCCCTTCAACATTTGCCAGGAGCAACGAGGGTGTCGTTTTCTCTCTCGGGGGCTGCGACCCTGAGAGAGGAGGCAACACAGGGACAATGTGAATCACCCAATTAAAGTTGTGTTGGCCTTGCAATTCCTCAAGGGATTGCCTTGTGACAGTTTAATTAACCAAGCCCCTTATCTTAATTTAGCAGGATCAAAAAGTAACCAACTGAGGTTATCTGAGAAAAACATTCCCTGTTAATATCTCTGCATCCTCCATAACACGACACACATTTTTCTCCTACTGTAATATCACCTTGATGAACGGGGGCTAATGCGTAGTACAGAGTTTGCGACTGATATTTAATAACATTCAAATGACAACATCTGACATGTATAATCCACACAAGACACTAAAATGTTAGCTACAGGGGGCAGCTAACTGATGTCTTTTTATGCCACCTCAGTATGTATAACAACACCAGTTAACAGAGTGCGAGCATTAGAGTGCCTTAGCAGGCTGTGTGTTTATTGTTAGAAGGCTTTTGTTTTAAATTGGTACTGACAGCAGGGAGCCTTGCACCATGCTTCTTAAACCATCGCCCCATGAAGCCTGCCCCGGTGTCCATCCATCCACCAGTGTATCCATGTGTTTATTATCTGACCCCAGTTATACTGTTTTTTTTGCTGCTTTAGAAGGCCGCTTCCTTTATTATCCATACCAGTGCAAAATGTAGATTCCTAGTTATGGTTGAGGAAGAAAAGAAAAAAAAAAACGGATTATTTTAACAGACCAGGGCCATTGATCTCTTTGCAGTGTAACAAAAAGGGAAAAAAATGCCCCAGGGTACCCGCAAGTATTCATTCCCGTTGGAATGAAATAGCCTAGACAAAGGGCCCTTCACCCGGAACTTAATGATTCCGTGGAAGTAGTGTTGAATTCAGTTTAGAGGTTGTTTTTCAGCGTCTGCATAATCAAGCTGACCAATCCTGCCAGTTTGTAAATGTCTTCGCCGAATTGATTGAATAATCAGTCTTTGTAATTAAGCATGTTATCCCATTTATTGTAGTTTAATTGAGCTCACAACCCGACCAAACCAATCTATGTACAAAAAACATGACTTCACACATTTCAATTAACTTATATTAATTACAAATCAGACGCAGCATTGTCAACGGAACTGAAAGGAGACATTAAGCTAGCCAGCTAGCTAGCAACCACGCAGCTGGGCCACGGAATGAGGATCCGCCTGCAGCACCAACAGATGCAATAACCAACCCGGGTTATACTTTTGCCCACGGTACGGTCATTAGGGATATTGGTCAAAGTAAGCCACTTTTCTCGAGTTAGAAGCGACAGCTAAAATGTGCTAGCGTATTCTCCAGTTCAACACAGTTTTAAAATAATTGACTATGAGGCTTTGTAAATTGCTTTGGACACCGTATGATGTAGCTAAAGTGTAATATCCTTTCACTCCATTTACCATTTTGATCTAACTGGATTTTTCATTTGTTGGACTATGATGTTTTTCAAAAAAGTGCAATGAGTAACATTCAAACAAAGTCATGCGCTGCACACGAATAAAGATTGGTAATTTAGGGTGCGAGTCCCAGCTCTAGTGGACAACTAGTTTTATTTTTTTTTTTTGCATCGTTACAGCCAATAGTAACTGTTTGTTTTGTCAAAGAGATGCAAAAAAATGAAATAATCATACATAAAATAGACAGTATTTTTCTTTGTTACAATTGGTGAATGAGTGAATATGCGGAAGTCCACTGTATAAAGCCTATTAGAGAAATGTAAGAGAGTGACGTAAATGTCGAGAATAATTCCACACACAAACATGCACATGCAAAAAATGCCCTGCTGTCTTTGGATTGAGGACAGATGGCAATGGAGTGGCCCGGGTCCAGGAAGTGACGACGTTGTGTATCATTATAATCTACCCCATAGTATCCTCCCTACTGCTGTGCTGGACAACATGTTTCACCGACTGAGAGCAGAAACTAGAGCAGCGCTTCTGTTGCTCTCTCACACAATCTCTTGCGTAGGGCTGCGGCAACAAGCTAAATAGCTCTATAAATGCTTCGGCATTCAACCCTTTTAAAGCTGAAAATAAAAGGTCATTTCAAAGAGAATAATGCAACAATAATTTCCATAATGTGGGACAGAAACATGCACAAGGACTGCAAATGCACAGAAGTAATGCGTTTTAAAATCCCATCTACTCAGCCTTTTGCTAATCAATCCTGGCGTGCTTACAATTGCTGCTTCTGTCAGTTTTTAAGTGGATGGCAGATGAAAAAAGTGGGAGTGTTACTTTAAAGCTTGTGCTTAAATTTAAACCTGTGACGTTCAGTGACGAAAAAGAGCCTGATTAATTGTTCATACACCACTCTGTAAGGTTTATGATTTTTATGATTACTCTTAAAAAAATTGACCACATATATATATATTTTTGCCCTAAATATACTTAGGATGTGGGCCACCTCTCCTAAAATTGGCTACAACGTTATTTAAAAATATAATTAAATTCTACCTGAAATGAAATTATTAATAAATACAATATAATCAGATATTGGTTCCGTATTTTGTGCTTTCTGAACCACCCCCCCCCCCCCCCCAAATAACCAAACTATGATCCATTAATGTTTACAGGTTGTAGGTATGTTAAGAGGACAGAACTTGAGCAGAAAATATTACATTTATTGGGCTAAAAAAGCTGTATTTTGCTGACACTTATTCACTAATGTAACATTTCCAACAATATTCTGCTGCAGCTGTCAATCACTCACAAACAGTACAAAACACACACCTCCACAGGGAAGGACAAATCACAATAGGCTTTACTTATTTACAGAGATTGTAAGGTGGAATTTTCTGTTAAGATTAAGAATTTATCAAAAACCGCAAGATGGACAACATTGATTATGTATGCTGGCAATTGCCAGACTACATTAACATCTCCATACTGCCACTTTCCTTGGGCATGGCACTACACTATTAAAATGATATACAATTAAAAACACTTTTTTTTTAATCACTGTAACTAAACACTGTCAACAGAAAGACAAAAAAAATTATGATTTACAATAGTCAATAATGTTACTACTAGTGTTGTTCCGATACAGAGGCCCCGATACTGCGTTAAAACAGTGGTATCAGTATCAGTGAGTATTAACAAGTAACATGAGAATACCATTAATTCTGACGCTAATAGAGGACTTTGGATGCAGCATTTTGTGTCTTGCTCACGCGCACGACATTCACTGACGTGTGACATGTTCACTGCATGCCGAGCTAAGATATCCTATTGTCCCTTGAATGCTCTGAACCAATGGCAGGACAGCTTTTTCATGTTGAGATTTTTTTTTTTAGGTATCTGCATCAGCCGATGCGGCAAAGCTGGGTTTCGGAATCGTTATCGGGGGCCAAAAAACTGCGAAAAAGGTACGTGAGGAACAAGATATTAACAACCAGGGTCTAAAGTGCAGGGAAAAAAAGCAGCACCACTAAGCTTTATCACCGATATAATTTAGATGATAGTTACAATCATGCAATGATAAAGCTGTAATGGTCCACACAGTAAAATAAGATGCATTTTTGACTCATTGCTTCCATAAACACCCTATAATTATTCACTGCAGTGACCTAAGAGAAAGGATAATGCCAGAGATTTATAGCGCAAGTCGAAGGAGTCTGAGAGATCCATCAATTGTTCCCAACACTACAGTGCCACAGTATTTGCGAGTGGCTCCGCTGGCCGAATACGAATCATAGGGGTGAGCCTCCGAGCAGGCTGGCTGAGGCTCAAAGGTTAAAACAGCCCCCACAGCCAGCCAAGTCCAAACACGTGCGCATGAAGAAAACGCTCAAGACTGGACATTAACCTTCATGGCCCCGCAATCACAACAATAGCATTTAAAACATCTTTGTGTGTTTCAGGAAAGTAGACTAATCCGTCTAAATCTTCCATAATGAGAGAGGAGGAATCCTAAGACTGTGATATCTTCCATCCCTTCACCCCACAAGATTTTAGGCTTTCCACGGGATTCGACTAGCTTAGCCACAAATCTCCTCACTGCTGTGTGATAGCAGCATATCCTCTAAGAGAGGGGTGACCACACAATCCGGCAAGTGTGTGGGCGCACTATTTGACCATGAGGGATGCATTGTGGCAAAATTCAGGATTGCCGATGACTCCCATTTCCACACCACCAGGGAAGAAGCTGGCGACGCCGCCATGAATCAAGCTATCGGCCTAGCCAGGGACAGGCCACAGACAGCTGAGAAGATGAAGAACAGGGACAGATGAAGGGCTCACAGACAAATCCTCTGTCCAATGGAAGAAACATGAGCAGCTGGATGCTGTTTTTTACAAGTTGATTTTCTTTTCTTATCTACTCCACTTGGCAATTCCGCACTGTTTTCGATTGATTGTTCAAGCAGAGATTTAAACATGAATGACCCCCCCCCCCAAAAAAAAATGCCAAGGAACCATTAAGAAAGAAAGAAAGAAGCAGACGGTGCAGCAGTGTGCTAAATGACAGCAATAACATCTGTACGCCTGAAAAGCGAGAGTTAACGCTCCCCTCAATTAATCATATTTTAACCTGACAGATGCAATACAATCTCATAAAACCTCGACTCCTCCATATGCTACCTGTTTAAAGCAATGTTTGTACACAGACTAATTATGATGCTCTCTCAGCAGGTGTTTACCCATTAACATGGAGAACAATGACTTCAGCAAGAATCACGCATTAACAATGTCCCATTCTAAATCCGAAAGTGCTGATATTTCAGATGGGAGGGGAAAAAAACTGTGATTAATGGCGGGGAAAATATGCATTTGTCACACATGTGAATCCATACGAAAATGATTGTTTGCATTTATTATTGTAACTCAATATAAGTGCCTTCATTCTAGAGCTTAAAGACAGTTACTGTATTAGCATTGCATACCCTGTCAAATTTGGCCTTGCACATTCTCCGGTCGAAGCACCGCGGAAACAAGTTAAACAATCTATTATTGCACTTTCCAAAAAGCCACCATATTTATTCAAACTGTCGCTGCAAGAATTTTATTTGTGTTTATTTTCATCTTTTTTTTCCCTTTAATCACAGTTTCATGAATTTGCCATCGTTGGCATACACCTTGCAGTATAATGACATTGTGGCTCAGCTCTCCAGGCAGACCAATCACTTCCATGCCTGACTGTAAAGTTAACAATCAAATTGATTTGAATAATCTACTGGAAAGCAGGGTCCCCAACCACCATACATAGCAGCACAGACAGTACGGAGTTGATTAAAGAGGTGCTGTGAGTTGGCGGCTACAAGATTCTAGCTGTTACATTTATTGGCAGATTGGTTTGTTTACGATGTCTATCTACTTGAATTGTATTTTTTTTTTTTTTAAGATTACTGCAAAATAGGATTGACATGTGCCACGGCACACTGGTTGGTAATCACTGGTTTACGCCGATGTTGCCTGCGGTTGTGAATAAAAGCATTGTGGAAAAAACCTGGCCACCTATTTGAACCCCTTGAGACACAATACAAGTGCAATCAAAGTCGAAGGAGAGCAGGGAATTATTCCACTGAGCACAAAGTGGTTTGTGATTATTTGCAAACACAGCAAATTCCCACAATGCCGAAACCTGCTGCTGAGGTGCACCCAGAACGAGGACGAGGAGGTTCCTTCATTTGGCCAAGTTGTGTAAACACTACCTGGCTGTCCCAATGGCAAACACACAGAGTGAGAGGATTACTGTATAGTCTAGACAGTGTGGTCTTTAGAGCTAATAGTAACTGCAGAACCTGTATGTCATAATTTGTTTACCTTATTTTAAACAATCACCGATGTGCACGTTCAACACATTTTTTATGGACATCAAATCAGAGTTCTCTAGAAAATGGTGCCAGGGAGAGCAGATAGGATTAAAAAGCAAAAAATAAGTCGGCTGGAAATAACTTGCTGAAACATTGCACGCGAAATTCATCGCATGCCAATTCCAGCTTACATGTTACGTCTCTCACTCAATTACTGAATGTGCTTTCTGCTCAATTGATCGTGCTCAAAACATTTGAAATCGGGAAATTCTAACTAAAGCCTGAGTTGGGGGTTTTTCGTCAACAAAAACTATAAAGTAAAAACAAAACATCGTGAAAGCAGATTGTGCAATCGAGTAAAAAAAAATCCCCCTCAGCTCATCACACATCCTGCATCATTCATGATGTCAAAGTATGCTTGAAGGCCGTTAGACAGGCAAGACATACAAGATAAGGTAATGTACAGTAAAAGACACTGATAGCTGAACCCCCACCCCCGAATTGGTTCATATGAGATTATCAGAGGAGCACACATTATATACATATTTTTCCGTTTACAGTACTGGAGCCTTCCAAGTCAATCTCCTGTGAATCCCTCTTGAAATGCCAAATGTACAATAACTGTTTACTTGACTTGAGATTTCGAAACTAGTTATCCATCAAGTTGTTGGTGAAAACTAATAATATAATGCCAGGACCATAATAATATGATGAAGTGTTTATGCCTGTATATGATTTCACATTTTTAACTGGCCGTCTATGGGCAACCATAACTCCAACGTGGCTCACAAACAAAATGAGTTTGGCACCCCTCGTCTGGAGTCTGCTGCATCCCAGCAGCTCTTGGATAAATTACTATGACATTTTGAGCAAATATTCATCTTGTGCCAGCATAAGGTCAAAATTTAAATGTAGCTAATCAATACATTCATCTCTTGTAATGCTAATGATGTTCCCCATGAGCCTCACCTTTGCTTTATGTTTAGACCTGGAACCTCACACCGTACCATACATTTGTTTACGATGGTCGCCACAGGCTCACTCGTCTTCCTACAACATGCTTTAAGACGGTGGTTCTTAACCTGGGTTTTCTTGAACCCCACGGGTTTGTGAGTCAGTCTCAGGGGTTCGGCAGAGGTCACACCCGAGTCAAATGATTTGTAATGATACGACCTGCTTGGCCAGAACTGCAGGGAACTTGGTGCACTCAGTAGGTGGCTGTTGTGATGGTACGTTGTGATTTATTATTGTAATCCCTTCATACTATCTATGTCGAACAAAAAAATGAAAGTGGTCCGATGAATATGTGCAATATGAATTCACTTGCATAACGGAACATATGGTGGTCCACAGGGATCAATTCTGGGCCCTCTGCTGTTTTCTTTGTATCTGTTGCCCCTGATGGAAGAAGATGGGACACCATCTTAACCCTTTTACGGCCAAAAACGTCAATTGACATTAGGACATGCCCACTGTATACCGCCAATAACGTCAATTGACGTCAACTACGGTTTTTTTTTTTTTCAATGCGCAGCGCGTCTTGTGCGGGGCTGCTTTGTGAAAATCCCAAAACACCCACTAACTATGAACAGCAGATGGCAGCATTGTATCTCTTTTCAATGGGCTCCGAGGTGTGAAATTACAGATTGGTTGACTAAAAAAAAATTTGAGAACCAGCCAGGGAGGGGGCAAATGTGGTCAGGGAGGCCGCCCCATAGCGCCCCTATGTCAGATATGACAGGCGAGAGCCCCCCATCCCCCCCACCCCCCCTGCTGAGGCTCCCGAGGTGGCACTCTGAAAATATTTTGAAGATTGTCTGACTAAGAAAAAATTTGAGAACCAGGCTGAGCGATCAAAGGAACCATAACTGATTTAATGAGCCATTCGCAGTTTCACTGTACGGGCTGTGTGTACTTAGACTTGCATGGCTTAATCTTTGAGCCCGGCACTCATTTCAATGGGGGATTTCGACCCCTGGTCGCCCGCCATTCATTCCTATGGGGAATTGACTCGCGCGGGCGTTAGACTCTTTGGTCCGTGTTTCAAGACGGGTCGGGTGGGCTGCCGACATCACCGCAGACCCCTGACGCCCTTTGTACGTGAGCCTGATTCCCCGCCCTGGGCGGCGCGACCCGGACGGCGGCGTCCGTGACCTGGCCGGCGGCGTCCGTGACCTGGCTAACCCACCCACCCGCAAAAAAAGGTCTCGCCGCCCCGGCTGCGGCAGAGGTTACCTGGTTGATCCTGCCAGTAGCATATGAACAGCCCTCCGCGGCGGCGACGTCTCATTCGAATGTCTGCCCTATCAACTTTCGATGGTACTTTCTGCGCCTACCATGGTGACCACGGGTAACGGGGAATCAGGGTTCGATTCCGGAGAGGGAGCCTCATTGAAATGAATGGCGGGCGACCAGGGGTCAAAATTCCCCCACAGGAATGAATGGCGGGTGACCAGGGGTCAAAATCCCCCATTTAAATGAATGGCGGGCTACCAGGAGTGTGGCGGATCTTAGGAAATAGAACGTTTTCAAGGGTGACGTAAATGATCAAAGTGTCTGTCACATTAAATCTAATTCACAGAGCGTCACTAAACAATTAATATTAGTGTCGAAGTCACTGTTGTGCAGAAAATTTATCTTTTCACAAAAAGCTTGTTTTCTCCTTATTTTTTCCATTTTCAAATTACCTATTTCCAAAGGGTGATTACTAAAGAACGTAATAAGGTAGAAACATACTTTTTTCTAATAAAACAATGGAATCCAATCTTTCATATGGTATCCATCATGTTTATGTAGTCACAATATTGTAAGTTGATTTTGGGATAATGTTTGGCAGTAAAAGAGTTAAGAAAACAAATAAGGGTTCAGTATCTCCATCAAGGCTAAGAACCCCTGCTAATGATATTCACATATTCCAAATACTTTACACACAATATTTCACACATGCATCAAGCCTTTGAAAACGTCACATCGCAAATTACACGTCAACAAAACCCTTGCAGCAAATAACGTAATAAATATGAGGTGACTAAAATGAGACGTCTGTGTACATGGTATATTCAATATCTGCGTTTGTCTTTACATCGTAGATTGCATATTGACGCAAGCGAGAGCCAATGGCAAAGCATGACATTTCAAAGTCGATTTCATTGCACTTCCACTGAGCTATTACAGGCACACATATCACACTATCTCCCTTTACTGCATCCAGGAAGTCCCTGTTTTGTCACCTCACCGCTTCCGTTCTCTCCTACTCAAACATGCTTTTAAAACAAAGCCGGAGGCAGTTTGATTATCGTCCTCGGATCACGGCTAATTAGGAGAGGTCTTCTGGTACAGTCACACCGCCTCTGTCCCTCCTAACTCCTCCTCGCTCTCATTATTTCCTTGAAGAGTGCTATCAGTGAGTAACATCTCGCTAAACCACTGCTGCCTGTCTGTTTGCGATAGCGTCTCGGCCAGTCATTTCTACAGAGGCAAGCACAACACTGCTGGAGCCAGACAAGCCCGTATCCATGTCTGCTGAAATCATGTTGGAGCATCAATTATTCACTAATTATAACTGGCAAAAAAAACACATCTGATAAACTTAAGCTTAATTAATAAGTTGCTTGCAATTTTGCAGGGCTAATTAATCAATTTGGAAAATGAGCCATGATGTGAAGATCTCCAGGTTGCTGGAGGAAAATCGCAGAGGGGAAATGTTCACGAGGCAACGCTGGGGGAATAGGGGTTAGCATATCTGCCCCACAGTTGAGAGATTCTTGGTTTGAATCTCAGCTCAGACTCCCAAATCCCTATAACATGAATTTTGGGTCAACTGAAGTCTTTAAATTGCCCATAAATGGGAGGGAGAGTGTAAATGCTTGTTTGTCTGGAAATGGATATTAATATGAAACCTAATTACTATATGATAACTAATTATAATTACATATAATATATAATATTATTTTTCTTATGCTTCTTTTTGGAAGTAAAATTTTGACAGACTGTGCTTGTGACCAACAAATTTTGCTCCACAAAGTGTAAAAAATGTTAAGACGTATGGCAAACAAGCTTTTATTGGAATTGCCAATTCAAAGCCCTCCTTTCTGTTTTCCCCATCTGAAAGTAGATGTACATGTGTTTGCTGGTATGCATGCTCGTGTGCACACATGATTATGGAAGCTGAATGCAGAACGTGCAATACCATGTTTGCTTTGGTAGATCATGTTACTATTTCTTCAAGTCATTTTTCTTTTACTAAGCCTCATTAATTTGCTATTCAAGTGTGATAATATATTCCCTGTACATAAGTGTGCTTCCTTGAAAAAATAGCTTACTTGAACAGGCCCAAGGTGATCATTTTGATATTTATCCTTGACAGCAGGAAGTAAAATATGAAGACGGAGCTCTCTCTGATGATTATATTTACATTCATTAGGAAGAAGGTAAATCCTGAAATAAGGTAGGCTTACACTGAAACAATGTCAACGTTTACATGCAGTCAACATTTAGCTTAATGTCAAAATTCCAGTTTCTGAAACAGTCGGGACAACCAGTTTACATGTGTGAGTGGACAGAGCTACTAAAATGTGAAGCTCGGACGTCATTCCGCACACATATATATATATATATAAATATATATATTTGTAAATGTAATTATTTGACAGCTCTAATATATATATATATATATATATATATATATATATATATATACCAATATATACTATAAACTAAAAAAATATATATATATATAAAAACAAAAATACAAATACATCAATGTATTCAAGTTTCACTTGAGGTAGTCTGAATATGTTTATATAAACAAGAATTCGGGTTACAAAAGGAGTACCACAGGGGTCTTAGAGATATTCGTATTTTTGCGTGTTTACATAGGGTTTAAAACAAGTTAGTGACTGCATGTAAACGTTGTCAATGTGCTCAATTTTCCACACCTTGCTGCTCAAAACTGCTCCTTCACCTTAAGACTCCTGGTTGCACCTCCCAGCATACGCACACGCGCACACACATCTCTTGGATAAGATCTTGTTATTGGCTAAACAGAGACAGCTGCAGCAAGTTAACTGTCTAATCTCACATCAAGCAATTTCCCTAAACAAGGAATGAAAGTCATAGAGCGGAGGGGGTGAAGGCACAGCAGGAGAGGAGAATAAATGGAAGCGCAGTGAAGAGTGAAAAGCAGGTTATATAGAAGGCAGGTTATAGACTTGTAGCACCCGTGTGTTTGATTGGTGCATGGGGGCAGCAATGTCTTATTAAAGCACCCCAAGAGTATTCAGTACAATCCAAAGAAAGTTGGATGAACAGGCTGGGGTTGGCTCTTGCATGCAGAAATATCACACAAGCACACTGGGGAGGATTTTATTGGCTACTCTAGTACTTCCCAAGACGCTCCTTTTGTCATATGTGCTCGCATTCTTTTGGTTCATCACAGACAATTAAACACACTAACACATTAAAAAAAATACTGAACATACTTTATAGAGCTTTTAAATTGACCGATTTCTGCTGCCGATGTGTATATTTGTATTTTAATGGTAAAACCAAAGAATAACTATCGAGTCAGACATGCATATTGCAATACAATGTTGCACAAATTGCCATTGTCCTTCCACAAGGAGTAAAATGGCCCTTCTGTTCCTTGGATTAATTGCGCCATTACAAAGAATCCACGTTCAATATACTGTACTGTACTTCAGAATCCCGTTAGTAAGATTACTACTTGCTATAATGACATGGGTGGACTTCTCTGGGAACATATATTTTTTCTAAACAGGTAATGACTTACACGGAGGTACAAGGCTGTTTGGAGCCATACTGAGACTTTAGCACACCACTCGTGCTATCAAGGCTCTTTATGCCTTTTTACGCCAGCTTTTCTGGCGCTTCTAAACGTGCAGTAACCATGAAAGCTGGCTGCAGTGAGGAGGGCTGCAACAACTCACATCTAGGGAGTTATTGTTCAACACATGTCATGTGTAATCTGCCCGACCCGCAGCGCTTAGAATAATTATTCATATTTCATCACCACATCACGGCGTCACATCACTCGCTGCTCACTAAGTTATTTTCCATGTTCCATTATCAAAATTTCAGAGACGTGCGTTTAGGGTTGAGGGACTAAATGGAGAGGCTGAAGTAGTTGGGCTTATAAAAACGTAATGGGCTTGTCGCCTTTGATAAAATAAAAATGGGTATAGAGCACATTGAATGGGAAAGGTGCAGAAAAGGGAAAGTCAAATTAGGAAGCAGATAATGTCGCGTGTACAATCAGAAAGCCTGGTTGCACAACAGTTATTACAGATAACAATGGCAGGCAGAGATGATGGGTTGGTAGTCATTTGTCGTTGTTTTCCGGAAACCTTGTGGTTTATGCATCGGAAAAATTGGAACCTTGTTGGCTCACCTTGCTCCAACGGAGGCGGTCTAACTCCTGTAGCCTTTAATTTAAGTGCTTCCTTTGCAGACATGTCACAGCAAGAGCCTTTGTTGGTGTCTTGGTCGCTGTCGGCCTGGTCGCTGTCACCATGGCCGCTGTCTCTGAGACTCGCTCGCTCGGGGTCTTTGAATGTGGAACTACTACAGAGAGACAAACAACAATGAATGCTTAGAACAAAATCATCTATTAATAAGACATGTTCATCCTTGTCTGCTAGAAATGAGAATTGATGGAATACATTTCTGCCTCATTAACAATAAATTATGTTGATGCAGGACTGTGGTGGGATGACCAGAGGAAGAATAATAAGGTCTGAGATGCAGTAATAGTAGCAAATCCCAAAACCTACCTTTGAACAAACTGTTGTCTGCTTCCCATGTAATTAGGCTCAGTGGGGAAGCTGTCCGTCTGAGGAGGAAAGAGAGAAAAAAAAAAGGTAGGCTTTGTACTGGACACAACAGAAAGCACTCCTACGGTGAAACACGATCTCCAGGTGATTAATTATACAGGAAAACTGTGTAAAAGGCTTGAATTGAATAATGAGAATTTAAGCTCCTCTTTATTCTGGTTCGAACATTTTTATTACCCAGGTAAATTGGGCAAATTAGCAATAAGCTACATCACTGTGCGGAACATCAAATGTGGCAGAAAGAATGATGTGAAAAAAATGGTAGGATATTTAGCTTTGTCATCGCCAGTAATAACCATATTGCAACACAGTAATCCTAATTTACACAATATTTTTTTATACCATCTCAGCGACAAACTGTACACCATATGTGATTTGATATTAGTTGCATTAAGAGGTGGATTTGGGTACCAAATGCACGGCCTGCCACTATATAGATGTGACGTATGTGGAGATATTGATACATGCAGTGTTTAAATTGCCGGGGTGCAAGGCAATATGATCATGCACATTAGGTGTGGTGGGTGGGCGGGCAAATGCAACTGGAATCAATAGAATAGCAATGTAAAAGGATATCCCAAAAAAAGTGAAAATCTGTTCAAATGAAAAGTCTGGTTGGAAATGCCGCTTCGAGGCAGCAAGAATTGTCAAAGTCGGATGAAGCGTCCTGAGCTTGCGTGGAAAAAACTGTGTACCTTCATTATTTCTTACGAAAGCATGGAACTGCCAACGTAGAGTAAACTTTTGTTTTGTCTTCTACTCGGGGAACCCAGTTGTCCGACTGGCTAACAAGTTTCAGTTCAAAGTAACCCCAAATTATTTGGGCAGGCCACAATTCCGAGACGTCAACGGGTAAAAATTAGCGTCATGTTTCATACACCGACATTTACTCTAAAAACTCGAGTTAACTAATGCAGATGGAAGATTATTAGTAAGAAAAGCAGTGTGGGCAGTAGAATAGGGCATGTACACAATTGTTCAATTTTTTGTGTGTGTGCAGTCGATTTTAGAGGCATTTGATATGCTCATTCCATGTTGTTGTTTTTTTTTGTGTAAAAATTACACAAAAAAAGCAGCCACTTTTCACATTCCCAATAGAAATAACACATCCAAAAACACATAAAAGAAACCCTAACTGCACTGGATAAATTCACTTTTAGAAACCAGTGAGTGACTGACATTAACTCTAAACGGACTTCTCGCCGGCACTATGGACTTCATCTCAGCGGTACTTGGAACAGCTTCGGCTCTTAACCATTAATTACAGCAAAGTGTGCGATGTGAGTGTTTTTAATGATGGCAATTGATATAAAAGGTCACTGTTATCCTGCAGCACTGACTGGCCTTTAGAGAAATTCCTGTCACCCAAATAAAGCATGAAAATGACAAAAGTTTAAAAGCGATTTAAAAGCACGGTATAGACTTAGAGGGAGAATTAGATTCCAGGGTTTATAAAAATTGTGTAATTATCCAAGTGCAGTAATGGATATTCATCAGAGTAACACAAATAACTGCAACTCTGTCTTGAACTGATAGCAGCGAAACGATCAGTGAGCATCGTCTCCCTCGCTAAGGTTTTTCATATGCACAGCTTGGCTCACAGTCGATAAGATTATTTCAGTCTGTGCTCTGTGGTAGCTCGCTATGAAAAAGAGCGTTTGAAGGTCAGAGAGGAAACCTCAATACTTTGAACTTTTCGCGCTTTCTGTCAGGCCTTTAGCACTACGCTGAACACTCCATTCCTCCACGGGCATGATTCAAAGAAAACGCCCATACAATATATCAAAAGGTTGGACACATAAGGAAGAATGGCTGTTTGACATCGTTTGGCATTGAAATGATAACAGTGTGAAGTTTTGAGAGAGAAAAAATTGAGATGAAATTATTTTCGTAGTCATCCAGGGACTCATCCTTGGACACGGTTTTCAATCAGCGTGACACGGCTTAACCTGAATCTGATCAGCATGGAAGGACGCTTACAGAAATTGGGTGCTTTCCGTCTGTGACTGTAGCAAGAGCAAATAAAAAGCACATACTGACAGTGCTTAGAAACATTGTTCTTGCAAATTAAGAGTCTGGGTAAATGTTATTCCTCCATCTTCCTGTATGTGAAACTGTCCAACCCTTTCACTGCTAGAGAAATTTTTGAATTAACGGATCAAGACGGCCATGATTACACAATAAATGGCATGCAAATAATGAATACCTGCCACAAACAATATACCTTAAAGCAGTTGTTCTTAACCTTGTTGGAGGCACTGAAGCCCACCAGTTTCCCATGCGCATTCACCAAACCCTTATTTATTGAAAAAATGTAATATGGATTTTTTTTCTTTCAAAATCAAGACTTGGGTGTTGGCATGACTGATGAACAAAATGAACAGAGAGAGTCGCCTTTTCATCGAATCTGGCTCTCTTCACCTTGAATTCAGAAAGTGTCGTGTTCTTGTAGTCACCGTCCCCATGCACGTTAAGGAACTGTTATTTTAGTTTTTCTAGATAGCTAGTTGTGCTGGACTAGAATTGCTCAACTTGGCATTGCAAATCATGCAGTTAGGACACTGACTCCCATCACTCAACTTTAAAACAACCGCCACTGTTTTGTTAACGCCCAATTCACACTGTCTGCGGAGTGAACGCGGAGCAGTTTCTGTTCGGCATCCTCACGGACATCGATATGCTTTTTGGACACTATTTCTGAGACTCCTACCATGAGTACGTTTTGTGTTTAAATAGTGTTATTTTGTAATGTTTAATTTATTCTGAGCTCGTTAGCTAGCTTCCGTCCCCCCCCAAAGAAAGACGTTTTATTAAGTTTTATTTTGAAATATACCAAATCTACCTTGATGCCGACGCCTGACTTCCTGTCCGGCTCGTGTCATTTCTTCAGCTTCATGAAAATCTGCATGCGGAATCCAGAAAAAAGAGAAAGCTTGCTGAAACTTTCCGCAGCTCCGCATCCGAACCGCACCCGATCCGCACCGCACTGAATTGACACGCAGACTCAAATGCTTTCTGCTCCTCGCGGCGTCCGTTTCGCTGTCAGTGTGAATTGGGCGTAAGAGCGAACGCAGGGGCAGGAGATACAATAAAACCAGCAGAGGCCCCAGAATGGACCCCTGTGGAACACCATAGGTTATACATACATATATCGTTATACACGTGAATTCATATTGCACATAATAGTCCGACCACTTTATTTTTTTCGCTCGACATAGTTAGTAGGAAAGTATTAAAATAATAAATAAATCACACAATCACCTGCAGCCAATGATGGCCAAGTAGGACACGTCATCACAAATCATACGAGTCAGCTGTTTTGACCTCCGCCAAATTCCTGAGACTGACTCACCGAACCCCTGGAGTTGAACCCAGGTTAAGAACCACTGCCTTGAAGAAATAGTGGTTCTCGTTCATTGCACTTCACATGGGATTGGAGTTTTAGTTTGTTTGCGGCGATGGTTGTGAATTGCAAAAACATGTTGCCCTGAATGATGTGTGGTTTCTAGTGTATGCAGCAAGGGCACGGGGGTCAGAAGGATACCGAATACAGTGAGGCTGACTAAGTGTAAAAAGCTGCACTCCATTCTCTATTCCCATTGAGGCCCTAAGACTGACCAAGCAGACAGAGGAACGATTGAGACAAATGGGACAAGCACATCAAAGTGTTATTTCACTCCCAGGCCATGTTGCTGCATTTTGTTCGTTTTCACGGAGTAAGTGTATAAAGAAGTGTGTGTGTGGTGTGTGGTGTGAGTTTAAGCTGTCAGAGGAATGGTCAGTGAACAGAGGAAAATGGTAGCTTCTCTTTTGCACATGATTGGACTTCATTTTAAAGGAAAAAAAAAAAGGTAGACCATCACCTACTCTATAGGGTATGATACACTTGTTTGTTCTTTATTGTCTGCATGAGCACATTTGAAAATGGATTCATGTCAAACCGCAAGACTGTCAGCTAGCCAAGAGAGAGAGAGAGAGAGAGAGAGAGAGAGAGAGAGAGAGAGAGAGAGATTTTTACCAAGGGAGCCCTTGTTTATTCCTTTTGGAAAACTGTCAAAGTAAGCAAGCAGGCCAAAACGGGAAGACTTGGTAAAGGATAAAACACAAAGAAATTGAGGTCAGCAGAGAGAAACCATCACTACAGTGTTGGGTGGGAAAGCAGTATATACAAACAAACAAATAAATAAATGAATAAATGAGCAGAGAGAAAACAAAAAGTTAAAGGATGATAAAGGATATACAAAAAGAAGGGGGGTAGGGACACTAGACAATAATTAGACTACATTGATTGCTTGGTGACTTCAGAGCAATTGTAAGTGATCAAATGTAATTAGTGGGTCGTACACATCGAGGAGATAAAAGACAAATTATTCGATGGGCTTAAGTGAACCGAAAGCCGCCAGGGTCTACCGTCTGCCTATCTTCCAAATATCCGCAGAGAAGTCCGGCCCAAATGAGTTCACACCGATTTAACCAACGTTGCTGATAAAGGTAAATGGAAAACAGTTTATTAGCCCAGATGAAACCTTGATTGTTCTTATGAATATTTCATTATACAAGCCAAATAATATATACTATACACATCTAAGGAAAATATGTGCATCATAGGCTGTCAGGTTAATTAAACAATGATAGCCATCAATATGAAATTACTCTATTACTCTACTTATTGTCTTAATATAATGCACACATACAGTATATTTAGAAGTTTATGAAAACCACCAAAACCATTCTTCTGTTCGGTACATGTGTCAACAACAAACAACAATAATCAATCAGTGATTAAAAAAAAAATATATATTTCTTTTTTTAAAGGTGATAAACGTTGAAACTAACATGCAATATCTTATTTTGTCGAGCTAGTCAATGACGTCATTGATCAGCTGGGCAAATTTGGACATTTCAGCCGATCACGACTTTGCATAAAATGCTAACTAAAGTCCAATCCCAAATCCAGCTGATCAGATCTGTGTAAAGTTTAATAATTAATGATGATAATACTGTAAACATACTTTTTGTGTTCATTCTTTCACTTTCAAGCTAACTATACAAACCTAATTGATTATCCTAACAGTCTGTTTTTCCGAACAAAACAAAAAAATGTGACCACAAAACAGATACGGGCCCAAAAATTTATTTTGTGAGTGGTTTCTCCTGTTTTATTTAGTAATTTAAAGGACCAAAAAAAGGTATAAACTTTGAAACCCTTTTGAGCATTCATGGCCTTGCAGATATGATTATTTCTTTTTTATAACATCCTATGTACGTAAACACATTACCTGTAGGAATCCTTGAATTATATAAAAGCATAATGTTGCATTATAAAACTATCAAAAATGAATTATTTGAATGTGGCATTAATTAACATAATACAACATAGCAGACAAATTGGCTTCAGGCTGTGGCTGTGAAGCTTTCTAAATTGCATGCAAATTAAAGTTGACAAACTTTGCCACAATGACTTGGCAACGCAAATCATCTATGTTATAAATCTGAAGGTTATCCACAAGTCCACACATGGAATTTGTGTGTGTGTACCAATATTAATAAGTACATGACAAAACATAATTTATAGCTGACTTCCTTCAAAGCCCATTTACTGCTACATCGAGTAAATCGTCCTTTTGAGGAATACTCATGGCGAAAAATCTGACAATGTTTTTCTGTGATGATAAATTACTACTTTGGTCACATTTAAGGTACCGCGTCTTGAAGCAAAATAGGCAGTAACAGCTCCAGTATATTTGTGCTAGGAAAGGCACCATTATTGAACTGCTTTTGTGTGAGTGTGTCTATCCTTTGTAATAATGTTTGTCATTTAATTTTGGAAACTAAATTACCTTTCAAGTATATGAAAAGAAAACACTTAAGGGATAAACAGAACTGAGCCTTCGAGTTGGTCAACAAAGCCTGTCATTATTATCTCGAGAATCAACTCACGTAGAAATAATGAAATGCAAACCCCTTGAGAGTGAATACCCTTGAACTCATTTTTTTCTCTATACGTCTCTCTCCCACTTATGTGGTATAAACACATACATAAACAACATATTAGAGAGGCTATTTTATGTTCCATGAAAATCAGATGAGAGGCTAAACTGAGTTTTGCATGTAACAAAGTGGCTCAAAATTCTCAGTTTAATAAGGAATCTTTTAATAACATTCTGTTTAGCAGACATGCCAAAATACATTTGCATAATCAGTTTTAACTCTATTGCATTTATTCACGGGATAAATAATGAATCACACAAATCTGCCAGACAAAAAAGTGGCTTGATCAACACATCTTCAACTAAAGATTGTATTCCAAAACAATTTTGGGGTAAATAATGTGTTTTTTAAATAAAAGTTTTTATAGTCACAAGATCTTCTAATTTCAAACTGTTTTCAGAAGAAAAGGGAAAATAATGCTTGATTTGCTTTTAGTATCGGCAATAGTTAATTTATCCTACAATCATTTTAACAGTTGCAGTAACATATATCAACATGTGTCTTTTGGCGTATTTCAGTATGGTGACATTCCAGCAAATAAGATGGTTGACCAAAATTGACTGATGTGATGGTACGTCGTGTGATTTCTTTGTCATTTTACTCCCTTCATACATACATACATATTATGTATGTTGAGCAAAAAAAGAAAGTGGCCAGACAAATATGTGCAATATGAATTCATGATATGGTGTTCCACAGGGTTCAATTCTGGGGCCTATGCTGTTTTCATTTTATCTGCTGCCCTTGAGTTCCATCTTAAGCAAGCAGCGGTGGTTGTTTTAAAGTGCTCTAAAAATATAGATTTAAGTGATGAGAGTCAGTGTCCTACCTGCATTAGTTGCAATGACGGGTTGAACAATTCTAGTTCAGCACAACTAGCTATCCAGCAAAACTAAAGGAACACTTAAACTGCATGGAGATGGGGAATCCAAGAACACAATGCTCTCTCTGAACTCAAGGAGAAGAGAGCCAGATTTGATGAATAGGCTTCTCTCCCTGTTCATTTTGTTAATCCATAAACCCTATACCTATGTCCTGAATTTGGAAGGGGGAAAAAACTGCCAATTTTATTTTTCAATAAAGAGGGGTTTGGTCAATGCGCATAGGAAGTAGTACCTCCAACAAGGTTCAGATTAGTACCAGTTTAACAGTTTCCATGTGGACAAAAAGCATATCAAATAGACAACTTTCATTCTCATTAAACCCATATACAAGTCTGTTTGACTAAAATGTAGGGCAAGCTGTGATCCCGTATTCAATTTCTGCACAAATTTAAGCATGATTGTGTCTCAACGCGACATGACAAGAACGCAGCAGTCATTTTAGCTCAGAGGAAACATTCTGCTTCAAACAGGAGCAGCAACTCAACACATCGTGAGTGTGTGAGTGTGTGTGTACTGTATATTTATCAACAATATCCACATCTGTGGCAGTTTAGCCCCAGGAGTGAATGAAAATTGTTGCTTCTGGTTGTGTAGATATTTACTTAAAACACAATCAAAGTATCAAACATAGCAGTCAAACAGTTCAAGTAAACATATTGACATATGACATGTTCAACCATGGAGTTTATAGATAGCGGGGACAAGCCTCATGGCTGCTGAAAAAATGAGAACAGTGCAAGATTAATACTGTGGAGGGAAATAAAAATGCTGCTTGATGCTTAATTGTTCAACTGCCCTTGTGAAGAAAGTAGTAAGGGGCACAGCATGCAATCCTGGTGTAGACGCTACTAATCATTCTGCGCGTCCTCATCAATACTTAGTGCGTCTTTGCCGTTAACTTAAGTCTTGAGTCAGCAGCGACCTTGCTTTACCCTCATTTAAACCATTGCTAACTCAGCCCAAAAAAAAAAAGCTGCTTTACAAAGAGTTCACGTTCCACATGCATCAATAACTATTCATGAAACACGTTCAAATGAACGTACAGAGTCTAATTTTAAGTGTTTTGTTTGGTATAAATTTAAATACTGAACATACATTATATGCTATACTGCCAAAATTATCCACTCACGCTCACCCATCGAAATAATCGGAATCAGGTGTTTTAATTACTTCCATGGCCACAGGTGTATAAAATCAAGCATCCAGGTATGATGACTGTTTCTACAAAACATTTGTGTAAAAAGTGGGTCGCTCTTAGGAGCAGGTGCCACCTGCGCATGAAGTCCAGTCATGAAATGTCCTCACTCAAATTGCAGATTGGGTTATCGCTTTTGTTTTGTGTTCTGCGCATGCTCTATCCGCAAAGAATCTTGGTCTTTTGAATAAAGGAAGTACTTACATGCACAGCTGTCTCACATGCTAACCACCGGAAATGCAGAAGCAGAGATAAACAAAAATGGCAAAACTTGGACGCAGCGCCAGAACACCATTTTGAAGCGAGGGGGAAACAGACTACTTTATTAGTGTGGTGAGTGACGGTAAGAAATAAGAAGCGGAAATGACATTTATTTGCATCATGACGCTGTCTTGCATCTGTCTGAATGTGAAACTCGTCTACGCACGCATGTAGTAAATGGATATTTACGAATCTATTAGAAACCGGAATTTTGACCTTAACCCAAATATTGACGGCATGCTGACAGATGATCAAAATGGCTTCTTAAAGAAAAAAAAAAGTTATATTGAGCTTTGAAATGAGATGTTACTTGACAGAATAATTTTGCAAATACAGTATACATAATAATTTCAGTAAACTAAAACTTTTTAAACGTTGCATTCAATAATGAATTTGAACAATCTGTCATGAAAATATTCTGTTTGAGGCTTTGTTATTTGAAAATGAAACACTGCCATTTGCATCTGTTTACAGCGCTTTCAGGCTGAATTCATTAACTACAAACCTGTCCACCCTCTATCCACGATCTAGACTTTATATTACAACTGAAATAAAATGATAAACAAGTTGGTAAACCCCATCATTAACAAAATGCATAACAGCAGACAAGTTAACAAGAAAGAAAGAAAAACATTCCTTTTGAATTGACTGTGAAGGATCCATTCTGGGATAAAAGAATATCTCCCTAAAGCCCAGAACCAAGGCCAGATCTATGAGCACAAATTCTATCAATACATGAACTAATTCACATATTTACAAGTACCATCCACACAAATTCCTTTTCTTCCTACTCTATAAAGACACACGTACTAACAGCATGTCCTGTTTCATTTCAAGGTGACCTATTCGCTATTTGTATTGGGTCAGCGGTGATGAGATTTCTCAGCTAATAGGAAACGCAGGAAAGACAGGGTTACACTTCTGTTCCCTCAAAGAAGGTACAAGGGGCCAATGCTTTAGTGTTGGCCTCTTCCCCTCTGACTCTTTTAAGTGTGTCCATGGTGCATTAATAATCTGTCAAACCATCTTTAGAAATAACCAGCAAGCCCATAAAAGACACAATCAAGTATAATCTCTGCCTCTAAAGCCCCAGTAACCACAAGAAATTACTTTATATAACCATACAAATACGCCCAAAACACTGACATTTAAAGACACTCATGCGACGGGCTGCTCTCTCGTATTCGTCTCCCACCCCGCACACCCACACCACCACTCACGCCTCTCCACCTGGGAGTACATGGACTCAAGATGTCAGTGTGACACATTTCCGCCAGTGTGCGAGCGAGCCGTTTCGTTTACTAATCTGGACAGGAAAGGAAGGAGAGTCGCGGAAAGGAAGAAAGAAAAGAAAGGCGCAGCACTCCACAATTCCATTCATCATCTTTGCAGCCTTGAGAGCGTATAAATAGTAAGATCTACTCAGAGTTAACATTGAGCCAGTATTTCTTCCGTGGTACTTTATTCATTAAGACTGCGCGCAGAGATCAATATGGCAGACATATACACTGTACTGTTGACAAGATAATCTCATCATTATGAATTTGGCTCGGGTCGTCAGTAACATGAGCAATTGCAACGGTTATCAGCGATGACAAGTGCTGGGAGAAAGAAAGGTTGAAACAAGAGCTCGGAAACGAGAGAGCTTGTTTCTTTATTTTCTTTTTATTAAAGCTCAGACGATAAAATGTTGTATTTCACTACAAAATATAGCATAGTCAATAAAAAAAAAGAACATACTAGGAATTGATCGGAAAGTTAAAAGCCCCGTAAGAGAATTCTCTGTAAGAAATAACACCGGTTTGGGACCAATTGAGTGAATCAGTGTAATGCGACAGAAAACGAGAAGACATATATTGCATTTTCATACTCCATTAGCATTCGCCATCATTGCGTCAACCCTAAAGAGCAGAAAAAAACAGTTTGTCATTTTCTGCCTAGCCACCATAGTTTTGTTATGGCAATATCGCATCAGGCCTGCCGACTCAGGCCGCTTTGTTGCTGCGAACACATGACAGTCACCACAAAGCGCAGTCGCTGTCATTTCCCTTCAGACACACACAGGGCTTTAGGCGTGGGAGTCACATTTCAAATTGGACTCCCTTCCACATGTAAGCAGCAGACAGTGGAAACGGTTACAGCCATACCCTCTGAGACACCTCAGACGAACAATCGTGCAAAAAATACATCGGCCGTATTTAAATACTCTTCAAATGGCACTGCTAATGGCAACATCGGGCAAACGTGATGGAGACCTCTGGTTCTACGTGGGTTAAAACATCTGTTTTACAGCCATTTGTTTTGATATGTACTTTGCTAAAATGAGAGCAAATGAGATGGTTTTCATGGTACCGGATATCCATTCAATCAATTAATCACATTACCGATGTAGCGGGAGAAGTGCTTAGCAATAAAAGACAAGGACAAGGACGGGGAGAGGGATAAATCATTTCCCTTCAACTAATGAGAGAGAAGGTGAGAACAGATCCACATAATTCCTTCGTCGAGCTGCATGGTGTTTCAGTAGCACATGTCTAGAGGGCAGAGTGTAGCTCTCTTACGTTGGACCCATGCCAAAGCACTGCGGAGTGAGATCCACTTTGTTTGACTTTGAAAGTGTTTGATTTACAGCTCGCAGACCCCGCTACTGCCAGTTCAAAGAATACATTGTCTGCATTGCATATTTGGCCTTCTGTGCGACGGACACCTTTTTTTTTTTGCACAATTATATGTTTAGCATTTGGGCTAAATGATGCAAGGTTACTGTCAGAGGTGGGCATTCCGTCAGTACTGACGGATTGTCTGTCAGTTCATTACAGACAAACGCCATTTTGCTGACTGTGTAATCGTCACAAGCCGAGTCGAGTACCGTCGGACCCCCCAGTCCGTCACTGGCTGACGCCCGTTCTGTTGACAAATGACGTACTGACGGAAAGTCCACCTCTGTCTGTTGATGCTAAAATAGTAGTGACAAATAAAATGACGGACTGACGATTAAAGTTTGGTTCGGTATGAAAAAATGACGGGCTGATAACGACAAGGGTGCCTAGATTCGCTGACAAATGTTGGACCAGCAAAATTTTGTTCAATTGCCCATCGTTATTGTATAAATATCTAGATAGGAGCATTCATGATCTTGATATCGCAAAATCAGCCGTTTCTACAATATAGATTTTTCCCACACGACAGTAAGCATTCGCCATTCACCAGTCCGTCATTATTTCAGCTTAGCCCAGTCCGTCATCATTGTTATTTTAACCGCCCTTCTGTCATCGTTAATTTGCTTGTCATCGCTATTTTAGGACCACCAGTAAAAAAAAAAAAAAAAAAAAATTATTACAAAGGTAACAGCACACAAAAAAAGTATAATTAATTATACTATTACTGTTCCTCATCCTGCTTTTTCTTCCCAAACTGCTCCTCATCTTTGATTTTCGGGTTAGTGACGGCTCAGGTGACTGCCGAAAATCGCTTCATCGGCGCTCATTCCGTCAATTGGCAGCCGGCCAGCAAAACAGGAGTCAGTTAGTGACAGACTGACCTTCCGTCAGTACTGATGGAAGTGGACACTGTGTTAGTGTCCAGCTCTTGTAGTCGCAAAGATCATTTTTATACTTAAATGTACAGGTAAGGCCAGACAACCATAAACCTCATTACCAGGTCACTCTTGAAAAAGAGATTTTTAATCTCAATGAGTTTTTTACCTCATTGAATAAAGGAAATGAAATTACATGTTTGCCATGGAAAAACAGGGTCAGAGTTAGCTAAACCAATGACAAATATCCAAGGGAGGGAGTAAGTAAAGTAATGAATGAAGGAAACACGCACGCCATACAGACAGGAGAAATTATAGATTGAGAATCTACACATTAAAAGGATTTAATTGAAAATAATACATCATCGTTCATAATTTGTTGCCATTTGGAAATACGAAATTTTGCCGATATCATTTAGCCCTAATAAGCACCGTCTATACCCATGTAAAATCATGCAGCTCCACCATCTGGCTACAGAAGGAGTGAACATTTCTCAAGGGGCAAAGGATTCCCGGGAAAGGCTATTCCAATTAAACAAACCAACAAGATTTAGTCCTTCAACCTAGCACTGCTAGCGATATCACCTGTGTGATTGCATATGTTGCATGTCAACACACCTGGCAGCGCAATTCAAGATTCCTGCACAGTGAATGTTTTGTTCTCGTGATTCATGTGACCTTTGTTGGCGCTATTGACTTCTTGGCTGACTTGTTCGAGCAAAATGCCAGCTGTGCGAGGGTAAATGCCTCAGGTCTCCTGGGGATATCAACATTTCATTTGGTCACAATCATTCATTTTTTTGTATGAGATTGCAGAAACAGCAGTGGCTGAGGGGTGTTTGTATTAAATAAGAAGACAAAGTGAAAAATCAGCAGGTAAAATGTAGGGCACATCTGGTCTGAGAGTACACACTAAGCAGCAAAAATAGGAAAATAACGGGACGTAAAACAAAGTCATGCAGTCTTCGTAGGTAGTAGTTAAAAGAAATTCAAATCATGCTGACACCAAAAACGGCAAACGACATTGACTTGAAACTCTGGCGTCAATAAATTAGACAGGGAGCCCCTGAAAATTTGCTTTCCCTCCTCCATGGATACACTGCCATTGCAGTTATTATCATGGCCATGACATCTCCAATGGGGCTGCTTCCTTTTGAACGAAGCTAATTGCTTTAATGTGTCCGGCCCATTTGAGTATCACACAGGCCAACTTGTGTTCTTATATCCGGTCTGTTTCTTGACACTTGTAAAACACAAAGAGTCTTTGTTTTCAACCTTTGCCAGATCAGGAAGTCTTTCATTTTAATGAAATTACAAAATGAACGCATGGCAAGTCCAACCTCTTGATAGATAAGAAACTCACATACACGCCAAAGAGCCAATGATCATGTTTCATTAAAATCATGAGCCTTTGGGTTTCTGCAAATATTTGAAACACATTTTACTCAAAGAATTGCAATCTGACAGCAAATATCTTCTATTATAGGATATTAAACAAATCTGACTGTAGTTACCTATAAGTGACAATGAATTTTTGAGTCAATACTACATTTACATTACTAACAAAACAAACCTCACTTTTACATCTGATTACTTTATTCACAGTGATTGCATTTCTGTGAGCTTGGGATATGCCTTTTCAAAATCAGTTACCTGGCAGACATTGATATAGACACTGAGTTGCAAGGGAATGTGGAATGTGTGAATATAAATCAGCTCAGTAAATGTTGTGGGCGCATGAAAAAAAAAAGACAGCAAAACAGAGCAGCGAGCTAATGTAAATACTAATAATATCTCGTACTTTTTTCCCCACAGTCAAGAGTAGCCACCTAATTTACATTGAAAACAAGCTTGTCTGGTAGTGTGACAGAAAAAAATAATAATACAATGATAGGAATAGAATAAACAAAACAAAAAGTCTGTTTTTTGTTTATTTAACAATGATATAATTTAGCGCGTGTCCCCAAATAAACACTTTGCAGCCTCACATCTTTTGTAAGGGATTTTGGAATACCGAGGAAAAGCAAAATTAACCGCACTAGACCCGTGCTTCTCAACTGTGGGAGTACACAAGTGACTTTAAAACAACTGCCAGGTCTGTTCTAAAAGTACACTTAGTTTTCCGAGGTAAACCTACCCACACCCCTCCACATGATATTTTATCCCATCCCACCGGAGACTCCAGAAGAGAGCGGCTATCTTAAGATGAAGGGGAAAAGAAAAATTAAATAAAGAGTGTTTTTCTAATCCATTGCCTCAGTGGTCTCTCAAGTGTGGGAGCAATTTCAATATAATATATGGCAGAGGATGTGATAAGACACGGGCCTGTTATGCACATCAGTGTGTTTGCGTGCTTGAGTGTGTGTGTGTGTCTTTCTCAGAGGAAGGGTGTTTCAAGGTTTGGACAAATGCAAGATTGTCACGCTCACAAAAGAGAAGAGGCTCTGGCTCGAATGGACTAAATCCTATGCCTGGAATACACAATGAAATTACACCCACCCACCCACACACATAAATCTGCCTGAATTATGCAGACTCAGACCATCCCTGGAAGAATTCATTTTAAAGATCCACTCTAGCAACATTGTTGATATGCATAAACACAACCATAAGAACTCAAAGGGGGCTAAACAATACCACAAATTCACGCAGTTCAAATTATTATATACTCACAGTTTAATGTATTTTATGGCTACCATACATTTGAAAAAAGGTTGAATCATTCATTATAGGATGTTTATGATTCAAATTAAATGGAGTGACTTTTAAACATTGTTTAAAAAATCATGCAATCACATTCCTGATGGTATACATTTACCAAAAGAGGGATGAGAATCTATTTTACCCCTTGAAAAAACGTACTTAAACTCACAGCAGAACGCTGCCACCCAAAGGCAGCGTTTACTTCCTCCATGTGGCATCTGTCACAATCTCCCACTTGGCCTTCCTACCACCTGCACCTTATTACCATAAAATTCCCCTCTTTCATCGCGGCAAATGTCTGTTCAATTAAAATTACAATTTATTCAAACAGCTGATGTGATCATTTATGGACGGCTAAACATCTCTACAAGCTTGGAGAAAATGAGTGCAACTTCCCCAAAGAATCTGCTGTGCTGAAGTGCTGAACCTCAACAATGGGGCCTTGTATCATGATTAGAATAAATCCGAATGACTACACGAAATGAAAACGCTCCGTATAAACACCTCAATCGGAAAAGGCTGAATCCAAATGGAATTTGATTCGGATTCACAAGGGTGTCTTTTATGTAAGGTTTTTCTTTTGCCAATCTGAACGAGCATCGGAATAGCTAAACTGCGTCCGGTCTATGCGTGCTCTGTTTTGACGTAAATGCGTCGTGATGTCGTCGCTTAAACACTTTAAAATGGTGGCGTCTTACCAAGTACTTAGAACTTTTCATTATCAAGATATTGCTTTAATATCTTAATATTTAACTATCACAACTACTGTCTTTAATAGATGAATGAACGTGACGTTCACATCGATCTCCGTGTGTCCCACGGATGTAGCAACACAGCTGATCTGCTTAACGTAGTCGAGCATGTAAACGTCAGATCGGAATGGATCCATGTCACATGTGAACAGGTGACAACAGATCTTCATTTGGAATGATAGCAATCGGAATGACAATTTTTTTTCCCCATGTAATGAGAAATAACATCCCCACCTGTACTGTTCATAAGGCCCATCACATGACATAGAGCATGCTCTTTCTTGAGTCACAGCCAACCTTCAGAGCTTTGAGGAATTTCGCAACAGATTGGTTTTAACCTTCATCCTGGACTAAGTAATTCCCTTCAACGCCTTAAGCAGCATTAAGCATCATTACGGTGCGTATCATTCATCTACTTATCCCTGGAATTCTCCTTGCAAATAAAATGAAGCTCTCCACTGGGCTGGTTGCCGGCCCAATTGTGACAACGATAAGGCATGTCAAGCTCTGCCGATATGCTCGTGTTATTCCTCTCTCCTAGCAATAGGCCAAGCAGTGCCTCTAAGCCGGTATGCGGCTTTAAAACATCATGAGAGACCAGGAGCAGTGTTGCGAGTGCTTTGCAGGTTTGCAGGGTGATGGCGGCGGTAGGCATGCAGGTGGATGTGAACCCAGCTACACCAAGTTGCCCTTGTGAAACTGAATGAGCAGGCGATATGCTCTTCCACTTCATACATTTATTTTTTTCCTTCACGAGCAACTGTAGTGACAGATGGGCTGTGAGGCCCGGGGATCGATGAAGAAGGAATTTTGTCTTTGTTTCCTGACATCTTTCTCCATTGCCACTTTGCTCTGACTCGGGTTACTTACTGTCCACATAAAGGGAGAACGGTGGCAGGGTGGAGATGAAAATGATATGCTTCTGTAAAGCCTCTGAAGAAACTTAATGCCTCAAGGCAACTCCCTCTACATTGGTTTCTCTTGAATAATACAATAGAGCACCCTACATAGTTCACACTTTCAGGGGACCCACTTAAAACAAGATACCACGGAGTGCCTTTGTTGCTGCTCCTGCTAGTTTTTTTCTACTACGATTCGGAAGAAGGATGAGAAAAGAGTGCACGCAGTGAGTGTGCAGAAATCTAATGCAGCATAATTCATCATCACAAAATAAAAAAATAAAAATAGTCACAAATGACCCCGTTTCCTCTGATGAGGAAGTCCGACTAACGCTCTTTGCGCTGGCCTTTGCCCTTTGCAGCTGGCTCACAATAGAAGCATGGTTGAGAGTGAGAACAACAGACATTGGCTTTCTTCCCTGGTGGGAACACGTCACAATTGATCGCGGTCAACATCACAGAAATGTCCAGCTCTTACAGGGGGTACAAACCACAACGGACAGCTTAACTAAGAGGCAAACGACATTGGCGAACTGGACACTACAAACATTAATTAATACAACAAGAAACTTAAGCTAACAAAAATCAAAGTTAGAAAATGTTGTGATGAAATACTTTAGAATTAATCTCACATTATACTAAGATAACTACACCTCAAGTGAACGACACAAAACAATGATACTAGACAAGAAAAAGAAAAACACGACGACGAAAGACTTGATCTGTTAAAAACTGACCATTGTCCTAGCATTACGTAGCGCTGCAGGCCTTAATCCCCGTCTGACACAACAGACTTCTAATGAGCTTAAGGCCAAAAGCCTCAGAGAATTTCACACATTAGAGACTTATATACCTACATACGCCACACAAAGATGCTTAAAGTAGCTGTAAAAATATCTTCAATCAGCTAATCTCTTCGTAGTTAATTCGAACAGAATTAATTCTAAATCTTAACAACTGTGATGAATGGAAATTACAATACAAGTAGTAAATACTAGTTTCTGACCGCCATTCAGGATGACTTTTAATATAGAACACCATGTAGCCTACATATTACTTTTTTCTGTGTACGGTACAGTATTTCATTTACCTTCCACATCCCCTTAAATTAGTTGAAAACTCTAAATTGCCCATCGATGTGAACATGGATAACATGAAAGGTTAACAGTCCCCAAGTGGGCTGCGATAAGACCAGGGTGCCGAGCTCAAGTCAGCTGGGACCGACCTAGTTACGTTAAAATTTAATAAATACGCTTACATTGGAAGGTGGTTATTATGCAACGGTTGAAAATGTTGCTATTGTGTTAGATTTTGTGAGAATGCAGCTTAGTCAAATTGATGATTGTTGAAAAACCTGATTTGAAAAGCCGGCCGTGACATATTTCAAACGCAAATAATTTGTGCGGATGTCACTAGATCAGCTGTGAGAGGGGACGGCAATATTTAATCCTTCTAATGCGCTTTGATTTTACCCCTCTCTCTAGTTCCTCTCTGCCTTTGGTTTCTTTATCTTTCATTGTACAAGACAAGTCACGTTGACAAGACCTGGACGCTTCGTGAAGTTGGCCACGTGGAAGTGGGAATAACAGTGTAGGAGAGTAGGGCAATTCCCCTTACCTGTATGATGGACATGCGGTTAGTAGGTGTGTCTGTGGTGCTGGTGACTGGGCCTGTGAAGCTGGTGTGGCATCCCACGTGGCCTTGGGGCACGCTGAGGTTATTGGAAGTGGGCTTAAGGTACATGACCTCTGACCTTGGTGAGCTGAGTGGCAGGCGTGTCTGGTAGTCAAAGTACATGGGAGAGGTGGCCAAGGAAGGACTGCTTACCACATTCATCACATTCATGGCATCCCGCTCCTCCACCTCGCTTTGCACCAGCATGATGTCGTTCTTGTTAATTTTCTTTTTCTTGCTTTTCCCCAGTTGTGGATGGGAATATTCTGCGATGCGACAGTTATAGGTTCGTATCTCCTTGTTTTCCCGCTTGCATTTGACCGCGATGGTGACCATGGCAGCCAGAAGCATGATTGATATTATACTGAGGGTTACAATGAGGGGCAGCGACATGTCCCAGTTCTGATTGTCGTCAACATGCAGGAGTCCATCAGCAGGCTGTCCATTGGATGCCTTGATGATAAGCCGAGCAGCCGCGGTCAGGGTTGGCTTGCCGTGGTCTGCTACACGGATAATAAGCTCGACAATGGGAGTTACATTATCCCAGAATGGTTGGGCCGTTCGCACTTCGCCGGTCACTGGATCTATATCAAAAAGGTGCTCTTCATTCCCATCCGTGATCTCATAGGTGAGCCTCCCGCTCTCACCGTAGTCATTGTCCACTGCTCTCACTGTGGTGACAATGTAGCCAACACCAACATTCCGCGGCACGTGGATTTCAGCGGTGTCATTTTGTAGAAGGGGTAGAACGATGACAGGTATGTTGTCATTGACATCCAAAACGCTGATGCGCACTGTAGCGTTGCTCTCTAGGTGTGGCGATCCAGAATCTCGGGCAAGAACCTTGAAATCAAAATATTTGATTTGCTCATAGTTGAACGACCTCACCGCATATATGGCTCCGTTGGCAGCGTTCACATTGACATACGTATTGACATCACCTCCGCTCACATTGGAGTTAACAATGCTGTAGTACACAGTGCCATTCTGGCCTAGATCTGGGTCATGTGCAAGGACATTACCCAAGAACTCTCCCGGAATGTTGTTCTCTGGTATCTGGAGAAGATAAACTGTCTTGGTAAAGCGGGGGACGTTGTCATTCTCATCCAGAATCTTTACAGTGAAGGATTTTGTGGAGTTTAGGGGAGGAATACCATTGTCTTTAGCCACGATGGTGACATTATACTCATCTTGTGTCTCTCTGTCCAATGGCCTGTCTGTCACAACTGTGTAGAAGTTATCGTAGTTCTCCTCTAGTTTAAAAGGGACATTACCCAGCACTCTGCATTGAAGCTGCCCATTCCTGCCAGAGTCCTTGTCTGTGACACGAACCAATGCAATGACAGTGCCTGGAGGTGCCGCTTCGCTGATAGCTCCCTGTCTTACGGACACAAAGCCAATAGAGGGCCAGTTATCATTCCTGTCCAGCACTTTAACAGTGACTTTACAATGGCCTGGGATCGGATTGGGTCCGAGGTCCTTTGCCTGTACGTCAATCTCAATAACTGGGCTCTCCTCATAGTCTATTTCACCCTGAATCTTTATGACCCCTGTTCTGGGATCTATTGAGAACAGCTCCCGGATTCTCTCCGGGGCATAGCCACTAAAAGAATAGACTACTTGTCCATTGTTGCCTTCATCGGGATCTGTGGCGTTTAAATTGATCAAGACTTTACCAGGAGGTGAATTTTCGGGAATTTCAACAACATAGGAGGGCTGATCAAACACGGGGCTGTTGTCATTTGAATCAATAACTTTAACATTTATCTGCATGGTACCTGACCTTGGATATTCCCCGCCATCAGTGGCTGACAATATAAGAGTGTGATGGCTTCTTTCTTCCCGGTCCAATGGTCTTTGAATAACCAGTTCTGGGAACTTAGTTCCATCCCCGCGGGATTTTACCTCCAAAGAAAATAGATTGTAGTCATCGCGTGTTATCTGATAGGTTTTCAGACCATTTTCGCCTGCATCTGGATCATGTGCACTGGTCAAAGGAAAGCGCGTCCCTGGAACTGCATTTTCAGATATGTCAATATCAATCTGATCCGAAGGGAAAATGGGCGAGTTGTCATTAATGTCTTGGATGTCTATTTTGATCATGCAGATCTCCTTGTCATTGGCGAACACTTCCATTGAGAGCTGGCACTTTGGGTTTCTCTTGCACAATATTTCCCTGTCAATGCGTTGCTTTGTATAGAGTAGTCCACTCTGTGGGTCAACATCCATGAGATGGGGTGCTGAATTTTCCAACACCCTGAAGTTGGCTTTCTTTCCCTGCCCTCCCTGCCCAATCTGTTCCAGTCCAAGTCTGGCATCTTTGGCAATGTTTCCAATTACTGTTCCCGGACCTTGTTCCTCTGGGACAGAGTAATTCAAGTTTTTCAATGTCAGGGCTTGAGCCCATAAGAGGAGGAAAAAGAAAATAGAAAGATACATCCCCACTCCGTAGTCGCGGCAAAAATCTGTGTTGTCTATGTTCCGCCTTTGACCTGTCGATATCTTGTTAAATCTGTGTATTATTATTTAGGATCAAATGAAGAGTCCAGTTCATCATGTGAGGTCTTGGCATTTGTCTTGGTAGATTGTGTGTGATCTGTTGCGCTCCTCCGCTGCCTCTCCCGGCAATCTGTGGTGCTGAACGCCTAATTCATATTCCACGGAGCACTCAGACTCATCTGAGCAATGATCATGAGCCACTCTCCAAATTTAATACTCATTGTAAACAAAATTTGATACCACCTAGAAGGAAGCACAAAAAAAAATAGATGTTATGTTTATGTCGGTTAGTTAGTGGAAGGTAGACAGAAAACATTGGAAATTTTATCCGGGGGAAATAAGATCCACCATTGAGCCAAAATGGAAACAAGGCTCATATGTAATTCATCTCCACAATTATGGGGGGAGCGTGCCAATTAGTTAACCTTGGAAAGGCACTGCACATTTCTGATACTCTGATAAATAATGATCCCCCCCTTGAATGTCACTTAGTACTTAGATCACATCAAACGTAACATTTAGAATGCATTTTGAAGTCAATCGCTAAACCTTTAAGCCCTACCTGGCCATTCACCTACAGTATATGTGTGTGGGGGGGCACTGGATGAATGCAGTCTAACTTTAATGATGTGGTGACTATGCGGGAACACAACAGGAGATTGGCCTATTGTGACGGCTATTTGAATAAGTGAGTATAAAATGAGCCTCTTACACGCATTAACAAATCCGCATAATCCGGATATTTAAAATGAGCCTCATAAAAATTCAAAAAACGAGCTGCCAGCCATCAGCAGAACCGTGTAATTCTCTCCTCTGGTGCTCTGTGTCTTTCTCTGCAAGACTCAACTGTAAAAGCTGTTGCTCCTCATACTCCCTTAAAAAAATGAGGATAAAGCTAGAGAACACACAAGCACGATTTAAGGACACATACACACATGTACACAAACAAAAGGTAACTTACCCATATAAATTGATAGAATAATCCCCAAAACAGCACCAAAAAAAATTAATTAAAAAAAGTAAAGATCCAAAAGTCAATTCCTAAATGGGTTTGGGTGAGTTTGACCCCTTTAAAATGAGTGTGTATCCCGTTTGGTTGCAGGCTACAATGCACCGCAGTGTAAATAAATAAATAAATAAATTAAAACGGCTTCAGAAAAGTCTGACTGTGATGTCAATGAGCTCAAGTCCTCTCTTGCTGTGTGATTAGGATGCAGAGGCTCTTCCTTCTGCGAACAGTGAGTCACCTTTGTTCAAGAAACGACGGGCATCCAGATGCGCGGCAAGGTAAGATCCAAAGTGAAAAGGGCGACCGGTCAATGGGTTGTGCCCGGTTCGAATCGGCAGCAAGCAAGAAGCAGCGGCGGCAGCAGCAGCGGCGGTGTGGTGTCCTTGCCCGGCGTCCTCATCCAAAGTGCGGAGGAGGGGAGAGGCAACAGTTCGCCCGCATTCTGGATCAACTCAATGGGCCGTTCCAACAGAACCGGTGAGTTCTCGGCTGTGCAAAAGCAAGCTGTTACAAAGTGTGTTGTGCACGTTTGGACGGGTCCTGAGTTACAAAGAGAGCTTCCGAGCATAGAATGAACTCCGTGCACGAACACGCTGCATTAAAACGTTGCCTGCGCTCATGAGGCAGCCAATCGCGTCGAGGGGGCGGGGCAAGAAGGAGGGATTCAAACGCAAGCACCAGCCCGGACTACAAATGATGGGCTGCTCGTTGGCCACCCGCACTTCATGTTATTTTTCAAAAAAGGGAAAGAAAGAAAAACACCTCACTGCTCATTTAACGTCATTGTTGACACGATCCAATAAGCCAGCAGATGCTACGTGCGGACGAAAAAGAAACGTCCGTTAAACCGTTAGGCAATTATTTCACTATGAATAGATTTGTAAACACAACCTTTTATTTAAAAAAAAAAAACTAAACATATCAATGGATTCATAGCACAGGAGCAACTCAGTTATACACATTTTTAGTCATGAGTGTGTTTACTATACACAGTACTTGAATGTTGATGTGAGATGGAAAGAGTGTCTTGGTAATTCTTCAGTAGCCAGTTTATCTTCGCGAAATCTAATTACTTTCACCAGCTCTTTAAAGCAATGAAATGGTACAGGGTCTTGAGATTTTCATCTCACTATTATGCCAGCATTCATCAATCCATCACTCCCCTGGAAATGAGCATAAAACATCCAGTCACAAGAAAAAAAAGAAGAAAAAAAACAGATTTCAAAGCAACACTCTCAAGAAGACTGCTCTTGCAATCGTTTTCTGTGGTAATGGAAAATATGCACTCAACTGAATATGTGATATACATTGATATGAAGGACCAGTAGCATGGTTAGAGCTACTTTAGGGGGGCTTCACCCCCCTTCACCCCCCCCCCCAGCACTCTATATATATTTATTTTGTTTAACAACAACCTTCATTTGTTATTGCTAAAGTATGTTCAGCATTAATCTTGTAGTCTACGAGCACATACATGCATGTCAACCTTTTTGACCTCTCAGTCTGACATGAGCCAGTGACAAGTGTCGGAATCATTCATTAGTCTGATGGGGACTAACACTCATTATGAAACAGCGTGTTTGATGTACAAATGCCACATTGTTGATAAGTGATGAAAGTAAATGTCACATCACGGTGTCCCTATCTGCATATAAAGTTGCGCGTGCTGTCTTGTCTGTTGAAGCATGATGCATAATGATATGTTCACTGTTTGTACCTGATGCCCTCTGAGAGTCATTTGGGAATTTCTAGAATAGCATAAGCAGAGATGAGACGCAAAGCTTCAACATGGTTTTACAATATGATTCGCATCTTGTCGGAGCAATCAGTCAATTTAACCTTGAATTAATTTGAGCAATCCTATTTCCTTTAAATCGCGTTGCTGGAGTGCTCCAGTTTTTTTTGTGTTTTTTCAATATAATGCTTTGCAGAAAGTTTCAACAATGACTGGAAAAAGTCCTGGCAATTTTCTCAGAAATAAACGAATCTAATCGCCAGGTACTATGCAATTCACCCCCCTAATATATATATATATATATATATATATATATATATATGCATATATATATATATATATATATATATATATATGCATATATATATATATGCATATATATATATATATATATATATATATATGCATATATATATATATATATATATATATATATATGCATATATATATATATGCATATATATATATATATATGCATATATATATATATATATATATGCATATATATATATATGCATATATATATGCATATATTATATGCATATATATATATATTATATGCATATATATATGCATATATTATATGCATATATATATATATATTATATGCATATATATATATATATATTATATGCATATATATATATATGCATGTATATATATATATATATGCATATATATTATATGCATATATATATATTATATGCATATATATATATATATATTATATGCATATATATATATTATATGCATATATATTATATGCATATATATATATATATATGCATATATATTATATGCATATATATATATATGCATATATATATATGCATATATATATATTATATGCATATATATATATATATGCATATATATATATGCATATATATATATATATATGCATATATATATATATATATATGCATATATATTATATGCATATATATATATTATATGCATATATATATATATATATATATATATATGCATATATATTATATGCATATATATATATATTATATGCATATATATATATATATTTATATATATATATATATATCTCTTTCTAAGGAGAAACTTTTCTTGTTCTCATGAAAAATGTTCTAATAAGGACGAGAAACATTCTCGTTTGAACAAAAAAGTTTCTCGTTAGGATGAGAAAGTAGTCCATTGCATGCACAAGAAACTTTCTCGTCCTAATGAGAACATATTACACCCCGCCCCCATCTCACCTTAGGGGTTCTGTACAATGTCAATGCTTCTTGTTGCCATTTTATTTAAGGTTATATTTAGCTTATAACAGAAAATTCTATGAGATACTATATTTCTATTCCAATCACAGCTTACTTTAGTCCAGTTTGGACAGACCAAATTGACAAGAAAATTGAGGTTGGTATTAATTTTAGCATTTGATAACAAATGCATTATTCTGTTAGTAGGAGCAGGGCCGGCCGTGGGCATAGGAGAACTAGGCAGTCGTCGAGGGCTCCATCTAGTGAAGGTTTCCCCTCAGGTATTCAAAAATAAAATATGTTTTACAGCATATATATTTTATATAATAATTGGTTTTTCGGTTTGTTTTGGTGTGGTTTATTAAACATATAAACGTAGGAAGAAGTACAAGAACTTATCTAATCCTACCCCCACTAATTTATATCATGTACAATAAGTTATTATATTTAATAATAAATCATTAAAATAGAAAAGAAAGCAAATGAAGAAAAAAAAACGAATAGTGGAAAATAAATGCATTGCTTACACTAAAACAAGTAAACAATAAAATAAAGCCCTACATATACAATCAACTAATCACAATATGATACATTTCCAAAAATGAATTGTTGTACATAGATAAGCACATACAGCATAACTTCTAATAAATGACCATGAGATCATGACCTGGCACCCTGAACCTGACCCGCTGCTGCTGTTTACAGTGAAAGGTAGGTGGAGGGGTCGGGCATCATCTCAGCGTGTTCGCGGTATTGATGTATGGATGGCACGCTTTTACAAAAAACTTTTACAATGAAAAGGTCCAAGTCCCTCAGGTGCTGCATTAAGAAAGTGGCGAAAGGAAGAGGAGGGAAAAACAGGCCCAGGGTCTATAAAAATAAACATGAAAATAGCGTTAGCTTCTTAGCTTGCTTGTAACTTGTTTACTCTGCTACTTTGCGCATCAGAGCGGGGCAAAGCTTGCTGGCTTTAAAATAAAGCAGTCAGTCCAGTCCAGATAACTGCAAATAAATTTGCATGAATCATTGTTTTACATAACCACGTTAATTTATGCAAGATAAGAATTTTGAGCTGGTTTAATGTAAATGAATACATTATAAAGGCATACTGAAGTTTTTTGCACCAAAGTGTTACTTTATCTAAATTTGTATATTCATACAGAGATGGGCGCGTCAATACATTTTGAGCATCCGCCATTCGGCAATCGTCAACAGTCAGGACGCCCTTCCGTCATCGTCAATATTTCAAGATGAACCGTCAATCCGTCATTCGTTGATTGCTCATCAAAATGAGCGTCCATAAATGTTTCTGGGCATCCATCAATGTTACGTCATCATCAATCCGTCACCAAAACGAGACGTCCGTCATTGACGGATTGCCGAATTTATCGATGGATTGACGATTACATCGACGGATGAAAACCAGCCTCTGTCATGCGTCAAGTTCATCCATTTTTTGAAGTTTCCCGTCCGTCACTTTCGCCTAGGGCACCAAATGACCTCCCTGAGTAGGAGTTAGTTGGCAAGTAGAGTCCTGGGAAAATAGCCTTCCTTGCTATGCTGCTGCAAAACATTGTTAGGTTCAGAGGCAAGCTGAACTGAGATGCAGTTGTGATAACCACACTAACACCATTCCGTCTGTTTTATATGATATGATAATTAAGATACTTTTTAGTCGTGAAGATGCTCAGTGTTTAGTCTGTCTATGAACTTTTCATTTATTTACCACCTCAGACAAGAAAACAGCACAACTGACATTTCCATTGGGATGTTTTTTTCAGCAGCAAAATGTCACCTGTTTGACATAAACTCACCAATTGTCTCGCACTAATTTTTTTCCATGTTGCAATCTGAATCTGTTTCTCTCTTTGCAGTGTTTAGAGCTGCAAGATATTTTGAGTGTACATGTGTTTATTTGCCTGTGTTATGATAAAAGTTTGGCACAGAGGATATTTAAAGCGGTTGCTCTTTGCGGTGTGTCAACACAAGCGACTCCTTGGATAAACGTTTGGATGGCAGGGTGATATCACATGTATTTGACATTTACAGCAGCAAAATGAAAAATACACTTATACTTTGGATGTGTGAATTATTGGCAGAGGAAGCATGAATAAAACAGCAATTTTCGCCATTTTATCTGCTCTCCACCTGTCTTGCCGTAACATTTTTAGACTCCTTTGAGAGAAATCCAAACATAGTCTTGCAAAAAAAACACATCTAATGATAAAAGTGATGCTCATTTTCAAAAAGGGTAAAAACCCACGTAAAATATGGCACCAAATAATTTCAGTTCTCGAAATGCTATAAAAGTCTTGAGGTGTGAATATTTTGTGCTCCCTTTATGACTCGCAGTCACTTTTTGTGTTGCACCATTGACAGGAATAGGGACGAAAAGTAGTTGCATGTAGAATATAAATAGAGCTTGAAAGACAAGTACGTGCGTTTGTTTGAGGTACATGCCTCCGAGGTTCATTGAAATTTCAACCTCAATAATAACATTTCCACACATGCTTGATGTATTTTCCTGTGTCAGTGAGGATTAGAAAAGTTCAATAAAAAGTAATAAGTCGGATGAGGTAAAACACTCTTGCATCTTAAACCCTCAATTTTGTTTGAGCATTGATATACAGCTCATGAAGGAAGAATTGATCGTTCTCACTTGTGTCCTATTTTTTGGTGCATTATGCCTGTCTGGGTACTTTTCTCGGTCAGTTTTTGTACAAATAAATACGGGCATACGAAATTATGAATCCAGAAATGCATGCCCACCCATGTACACGTGCATCAGGCTATATATATATATATATATATATATATATATATATATATATATATATATAAATATATATATATATATATATATATATATATATATATATATATATAAATAAATATATATATATATATATATATAAATAAATATATATATATATATATATATATATAAATAAATATATATATATATAAATATAAATAAATATATATATATATATATATATATAAATATATATATATAAATAAATAAATATATATATATATATATATAAATTAAAAAACATTAGTTCAAAATAGCAGGAAAAATTATTAGTGCCTGTAACAGAGACTGTAGACACAAACTAAAGATGTGGAAATTATGTATATTTTAAGACAGTACCTAACAGAAAGTCATTTATAGCAATGACTGTCTGTACACATGCAAAAACAAGAAAGAAAGGATTCTGCAAGGGATATAAAAAAAAAAAGAGCTGATAATAGGAAATCCCAGAGCCATTTTGTATTTTCTCCTAAAAGTTGGCCAACGGCAATTTTAGAAATTCCTCAAAAACACGTTTTGTGACACTTTTTACTTGGAGAGCTGCAAGAAAAAAATATGGCTCCGAGAAAATACACAGTTATCTCCTTATTGAAATGTTATCACAACACTGTCAACAGTGTTGATGTTTGTGGCAAGTTAAAACTTGTATTCAGGGCAATAACTTCAAGTCCAAGCTCAGCTGGCAGAGGTTCTCTGCAACCTTGCACAAGATGGATGGATATCTCTGCCAATGATTGAGATGACATTTTTCACTACTGTTCTCTTAATAGGTTGGTTTATGATCATTGTTAACAAACTCTTCAACTCACTATGTTGATTGTTCCATGTAGAGCGAAATAATGTCCTGGGAATATTATTTTTATATTAATGTATTTTGTTGTGGGGAGGCATGAAATAAGAGATGCATTTAATCCACCCCCTTAAGGTTGAGATCTGGCGACGGGTCTTCACCCATACTAATATCACAATATAAAACTATCTGGTCTATTAAATTGCCATTTTCTCATGTTAATTATGTTGAAGGAAGTGATTTAACCGCTAAAAGTAGCAACAATAAAAGTGGACTGCAAATGGCACAAGGTCTTAGTGCAGTGCTACTTTACACATGCTGTCAAAATGAAAGGTTGCGTACTGTACTGGAACAAGCACACTGGACAAAAAATACTTCAAATGAGTGTATCTATTTTTTTTTTTGAGCTCATAACCTCACATTCAGCATACCATTTTAAACATGTCATATGTCAGTGGTGCTTCTGTTGGCCAGCTACATACTTCCAGTTTGGTTACTACACTACATTGTTTCCCACTGATCGTCCGTCCAGCCATGCATGCTGACTTACTTTCTGTTCTTTGTGCATTTAGGATAAAAAGAAAAAATAAGAACGTGAACTACTTTGCATAGAAATAGACCAAAACGATTAAATCATATAGGCCACTGCATTATTAATGGTAATTCAGAAAGAACAAGAGTTACAGGATTGCTGAGAATGATCAACCAGTTTATATAGGTGACCTAGTAAAGTGTCTATAATTGACTTGAGCTCTTTCTATTTTCTATACGTGTAGGTAGTAATTCAGTCGTTTCCTCATTTTGATTCTTATCTTACTTCTCATATCGCAACCAGTCCTCCCCTGCCTATTTCTTCCACCCATCCTTCTCTGCGCCCTCCATCACAGTCACCCCTACAGAGAACAGGTGTATCTGTCTCTCCCCTGATGAGTTTATTACTCTGAAGTGTCTCCATGGCCCCAGTGGACCCCCCGCCTCCTAATACGCTTAGGCCTTACAGCTTATGTCAGCCCAAGTGGGTGGTCTGACAGCGCGCACCACTTGATCAAACCATCCACATCTGGTCAGTACTCACTCTGGCCTGCCTGGATGTCATGGCGACGGAAAGATCTTGGAATGAACCTCTCATGTCCTCCACTGCTGCACTCACACGCGCCGACTAAAAGGTGAGGCAAAGGACGGTGTTCTGGCACTGGATTTTCAGACCTGGCAACTCTTTTCCGCGTGTGCTTGACATGAACTTGCTTTATTAACCACAGTTGTTTTTTTCCAAACACAGTGGGATTGACGGACAGTTAGAACTGCAGAACGGAACATTGGCATCTTTTCTGGCTCCTTTCACCCCGGTTGGTACTATGAAAACAATGCACACCAAAACCGGCATCCATACCAATTATATCCTTGTCATTAACCTTTTAAATAGATGACTGGCAATTTGCAAGAAGTGGGTAGAGTAGCCAAAAATGTACTCCAATAAGAGTACTGTTAGAATAGAGATGGATAACTGGGCAATTGCAATTTTATTTATTTATTTACGAAAAAAGTATTTTTGCAGCCGTATACGGGAAGTCCCCTAATTTGATTTCCTTTGGAATTTGTTGCCATTTCTTGGTCCTATTGTAGAGGTCATATTTTAAAGAACTTCTCCTAAAGAATTTAGCCAATCGTCATCAATCTTGCCGCGTTTTCATCTTAAGATGTGTAACAAAAGCTTTCTATTTTGTCGCACGCTGTTACCATGGCGATGCACTGTTTGTAAAGAAAAAAATTATGCTGTTTTTTGAGGGTCTAAACATGGGTAAAAACTAATGAAACTTTGCACACACGTCAGACTTGTCATGAACATCAATAAGCTTGAGATTTTCTGTGCAATTTTCAATATATGGCTCAATAGCGCCCTCTAGAATTGTTTTTAAAATATGTGTACGTTGATGGATTAATTCAATTTGTGATGCTGTCATGAAATAAAGTGTATCCCCCATGTGGACCACTAGCACACATCCATCACCAAAGGATTTCAGAGACGATGCAAATGGAAGGTCAATTTTTGCTTCCCATCAAACAAGAAATGAACTTACCCTCAATTCACCGTGTCTTATTTACTCTCTTTTTTTTTTGCCCTTGCAGAATTTATTTTCAGTCTTCCACTTGAAAATTATGCCCCAAGCCTACAAACAAACAATACCTCCAGATGATATCAAAGCAGCTGAAAGCAAAATAAACACTGCAACCATCTTTTTTTTTTCTATTTCACAAGAATGGTGCCATGCCCTCCCTCTGTGGCGAATCAGAATCAGCGGAGATGGACATTGAATCCATCACAGCTGCAATCATGTTTGTAGGTTGTCAGAGGCGAGTATGCATACTGTATGACTTGCAGGTGTGCACAACAACGGTATCGATGTGCATGATGGTGTTGCAATGTTTTTCACATGACAAACAACATTCATGCTTCTTTTATTCCACGCATTTCCCAGACTCATATTTGTATTTCTATCTTATTGGTATCATTATTACGAGCAGCTGAGATGTAGTTGGTTATTTTAAGGAATATGTAAATGACATGTTGCATTTATCTACACAGTGTTGGTGCATCTCCACAGGGACAATCATTGCCTAAAAAAAGCCTACTCTTGATCTAATGTGGTCGCCTATATCGCAACATTTGGTTGTACATGACACATAGCGTCTGAGGTGTCTAAAGTCACTGTATGTGAGACAAGAACTCAGAAATGTATCACATTTTTATATATAGAGAGCATGTTGATATGAGATCAAATGGAGCTGTTTTTGTCTTTTACAATAAATCTGTTGCATTCTCTAATGATCTTAGATGGATACAGAATTTTAATACAGCTGAGGGGATAAAACATGAACACCATCTAGTGGTGTTCAATCTGTATGTGTGTGCATATGTGCACATAGTTTTTTTTTTTTTTTTTGGTTGGGGGTCGTTACAAATATGTGATAATTAAACTATGAATTGAAAGTTATAATACAAATATTTGAATGCTCTCTATCAGCTTGGATTGTGAAGAGGGGGAGACAAATCATCGCCAGAGAGTAACAGATTGGAACAGGCCAGTGATTTGCCGCCGTGGCACCTTAGTGTGTCGTCAACATTCCAACCCACCTAATTTGAATGAGTTTGTCTGAAAATTATCTAATAATTAGTTACAAAATATGTTTTTTCATCTATCTATGCCAGTGACATATAGTAAACGACAGGCAGTTAAACACTCATCCGTTAGAGGGCAGAAGATACACCAAATGTATGTTGCCATTCACACAGCAGAATTTGTCCTGGCCCTCCTGTTGGTTTATCAGCTTTGTGCTTTAATTAAACCGGCCCAGATTTCACACTGAGCGGATCAACTTGTGAGCAAACTGAAAATACTTCATTGTTTCGTTATTTTTGTTTGGTGGGGTACAGTGAGTTTTTTTTTTATATGTAAAATGGCTGTCTTGCATTAAGCGATATGGGCAACCTTCTAGCGGTGCCACAAAATCTGAAATACGGAACAAAATCAATGATATACATATATTCAAAGTAGTTATCTTAAGGGGGAAGTCAACTCCAACAAAAAAAATCTTGACAATAATATGTTTTATGCAGTCCCATTAGTCTAAATACGGTATTTTGGTTAATGTTGTGTTAGTGAAATACGAGTTAACTCTTTGACTGCCAAGCATTTTCAGAAAAGAGGATGTGTGGGTGCCAGCTGATTTAAGCATTTTGACTGATCTTTCAAGGTCCACAGAAAAATTTGTGTTTGGACTATGGAAACACAGATACTACCAAATGAAAGATTGAACTCTCATTTTTCATCAGAAAAAAAAGTTTGTTTCTACCTTATTTTCTACCTTATTCCTACCCGATCTTGTCCAAAGAGAGTCATCGCTGCCATCTAGTGCCCAAAAATAGTCATTATACTAACTCGACCTGCTTGATACTTTCAGCACAGCTTGCCAAGGCTTTCCTCCACCCGTTTTCAAAAAAACAAAAACAAACATAGTGAACGTCTTTTAACGTCTTTGGCGGCCCTCATTTGGATTTTACTAAACGTTATTAAACGTTTTTGGCGGTCAAAGAGTTAAGCAGCAAAATCCAGCAGTTTTTAATCAATATCAGAAGGGGGCTATTTTGCCACTTGCTGTAGAGTGAAAATGACATCACAGTTGCACAGGTGTCGAGTAACCACCAATCATAGCTCAGTTTCAGAAAACAGGTGAGCTGTGATTTGTCGTTGCCTGAACCCGAAGCAACTTTAATGTCATATTCAGTAGACAGCAAGTGGCAAAATGGCCGCCCTCTGAGATGGATAAAAACGGCTGGATTTTGCTGCATAACTAATATTCCACAAATGTAATATTAATCAGAATATCATGTTTAGAGAAGTGAGGTCACATATAACATATTATTGTCAAGAAATGTTTAACGTTGACTTCCCCTTTAAAATGGAAAAACAGACAGAACTCCGCAAGTTGCCATTGTTTTTGGAGATGTGAGGATTCCGCATGTCACCAGCGAAATACAAAAGCAGCACAAAGGAAAATTAACATCAAACGTAAGCCGGAAAAAAAGGTGACCGAGATTTTAAGGCAAGCGTAGGCAAATCTGGTCCTCGAGCCGCTGCTCTGCCTGTTTTAGATGTTTCCCTTCTCCAACACACTTGATGGTGATCAGGATCAGGAAGGAAATTATTGTAATGACAGTGAATATATATTCATGTTGATACACATGGTATGTACTGTATTCAGTATGCAAATAAACTGTTAATATGCATTGGTTTTATGCATGATTGAATAATATTGATTATTGTCCAAGAGTATTCCCCTCACAACAGCGGGGAATTGTTCAATAAGTAAATACAGAACGGTAGATTATTTGAACCGTTTTATTCCGGCAGCGTAGCTGAGTGCATCTATTTGAGAAAGAGTTCTTTTGCTGCTGCAGAATGCCGTGGAGAGAATGTGAATGATTGTCCAAGATAGAGAAAAGTTTGCTCAGTGATCTTTTGTCCCTCACTCATTCAATTGCAAACGTCTCCCATCTCGTCCAATGATGTCACCAGCATTCTTGATGAGTTCATTGATTTTTTTTTGCGTCCCTGGCACTGATGCTGCTCCCCCAGAAGACAGCTGCTAAGTGCATGGCACTTGCTGCCACAGAATGGTAGAACATCTCCAACATCTCGCTGCACACACTGAAGGATCTGAGCTTCCTCAGGGAACACAGTCTGCTCCAAGCTTTCTTGAAATCAGCGTCCATGTTGGTGGTCCAATACAGTCCATTGTTCAAGTGTATACTTCCCAACTTTTATACGTGTACAAGGTGCTACATTGGGTTGGGGCAGATCTGGAATTAATGTAAAGTATGAAGTATTTTGTGAAAGGAAATTCGCTCTGAACATCTTTTACTCTATTAGGCTATGGAGATGGTTGCAGAAGAATGAATTCTGAAGTCTACAAAACTATTTTGTTTGACAATTTACAAGAAAAATGCATCCAAACTAATCCGGAGAAGCTACATCGTACAACGATAGTGACCCAAAACGCAACGCTAGTACTTCATCAGGGAGAAAAAGTGGAAGGTCGTAGACTGGCCAACTCAATCACCAGACCTTAACCCAATAGAGCATGCATTTTACCTGCTGAAGAGGAGACTGCTGGCAGTGATAGAAGAACTGCTCAGAAACAATCAAAAACTGAGAGTCTGCAGTAAAAGCCTAGAAAAGCATTTCAAATGAAGCAAGCAAGAGTCTGGTGAAGTTGGTTAGTCACAGTTTGATGTATTTTACGTTACCAAATATTAAATGTTATTCGCTTAAAGTTCTAATACTTTCGCTCACTACACATTAACACATCTAAAAGTAAATAGGCCTACCATAAAACAAAAATCTGGAATTCTGGACTGTTGTCATCTTTTGAGCTGAAATCCAAATGTCTTCAGTATGGGATAGATGCCACGGATTTACGGGTTTTACACATCAGCGCCGTTTCTGGCCACTGCTGGCCGCGTTCCAACACTCGCACCCCCACCTCCCCCGCTCATGGGCAGGCGGGGCGTCTCGGCTATCTGAAATGCTTCGGACATTCAGACAGACACTACACACTCGCAGCCTCGCACCCGTTGACGGGAACGCGCATCCGAGGGGCACGCGTCGCAAACCGGAAACGTAAACAAAGTTGATGGGTGAAACCCCGGAAGTCCCGCCTCCTCCGTGGCATATAGTCCATAGCTACAACAAAAATTAAGGAATTTGTTGCTTCCCCCCTTCAAAAATTGGCACCTTGGGTTTATTCCTCTTTTGGATCTAATACGTTCATATTGAGACTTTTGTGTGTGCGCGTGTGTTCAGTTTTTGTCGTGTATATCCATTACATGCTCTCACTAAGCTAACAAGAGCATAGCTAGAGCTGGGATAAAACAAAAAACACAGTGTTAATGCCTTAAAGAGAAAGATGATTGGCACTGGGAAAGATGCTTTTAGTGTTTGAATATGATCAAAGGCTATGCTTGCCAACTGTCAATATAAGAAGTACCAGAGTGGTGAGTTTTGTCAGATGATACGGTAAGCACAAGCACCAGTGTTCTGAGTCTGGAATTGTGAACAGAAATATTAAAAAATATGTCATAAATACTGTACTAAAAAGAGTGGTAAAATATGAGATCTATCATCAAATTCTCTTGTGCCTATTCTGTGTACCACTCACATTAACTGAATTCGCTTCTTGACTTGCTCAAGATGTAACAGACAGATCATGTCCCCTGACCACCCAGTTTCTTTTTTTTTTTTAAATCCTCTTTCCCAAACAGTTTCTGTTGCTTTTTTTTCCCAGATTAAAATTACAAAGAGTCAATCCATTCTGTGTGTCAAATTAGAATGATCTCCGTAATAAAACATCATAACAGAGTGACACATTTTACACAGAGCTGTCAAAACACTAAGATTTGATTTTGGTTCATCTACAGGCTCACCTGAGTATTATGTGAGAAATGTGTCTTTTATCAAGAGTTTCGAAAAGAGCTTTTCACATGTTGCTTTTAATAAGTCCTGGTGGTTGTAGGTGGCACTATTAAGAAAGAGAATCAGCGCTGACAAGTCAAAGGGCACACCAGCAGGCTTTGTTCTCAATTTCCATATTGGTGCAGTGTTCAGTGCAGCTTTCACATACCTTGAGCAAAAAGGGATGGATTCTTTTCATTCTCTTTTGCTGGAGATGTGAGGAAACAAAGCTACTAAGGTGATGCATGAGCAAGTTGGTGTGGCACAGGTGGTAAAATGCGAAGATGTTTCGTTATAATGCGTGTTTTCTGTTGCTAAGTAACTGTCAGGAACATGGATCTTCTTAGACCCGTATTAGGGATGCTTGAGCAAATACTAGCATATACCAGAGGTAGGAAGGAGTAAGTCCTTGTTTTGCAAGTAACAAGTAAGTTTCAATTCTTTGCCCTAAAGTCTCGAGTCAAGTCCAAAGTCAAGACTGACAAGTCTCAAGCGTCAGTCACAAGTCCTACACTTTGAGTTTCAAGTCCTTTCGAGTCATTTTAACAACATCGTAGATTATATTATTTCAGGTGACCATCAAAGTAGGAGTCAGGGACTCAGGAAGTGAACCCAGAGTGGTGCAATAGATTGCTGTGTTTAAAATGTGTTACTAATGAGTTTACAGTCTCATTAACTACGCAGCTGGCAACAATAGATATATATATATATATATATATATATATAAGAAAAAACTAAATACAAAACGAGCTATACAAAGCTGATAAACTAAACGCGACGTGGGAAAAACAACACGTGGATACCAATCACTCAAGCGTAAAGCTGAGGAAACACAAAACTACGGAGCAAAAAAGAAAACGCGTGGTTAACAAGCACTCAGGCAATAAGCCGAGAAAACAACAACATAAAACTACGTGTCAAAAGACTCACGTGAGAAACTGGAAACAAGAAACAAAGCTAGAGATAGGAATTTGGAAGACAAAGTCAGAATAAAGCTCTTGGGCGAGGACGTAGCAAGGTCAATACTCTGACGAGGTGTGTCGGCAGTTCCAGTCCTTATAAAGCGTTGATTTGTGAATGAGAAACAGGTGCGGCGCAGGAGGACACGCCCCTCTACTCCATCAGAGACTGAAAAAAGACAAAAACAAAAAACGCAATGAAAGCACAACCATAACAAATCTTTAGGATTTGAGCTTTACCAAAATGACTTGACGATGTATGGTACATATACAGTCACAGCAAAACTGACATGATCTTGAACATTTGTTGTTGTTCTTTATTATTCTGTCCTCGTCTACTCTTCCACTAGGATGAGTAAAAGACTTAAATAACAAGCAGACAGTGCATAAAGGTTTCTCCTGAGGGTTGCTCTAAATGCTGCAATCGTCTTGCAGGGTTGCAAGTCAACATGCAAAGACGATAAATGTCTCTCTGGTAGTCATTTGCATGCATTATTGAAATAAAAGCCAGAAGAAAGGGAATTCTATACTAACTGTTACATGAGAGAGGAAAAAAATGGGATTTTAAATTCGCCACTAGTAACACAATAATTTCTCTAAATGGCAGACTATTCAGGTTCATAGCGTCTAATTGGCAACCTTGATTATTTTCTCTTACCTTCCAGTAGTCAATGACACTTCAGTTTCACTACTTTCCTTACCCAACAATATCCAAAGTGCAACAATAAAAAAAAAAGAGGCAACAGATGTTGTTCAACTGGCACCAGTCCACAAAGTCTTCAGTTTGTTCTGTGTACTCCCTGCCGTTACTATCCTCTACAACAGTGGTCCTCAATCCTGGTCTTCGGGGACCGGTATCCAGCCTGTTTTCCATGTCTCCTACAGCCAACACAGGTGGGAATCGTTATCAGGCTTCTCCAGAGCTTGCTAATTAGTTGATGATATGAATCACCTGTGTTGGCTGCGGGAGACATGGAAAACAGGCTGGATACCGGTCCCCGAGGACCAAGGTTGAGGACCACTGCTCTACAACACTGGTTCTCTACCCCGGTCCTCGAGTACCCCTATCCAGCCTGTTTTCCATGTCTCTCTCAACCAACACACCCGAGGATCGTCATTAGGCTTCATGCAGAGCTGGCTGATTAGCTAATCATTTGAAACACCTGTGTTGGCTGTGGGAGACATGGAAAACAGGCTGGATAGGGGTACTTGAGGAACGCGGTTGAGAAGAACCACTATTCTACAAGGCCACATAGAGTCTGCCATGTACAGTCAGTGTGAAGACGAATGGTGCCAGGACCGTCCCTAGCATGGTTCCCAGAGACTGGAGCACCATGTCTGAAACATCGCTCGTGCCAGCTGTGGACAGTCTGTGAGCTGGTCTAAGATCCATTTTTTTTTTACAAATGGTGACTGAGCTGTATACTCCCTCAATGTCGGCATATAAAAAAAGTGTTTTGTGGCAGCTTGCATACTAAGTGAATATTTCAAAGAGTAGATAAAAGAGAAACATGATTTCAATCCCCAGAGATGAGGAAGAAGATGTTTGTGTTCTGTGCTTGTATCCTGCTAATGGTGAAGTTCAGAACATCACTTGCTGTTTCGCCATTTGCAGAGGGGAAAAAAATACGAGGGTCAACATTTGAATAGCTTTCTGTTGGATAGTACAGCCCCTTAGAGCCAGAAGCTCAAATGTCCCTCCAGCAAAGCTTTTCTTCGAGGATGATGTGCCTGGAGTCATACCACTTATCATTCACAAACACAGCCAACCCCCACTCTTTTCCTCTTACCACTCCTTGAAATCCAGTCCGCCCGCAGCAGCTGAAATCCTCGTGTATATCCCGGCCATACCGCGCATTTCCCATTTATGTAGCAAGCATGGCAACAAGTAAAACATCCCGTGTTTAGAAGCCAACAGCAAAAAAAAAAAAAAAAAAAATATGAGAGATGATGCTTTTATTCAGGTATCTTACATTTAATACGTGTTTTTTTTCCCCAGCATATCAAAGGTACTTGCTCAAACCAGTTCCGCTTTCTATTGTAACATTCTTAACTGTCATAATGTGTACAAAATAACAAAATAAATAGATAAATAAAATAACCAAAGTGACTATCAAAATGTTAAAACATAACACTCTTTGAACGCTGCCTTTAGATTAATGAAGAAAAATGGGGGAGTCATGTTCTGATCATCTTTGATCTACGCTCTATGCACGGGATTGGCATGCATGTAGTCTATAGATTGGTAGGAGGGGGGAAAAACAAAGCGTGTGTTTATGTGAAGTCAACATGTTTAATCCATGAATCCATGAATATGAATTATCGCATAAGGCTGTGTAGGCTTAATTTATAAGCAGTCAGAAAAGGCATGTACAGTACTTTGACAGGAAGTAATGTGACTGCATGCAAACCATCAACACTGTTTTTTTTAATTTGTATTCTCTTTTGTCTTTATATCTGACCTATTTAAGTGAACACAAAATTTGATGCAGAATAAGAGTGGCTATTAACTCCACTTGCCACAGGGCTGGTGAGCAAAAAAAGTCAATGTCAACTGTACAACCTTTTAATAGTTTGAATAGTTGCGGGGCACTGTAGCACTTTACATCCTGGCATGTAAAAATACTTCATGTCACAGTACTGTTAAGTGTTTCGGCACTACATCGCAAGTGACGGTGATGGTCAGGCAGGCCAAATTGAAATGCTCCTCAGAACTGCCTCATAAAATGTGGCCTCAGTATCTCCTGTTTGGAATATTTCACAGGTGAACGGGTTAAATGGAAGAAAGGTGAGTGTCATGATTGAGCGTAAAAGGAGCATCCCCAAAAAGCTCGGCTCACACGCAAGGATGGAGCGAGGTTCACCACTTTGTGAACAAATAGTCCAACACAGCATGTAACTGAAAGAAATTTTGGGATTTCATCAGCTACAGTCAATTATATCATCAAATGATTCAGAGAATCTGGAGGAATCTAGTAAGTGGCATGGCTGAATACCCTAACCCTAAACTGCATTAAAAATTGGGATTTGTGGAAATTATAGTGCCTTGTGGGCTCATGAACACTTAAAGTTTGTAACTACATCTACAAAAGCAAGTTGAAACACGACTATGCAAAGCGAGAGCCGTATATCAACAACACCCAGAAACATCGCCGACTTCTTTGGGCACAACCGCATCTGAGATGGACTGACGCATTCCGGAAAAGTGTGCTGTGGTCTGATGAGGCCACCTTTCAAATTGTTTATGAAGGAAAAGGACCATCCAGGCTGTTATCAGTGGAAAGTTGAAAATCCAGCATCTGTGGCGGTATGATGGTGTGTTAGTGCCCATATATGCATGTGTAACTTGCACATCTGTGAAGACAACAATAATGCTGAAGATACAAATCAGGTTTTGGAAAAATGTATGCTGGCATCTAAGCAACAACTTTTTCAGGGACGTCGCTGCTTATTTCTGGACGATAATACCAAGCCACATTCTGCACGTGGTACAACTGCGTCTAGGCCTTATGTATCTATTTATGTATTTATTTTATTGAGGGGGGGGGGGGCATTTACGTCTCTATGAACCCTCCCAAACAGCCTATACCCTTCTAAAACTTGTTACACTTAATAAATGTAATTTTTAAAATGTATGAAAAATACCGAGCTGCTGATTATAGGCTGCGATCAAAAATTGTTAGTGGATGCACACTCCGCATCCTAGCAGCACATGAGGACAATAATGATGAAATGTCATCTTATAAACTACATTCATGTTTTGTTTTTAATATTAAATGGCTTAACTTAACCAGAAACTGGGCTACAATTGCCACAACGACTCTGCAATAACCAAACCGTCAAGTGGCCTGGGGCACACTGTATTCCTGAGCTGGGCAAAACCGTCATTAAACAGGCCCGTTGTTGACGGATGCCCACCTTTCGGTGAGTGCTTCCGCATTTTCGGCAGTGCTTTATGATGCAAAACCTCGTAAAAATACACGGACTAAGAAGGACCGTCTGTACTGACTCGAATCGACGGACGTAAACCTGCTTCAGTTGATGCCCAGTCTGTGTATTTGGTTTGGTTTTGTTCACCTGTGCTGTATTCACAGTTTTTAACAAATGGAACTGCTTTTAATAGTAAAACCTAAAATCAGCTAATTTTTGAACTCATAATTGAGTTGGTGATCACTCAGGAAGGGGTTGCCAAATTTTAGTGCTGAAGGACCACATTTTGTTGTTAAAATGGTCAGATAATTTGTACAGCAGATGAGGTTTTTTTTTTATTGTGTTTACTCCATTTTAATAATTAAATAATTATATATATATATATATATATATATATATAACAACCCAGCCATTTAATAAACATAAAAGTATATTCAACATCATATTGAATATTTTGCATTACGGACGGAACCTTGCCAAGGGTGTTAAGGGTGTACACTGCCTCTCAAACCTCGAGATGGAAGCGTTTGAAAATATATGTTTAATTTACATATGGCAGGTTCAATATGGTATCATTTATGGATGGTTTGAAGGAAAACTATGAGCAATTATTAAAATGATCTGCCCGATGAGCTGTCTCTCAGGGCATTATAGAACACGTTGTCAAATCTACCTGCGAGACACGGAAGCCTGACTTAGCAAGGTCAAAGCTCGGTATCATGCCACATGCAGATCGGTTTGCTGTCGCCGCATCTGAATGACAGCCCTCACCTCACCAGATGTGAGTTCATGTTTGTGTGGGATTCACCCAAATCGGAATTGCATTCGAAATAACATACACATAACCATTTTCTTGATCTTGGGCATCCTGTTGATTTGCATGCAGCACACATTCTTGCATCCCAATGCTTAACTGATTACTAACATTTTAATTAAAAGCAAAATTTTACTGGTGAAAAAATATATTGTTTTATTTTAAATCCATGCAATGAATATCTGCAATGAGTCCTTGCTGCCATTAGTGAGACTGTCTATTCTATAGGTTATAGAAACTGTCATTTCTATAACGTGCACGTTAGTCAGACATAATTTTTTTTTTTTAAGTATTTCACGGCTCTTCAATATTTCCACATTTTACGTACAGCCTCATTTCAAAAATTAAATGAATGAGCGCTGCATAATCGCAGAAAGTGAAGCGCTGTAAATAAGTTCCGGGCGAGCTGTATCTCAGCGACCATTCTCGTTATGTTGGATATCAGTCAGAATTGGTAGAGTTCTTGTTTTGACATGGACAAACTGTATGCGACTTTCGACTTGTCACAAAAGGGAACACCACAACAATTCACTCGCATTATTTGTTTGGGACAGTTTTATGCCAAAAGCCTTTTCCGACACAATCCACCCATTCTTTAATGGCAGTTGCCTGGAAATGGAACCTGCTCTGTCGACACGAGGCGACAACATACTAGTGTGCTTTGACTTCAAGAATGAATCGCCAGACAAGTGGTTGAGCAAGTGGACATTATCGTGCCATCAACATAATCATCATCAATAACTATTCAAATTGTTGGTGGGCAGTGGACACATCAATATTTGAGATTAAAATGTTTTTATAACTGATAGACCACGATTTCATGAATCAATATAACACTAACCACCATCACTTAATATTGATTTTTTTTTTTGTTTCAGCTTCTTATTCATATGAGAGAAATCACGCTACTGCGGTTCTGGCATAGTACAAAATCCATCCAGGAAACTGAATGCAATTATTTCCATTTGCCAAGGATAAGACCAACCATCTTGGTTGTCACGTATGTTTATAAATTGTCTGACAAGAAAAAAAACACTCTCAAACCAATCTATCCACTTTGCAATTAAAAAAAATACAATATTTTCTGTCTGCCTTTGTTGTCCTTTAAACTGATTCTAATTGTAAAACCAGTTGTGGTTTAATCAAACTGAGTCGCTACGTATCGAATCCTCTTGTATTAGAGAGACACGTCAGTTATAAATCGCTCCAATTTAATTAATCAACTTAAATAGTTTGGGCTTTGGAGATATTTTACATACTGAATCGTAGTCCACCAAAATTCTTGTATCGTATCATACCCGTGAATCAAGATACTTATCAAATATACCGATAAGAACACTGGGGCTCACTGTTTTAACATTTCAGAAACAGTTAGTGGTGAGTTGCGGAATGTAATTGATTTGCAATTGTTCGGTTCAGTCACAGATTGTGAGAGTATTCAGAGTCCTCGGTGTGCAGCTTTATATGCTCTGCTGACAATACAAAGGAGGTACCACAGCATTTAGTTACAGAAACCGATCCGGACGAAACTGGATTTTATTAGAAATGTGTTTATAATACTTGAAATACCCTCTTAACTGTATGTGCAACTGTTTGGATTTAAGAGATTAATCTGGCAGCATTTGCACAGCCAATACCCCCCAACCCCCCCACCCCGCCCAAGTCAAATTGGTTGGCTGAGCTTGTGCATGACTTGAATCACAACACTGTACAAGGTGCCTTTTATTAAACAGCTTGTAACTCAGTCAAAACAATTAGGACTCGGCGTTAGAGAAGTGGTATCCTGGCAACTGGATATGGCAACGCTGAATTGTCAAGGAGGGAAGTTTCGGGATCCCACAAATTGGCAAACCGTGGAAGTTTATCCACGATTTGATGTTGTTGGCTGTTAAAAGTATTTATTTAATTCTAGTTGTTTGCTTTATAATGAGCTGAATGAATGCTAAGTTGTTTGCAGATTGGTGGTTGGCCCATATTGCGAGCAGAGCCGCTATGGTGGGTCCATCTCACCCCGGTGCTACGGGGAGATCATTTTGACAGTGGCCGCAGGGCTTTTCACTACACTTAGCGTGTTTTGTATGCCCAACTCATACACATGCATGCTTATGTCCGGCTTGTAGTTATTTTTTGTTGGTTTCTCTTTTCCGAATACACACACGAATGCACGGACTCCTGGAGGAAATGTTTCTTGTTTTCAAATGGAGTCATTGACAAGCAGGCTACAACGAGATGCTTTCTGCTGAGGTTAAAGAAGCATTCGTGTATAACTTTTTATATTTTTAAATAGCTTGCTTTAACCAGGATTCACCACTGCACTGTGGCTAAAAGTAGAACCCGGGTTGGACTTTGTGCCATAAATCCTCACTGGTCACACACAGCTGGATCTTGCACAACTGTCTTCCATTCTTTTTGCTCCTGGTTTTGGCGGAGGGCTTACGGACTTCATCGCTATCCTCACTGCACGCGGCCACCAAGGCTGCCTCCGGATACTGGCAGCTCAGCGATGGTAAAATTTTTCATTTCCGGTCAGAGAGAGGGAGACTTAATTTTTCACAGTTTTAAAGCCTCATTTTATTTACTTGCAGATTTTTCAAATTTGGCAAGTTTGTTCTAAACGCTCTTCCCTGTGTGGCATCAAATTCATTTTCACTTTATAGGGACTAAGAGTTTTGTTGAAAGCAGCAACGTCCTTTTCATGACTCCAGCCAGTTGCTACATTAGTTATATCAAGACAATCGGAATGTTTCTGTTCCAATTTTGCACCTTCCCAATCAAGGACGCTCAACACTCGACTACCTTCTGTATTGTAAAGTTGTCCTAGAAAATTATCTTTCTTTCAGGGGTGAATTAAAAGTCCCAATACTAGAGAATCCAAAACGGGTCACGCTGACAATCTTAATCATTAAAGGTATTCAATATTTACAACCAAAAATCTTTAGGTGTGTGTGGAAGGCTGACGTCTCCGCTAGTCAATGTGTCAGTGAACTGTGATGTGAATGGAGTGTAGCCAATTAAAGAAAGGTCTGACTGATGAACAAAAGCGTCAGTAAATAAATTATGTCCTTTTTGGTATAAAAGTAGGTTTCCCAGATGGCAAGACGGCTATTTTGGAAACACTCGGGTAACATTGCCGTATATTCTTGTTCTTGATTTTTGTGAGATCACGTGTGATAACGCAATATTTCGGTCTCTTTCTCGACCGGTGGAGAATCTTATGTATGTGGAGATTATCTGAAAAGCAATCAATCAAAATATGTGTACTGTAACAATCCGCAGTGTGGCACTGCGCCGTGGGGTGGCGCCTCTTTGTTTTTGTGGGCTTGTCCAACGCTTTTTCATTTTTGGCTGTGAATATTTGTGACGCCGGGGAGGCACGATTAGTATAACGCGCGGTGGCGCCTAGCCTACTGTTTTTTGTGTGTTTCTTTTTAATAAACGTGAACCTGTGGACTTCCAGTGGCTCGCCCGTTTTTGCTGTTCCCCCTGCGCCATCCATGGTCGATCAGCCACCGCACATTAACAGTACCAGCTGGTGCAGATCAGCTAAATCTGACAGACACCGACTCCAGAGAGGTCTACGAGAAGGCACGTGATCCACATAACAGCGGCCTGGCTGACCTACCGACCATCAAACGGTTGAGTCAGCTGCTGAGCATGTCCAGCTTTTGGATCTCTGGCTATCGGTGATTTGAATCATTACAAGTTGGACCCGAGTCACATGGCATCCACTTAACTCGTGAGCCACACTGAGTGAGAATGCCGGCTACATGCTGCCCACAGGCTGCCAAGTTGGCATTCCTAACATACACCAGGGAATGCAAATGAACCATTCGACCATTACATTTGTTTTGTTTTTTACAATCAAATGTCATTTATCAAAATGTGTCAGAGGCGCAAACATTCAGTTATTGTGAATGCTTGCTATTCTTATTTTAACCTTTTTCCAGAGGGGTTGAAATAGATTAAAATCATATTAGGAAGTTAATGGACGATGTCTTTATTGCTAAACTAAATGAATACAATGAAAAACAACACCCCCAGATGCACTGGACTTGCAGGCTCTTGCAACCTTTAGGTACACATCGTTAGCCACAGCAGGTTTTAAAGTGGCACTGTCATTCACTGGGCTGCCGCCTGCCCTACGTTACACTCAAGGATGGCAGGCCGGGACACTCAGCACACATTGCTAACAGCTAAGCAGAACCTAAGGTGACATTGACACAGTCATCGCTCAAGTTCTGCTTCCGCCCATTACGTCAGTGTCCTTGGACAGGCGGCACACAAGATTTGCGCCGCTAACTGAATCATGTGAGCAGCCGCTGCTGTCTCAATTAGTCAGCGTTCTCCTGTAGTGTACCTGACGGTACACTGTCGAAAACAGAGATGATCAAATTGAAAGAGCTATATAGACAAGAATAATATTGTCTATTCGAACTTGGACTCACAATCTGTGTCCCGAATCAACTCGAATGGGGTAGTCATGATTCTTTTGCCGAAAAACACGTCATAGTACCGAAAAAATTAATAAGTTATTTGATTATAACGGTAAATGAAGTGCAACTTTAAAGCGCTTTATTTACACTATATGTTATCGCAAGTGCTTTACCAAGCCTTATATTCACTTTAATGAAAATATATCGGAGTGCACATTGATGCGCTAATGCAGTCGCGCAAACCTACGGAATGGTTTTTCTTTTTAGTTTAATATAATTTACTTCCAAGATTCCTCGTCGTGCACTCGCCAACGGCAGAACCCAGAAGTGTGTCCCCCCCCCCCCCCGCTTTTTCGTAGAGGTTTCAAATCCATCCGTGTTCGTCGCACCAACTAGCAAGCGCTAAGCTAACCTGGGAGGGTTTGTCTCTCCGAGACGGGTGAAGCAAACGACAAAAGCTGCCTAGATGAGCTTTATTGACTGATTGCTTAACAGTTTACTTTAATTCTCATTGCTCGGCTCGACATTCCCATACACGCGCAAACACTAGCGGATGTCGCTCTCAAAGCGTGTGCTCCACACAACCACACCACCCACATACATTAACATTCCTGTTACACTGGTACAGTACATACGACAATATGCTATATTTCATTCCCACTGGAATCCAAAAATTCAGATTTGCCATCTGTTTTTTGAGATGTGAATTGAATTGTACCACCCGTTGAGCTCTATTGTGCATTGTGTACTGTAGCTGCAACACGAAGGGTCAAGTACATACGCTTCATACCATCTGCCATCATCCTTGACCTAAAAGTCTCAAAGGGAATAAAGGTCAGTGAGAGGGTCATGTAATGGATATGTTTATTACAATAATAACAAAAGTTTTTTCTTGTTTTATCATAGAAACGATATAAAGGGTCATACTGGTTTGTAAAACTTCAAGGCGTGTGGAAGGAATGGCAATAATAAGTAGCTTCAGTTTTAAAGCTTTTTATTCCTCACCCACAAGTTAATTTTTTTATCATAAATGCCATAAATATCTTCAATATGCCTCGTTATAAAGCTCTAGAACTTCTAGTTTTAACTGTAAATAATTCACACAATGTTTACGTTGTTACTAGTTTGCCTTGAAATAAAAATGTTAAGTGAGTTAGCGCTAAAAGGAGTTCAGAACTTGTTCTTATCTTTCCTGATATTTTTTCCATTCGAAAATGGACTGTGAAACCAATTAATTCATTGTATATAAATCTTGCAATTAACAAGCATTGTTCTGCTCTTATCTAGTTTAAATAGTCGAATTGCGGAATAATTGCAGCATAACTCAGTTTGCTTTTTACGTAGCGATGAAGTCAACGCAATGTCAAACCTAATTGAGTTGCAAAGCTGTTTGCACAAGCAGTTGCAAGGCTGCAAGCTGCAATGATGCTTGTCAATAAAACCCCATTAAAATGAACACATAATAATTACTGCCTCTATTATCCTTCAAGATCTAGGACAGAGGCACCTGCTTGTAATTGGTTGGCTAACTACCCCATATGCCCGTAGCCAATAGAAATAATTGTCCTTGTCCTCATTTGTGTACACCAATGACATGTTAACAGTCAAATCACACATTGTTTCAAAACAATCAATTCTATGGCGTATTGAGCTACAATTTCCCCACAACTTTTGAGCACAGAAAATTGTGCACATATTAACGTAGTGATTCATAAACAACTCAAAAAGATTAAACCATCAACATATCAATAGAACATTTTTTATTTTATTTTTACTTAAAAAGTGTCACCTGTTGTTTTGCATCTGCAATGGGTTTATCTTGAATGAATGAATTTGTAAATGAATGGTTTATTTCAATTCTATAGAAAAGTACAGAAAATAAACACAAACATCATTTTGAACAAATCAATGAATAATCGAAAAGGAATAGGCTGAACCACCATGTTTAATATTGCCTATCCAACACTGCCCAATGAATCACCTAAAATTGCAACTAGGGATGCACCGAAATGAAAATGTTTGGCCGAAAACTGAAAATGAAAAATGCTTGGCCGTAAACCAAAACCGAAAATTAGGCCAATTTTTACTATCATTGCATTTCTTCTTTTCCTTTTGGCTTTTCCCTCCAGGGGTCGCCACAGCGAATCAGTTGCCTCCATCTCACCCTGACCTCTGCATCCCCTGCTCTCATACCGACGACCTTCATGTCCTCCTTAACTACATCCGTTAACCTCCTCTTTGGTCTTCCTCTAGAAGATTCACATATTCACCAACGCTTAAAAATAAATGAATACTTTTGTTCGCACCAGCTGATCTGCTTTGGGAACGGACTGCAAAGTCGCACACAGCGTCCTGTACAGGTCTGCCGCCACCCGGAGATAGCGCTAGGTGTTTCCGTGTTTAAAACTCTTGATAGCAATAGTGCTAACATTAGCTAAAGTATTTAGCACGGCCACCGGGATGCCGGTGAAAAAGTAGAAGCGTTCGATTATAAAAATAAAAAAATAATAATAATAAATTTAAAAAAGGGAAGGCGCTGCAGGAAAAAGAGTGGTTCACCTGTACTGCAGTACACGGCAGTACTGTCTTTTTTTTGACCCACTTAAATGTTGTACACCAAGCCACGCCCCTCTCCTCCGGTGTGCGCAATGACCCCGGGGAGTGCTGCGACCGACCGGTGCAAACTCACTCAAACTCAAAAAAAACAGCGAGAAGAAAAGGCGGACACTCATCCCCGTGTTCGCCTTTTAATTCAAACAGAGGCTTGCTTGCAGTGTTTTTTTTTATTTCGGCCATATTCTTTCATGTTTAATTTTCGGAGGCCGAATATTCGGTGCATCACTAATTGCAACAGATAAAAATAAATAAATAACTAACACTCACATTATAATTATTTTACATTTTATTAATGGGACTATGAGCATGAACTATTTTACATTAAAAAAAAATCTTAAACTCCAACAGAGAAGTACACAGTTTCAATGCATCATCACCCCATTAGACAATTTTACACCCAAAACTGAAACAGATCTCCTCACTGTACATGTTTCAAACATAAATAAACCTAGGTAGGCTATTATTCATTACATAAAAAAAACATTTACAGTGTCTTCAAATATACAAGATCCATAAATATTAATATTTATTTCATTATTTATTTTTACATATTGAAACCATCTCGCAAGAAGGGTATGTATTCGTCAACACCGACAAGAGTTAGCAATAGTTTAACAAAACAAATACAATATCAATAAAACAAAAACCCCCGGCGAGACGCAGACTTGATAAACAAGCAGAAAAAGAACTTGAACAGAATTGATGTATTTGCCATCTTCGCTATGCAAGTACATGTGGCTTAGTTGCACCACTCCCGTTGCCAACAACAACAGAAAAAAGAAAAAGAAATGAAGAGATTAAAAAACTAATGCTTTTAAGCATAAAAGTGGAGCTGGCGGTCTGTTGCGAGCCCTAACGCGATGCTCCTAAATCTGCACAAATGAATGCTTAAGGAGTAGTAATGCTCTCGTCTCCTAAAGGAATTAGCAAGCTTGATGATGAAGGGGGAGAATGAATCATTGATTAATAGTTGGATAGCACAAGTGATGATAACAACTTTTTAATCTCCTCATGTGCCCCCCTCCACCCCCCAAACCGAGTTGCGTGCACATTCACGCACTGGCACGGATGACATTGATAAGCACGCACACGCCAAACACTTTCTTCTTATGTGTACAGAACTTAATGAGAAGTCAAGATGGATTGTCCAATGCTGGAAGATAGATTGTTTTGGCAGCCAACTGTGAAACGGAGATGTCTTGCATAACTTTCACAAAACCCAAAGCTTGGCTAACAGAAGTAGTCCAATCCCCATTCTTCTTTATCTTCTAAGGAGATTAGATCATTGGTCCTCGATATTAAATGCTTGCTCTTTTCTCTGCTTCAAACAACATCTTTATCTCTTAGCTTTGCCCTTTTGACTTGATTCTTTTCTTTAAATATTACTTTCAGTCATTATCTCTTGCAGTGACCTGGTATGTGTCCACAGAGCTTTTGCTGTGGCACGAATGTTGAATATTCTCTCATCTTAAATAAGCTTTGGGTATTTAATTTTTTTTAAAGAAAAAAATCGAATCCATAATAATAATAATAATAATGATGATGATGATGATACCAGTTCTGCCAGGGCCACCACAACATGACTCACACACACAAATGTACAACAGATGAAGACGACAATTATCTTACTGATATCTGACAGCATTGTCATAACCTGCGACCCAGAAAAGCGATGGCTGCGTGTCTTTTCAAATTTGCACCAAAGTCTGTCAAGCCCAAAAGCTTAATGGCCTCATAACTGGATTCTCTTTCCAGTAAAGTGCATCTCAGAAAGGTCATTTTAATCAATCCTTGTAACTACGAATTACAAACCGCCGTGTTTCAAGGCAAGTCGGTGACATAGTTAGTCCATTTCAGTTTCAAGGTCCCCCAATACAGACATTTCTGAGTGGGGTCGTATTTCATATTAGAGTTTTGAATTTGTAACACACCCTTTTTTTTACTCTAACTTTTAGTTTTCATACAATGGATTTTTCTTTGATTGTTATGACCAAAACTAGTCTTTCATACGTCCACTTGGGTTTTGGCCAGTCAAAAATTGTCCATAACAAATTCATCCACCTGCCTCTGCCCGTCCTCCCGTGTCTTGGTCACTTATTTCCTGGAATCTAGCACTCAAACATAGCAATGAATGCAGTTACTTAACTTGATTGAATGTTTTTTTTGTTTTTGTTTTTAGTAGCAATCATGTTTACCAGTCAGACTTTCTGTCATGTTGTTTACTCTGTATTGTCTGTTAACATCATATTTTGTCAGATAAATTACAGTGTTTTTGGAGATGTCGCTATGTTACAGGTGCAGAACCCTCCTCATTGGGTGAGCGACACCGTGCCTCATCCCACGCGTTCATCGGAAGCATTTCAGAAGATTTATTTTGAGCTTACTTATCGAATGTGACAGTCACTCAGATAAGTTACCACGAAGCCAAGCAGCCTTGTAAAGAAGAAACGGAAAAAAAATTCAAGAAATAATTAGTAGCAAGTAAGAAAATGGCAGATTTAAATTTTAAACAATGAATAATCTTCTTCAGTGGTTCTTTCGTTTTGCAAGAGTTCAATAAAGGTCAAAGTGATTATAAAAAATAAAAATAAAAAAAAAAAATAAAAAACTGGAGCCTGGCTGAGGCTCTCAAAGTAGTTGTGAATAAAATATCTTTATTTTAACATGGCCAGTTGATTAAAAATAAAAAAATCCTACACGTTTCGGCCATTTTAGGTCTTTGTCAAGTGGACAGTCAGGAGTCTTTTTATATAGGTAGGTCAAATGCTCCATATGGGCTAGACAAACACACTCAGCTGGTACAAAACATGCAATCAGCAGTTTTGTAAAAGTCACTACTAAAAATTAAATACAGTTAACAATTATATATACAATTATTTACAATATCTCCTTACAAAAGAGACCTTAAAGAAAAGTAATTAAGTCCATTTCTTAATTAAGACCAGGGAACTCAGTGGTTCAGCGTAAAACCGAAAAGACTCCTCTTTTTAGTCTGTCACCTCCTTTTATGCATTTTTACTGCAATGATTGGAATTTTAATCATGCAGTTCCAAGAGAACTGAAGAGCTGTCCGTTTTCCCTAAAGGCATTATTTTTTTAAATTTATTTCAATGTGGAGCAGTTGAATCTGCCCAAATGGGGGCGAAAGAAAAAAAAAAACACCTTTAAACTTCCACAAACATGAAAAGTAGCAACATCCTGTGATACGCAAAGGTCAGGGAATGTGTGATTGCTTCAGAACTCAAGGCTAACATAAATTCCTCCTCTTGACCACTATCAGAGCTCCAATTTGCTCTGAGTCATGACTTGCAGCAGTTACTGTGTTTCTCCCGCAACACCTTTTTTTCCCCCACAGCATTTTTGCCCCGCTTTTGCGTTTCTCAGTTGTCCCCTTAGCTACTATTTTAATACCTCAGATGTTATAAAATTGCATTTTCTAAGTATCTTCTTGATAGGTAAAGAAAATTCGATTCTGCCCTTGTCATATCCACAACTCATTGTCCTTGCAACTGACTGAAGCTCAAGTCTTCAATTTCTGTGCTGCTAGAAAGCCCATTCAAAATGGAGTGTCCCTTTTGCGTCACGTCGCTTTCTCATCAGCGACGCTTTTCCTCCTCACATGCGTTTTAAGGCTCTCGCTCCCTCAGATTTATTGTCAGTCGTGAGGCTGAAGACTGCTACCTTGGTGGGATGGATTTTCATTGATGGCCTGACACTTGAGTGCGGGGAGGAGCGTTTACCATCAATAAATGCAGTTTTGTTGACAAAGGCGGATGATGGGGTGAGTGTACAAGTATACAAACACCCTTTTCGCCTATTGCTTATTTCATAATGGAAATGTTTATCATGGAAATCCCATTGAAGACATGTTTTTTCATTCATTTGGCTCTGTTAGATTCTAAAACAAATGATACTTTATCACATTTTTATTATTATTATTATTATTTTTTTTTTTTACTATAGGCGAAGATTGTTCAATTTTACGTTTCGGTCTTTCACAGACAGCACACAGCTGTTGCTTTTTTTTCTCCCATGGCATTACCCTCCCAAACTCATCACATCCTACCCCTTCTGTTGCGGTCTCAGTTCTTTTGCTTGATGACCGTCTTTCATCTCGTCCCCATTCGGCAGGGTGGAGGGGATCAATAGTAAATCCGCAAGGCTAAGCTCCATGCTTATAAATAATATCCTCCACCCCCCCCCCCCCCCCCTAAGCATGGCAACTTGTGTAGAGTCCTGTATAATTATAATTTTTAGCAGTGTTGTGGGTCTTAATAACTCAGTTTGGCTGATTTAGCTTTGACTTTGACAAGCAACAAAAATTGACATTAAGGCTTGATGTGGCAAAGAAATCAGCTCCACTTATTTAACAATGTGCAGCAGTTTGGCAGATATATCACAATTCTTTAAAAAAATAAGTGGCTTTTAGCTTTTAACTGCCAAGCTAACTTAGATGTGTACTGTCAAACTAAACAAAAAACAAAGGCGTGAAAAGTTCACGTGAATTTAAAACAACCACATACAGTAACTGCTTTAAAAAAAAGTCCGCTAGCTTAATGCTACAAAATGCAAAACAAACAAACTAATTACTTAGAACGGTGCTATTACCCTTTTAGCATTAGATATTCGGCATCGATTCTTTATTCTCTGTGAAAAACGACTGTCAAATAATATTACTGCAGCTTCATGAGCGACTTGGTTGTGAAACTGTTCTTCGTTTGTGTTTCCACTCGTTTCAACACTGAGAAATGATTTAAGATACGAGTGTTTTAGGTTAGGAGTGAGGTCATGGAATGAATGAAACTCAAACACACAAACATGGGAACGTCATCAGTTAGAAGGAGTTCCAAGCACCAAATCTGGCAGAACTTTGCCTTTATACACAAGGAAGTCTGAAATGGACAATGTTTGGCGCCTCCTTGTTGAGGTGGTTGACTGGAGCTGTGGCCGTACGATGGTCAGTGCCCATCCTGGCAGGAGACGCTCGAATTGTTATTTTTTGCTTTGCAGAGCAGTTAAGCAAATCAGTTTCTCAGTCTTAGGTTAGCTTAGCAATTCGTATTGTCAGAACGATACATGTCAGAAAAGAAGCGTATTCGCCGCCATGCGATGATTACTGACTTCAGAGTGACTCCACAACATGTTTAGCCACAGCAGTCGCCAGCCGAAGTTCGTTGCTAGCTAGCTGGTGCAACGTTAATAGAGCGGATTGTGCCTCAACCTCCGACCACCTGCGGTGGGTGACGTGAGCAACAAAGCTCAGCGTAGCTTTTTGGGACGTCTTGAGGATGGATATTCGGTTTTGGTATTCAATGTGTTTTACTAATGCACAAAATGCAAATGCTGCCCTGCAAATTGTGATGTGAAACTGCTTATTTCAAGCATATATATATATATATATAAACACTGCATCCTGCCACTGGCTGTGATACCTGTTGTAATTGAGCCATGATTAAATTTAAATAACTCTACAGTGTTTTAATGAACACTTCCTCAAGAATAGTAAAAAAAAGAAAGGAAAAAAATGTGACCTTCCCCCAGCAAATAAATTTTAATGACACAATAAATGTTGAAATGGTATCCTGGGGCCACGGTGAGCTTTGCTGGGAGAGCTCTGGCAGAGTGAATTATAGTGGCTACTATACTACTACAGTATAACACATATTTCACTAGAATATTTCATTAACAGTCTTTTATTTATTTATTTTTATTTTATTTTTATTTATTTATTTATTTATGATGTAAACAATTTTTCATTCAACTATTCATCCTGAGATTTTTTCAATGGAGCTCCTCCTAGACTTATACTTTCTACGACTGAAATGCCGGGAGGAAGGCATAAAACTCAGCTTGAGATCGATTAAGGGCAGTCTTTTTCTCCGTTTGAGTTGCTGACTAGATAAACCATGGCACATCCAAAAATCCGGCTAAACCTACATGCGCTCTTTCACCAACAGGGGGAAAAAAATGTGAGCGCAAGGAGGGTGTCAGGAGTTTATGATAAAAAGGTAAATTATAGCGGGGATCCACAACCAGCAGTCCATGAACTGTTTGACATTTGCTACCGGGCTACCGGGCTCTCTCTCTCTCTCTATATCTATATCTATATCTATATATATCTATATCTATATATATATATATATATATATATACATACACATCGATACATGGGGTGTGAACGACTTAAGGACGGGTTCAATTTTAAAGTGGAACGATTTCATTCGGTTTTATTCTGTGAGGTTAAGATTTGATTCCATATGGTAAAGTTCTTTTCAGGAGTATGATGGGATGAGTTCTTTTTTTTGTTGTTGCCATTTTACATGCATATGAAACTTCTTGTCAGCACTGTAAATGCGGAATTCCTTTCAAAGATATATCTCTCCAATAAAAGACGACTCGATACGTACTGTAATATATTTAAAAGTGGGACGATTCTATTTGATGCGCTCAAATCTTTCAAATCAAAACTGATTTTCTAATTAAAAGCTTTTATATAGTCTATACCACTTACACTAGTGAGCTACATGGTATCTTTTTCAATACAAATCACTACAAGAGACCACATCATTGCTCTATTGGTTTTAAAAAAAAAAACTGTTGACCCGCCATCCATTCATTTTCCAGACCATTCAAACCTCATTAGGGTCGCGGTTGAGCCAAACCCAGGAGACTTTCATAATAAAAAACCTTCCTTCTACTGAAGCTGCACCTAAATACCAAACAAAGCAGATTGTAATCAGGAATGTGGAAGGTAGCTGGGATTACCAAACATGGGGAGAACATGCAAACGCCACATAGAAAAGCACAACAGCCCAAATCCAACCCCGGAGCTGTGAGGCGGAAGCGCTAACTCCATTGATCGTCATTATTCATTCATAAGAAAATGAACATTGAGAGTTGCTACTAACATTCCATTGTGCGTAGTGTTATCATGATAATTAGTCATAAATGATGTTGATAGAATTGTTTCACAAAGGCTGTTAAAATACTAATTAAATTAAGAAATTAATTAATGACCCAAGCCTGAAAAGAAATAGCAGGAATTATTATTTTATTTTATTTTAGTCATTTAATTTCATATGAGAGCCTCATGCTTTAAACTTTGTTTTAACTGTAGCATAACAGCAGAATATTTTAATAATGTTAAAATGCTGCTTCCAGCCCTCGGTTACATGAATGTGAAAAACACAAACAAGTCGTGCACAAATGCAAAGCTAAAAAAAATATGCCCAGTGTATCACACACTCAATTAAATATTACTTTAAAGTTCAATTTAGGATGAAAGAAAATGTGCTACTTAGACAGTTACTTCCCACATTTAAATATAATTTCACTGTGTAAATTTGTGAATGGCATGGCTCATGTGGAGGTGTGGTCGTCTCCCAATCTGAAGATTGTGCGTTCAACCCTGCGCCCTTGTGACTCTGACGAAGTGTCCTTGAGCAAGAAATGTGAACCCCTCGTTGCTTCTGATACTGCATCATTATGAATGAAGTGCTCCGAGTACCTAGACCTTATAACCACTCTGCAAGTTAAAGAATATTTAGAATTAATCATAGCTTTGCTTTCCCTTTGCCTTATTTACACGTTCCATTTCATTTCTGGCATGATAGTTTTCTTCAAACGGGGAATTCTCTAGCATCATTATTACCGTAGTGAATAATTCAAAACTCTACATAGGTCACTTTTTCTTTCACATCGCTTGATTTAAAAAAATAAATAAATAATAAACAATTTGACAAAAGCTTAACCATTTACAAAATCTCCTCAGTGGTCAATTATAGTAGAACCTGTCATCTTTTGAGAATACTCCCTCCCACTCATACTAATGATGCCTACATGTTGCAGGGAATTAATACTAAGTGAGTAAAGATGAATGTGTTTATGCTTCTGAGTGTACTTGTACGTATGAACCTTTTCATATTATAAAAATATGCATGTGCATTATTTATTCATCTATAGTTGCCACTCCAATGCAAAGAGTTGCTAGTTTCATCACAATTGCAAATACAGTATGTATAGAAATGATATCCATATCTATAGTCATCGGTTCCAGATTTGAGATTTCCTGTTCATCCTGTGATTTTGATTTTGATTTCCTCCAGCAACACTCTCTTCCTCCCATATCCCCAAAACATGCATTAGGTTAGTTGAAGACTCCAAATTGTCCATATGTGTGAATGTGAGATTGATTAAATCTCACATCCTGCCCAAAGGACGCAAAAATAAATCTTGTTATTGTGTACAGGCCTCCTGGTCCTTTTTATTCAATTCTCATAATTCTCATCAAGCTTGGTAATTGGTAACGATAAAATACAGCGGGTGATTTTAACATTAATTTAGACGTTTAAAATGATAGCCAAGGCTCATCATTCACTTCATTATTAGACACAGTTGGGTTCTCTCAGGTAGAAGATTGGGGGGGGCTCAATCTCCTAATCAAACAGTTGACCTTGTTTGCAGCATTAGGACCGGCAATCCAACAATTTTTCATCAAATCTAATCAACGTGATCACCCTTGACTTCTTACAAGTTGACGACACAGTCGCATTTCTTATTGCATATGTACAATACCGCATAACGATGTGCATAGTTTAAGGAGGCAATTACGCCTTTGACCCGACGCCATGTCATATTTCAACAGGTGATTTGAACACGTGTCTTAAGTCTTACTCAAATTGATGGGCTTGTGGGAGGGAAACTGCCCGCTAATAGCTCGTATAGACTTTCTTGTGCTGCTAACATACTGTAAAAGCGCTAAGACAAAAGCTCGCACCCATGTTACAATTCCCCAACGTGGAAATTGACAGAAAATGAGGTTCAATTGTCATTTGCCATGTCTGCCTTGGGCTCGTCTCTGGATGGTTCCTCATAGTTGTTCAAAAAGTTTCCGTTCTCCTTCGACTGCCCTCTGGGCAGGTGTTCCTGAAGGAAGCTAAACCGCATCACTTGAACGGGTTTTGTCTGATTAGACTTTTGGAATTTGGACTCAACTTTGACCATGTGCATTATACAACGGTTTCTTCTTCTTGTTGTCCAACAGTGGCCAGAACAGGAGATTAAGGTGGAGTCGTAGAGAACATGATATGAAGAAAATGGAGGAAATAATAAATGCAGTGCCTATGCTTTGGAACATAAGGTAAATTACACGATATTCTAATGTGGAAAAGAAGGCCCAGCGATGGATAGTTGAATATACCAGGCTGGGTGAGTGATTGTAGCATTTTAACAATACAAATGTTAGGTTAAAAAAAAAAAAAAAAAAAAAAAAAAAAGTCATAACCACACATTATCCACTTGAACCAGATCTCCTTTTCCTCATTTTAAGCAAAACCAAGGCTTTCCGTTACAACTATTTTATTGCCAAACCAGGGGGAAAGGGCATGAGGCCACTCCCTTGTCCGGTAGCTTAGCAACCAGTGCCAAAAATGGACACGCTTGTGCTGGCCGCCGTGATCCAAGCGCAGTGTGAAATGTGCGACGGCACATTAAGCCACTGACTTGCGCCGTTATGGGTCTTGGCCGGTTTTGTCTAATTTAAGTTTTAATGAGAGGTTAGCAACAGATTATAATTGTCATCACTGCACATTTTTTTTGAGAGGACGCAACGACATCGGAGCACACACTATGTGGAGTCCTAAAAGTGCTATTAAATTTTATGTACCTCTGTATAAAGAATTTTTTTTTTTAATCCCCCATTTTACATCAGAGTTAAGATGCTGTAATAATGATTGTGGGAAAGTGTTTGCACAAAAAAATCCTTTTGGATTACTTAATTCCTATTTTGGATTGCTGAATCCACCCTGAAGCGATGTATATTCTGTGTCACTATGAGCGAGGAATAATATTTGTAAACCCATGTGTAATTTTTCTTTCTTTTCACTCCCGAGGAGCTTTATCATCATTTCCTTTCATGTGATTAAGTCCCCTGCGGCCATGCGGTTTCATAATGCTTTCTAATCGCAGTCTCTACAGTAGAGAATTTGTCTCAACCTGCCATCTTAATTCCTTTCCATCCATTGTCATGTGCCATTCATCCTTCAAAGCGTCCTCTCTGGTGTTGCCATGGCACGACTGGGTCAGAGGACATTTAATGACTTGCCTCCAAGACAAACACTTCATCATCGCATGTGTCCCATAATGAAGCTAAAGGATTGCTGCCTCCTCACCTCTGCAAGGGCCGGAGCACATTGTGCTGTTTCAAGGAATGGAACATTTTTGTACTATGATCCCAAGGACATTTACCATGTAACTATATCGAAATGAAAATGGATATTTTTAACCTACACATTTAATTTGAGATTATGTAATTGGAACATATTACGAGCAGGTATGCTATTTCCAAATGTTCTTCTATAGTATCATATAGCATTTTCGTATATTATTTAGCAGCGTGATTGTTTTTTTTCTCTCCCTGTGTTATATCTTTTTTTTTTTTTCTTCTTCTTATTAAGAGCTCAGTATTGTTCATTCGGAAATGTCATCATCATTGCTCTTTATTTTATATATATATATATATATATTTTTTTTTTTTTTGTGTGTGTGTGTGTGGGTGAGAATGTGTATGTGCGTGCGTGCGTGCGTGCGTGCGTGTATTTGTTAGCTCACCAAAAAATCTATTAGAAAAAATCTCATACCGTTCACCTAAACCGAACACCCTGTGTTATATCTAATGTCACTCAAATACCCACTGAAGGCCGGGTCTGAAGCTCATCGCCCGCTGCTGGCAAAATCAAACATTTTTAATTCAGTACTATCGATTAATGAACACTCAATGAAATACGAGAAAGAAAGAAAAAAAAGTCTGCAATAACAATATGTCAGGTTTACAGGGACAGTTTGTGTTTGGGTAAAAACAATCTTCACAAAGCAGCACCAGAAAGCACCTGTTTCGTTCAGCACTACGCATACTGTGACTAATCTCAATCTTGGCAGCAATCGGAACCCAATAAAAAAAATAAAAAAAAATCACTGTGACTCTGCTTGGAAAAGCAGAAAACAATGCAAATGAAGCCAATGTCACAAAAAAATTGATTGGAATAGAACCAATGCTGGCAATAGATAAACGGAGCACTGAGAAATTGATCAGTCTTATAAAAAAACGAAATAGGTTGAAATAAAATTTACCAAGGAATCTATAATGTTTGAATTGGCGAATGTGTTAATGAGACTGGGGAGGGCTTACTCAACTCAACTTTTTTTTATAAAGCATTTTAAAACTAGCATTGCTGTATACAAAGTGCTGTACATGGAACATGCAGTAAAGATAAGGAGAGTCAGTCCGCAGACTTTCTCATTGTGACTTGAAATGAAACGATAGCCGACCAGGAAAGCAATCTGAAGCGTGTGCTAGTGCTGCACTTTAAAGATGGAAGAGCAGCTATTTAAGCCGAGTGTTTGTATAACATGTCCCCCCCCCCCAAGTCAATCACCACAGTAAAAATGACAAGAAGACGAGGAATCAAGCAAATTGAGTAGATCAAACATCAGTTTATTTAGTAGACAGAAATACGGTTACATTAAACAAAGGGGTTGTATTAGTTCAGCATTTTATTTTGCGTATGATGACACCCAAGTGCTTCAATAAATTTTGATTTTTATTGCAGATCCTGTCACGTCAATTAGATGATAATGAAAGCAGATCATTTTTAATAGCTTGGTTTGAAAAAAAAAAAGAAGGGTCATCGATGGTGTCTATGGAGACGCCATTGGCTTTGTAGCAGAAATGCAATATGGCCTCCATTCTCAAGACTTGTACTGAAACTTCTCCAATGTTGTTTTCTTTAACAAGAAAAAAAAAATGAATTGGGGAACTCAGTCTTACTGCTAGTGTTTTGGAAATAGTGTGTTTCTTTCCATAACCTTGCGAGTGAGGGAGTTTGTACTTCAAGCTGCTCTTATATCACTCCTCTCCAGTGTGTGTAACCTGATTACTTTGTTTGACTTCTTGCTCATGTTTTTAGGCTGGCAGCATTTGAAAGAAAGAAATAGAGCACACAATACAAGTATGCTCAAATACACACACATTCTGTGCACACAGTAGGATGCCTAGTTGAAATCACTTTAAGTATATTGTGACAGAAATATGTTTTTGGAAGAAAAACATACAGTTGATCCTCAGGGCAGTTTTATTGCATCAAAAAAAGCATGACTGATCCTTTTCCAACTTCAAGCTGGAACTGAGTGTTTACAGTATTGTACAATACTGTCCATGGTGCGAACTGCATCTTATGCGTCTTAGGTGAAGCTATTTTCTTCACACAAACAAACACACATTGAAACACACCAATTTGACATGACCCTACTTGACAATACATTCAGGTAGCTGTGGTATTCAGAACGAGCAGCATACTGTAAAAGGGAGCACATCATTTACAATGGGATTAAATAGGTGCCCTTTTGCAGGAATCTTGAAACCACTTTTGTAAATGTATTTCACCTCTAAAGTCAAACACCACTGAGTTACACCAAATCTTTTGAAGAAAAAGAACTTTCATAGAAAAGTTACATACAACATCATTATTAGCATATATCCACCCATTCATTCTCTTAACCGCTTATTCCTCACAAGGGTCGTCGCGGGTGTGCTGGAGCCTATCCCATCTGGCTTTGGGCATTAGCGGGGGGGGGTTTTTTCTTCTTTTTTTTCCCCCCAGCTGGGCCAGGCTCCAAATTACCCTTGACCTGCTGCATTGTCAGATTTGGTCAAAAGTTACAATAGGCTACCTCTAAAACACATTCCCAATATATATGTACAATAAAACTCTAATACATGTAAAATAATGAATACTTATATGATAATACAATTATTAATTTTATATATATATATGTATATATATATTAGCATTTTAATGTACATATATCTTAGTAATGTGTTCTCGAGGTAGCCTATTCTAACTTTTGATCAAATCTGACAAGGCAACGGTTCAAGGGTAAATTGGAGCCTGGCCCAGCTTAAAAATAAAAGCAGTATTCTTACTGTAACAGTAAGACTCTACTGTCAACACATAGGCCATTGTCAAAGATGAAGTGTTTTGTTGCTTTTATATTGATGATTCTTAACGTTGGTTAAGCATTGCAGTAGTGATACGTGTTGGAAATACTGGTGAGAAAAGGAATTTGATCTCTGCTGCACCTTGGGATAAAACGAACGGAATAGCTTTACTTCAGCCTCAGGACCTGAAAAACAATCAGGACCTCCGAGCAGACAGACCATGGATAAATAATGCAAATACGAGAAGACACCATTTTATTGAAGTTTCTTGTGTGACGAGACTCCAGATGTTTATAATGAGCATCTATCTGCCATGGGAAATCTGCTGTCACTGCCAAGTACGTGAAGTGCTTTGGCATTTGTTCGTGAGATGGACTTGAATTTCAAATTAAGCTTAAAAAATATTTTTGAGAAGATAATAACAATAACATTTGATCATGCTTAGCAGATGTAGGTATATTTTATTGTAATTGATTGAATTAAGTTATAAATGCAGTGTTTGGGACATAATTGGAAGGTTATAAGTAGTTCCTAAAGTCAGTTTCACACATTTGAAATACAGAATTCATTAATTCATTTGTATATTTCTGTGGATTATGAATTCGAAAGAACCTACAGATAACCATTCACTCCCACATTTGCAATTTCACTTAATGGAAACTGAACCCACCCACCTAAAGTGAAGTCAGGCGAATGGACCCACTTCGCCATCAGAGTGTTTCATGGATTAAAAGATTTATATTACCAAATCATTCAAAAGCCCACGGGAATAATTTACTCTGTCTAATTGAGCTCCATGATTGACTTTATTGTAAGATACTGTGTGCCCTGAACGTATTCATTATTCCAAACTATGTAAAATATGATTTTTTATAATTGTACTGTAAAAGGAATTGTGACCCAAGAAAATTATTACTGTAAAATCCTGTGTATAATACACCTCCGTGTATAATACGCCCCCACACCCCAATATCAACCTTTAAAAGTTTTTTTTTTTCTCTGTACCCGTGTCTAATATGGTACCCTGAATTGCTGGAATCCATTTTTAATATCTGGTGCATCAAATCAATTATAAAATGTTTCCACGTACCCCATGCAATGTGCTCACATACAAATCGTTGCTTTTTGGTGCATTGAATAAGTATTTCTATGGATGCTTGAAATGTGTATTACTGTGTGAGTGGTCTGTGAATGCCAACAAATGTAACACTGGAAGAAAATATTCTCTCCGTCTGGGCACATATGAGGAATGAAAAGTATTTGCTATCTCAGATATAATAAGCCAAGTTTTGTTCTGCTTCTGGTGTCCTCTTACACACTATTAAATGTATGGTGGGAGCTTATCAATAACGCCTCGCTTCCTCCTGCCAGTTGTCACTTCTCTTGCTAATGTTTTTGTGCTACCGCGCAACAAGCTGCATCACGGAATGCAAAGGAGCTCCATACAAAGCCCATCAACTCGTGCTCGTATGCCGGCTGTGGCAGACTAAGGTCGAATAGATTCTTTGTTTAATTATTGCTCTACTTTAGAATGCCAAGTCATATTCGCATAGTTGCTTTGGTTGACACCAAGTCCAAAGTCAATCATTGTTTTGCTCGTGAATGCTCTGCGCAGTGGTTCGAGCACTTTGTGGTACCAAATAATTAGGACACTTTGAAAGGCACCATGTATGTGGTTTTCCCCTTTAAATGACAACATTCCCACCATTTTGGTATAGCCATTGAGATCCGAGAACATTCGTAATCTTTTCAAGGTAGATGCACTTTAACTGGATGGCTTCATTCAGTTTTACACAAAAACTTGATTACTCACTGCATCAGTTTGTTTACAGTACCACAGTGACGGCAAGCAGATTTTATTCATTCATTGTTTTCGTGCGTTTTGGTTTTTGACTTTTCAAGGGCAGATGTTGAGTAGAAAGTAAAGATTATTTGAGCTTTTGAATTTGGATTGCTTCCACATCTATACAATCTGTACTGCAGTCCACATTCTCTGGTTCAAAACAGTTGATGTAACTTACATTGGTCTGTCCTCTTGCGTTACAATTTTAAGGCTATTTTAAGTTAAAAATTTTAAGGCAATTTTAAAGCTTTGTTACTTATAAAATATTACATCTACCTACCTTGCCGATTTAGTGGTTCCCTTCTGAAACCTTTGTTTGATCTTTTGGTCACTAGAGCTAAAATGAAGGATGCAGGTCCTAGAGCACTCTCTATTCGGCTCCAGCACTCTAGAATACCCATGACGAAATTGTTCAAACCTTGATTTAAGACCCATCCCCTCTACTGCTTGAAGAGGAGGCAAGGTGGGAGTGACTGAATCTGACGCTTTTGCTGCATGGATTTTGCATCGACTGACCAGGACAAGATCTGAGGCGGACCACTTCCCCGAGGCGTTGTTTATGGAGGATTTTGCATCGACCGACTGGGGCAGGTCCTGAGGAGGAACCACTTGCCTGGTGCCGTCTCTCTGCGGCGCTTCATCTTATTGAATGGACTCCCACGTTGTCCTAGTTAACATTGTATAGCGTCACATTATGTGTTAAATGTTGCCCACTCCTCTTCCATTGGAGCCTGGTTAGTCTGGAAGAGGATCCCTCCATCTGTGGTCCCTTCTCAAGGGTTCTTTTTCCACCAAATGGGGTTTTGACTTTTTCCTCGCCCGGTTGGGGGGTTTAGATCTCTATGGTACTGCATATGGGCTGCATCAGAGACTAAGAACTGGACTGCTTATCTGTTTAATTAATGTTTTATTTTAGAATACCAAGTGACATTTCTAGTTGTTTTGGCTGACACCAAGCCAAAAATAAATCTATTTTTTACTACTAAATGCTAGGCAGAGGAACCTAGCTTAAAGTATACAAAGGATCAGCTGGCAGTAAAAAAATAATAATAATAATTTGTAAACCTGATGCAGATTTAAAAACAAAAAAACATTTTGTCAGTTGCTTCATTTGTGGTTCTTGTCGCCAGTTTTTAGATGGACTTGTTAAAATTAAAATTACCATGATAGTAGCCACACAATTTTTCATATATATTTATTTATTGTCAACAAGTGCAACGAAACAGTCAAGTGTAGGCCATTCGGTGCAAAGACAACAAAAGTATTTAAAAACTATTATACATTATAGAACGCATTATAGAACGCACACTAAAACAACTATCGCACAGATGTGTACTCTTCCTTAAATTCACAAACTGGGTTTTAAAACACTGAAAAACATATCAGCAGCTCTGACTCAGTGGGCATCAAAGAGTGCCAAAAGCATTTTCCCAATTCTAGGATAAGCTTGGTTAATATTTTATTTGTTTGATATGAAACTGACCTCTCTCCCACACATTCCAATACAGATACATTAATTTGCACTGTTGCCGACATGCAAGTTTTGGTTGCTGCTCACTTTTTTTTTCTGAAAATGGCTCTGCTACCCCAGCATACTCATTAGAAACGCATGATAGATGCTGTTAAGGGAAAACCACTCTGATAAATGTTTCTCTCAAAGTATCCACGTTGCTTAAAACCAGTCTTCTAATCAAGTTGTTTTATTCTTTTGTCAGTTGACCTTTGTTTTTCTTTGCACTACGCTGATGGTCATTCGTTACTCCAAAAGCCCATTTTATTTTGTTGTAATGTTTTTGTTTTGCAATAGAATGCCCATGTATTTAACATAAGACTATTTACTAATTGCATTTAAATGTGTATTGAACGCTGGGGGAGTAATTAAAGGCACAAACTCTAATAAAATGAATGCAAGTTAAATAAGTGCCATCAATCCAAATAATTTAATGCACTGACCTTAATTTTAATCTTATTACTCAGGAAAAAAAGAATTGGTGGTCGGGGACATTGTTTCCACCAATTTGCACTCTGGTGTACAAAATGTTCTTTCCCTTCTAATATGTTTAAAGGTACTGATTGTATTAATGTTTGCTTCAAAGTAAAATAAGTGTTTAATCATTTATGCATTCCTCCTTTTTTATTTTTTGGCCATTCTCTGAGCTTGGTCACAAAATAAATGTGAGGACCAAACAATAAAACCAATGAATGCACATCTGTCTCACAAGCTAAAAGTTTCTGGATTTGGGAGGAATTATTTTCTAGCGTATGTGAGTCTACTCTGTTTTCTTCCCATCTTGGAAAAATTCTCATCAAATTGATAAACTGACACATTGAGGCTAAAATGGCTCGCACACCCATCCGTACTTCATCACTGCACACAGTTAGGAGATTGCAATACAAATGAGATATTTAATGATAGCAGAAGATGTGTTATTGGGTAATCTGTCTCAAATTCATTTCTTATGTTTTAACTTGCTACATACGGTGGATATAAAAAGTACATACCTCAGTTCAAATTGAAGGTTGTTGTGACTTCAAAAATGAGACCAAGATAAATAATTTCAAAACTTTTTCCATTATTGTGACCTGCAACTTAATTGAAAAAAATATTATTATTATTATATCAACATTCTTTTTTTTCTTTTTTTCCATCTCTACCAAGAGAAATGCTCTCCAACCTTTTTTTCTTTTTCTTTTTTTTTTAAACTGCCTGCTGCGATCCCTGATTAGCACATATCTGATTATTATCCACATTGGAGAGACCTGATTCCATTATGATGATATCCAATTCTACAGTGTTCTTTTTTTCCATATGCATGTATGATACCAGAATTGGGTCATATGGAGCAAACCAAAAATTGTGGTGTAAACTCAGCAAATATGGTAATGAGCATGTTTAATAAAAAACTGCAATATTAGAAGATTAAAGATCATAAGACATTTTTCATTTCATGTACACGGTTCACTAGATTTGACTTCACAGCTGTGGAATTCGTGTTTTTAATCGGAAACGGTATTTTGTTGTGTGGCTACAGAAACTTTTTTCCTACAGTAGACTACCATTGTGCAGTTGGTCAGATGATATGACGATATTGTCTGTCACCATTTGTAATTAACACAAAAGGGTACATACAGAAAACCTGCGGATCTGACAGTATTCCCCTTGAACGGGCCGAGGGCCCAGGGACACCATTACCCTAACTGATGAGGGCTATTTCTCATTCCCGGCCAGTCGCTCCACAGCCATTAGTGTGTGCATTATCGACCTGTGGAGAGGTCTTTGTGCTCACGGGGAAACCCCTGCAGGTCAAATCAACCTAACGCCCCAACCCTCCCATGGTCCTCCCTAACCCTCATCAGCAGGCATTAAAAGTGAGAAAATGGAATGAGACTGGGCTGAGACTAGACGAGTGTGTGTGAATGGAGGTAGAGGAGGCGTTAGAGGGCCTGATTTCAGAGGCAACAGCAGAATAATTGAGGTTGTCACACAGCTTAACCTCTGTGTTTTCATGGAGATTTATAGTAGTTATTATTGGGGAAAACAACCTTCACAGTTATGCAAAATGCTGTCCATTTGTGGCCACATCTAACGAAAGGGATTAAGCTTACAATATTAAATGTTATGTACAAAAACAACCACAGTGATTGATTTTTGCTCTGATAACTTTGCCTTTTATGAGGACTTCTATAGATAGTACTCATTGACATCACGAGATTGCGAGTCGACCTCTCATGGTGGGTCAACTTTCCAACGGACTCAGCTGTGTTTCTATTGTGTTTACACCAAATGTTCTTTTGTTATTGGTGAATGTCACTCCGAGCTTCCTCTAACGTTACTTGTTGTAAGCAAGATATATGCAAAAAATTTAGTTAGTCTTTGCAATGGTACACGTTGAATCGTTTGATTTGTGGAATCGATTGGATTACAAAAATTGGCCGATGTAACTGCCCGGACCGGACTAAATGGCAACACCACGTATGGTAGGTTGGCTCGATCCCAAAGCACGGACATTTTTGCGTCTTCTGCACTTTCGGCTTTTGTTGGTTGCTATGTGCATTTATCATTTGTGAATTCGAGGTGAAGAATCTCGGGTTATTTTTAAACCAAGTTAACTAATTTCCCGACTGCGCTAGCTAGTAGCGCTAGCATGTTACAGCAAAAACAGCAGCAACATTGTTGATTCATCACTTATTTTTGTACACTAACAATAATTTCAACATTTGGGCTACTGGTAAAGGAAAATAAGTGACCTTACCTTAATGGAGGGTATTTGGAGAGATCTCAAAATCGAACATCTTGACCACCAGATCTGTTTTTAGCCAGATCTAGCCATGGCTAGCAGGCTCACATATATCATGATCGCATTATGGTAAAAACATTTTTACCATCTTCCAATGACATTTACCTTAATCAAAATGGTCAGAACACACTTTGGTAGACTTTGTCGGTTGGAAATCCTTTCCATTTCATCTTTTCAATTCCGGGCCCTTCTTTGTCCGTTCCCATTCGACATTCCATGGGCTCGTGAACGGCACACAATGTGGGGCACATAACGTCATGTGAATACCATCTATAGACAGAGCAAGTCATGGGTAATCATTTGTATTGAACACAGGTGAACTCGAATCATAGTGGATAAAGATTTTAAAGATGGTCAAGAGAAATTAAAGGACAGCATCACACACCCGACATATTCCTGAAAACTTTTTTTCTCTCCATTATAGTATAGTGGGTGTAAAAAGGTTCCAAATACTCTCAATGCACTGCATATTTTGCCATTATTTACACATGACATAAAATGTATGAATAGAATTATAGCTCTTCTTTACTTTGTAATGATAGGGAGTCAGAGCTGCATTACAATCACATGCTTCGGATGTGCAGTCTTTTAACATTTAAGATGCATTGCATAGCAAATCTTGACCATAAGAGCCACTGTCAACACACTCAAAGATGAAGGGGGCTCTCACAACTACTTTATATTGCTTAGCAGTGAGCCAACCCTCTGCTGGACCAAGATGGAACAAAACCAAGCTAGCATTGAAACATTTGCAAATTGAGCAGATTTTATGACTGAAGCTCAAATTTGTGTTAAATGTTATATACAGTATGTCCTCTTTTAGCAGCTGTGATATGAGTAGAGTTATAAGACATTAACTCCAAAATGTTAGCATGCAGTGCACCTGTGCGGCAATACCAGCTTTCAAAAATGTTTTCCTAATCATCCATTTATTCAGGGTTGTTCTTTCACTCGTCACCCATCTGCATCCCATTAGAAAAGAAAGGCTTCGTTAGCATACCGGTTTTTCTCAACTAAAACTCATTCATTGGTCGTGAAATTAACACTTAAAGCCAGAAGGGCAAATTGCAGACGTGTCAGCGGTTAGGTGTCATTTGTTGCATAAAAAAATGCCCATGCATACACACGGTATAAAACCAGAGTGTGTACTAAATTACAAATCAGTCACATACCAATCATATTGGATCAGTTCTCATTGTTTACATTTATTTGAATTTATTTGCACTCTGTAGTTTGTGAACACTGGCACAAGCTGAGTTTTTAGCTCATTGTCATTTAACACAAGTTACCCTCCGTCAATAAGTCAATAATCCTAATCTATTTTTACATTCTTTCCATTTGACAAAAGTCACCTTTTGTCTGCTCACCTTTCCCTGTTTAAACACGGATAGGGGATCCAATCAGGCTACTGAAGAATCCCTGACAAGAAATACTGTACACAAGTTTCAAGAGCCTCAAGCTGTTTGTCTTAACAACCCTTGGGAACCACTTGGGCAGACTGAATTTCTCTTCAGCTAAGTGGATTGGCAGAGGAAGGCATTTAATGACTGAAGTCCCCACATAGCTTCTAGAAGAAAGCATTAACATGCAGACCGACGTAAATCCAACTGGGCTTTTACTATTCTCTTTCCCAACACTTAATACTTGTCAAATATTGGGAGTGTTTTGATTGCCTCCAAACGTCGAAACACTTTGTAAACCTCCAATTACATTCTTCTTCTGCTTGTTAAAAAAGCATAAATGCCTGATTTCAAAGGGATTATATTATATGCTGTAATTCAAATAAATACATATCGTAGTAACAATAGCCTTTTATTTATTTCTTTTTCTGGTATTTCAGTTTAGTGGCAGGTTCTCGCTCACAAACCATTTGAGGGAATGGCAGGTCCTACTTTTTATGATTATAGTGTGAATTCAGAGATAAAATAATTCACATTAATGCTTTTATGTTAAATGTGTCTTTGTTGTATGACAGCCGAGAAAATTAAGCTTTCACACAATGTACTTATACGCTGGAAAAAACAACATCCATTGTCATTCATCAAAGGATTCAAATTCAATCAAAGACTGAAAATGCATTTCTCTGATATGGGAAAGCAGTTATTTTTCTCAGTCCAAACACATCATTTCCAAAAAATCGGAACTATAGGAGTTTTTCTGCAAGAAGATTGAAGGCAAGATCACAGACTGAAAAGCCATTACAGTTTGTCAGAGCAAGATCAAAGTACTTGGGCATCAACTGTGAATTAAACAAGTTTCAAACCATATTCCGAGTCAGCTGAGTCACTTCAGAATCATGCAAGATTTCAAGTCTTGTCGAGGAGTCACTGGCAATTCTTGACTGGTTGTACAAATGATGAATTAATTTCTACAATGTCAAATAGTTTTTGTATGTTTTTGACGCGGGTAAAGACATATAGCATTTCCAGTCCAATAGCTTGACTTTTTTTTTTTTTTTTTTTCCAAAAAAAGAGGGCATCTTGAAATACTAAAATAATACTCATCTTACCGGTACTCAACGATGTATGCCTCCTCTGAATGGGTACAAAATAAAACTCTTATAAATTACTTTATGACATATTGTTCTAATTCCCACCTTTTTTGCCCCAAGATGGGGCGGGGAAGGGGGGATTTAGCCCACGACCTCCAGTTTAAAAGAGCACAGAGCCAACGATACAGCTCAAGTTGGGAGTTACATCAAAAGCAGGCCTACCTTTTTCTTTTTAAAAAATTTACCAAATTTATTTTTAACAATAATAACACTCACACACAACACCCCGCCTATTTCCCCCCCTACACCCTCGCAATCATTTTGAGATCAGTCTGCGGTCTACCAGTCAACAACACTGCACTCCGCCCCCCATTTGTCACGCAAAGCATCAATCAAATTCAACACATGCTAATTGGGCGAGTGAAAAAAAATGAAAACCGTACATATTAATGAATTTAGAAATCCGCACCCAGACAGGATGTAAAAAAGTGGACATGACCGGGCAAAAGAGGACATTCGGTGATCCGGCTCAACTAATATTTGAAAAGCACAGTGACTTAAATGTAGTGGCAGTTATGGAGTATATATTCATATCTCTTACGGGATGGATAAAATATCTCCATTAAAACAGCATTTGCTTTTTTTCTCCAAAATGTACATGCAAATTGTAGTTATTATATTCAGAACATCAAAATCGGATTTAGATGACATGAAAGGACCGTCGGGCTTTTCAGGAGTTGATGGTACTTCTGTGTGTGTTTTGCCTCTTAGTGTAACTTCAAAGCAAACGTCTCCTTGCCATAATAGCTTTTATCCACTGTAAAGAAAACGAGATAATGCGGAGGTGCGTGCATGTGCGTGTGCATGTGCGTCTCGTTTGCCTGAAGAAACGAATACCTGATGTACACTTTCAACCTTTATTCACCCACTCATCAAGAGTCTTCTTTTTTTTCCACATAAATGTAACTGTTACATTTTAACATTGTCCTCTGCATAAGCCAAGAAATGTGGTTGCCCCCTCTTTAGTGCTACACAGGCTGCTATAAAATGCTAATACTAATTCTATTAACAGTCCAAGCATGCAAAGTGTCTCACTAATGGCTGCTTCTATGGATTGGATGGAAGTCATCTTATTTAGGCAGATCAAACTTAAAGCATTCAGCAGAGCAGCGATATCATCACACATTATATGAGCAGCTGCATATATTTTTCATTGGCTTGACATTGTAGGGAGATGCGAGTGTGGCGCCACATAAATCAAACTGACAATACAATGGACCTGAAATGGATCAGGGTGAGACGCAGAGGACACAAGTAGCATGCACATTTTCGTGCAGTGACACACACAAAATACGAAATGCAAATGTTATCGTTCTTCCACGGTTCATTTCTCCAGTATGGATGTTATTAGTCAACGTTTGTTTCATGATTCATTGAGGAAAATATCTTCAGCTGCTCTTTGGCGTAATCAACTCATTATGTCACAGAAACAAAAGCTTTATGACATTTAAAATCATTACGTTAAAATATTTCCTGGATTCAAATCGCATTTTGTTTAACATCAAAAGTTTTACCAAGCACCAATTTGTAATACTCTAAACCAGTGGTTCTTAACCTGGGTCAGATCGAACCTCAAGGTTTTGGTGAGTCAGCCTTAGGGGTTCGATGGAGGTGAAGACACACACCCGACTTAAATGATTTGTGATGATACGTCCCAATTAGCCATCATTGGCTGCAGGTGATCACGCTACATACATATCTGTGCTGTAGGAAATTCGGCGTGCTCAGTAGTAGTAGTAATGAAATTAACATATATAACAGAACGTATGGCATTCCACAGGGTTCAATTCTGGTGCCTCTGTTGTTTTCATTGTGTCTGCTGCCCCTGGGTTCCTTCTTAAAAAAATAAGCAGTGGTTGTCTTAAGTACTATAAATGTATAGTTGAGTTGACTGATTGGAGTTAGGGCGTCCTAAGTGCATGATTTGTAATGCCAAGTGGAGCAATTCTAGTCCAGTACAACTAGCTATCTAGCAAAACCTTAAGGAACATTTCCTGAAGCCGCATGGAGATGGGGATGAAAAGGCTACTCTCCCTATACCTATCTCTTGAGTTTGGAAAAAAAAATCTTATATATTTCAATAAAAAAAGGTTTTGGTGAATGCACATAGAAAACTGGTGGGGTTCAGTACCATCAACAAGATCGAGAGCCACTGCTCTAAACGTATTGGAAGTAAAAAGTCATTCAAACCTGATCTGTGGTTGAGTTTGTTGAAGAAATTACAGACATTTTAGTTTCTGTAAAACAATAACCATTTATATTTTTGTCATGTTCTGATTTGGGAAACAACAGTGGTTGTCAAACTTTTAACACCAAATAACACCCAAAGAATATTTAACACTCCAAGTAGCACGTTGGCTCCCGGTTGACATGTAAACAGCGTGGCAACACGGGTAATGTGTTCAAACCAAATTGACGTTGAACATAGTGGTAACACTGCAGTGTTGACTTTTGGTGCTTTCTCATCCGCGCCTTTGAAGAGTAAAAACTTGCGATGCCATTGCGATGACCTGAAAAAATATAGACACTTAACTATTGAATATACCTATTACACAACTCCGGGTAATCACACAGAGGTTAATTTTTCAGTCAGATAGAATCCAAGTAGCTTGTAATATACTGACAGCGGAATCTTGTTATGCCATCTGACCTCTGCACCAGAAAAACTTTGCATATGTTGCTTTGCATAAGGCTCGTTAAAGTGTAAATCATTTGCAGTATCTTTTAAAACTTGCATATTGTGGTTTGTATAGTACATTACCTACACACATTAGAATTAGGGATGTTCATTACCACATTTTTAAACAGATACCAGTACGAGTACTCAACTGTTCAGTACTGATCTCACTTAGTACTTTTGATACATAAAAAAAGACAGATCATTTTAAAGGAAGACATCTATCCATTATTTGAACCTCTTATCCTCATGCATACATCAAGATAGCTTCATAATTTATCTGACAAAGTGTTATTCCATGGGAACTGAGACAATAATTTCCTGAAACTTTCCAAAAGATTCAAAGTTGAGGGCACACACCGTGTAGCAGCACTCTACATTTTCAAGAACATTCTATTTCATTCAATGTCTTTGGCCCGAGAGCAAGGGCTTGAATGACAAGCAGGTAAACAGATAAAGTAAATGACATTTTATATCTTGCATGGCAAATGAAAGTATCCAAGAGAGAACAAACATGGAGTAGAGTGTGTCTTCCTATTCCTCATGAAAACACTTTTGGTGCAGAGGCTATTGTTTAGACTCATGATCCCTGTAGCTGCAGAAGCCTTAATGAAAAGTGCTCTAAACCCTTTCCCCCATACCTTCACTTTCTCTAAGACTCTATGATAGATGGTCCATTTTACAGCCCATTTCATCTGCAGTGCTCTTCTAAACTGTATTTTTAGGGCGCTTTTACGTGAACCATACGTTTTTTGCGACTTAGTTATTCATCAGCGAGGTGGCTGAAAGACACATGGGCTTCCAGGAAATTGTAGTCCTAATACATCGTCCTCTCCCTGGTTTCATTGTTGTTTATCCCCCTCAATATGTTCCAAATCTCAAAACTTGCACCTGGCATTCTCCATTCTTGACCTTGCAGATGGCTCAAAGTGGAAGTAGATGAGTTTGCCAAGAAGATAACAATTTAGACAAAATTCAAGAATCAAAAGCCAGGGAAAATGTTGATTCAATTATGGGCAAGCCAGCCTCGGCCTCACTACGTTGGTCATAAACTAGTCCCTCTTATGTTGTGACACCCTGAAGCGAAGTCCGAGTAATGAGGCGACCCAAGGGGAATGTGGAGAGCCAGTCATCCAGTCAGTCCTCCAGGTCACACTAACAAAGAAGGGACATTAAATACGATCCGTGGGACCTTGTGAGGGTTTTATATGGTTATAAGGTCTCATCTGCGTACGGTTGTGACAATTACGGTTGTGATTTCCATTCTGCCTGATAAATGGCATCTACAATTTTTACTTGGGTGATTGCTTTCCATAAATCTCCTCAGATTAAATAGTGTACTCTGTGCTGATGGCACTTAAAAAGCAATCTCTTTTTCTAATGGCATCCCGGAGTTCAGGAGGTACAGTAGACTCAAAATCTACTCCCCGGCCTTAGTGATGAACTAAGTTTTGTTTTGGATCGCACACATTCAGTATTTCAAGCCACCAGTGTGCTCCATGCAACAATGTACTGCACTGAACCAGTGTCCTGCCCCAGGGGAAGGTCACGTCAACCAAGGCCACAGTTGACGCATGGCTCCGAGGTGTTCACACATCTGGACCCCTTCGCCCTGCCCCCCGCTGGTTCCCACAGGCCGAATTGCCCTCGCCTGTGGACATCAGTGTGTCGTGGCAGCTGGGAACTACACATGTTTTTCTCCTACCCTGTCAGCAAAAGGTCAGGAGGGTTCCACAACACTAACCAGAGCACGCTCACATAAGGGACATTTGCACTTTGTTTCTTACAGTAAGTACAATGTGGTGAGGTGAATAATGATTTTAATACAGTCATCATGGAACACAAAAATACAGTATACAAATTGTATATTGTATTTCACTAATATGGTGTGCATACAGAAAGACCCTTGTAATCTATTGTATTCTTCCCCTTTTGTCTAGTAGGTAGCTGAGCACTAAAGCACCACAAGGGAGACGTTGACCCTGTTTGAGAATCATTACCCCAGCATCTGTCTGCAATACAACAACAAAAGCTGGAAGCTTGCCACTAGGTATAATCCAGAAAAGCATTTTTATAGCAAATATTGTACAGTATAAGTTTTATACGGTGTCTACTATACTCGAATTGGAGTAAAGGGTCATTTTAAATCTGCTTCCTCTGTTTCGAACAAACAAGTAAATTGGTTTAAAAAAAGAAGAGCGTAATACAGTTTGGATGAAAACACAGCTTGACATGTTTTGATAGGTAAGGGCATCCATTGGTTCAGCACATTTAATAAGGGATTAGAAAGTAACACGTTTGTGGTAAGCATTAAGAAGATTATACATGCACAGTCAACCTCAAACATAACAAAACTGACTTGATAGAATTTTAGCTTATATCTTGTGTGATCATGAATCACAGTCAAGAGAGATGCTGTGTTCAAATGTCAGCTCACACCCTCCTGTGTGTGTGTGGGTGTGTTTTTGATTTGCATGGAATATCACCGGGAATTGAGGCTGCCATCCACGTTCCAAATTATCCACAGGTGTAAATTGTTGCTTGTCTTTTTGTGCCCTGCGATTGACCAGTCAGGGTGTGCCCAACATCTCGCCCAATAACACTTGCGAGAAGGACTAGCTGACTAGCACCCTAAAACTTGAAGCGGAATTATGTGTTATGTTCTGATCGGTGACCAGTAAGTAACCAGTTCAACCCAGCCGTTTCCTTTTTTTTTGAGAGAGAGATTGCTCAGTATTGTTCATTTGGCAACCGTTTCCTTAACCCAGGGTTTGTGGGTTCAATCCCATGCCATTGTTACCACGTCCAAGTATACTGAGCCGCTGAATGAGTAGCAGAGATGAATGAGTAGTCCAAATGTAAAGCACTTTGAGGGCCTTGTAAGGTGGAAAAGTCTGCCCTAAGTGAAGAGAATGTTTTTAAATCCAGGTTAAAAACTATTCTTTTATGCTTATGATGTAGCTCTTTCAATGCATTTTTAAAATCTTAAAAAAAAAAAAAAGAATTCTTGCACTGTATGTTCTTTTAGTAAACTGTCTTTTAAATATATGTACTTTGTTATCAAATGTTTTTAAATGTACCTGTTAAAGCACATTGCGTTAACTTGTGTATAAAATGTGCTATATAAAGGTCACACCTTCTGTCTCTACAACCTCTTATTGGCTATTCTTGTCATTGTGTGACAAGTTTTAAAGTAATAAGAATTTAACACAGAGGCATAAGATGATGGCAGAAAGGGATGAATTGTTGTGAATTGAACATGTTAATATTCTACTGCCAGGTTATACAGACACTGTTAATACATGCAAAACCTGTTTGCTTTTCCAAACTGCAAATTTCACCTTTAAGTGGCAGTTTCCAGAATGTTTTGACAAAAAGGGGAGGAATAAGAGAGGTTATCTCCTCTGCATCAACACAGAAGGCGGATGCTGTGTCAGTCACAATAATTATATTAAAAGCAGCTGAGGACTGAGAAACAGTGGACGGTTTAACCATATGACCAATACCTGTGGGAACACATTGTTTCTCGACATTTACTGGAAGAAACTGCTTTGGGGGTGAAAACAAAACAACAAAAAACAGGCATGTGGTCTGATTACATCACATTATGACATTACAGACAGGTAAACCATCCATAAGATTAGACAAGGTCAACAGAGTGTCCACGTTCATGTGCTGGACAAGACAAAAACTACACAAACTTATAAGAATCAATGACTTTTAAAATATCTCTGCGGTTTGTCAAGACAACGGACATGAACGTTCATGTCACCCAAGATTAAAATCCAGTCGACATACAGTAATGCTGCTCTGTACAATAATGCAGGTATTGACATTATGACTGTTTATCAAAAAGTCCAGAGAATGGTTCCCGAACATTTGCGACGCTAACAAATGTTAATTTCATGTCAGGGTTTGTTCAAGGTCGAAGTTTTTCCTAAACATTCTGCAAAAACAGTCTAAATGGTTCTCTTAACAGTCTTAATGGTCTTTCTTAATGGTCACTAGGACATTTGAATGAATTAATTAATTAATTTTATTTCTCAAACACACACACTTCCATTGTTTTTAAGTACACAATATCCATAAATTTCAAGATACCCGATCCTATAAATAACTGACCTTATTTATTATTCTAATTGCTTTTTTCTGTAATTTAACAATTGGGTCTATATTTGTTTTATAAACATTACACCAAATTTCAGCACAATATGACATGTGAGGTAATACAAGTGAACCTGTTCAACAAAACAAGAAAGACCATTAAGAATATTTGCTAGCGTCACAAACGTTCTTCCCTCAGTGAGGTTTTTAATTTCTAATTAGAAATATGAGAACATCAATACCTCAACATATGGAGACATCAGGTCAGAAAATAATTATACGAGCATATTAGAATCGTGTCACTCAGTGAGAGTCAAATTTGAATTTCATTCAATTTGTCACAAGGACAATCTGAACATGAATTGAAAATGACTCATGGGTAATGGTTTGGCTGCAAGTTTAAAATGGATCTGCCCAAGTTCACTGACTAAGTTCGACAAATCTGATGAAAATTCCGTGCATGACTTTTGAGTAAACAACAATGGCCACTTATGCTGCTGTCGCGCTGTGAGTTGAATGTTAGTGGAATACAAACCATTCAAAATGATCTGCATTTGCTATTAGTGCGCCTAAAAAAATGAACCCCAGCAAATAAATGGAACAATTACACATAATGAACTCACCTTAAATTGAAGCTATTACACAGCCGCTTGAGTTCATTACATTAAATGCAGAACTTTGAGGCACTGCTCTCTGGTAATGCCACAGTTTACTCAAGCTGCTCCCTTCTCCAAGTCATCCAATTCCACTCCCTCCCTCATGGCCTTTGTAAATAACATCCAATCATTTACAATAAGTCCCCCGCGGAGATCTAAGTAATATGATCATGCTGTATTTCTAAAACTGGGTAGTATAAAACAATAGCACATGAAAAATAGAGATGGAAGGCCCAAATAGAGGCCCTGTTTGGCTATACAATACACTATAGAGGCAGTGCAGGGAAATATGCTGACACCAGGCCTCTGCCTCCCTTTTCTTGCCCTCTGTGGACACTTCATAAAACAAACAGCGGGTGTAAATTTAGAGTATGCAGCCGTAAACAATGGGCCACAGGGAAAAGTTTAGAGAGTTCAGCTTGGATAACAGTTTAGCCGGAAGAACCTGCTGATGATGAATAGGTTTGTTTGTCACCTTTCCTCCTTCTCTGGGGAGCAATGATATGGATCACGGAGGAAAAGATGAGAGAGGGATACAAGGGGGAAAGACGAACAGCGTCCTAAATAAAAGCATATTGCAAACAGAAAATATCTGCACTTACCACCGCTATCAATATGGCGTATTACCTTTTATTAAATACTCAGTGGCAGCTGTTTTATCGCGTAAGTCCACATTTTAGTCAAAAGCATCTACAAAAAGACCAACAAATACCTGAAAAACAGTAGACACATTTATCTAGACACACACAACTGTGCATTGTTACACAAGAACACATACCCTGGCCTTTGAGTTTATAATAACCTTACCTCTACACAGATAAACAAGGTCCCCAAGGTTTGTGAAACACACTGTTCATTGAGTAGAGAACACACATAGCTTAACAAATAATGCATCAGTGTTTCACCAAAAGGATTTTTTTGTTTGTGGAATAAGACCGTGTGCAGGCGCGGAGGCACATGCGTGTGCATGCATGAGCGAGACGGGTGAAATTACATCTAAATGGGAATCTTACGTCAGAGCAAAATCTGTTGTTTTAGATAATAACAGCACCCGCGCGTTTGCTGATACCTGGCTCTGCAATATGCCATGAACAATCACCATTTTCCGCTTGTTGTCATCTATCAGCTACACACGCTCTGAGACAGTAAACAGTTGCTGCTAGCCTATAAAGCTTACATCAATTGGATGTGATGTTGATGATAATGGCATGTGTGTATGCACACCTTTGAATCCGTCACATTTTCCACCAACCGAGGATGAACATTAGACCTTGGTAAAATACAGTAGGATTTTTTTCGCAAATGACTCATTATGAACAGTTTAGATGAAAAACAGTGTAAAACTTCAAACTAAATCAAATGTCATTGGATATAATTCAGTGGTTGGGATCACAAGCAATTATTATATTATATGAATTTAGGTTCAAAACCTCCTCTGTGTGCCGCCAGCTCATGATGGTGGAGAGGTCTGTGAGTCCCGACGATCCTAGGGCAGACCTTGGCAAAGGACAGCCCAGGGGCCACATCTGGCCCACCCACAATCAATAACTGGACCATGACGTCAACGTAAAATGTAAATTATGCAGGCTTTTATTTGGAAAGTTTTGCTTTTATCATATATGCACGAGGGGACATTGGTACAAGGTACGAGATAATAAGCAAGGACATGGCAAGGCAAGACAAGGCAACACTATCCGGTGGCTAGCTCGCGGGGTATTAAGCGGAGCTGTGCTAAACCGTCGTTACCTTTCGGCAAGTGCGTCCACATTTTTGGCGAGTGCTATATGAAGCCTCGTAAAAATATGAACTGACCTGGATCGACGGACGTAAATCTGCAACAGTCCGGTTAAAGCCAGAAAAAGCTAGCCTCGTGGTAAACATTTTTGCGAATCGTGCGTACGTTGCTAGTTCCATTATCATTAATTTTGACTTGGTGAGAGGCAGCCCTATCTTTTTCACTTAAAACCAAGAAATGGTATGTGCAGTGGTATTTTTGGCTGCTTCGTTTAAAGCATAGATGTCAAACTCCGGTCCTCGAGAGCCGTAGTCCTGCATGTTTTGGAGGTTTCCCTCTAACTTTTAAAAAAATATATATATATATTTATTTTTTTTCTGGAGAGCTCAGTTCATTCGGTAATTTTACCGATTTGACATGTCATAATCATTGCTCTCTTTTTCTTTTCTTTTTTTTTATGTGGGTGTGTATGTGCATGTGCGTGTGTGTGTGTGCGTGTGTGTGAGTGTGTATTCATTAGTTCACCTAAAACCTATTAAAAAATCCCATACCGTTCACCTAAACCGAACACTTCAGAATCCAGCCAGAGCCGTGAGGCCGTCAGGAGACCCGAGGAAGGACCAGAGAAAAGAAAGGAAAGTGAAATCCAGCACCGACCAGACGCCACCCACCGGGCCACCAACCAGAGTCCTTCACCAACCCCAAGAGGTTTCCCTCTTCCAACACAAGCTGATTCCAATCGGCAGGATCGTCATCAGGCTTATGCGGAGCTTGCTGATGAGCTGATAATATATCAGCTGTGTTGGAGAAGGGAAACATCCAAAACCTGACACCTATGGTTTAAAGAAACAGTTGCATCTGTCAGTCAATCAGATGTAAGTGACGTCATGGTCCTTCTTAGTCTGCGTTCTAAAAACAGGTTGGAAGAGGTTTCATTGCAACCACACGGACCCGAAAATGTGTAATGTGACCACACAGGGTAGAACCAGACTGTTTTGGGGTAGAACCGGTACAATACAAAAGGGGCTTTTGAGTAACAGGTTAGAGTGACAGGGCATGTTTCCAACATTTTCAGGTGACACGTCTACAGCACTTGAACACTAGGGAGAATCTCAATTTGTCACAAGCTTGAAGCCTGATTTCATATATTTGATGTTCATAACACTCTTGTTCTTTGTGGTTTGCCAAATTCATAGTACAGTTTGATTTTCACCTTTATAGGGTCTTAAATAAAGTATTTATATAGCATCTATCTAATAGTGTGTGTTTAAAATTGTTGCAATAAGACATAGGAATGGATTTGATGCTGGGTGAAATGAGGTCTGGTGAAGTGGGCTGATGTATTGCTTCTCGACTTCAAACATTATGAGATTTAAGACCACTTTCCAATGTATTTAGCCATAAAGGAGGCTGTGTAGAATTCTAACCTGGGAGACTACAAGCTGATGCAGAAAGACGTTCGCAAACGTTGGCTGTATCTTGTCAAACAACTAGTTAAAACTGAAAAAATATAATGTGCTGTTTGATGTGTTTATAGCTGTTGTAGCTGCAAAAAAGCTTTTAGAAAACACTTGGCATGTTTCTTTGGAAATGTACATTTGTGTCAATAAAGATTTACTTTTTGGCAGCTACAGGCTGTAAGCGTGACAGAATAAAAACTACATAGATTTTGCGAATGTTTATAGGGGGTACTTGAAGGTGCAATCTTCTCTCATAAAGAACCAAGGTGGAAATAAACTGGGGAGGCATGTCTTCATGATGGATGAGTTTTCTGTCATGAAAAGGGCATTTTTCACTGTTGTTCCGCTGACTGCTGTTTTGATATACAAAATGGGCCTTGTCCTTCAAGAATACAGAATTTATTTTGCTGGCTCTGGGCTGAGCAGACTTCACAAAAATATCAAATTACATATTTGGAAACAACGGAGAAAGGGCAAGCTTACTTGCACATTCAGGCTAAAATCTGAGGAAGCTGTTTGCACTGTCTTTCTGAGTTTAGATCAAGAGTGTGCTTGGAGGAAGAAGAGGCACTGGAATATTGAAGACGCGACCTTGCCCTTTGCTGTCTATCGACTGACTGTGGGGAATGTCTTCACTAGTAACTTTGAGACAGATGGACATCATTGATGGACATATTGGAAAACACTTGTCAGCAATCTAATGACAAAAATTTTAAAAATAAAAATCCTGCTGGATATTTTCACTCATAATTTATTAATGCTGTCTACTTCAAGACACAAATTTATCTTTCCAGCAGAAATTATATTTGGTTTGATGTGAAACAAAATAACGTTACAGCACAGTTAAATGGAATGAACAAGTGAACATTTTACTTTATTAAAATATCTCAAATCAGTAGCCAACTCTTGGGTAGAAAAAAATAATGATTACATTTAATGTCGTCTTTATGGCCACTATTGGATTTCCACTTTGCCTTTGGCTAATAGAGTCTAACATGCTTGCGCTAAAGAGACCCAAGTTTTTTTTCACTCACTCCAAATGTATTTAAAGGCTATCCAGGCTCAAATGCTATATTTTCCATTCTCTTTTATTTGCTATTGCATGGGTAGCTAGTATATAAATTAAATGTTGCCACTTCAATGACCTTGCAGTTAATAAATAACTTTTTTTTTTTTCTCACTTATCAACCACACTTTTCTATATTAACAGCTTAGTCTTTCTGTTCCCTTATACTGTAATGAGGGCAGGGTCAGAAGAGTGTAGTTTGAAATGTAAAGTGTGTTTTTCTTTTATCTAGATTTAGAAGATTTCTTCTTCACGAGGGCGACACCAGCATATAGAAGAGGGCCTTGCCTCAAGTAAATGCCATCACCACACATTGATCAAAGGCAAATGAAGTTGAATTTTTCTGTAGAACTGAATTGAATCATAGCACAGTAACTCCAATCACAAAACATATGTTATACATGTTTTTCAAGAAATTTGCTGAAATCATATTATGAAAAGAATGATAAGTGTATTACATATTGAATTGTGGAAACTGCTCACCACCATTTCAGTTTTCCTGATGTTTTTTTCTTTTGTTTGAGAGGCTAAAACCATGCTTAGTGACACACTTGGTCTTTCTGACATGAGTTACTCCACCCCCATTTTGCGGACTTGCCCATAGCATTCAAGAGGTTTCTTGAGACTGTAGCTTGATTTTTCCCGGTTTTTAAACCTCTTTTTTATTGATATTTTTTTAATCATTCAAATTTGGCAGAATTGGTAACCCCTCCTCTTTGTGGTGTGTTACAAGACATAGGCCTATTCCTTTTCACTTTACAAGGACCACTACAGGGATGTTGGCAAAGGCAGGTAATGTACAAGTATTGTCTGGTACCTGAATATGCAGTCCTCAAAACTGCAGTGACCCTTGGCTGAACCTAATTGCCAACCTGAACAGACACCATCACTTCTTCTGGCATTTTCATTACGTGGAATCCATTCAGTGGTGATTCTACACCTGCATGTCAACAAAGCTGCTTTGACACACCAAATTTGTCAAACTAATGGAAACAGCATCCAGTGAAGGTCAGTGATGTCACATGGTGATGAATACTAAGAGAAAGGGAAGAGCGGCTTAAGGAGGCTTTCAGGTGACTACATTAAAATGGGAGGGTTGTTTTTTTTTGGGGGGGGGGGGGGCATAACTATGACTCGGGTCAATAAAAGAGGCAACCGATTATATAGTAAACACAGATACTGCAAAGACTAGAATGCTGGCATTTGGCTGGCAAACAGTCTAGGGTGTACCCGGCCTCTTACGCAATGTCAGCTGAGGTAGGCTCCAGCTCACCCGCGATCCACCAGAGAAAATGGATGGAGGGATAAGCACATTATTATGTGCACTGAATTATATTTGGCTTTTAATTAACGGCACTATCATGCATGTTACCTCGACTCATGATGGTAAATTGGGTTAGTCTTTCCGATTTCGCCATCAAGAATGATTTTTAAAAGACATAAGCTGCATGAAACAATCCAGATGGCGTATAAAATTGTTATCACAGTATTTTTGGACTAAACACCCACCAATCATTTCAAAGATTATGATAAATTAAAGTCAAGTGCATATTTGTCATTGCCTGCTTGAATTAAGAGTATGGATTTAGATACTTCGGGCAAAATAGAAACGCTTTACTTGCCAAGGAAAGCCAAATGTCTGGACATTTCGATGAATAGCTCATTTTAGGCCACGCTCGCGGAGATGCACTGACAGACGGAGTGAGGTGCCCGTCGGTCAGGGCATTGGCGAGGATTCATAATGACCCCCGGCCAGATTACCAGCCATCTGTACACTGTTACAGATATGTGTAGAGTGCCCTAATGGTGGAGGATGGAAATAGTCAGAATGGAAGCATGAGGGAATGACCTTTAGGTGAATGAGCAAAGAGGCCAGGCTCATAGGAAAGACAGAGCGTGTGAGACAAACAGAAGAAAAAAGAGAATCGTGACTGACAATGATCGATGGAGACCCTCACAATCTGGAGGAAACGGAAGGAGCATGACTTACACCCCAGCCATGTCCTACAGTATATCACTTATAGCGACTACGTACAGCCCAATGCTTGGAGAAAGAGGAAAGGTGAAGGAGTCTGTCAGTTCCATCTTTTCACAGGTGCTTGGAGACAAGCCATTTGTCAACGTTTGTCATTGGCGCTGAGGTTATCTTGCCTATTTGATAAAAGATGATAGGAGGAACATCACAGAGTTGTGTGTGTGTGTGTGTGTGCATGTGACAGGCAGATGTGTGGAAGTGTGTGGGGGATTTTCATTTAGTCTTTATATATAAAACATCCATCACCCATCAGACGTGTAGGTGTCACCTAACCAGGCAAATCTAATGATGTGATCCTCTGGAACTGAGGAGGAGGAAATCGATCTTGAAAAGTTGTGAGTAAACTTTAACCACATCGGCTTTGCAAACATGATCAGCCAAAATCAATCATCAAAACAAATAATAATAAAAAATGTGTCCAGTCATGGTAGATTTGTTATTAAAAACAGTGTCAAGATATGAACCAAAGTAAAACTGCATGTAGGGGAGCGCAACTCTCAATCACAGTAAAATGTGAAACCTTTTAGACACCCATTTCATACATCAACATCAATTATGTTATTACATTTCATACAGTACAATTACTTGCACTATTTATTGAAACATTAAGTATAAGGCTGAAAAATTAATCCATTTGAGAAATGAAATGAAAGCAGACTTTTATCTGAAACTGCCCTAAATTAGCCTTTCATTAGAGGTTTAGATCAGGGAATGTCATTAATATTTGTCAACTGTGAAGCTCTTTGAGGCTCTTTTGTGAATAAGGGCTATATACTATAAATAAATTTGACTTGACTCGACATTGTGTGTCCAACCCCACAACATAAAAAAAAGAAAAAGAAAATAGGTTGAGTAAGTTTTGCTGTTGACAGAATGAGATGGTAAACATTGGAGGAGGATTACTCTCATTGCCACATCTGGGCCACCCACACAAGTGTTCTTAAAATAAATTGTAAAATCAAGGTCTAATTTGGAATAGACATTGGCGTAATTAAGCTCTTATTAGTAGGTTTTTAAATGTATTTATATTTTATTGATCTTCGTGATGGCCTCTATCAAGAACAGTTTAATAATATATTGCAAAATATGGTGGAAGAGCCATTATACTTTGGTGCAGGTCTGAAAAAGTTGCAAATTAGTGCATACCATCATTGTCAGTGAAAATGTGATCTGTGCCCTCTTTGACAATAGCTGCTTTTCCAACAAAAAGCCCAGGATCTTTCAGTTCTGGGTAAAGAAAAGTTCTTGGTTGTAAAAGTTCCAAAGGGAATTTGTAATTGTGTTTCCACAGCGTCTTAGAGTGCTTGGTAATTTATTCAAATGAGTTTGATGTCGTATGAGTTTGATGATTAGTGATCCACTTGGCTGTCGATCAAGACTAAGGCTGTCAAACAAATCTCACGTGACTTACCTTGCTCTTCTAATCATGCATTCTCATGGAGAATCTGACATTTGCTTAATGCATAAACATCCAACATGACCTCAGCGATGCCTGTCTGAATCCCTACCAGTAAGTCGACGTTCTTTTCTATATGTAGAAAAGCCAATTGAAATAGATGTACGTATCTTTACAATCACCGTATCCAAAGGCTGACAATCTTCACGCTTCATGCAGTCTGTCTCATTTCTCTCCAAGGCAGCACTTTATGCTCACATTTCAAACACAAAAGGACATTTGGCTTCTGATGAGAAACCAGTGTAACCTTTGTAATTACCACTTTGAATATTCTATTAAACCATAACAGAAAATGGGCATATGGAAAACAGACTCTTAGAGACACTGGCAAAATGATTACAGAAAATGCAGTTGTTCAGCTGTTGCCAACATGGCAGAGCGCCCGAGACAAGGTTGGCTTCCATTCTCTATGATAAAATGATTTAAAAAATAAATGAAAAATAGAATGACCTTGAATTAGCAAGGCCTAGCTCTCTGGCACAGCTGACATGAAGTCTAAAATTACTGCTGGGGGGGTCAGTCAGGGCCTCTATCGAGGGAATAGAGAAGCACGGGCCGTGTTTTGCTCTGCCAGTTAGGTGGAAGAGAAACCCTCAGTGACATGAGTGAAAAAAAAAAAGGAGAATATATCCTCTAAAGATCTGTTATGTTTTTTTTTTCTTTCTTGGTCCAATTTGCCCTTGGCAAATGCAAGGTTACATTGAATGTGTGTTGCAAACATTAAACCTTGAAAGCTCATATATAAAATCCCATAGTACTTTTAATCATTTTATGGAAATAGAAAGCAATCCTTCTAACCTTTTACTAGCAATTGAAAATTGATGTAGTCAAATCTTTACACGACAATGTAAAGATAACCACATATATTTAAGTGGATGGCTGGAAGATGAAAGACATACATAAAAAGGCACCTTCCGCAAATCACCCAGTAATTTTTATTCATTTGTAAAATCTAAACATAAAAGTAGAAAAGGCAGCTTCTAATGCTTAAAGTTCTTGAGCAAGGTGATACGGCTTTTGTTTTGCACGGTAGAGCCTTACAAGGCTTAATATGTACAATGGTGTTAAATGCACTGTCGGGTTGATGAGATCCTGAGGCTGCACCAACTTTTCACTACCTCTACAAAAGAGAAAACCGTTCAACAGGAATTGCTCATTTTCAGCAGCAGTGTTGTTTTTCTTTTACTATCTCCCTATGTGACGCGTAAAGCATAGGTCAGTGCTAAAAATCTAAACAAACAGTGTCAAGGAAGGTATTTTCTTCTTTCATGGTTTGGACAATGTCCTTATGGAAACAGTCCTCCAATAAATATACGACCACATACTGTTGGTCGTTTTGAAAAGGTGTCAAATTACAACCAAGTGTTACGTATTTTACTTTAGCAACCTCTATCGTCCATGTTAAATTGGATTTAATTGAAAATCCGAAAGCGAGATTTGAACCCGGTTCGTTTAGTCCCAAAAAGAGTGTTTATCTGACTGAGCTATTTGGCCAGTGGTTGTTTTAGTGTTGTCTACTTGTTTTGTTAGCGTTGACTACATGTTTTGCAGCAGTCTACAACCTCACTGTGTCTTTCCCTACCCTCAACCATTAGTGTCACATGTAAAGATGTAATGTGTACTGTACAACCTCACTGAAACGTGATACAACATGGCCGATAAACTACAATACGTAACACTTGGTCATATTTTGGTGCATGGTAAAACGACCAATATGGTCAAAATTGTTTAAAAATTTGTTGTCCTTATGACTTGCTGCCCATTGTAGATTGTGTAGATCACAGTAACAGTCAAGTGATAGCTAGTGCAAATGATGCTCAGGTGGCTGCATCGTTAAATCTGACAGGCACAAAGCAGTTATGCTTGTAAATTGTATTTGTTCAATAAAGTTGTTTGGGAAAAAAAAGCTTTGGTTTATTTTATTTTGTATTTGCCTTATTTGTTGTTCCTCTACGTTTTGATGTAGAGTACTCACCCTAATTGTCTGTTGACATGTATTTCTTCATTTAAAAAAAAAAATATATTATTATTATTATTTTAAACAAATGAGGCAGTGTGGACGGAATTTTAGAGGAGGGAAATAGTCGATTATAAAAACACCCGGCTACTTGCAGACAATGCCTCAGTCGTAAGACACCCGCAGATTTTCTTTAAATATTTTTGTAAAACTGAGACATTTATTTTTACAAATTTTCTCTTAGCATGTTTTCTGGCATAATTTTCCTAAAGGCATTAAACCTCTCTCACACCTTTCCTCTGAGCACTTAATCAGTCCAAGTACACATCATTAAACACGTTATGCGACTGTTGCCTGTTACAATATGGAATGTTCCAAGTCAGTGTCTTGTTTAGATTTTTTTTGCCCCCAAACTACATGGTAGATTTCAAAATGGTTTGTTACAAAAATATTTAGAATATTTGATGATTTGTAGAAGTATCTTTTGCAGTATGAAAAAAGTTGCTGTGTATACAAGAACAACACTTGACCTTGTGGCAGTTGTAACATTCCGTTCACAGCCTCCTTTCTACCTGTCCTTTCTTCACATGGCGCACTGAAAAATGGGAACATTTAACCTATGGTTGCACCCATAACCTTTGACTCTTTACAATCATAAGCAGCTGAGGTATGGTGGATTTTTCTACACATAAATGAAGAGCTGAGGAAGGCGTTTGGCTCAAGATGGTGTATGACTGTAGTCTGGAGGATGGCAGGGCAAATGAGCATGACGGGCCTTTTGCCAGCCATTTAATTAATTTACAATGACAGAGGCAAACACAATGCATCAGAAGTCATACATCAGTTCCTGTCCTAACAAATGAGTTAGCAGCGAGAAAAGGAACATTCCAGGAATTAGCTATTCCTCAGGCTGCATGGCGTGTCATACATATATATTCATATATATCTATATGTATACATTATTGCTGTTGGGCGGAAACTTTGTACAGTATGTCCCAAAATTGTATTTTTTCCAAAAATGTATACTATTAATCTGCCCCCACTTTCTTTTTTTTCTTTTCTTTTTTTTTTACACAATATTAACCAATTTAAAAGCAGTGAAATTGCTTCAGAACAAATCTATTAACGGTGCAAGACACACACATACACAACTGCCATAAGGGTTGTAGCTGTCTCTAGATTTCAAACGTTTCTCATTCAATTTCTCTCAAAGTGTAATAATTTCCATTTTAGAAGAGATTATATTGGAGTGTCACAATGGCTTCAATAAAATCGCTGCCCCCTGAAGCCATCTGCAGTCCATCTCTATTAGAGTCAAGGATCCTCATGAAGCCTGCCTCTGTTTATTTCACCTCTCATAAAAATGTTTCCTCATTGCCACTATTCACTTGGTTTTGTTATTGAGGCCAACAAAGCGGCATACCTAATATAGTCACATAGGTAAATAAAATCAAAGGCAACAAAAGGACTTTTCTTTTACTGGTAATTATGTAACATCCTGCAGATTTCCCTTGTCACAAGTCAAACACAGGAAACATGTGGAGACAGGCAACCATTCACATTCACACTGACAGTGACTACGTTTACATGCGGTCAATATTCGGGTTGAAGTCTAAATTTCGGTTTCAGAAATATTCTGGATCATTTACATGACTGAGCGTTACTCCCGTATACGTGGCAATTTAAATACCCTGACGTAAACAGTGACGCATGGACGACAGATGCGAATAGCTCCGGTAGGTTGCGCACCAGACGCACGGTCTTATATATGCACATCTATGTGCGTATGAACATTGAGGCATTTTCACTGTAGAGATGGAAAATAACATGAACATGCTGCGGAGAAATCAACAATCAAGGTTGTTTAGTGTGTGGCAACGCAAGATGGCCGCTGCACAGGTTTTTACGCGTTTACATGGCCTTTGACGAGACTGTCCGCCAATTAATACGACCACATAGGTTGTTTTGAAATGTGCGAAATTACAACCAAGTGTTACGTATTGTAGTAGTAAATGGCCAAAAACATAGTCAACTGAACCAAAGGGAGTTAATGGGACTAAAACCCAGGTCATCGTGTCAGAAGACGAGCGACTATCTGACTGAGCTAACGGGCCAGTAATTGTTTTAGTGTTGACTACATGTTTTGTAACATCAAATATACTATAACCAGCCTCTTCCTAACCTGTCTTCAACCATTAGTGTCCCATGTGAAGATGTAACATGTACAAGCTCACTGAAAGCCTAATACTAACTCCAACCATTAGTATCTCATCCCAGAAGTGACGACGAATTCCCAAAAGTGGCGATGAATTCACGTCAAGAAGGAGCATGCGCAGAACGTACCGTTTTGTTCGTCTTGTCGTGGAATATGCTCTATTTGGTCGTATTTTCATGCATGGTAAAACGACCAATATGTTGACTGCATGTATACGTAGTCACTGAGTTGGAACTGATCTCTTCTGCTGTCTGAACCAAGAGATCCACGACACTGTCAGAGACAATTAGGTAACATTCAAGTCCCAAATTGATTGTCTGTATGTATTTAATCATTATAAAAAAAAAAACACCTAGCTATTGACCAAAAAGAACACAAGGGTATTTTTAAGCATATTGATATTGTGTCGAGTAGAAACCACTTACAGTTGAATTAACCTACATTTTACACACTTGAATAAACAAATATTGGCAGCTAACTCACTTTACTTTGAATAGGGAGTTAATGGTTGAGTATGGTCCTAGGGTCCAAGGTAGAATATGAACATGATGTGACGATCAGAAAAGTTCGTCTCTGCATCATTCTGTTCAACTTTCCACCTGATACCACTAAACTTTTGTCTTACATCGGTCAGCAAGACTCCTGAAAAACGAATGAAATGCTGGTGCATTGTTTACACTAATTTAACATCATTTGCGCACAGTGATTTATTTGTGTGGTTGCATATATCAATTTGCGGCTAACTGTCAGGGCTGGTACAATTAAGATCTTTCAGGCGTGTAAATGTGGTTTGCACTCTGGGGAATGGTAGACTAGAGAATGCATTCATTTAAATATGCAGCAGTGTACCTACTTGTATGAAAGTGTGATCTGCATGACACTTGCAGTGAGAGGGAATTTCCTGCTTAATTGTTTTTGTCATGGTGAAGCTTTTTGGAGGTTTGTATAACACTGGGTGGACGGCGAGTGGGGCATTGTATTTTTTTTTTTTAACCAATGAGCCAAAACCCCATATCTAATTGATTTTAAATGTGGTGAAAGGGAAAGTATGCAACGCAATATGTGGTTTTGTCGCTAACTATAGCATCTTCAGTGTTGCATGGCAAAGGCTTGTCTACCTCAAGGGGAATTCACTTTTACTCTCAAGGCATCTGTGCTAAACAGTGTTCATAATTCTCGTCCCCAAGCCGTGTGGACTCATCTGCTGCAAATGCATGGCAGAGTGATGATGCTTATTATTATAACACTTTATTAATTGCATAACTGAGGCTGTGTGCATTTAGAGAGATCATTACTTGACTGTTCAGTACTTTGTGCAAGATAATTAAAATAATTTTAGTCAAAGATTAACAAATAATTATCAATGAACAAAAAAAATGGCTATTCAATGAGAATAATGAAATGAGGCCAGTGAGGGAGTGAAGACACTATTCATCGGAGTGTGAGGTGTGGATGGTTATTTCCCCCTCGTCAGATTGGACCCAATAGCAAGGATCTTTTCATCATTTCAGGAATCATTTTATTAAGCCAAAGGACTGACACCATTATGCTGCTGTGCTTCAGTCTGAAGGGAATTTAGTCAAATATCCTGCTTACAACTTAATCAGACATAATCAGAGATAATCAAAACTACTCATTACGTAGAATAATTAAATATTCCTGTCCTAAGTGGGGCATAGCACTCTAAGTAAGCATTTTGGTGGCGCTATTATTAATTACAGCTGCAAAGAAGTGAAGAAGTTCCACATTCATTGTCATGTCAAGTTGTGCGTGACTGAGGAAATCGTTGTTTTGGTCTGCATTGCTTCACTTTAAATCTGAAGTCATGATAAACAATTCAGTGTGTCATGCCTTAATTGCCTTTCCTATAAAGTTCTCCTCTTAAAGTGAATTAAACCAAAAAAGTTTCCTTACCACAACGTCTGCTTTTCCTGCTCATTATTTTAACTCCCTAATCCTGGCCTCTATTATTGCAGCAGTCACCATGGCTGATCCACATTGAAGCCCGAAGGATTTAAGTACACCACTGTGAGAATCTGGAAGCTAGAAAGAAACACACACACATGCTTAGTACTAAGCATAAGTTGGGGGGCATCTGAGGATCCTGTGGTCATGCTGGAATTAATGTCAATTTTCTGTTCTTTTCATTTCTAATTTGACGTTCCTGATCATAAAGCAGCCACAAGAGGGCCTGACATTGGAAATGGACAGCACAATACTAGGGATGGGCAAGTATCGTTGCCGATACCAGCCTTATTCTAAGGTATCGCTACTTGTGACGGTGGCCGATACCAGTATTGGTCGCCCTCTAGTGGCCGTTTTATAATCTGGAAGAAATTAGATTTTAGAGGAATAGAAAATTGCCATTAATTTCATGCAATTTTAAGGAAAAATACTACATTGTGATTTGTAAGTCTTTCTTTAAAATTATGTAATATTTTTTTTGGGGGGGGGGGGGGTTCCTAGTGATGTCGGCAACCGGTATTGGTTGGGAAATAAATGGTATCAAACATCCCTACACAATACAGATACTTGGTATCCATCCCCAATAAACATGCTTGAGTATCTCTTCAAATACTACAACTAGAACCTCGTTTAATGCAATATTTGATTTTTTGATCTCCGTTAAGTCAATGGCCTAATCAATTAAGCGTCATGATTAGACATGAGATGACAGTAAATGTTGGGGAGTGAAACTTAAGAGATACAGCATGTAGTCATAGTAATGTCACATGTAAATGACATGCATGAGAAATTACAATCATAATGCAGCAAGACAACATAAGACATATTTTTCTCATCACACATAATTGTCTCAGGCATAGGCTCTGTAATATGTTTACGTGATTAAGTCTTGCAGAATGAATGTGTCGTCTGTAATTCAGAAATAGATGAACATTTTGTTTATTAAGCATGACGACATAAATCACAAAAGGTGGGGGTTTTGCAAAGCACTTTATTGGCACCTTGCCCCTCATTATTTTAATTGTTCATGTTAAATAGTGTTTCCCTTCTTGCAGCCATCAGACAGTCCATATGGGAAGTCTACAAGGTCTATAAAAAAGAACAATAAGATGATAATCATCAGTGCACTACGATAATACATTGTTATGGATAACGTAGACACAAGCGCCTCCTTACCGCACCTGACTGCCGCTCCATATACAAATCTTTTAGAGCACACAGCAATCAATAGAGTCACACAGATAAGAGCTTTACGCATCTGATAAGGCTCTTGAAACATTCCCAAAGGCTAACCCTTTCAGTCGCGCCACTACAATGAGTTGGAGATACATGTGAGAGAAAACATAGGTGCCTTGCTCTGATTTTCCTTTAAATTAACACACGCAAATTGTTTTTACCCCACAACAGCAAAGTTACTATTATTTGCATTAAGCTTTAATATATTTAAAAATTAAATAAATATTTGATGGTTACTTCACGGATTTATTCTATTGCGAACATAGTATGGAACGTAACCACGCCACGCCAGGGAGTGAGAAAAAAAGAGTGTGTGTGTTTGCGTAGGTGTGTGTTCACGTCTGCGTGCGTGCGTGCGTGTGAATACCCAATTTGAGGTCCAGAACGCTGCTACGTTTGCTCATCTAGTATTTGGTTTGGCACTACGTCATACATGCTAAACAAGAAATACAAAGACAAGCAGTCTAAAATTCTGAAATTTAATTATTAAACTCATTCACTGCCTTTGACAAGTATACTTGTCAATTACATTACAATGGGGCTGGATTGGGGAGAATCTGATCCACTGTAAATGTCAAACTTGGAAACAACTTTACTGATGCCCAACCACCAGTAGATGACATCATTGCCCCATTTAATACGAAATGAAATCCATGGGAATAATGGCATTTTGTGCAACCTACATTTTTGTATTGTCGATTATAAAATAACGTTACAAGACAGAAAGGAGAGAATCTATTCTGTCATTTGGCAGATTTGTGTATATATAATTATTTTTACATAATATTGTGAGGGTATTGAAAATGTTGATTTTTTTTTTTTAATGGCTGGCAATGAATGAGTGTTAATAATTAAAATGTAAAATTGAAATTGAAATAAATTAAGAAAAGTGATTTCATCCCTATATCTTACTGATATTCAAATGCTAATTTTAGGTATTTTTTGCATGAGTTAGTGATGATTGAAGATTATTTTATTCAATTCTGTGTTGACTTCAATTGGCCCTCCTTCGCCCCTAACCAAAAAATTGTATTTAAATAGCTGCACAATTGCAAGATGGATAGATCGATAAATACACCATACGAGACTAGCTGCCATCATAACTTACACAAGGGATCAATACACTCTATTAAGGGGTGGGGAGAAATAATTTGCCATTGCAAATCCCACAAATCAATTATTAATGAATTACCTCTTTATATGTTTGTCTACCATCACTAGTGTTATTTATTTATTTATTCATTTTTATTAAATATCAAAGTGCAGGTGAAGCCAGGTGCAGTTATTGACACAAAATTATTATAAGACAACTTGCAGAATGCTTAGGAGAAGATTGTTATTGATTTAACCTTTATTTATCCTGGTAAATCATTTGCGATTGCGATTATAGACGTACCGCAGGCTGAACCCGGTCATGCCTATTGCACCATCTGTGCCCGTCCAGGACTTCAAGACCATGGGCAACATTAGCCGCGTTTCCACTGCAGGACGTTGGGGTATGGGAAGGGGGCAAGTGACTTTCGCAGGAACCGTCCTCTCAGCCGGCCCGCTTGTGTGGCCGTGTCTCCACTGCAGAGTACGACCCATTTCGCGATGTCACGAGTTCAGATCGACACGTAAACGCCGTGCGGCGGTTTTTCCCGTGACGTCAACTAAGCACTGCACGACCAAAATCACAACAACGAAGAGAAAAACTTTAGGCGGTTGCCGTTTGTTTCAGCTTTTTTTCATGTACTTGGCGTGGATGGATGGTTTGTTTGAGAGGAGACGGCGTTTAGATGAAGAATTTGAAAAGGCTGACTCGCAAGTCACAAGTTTCGATCGACACATAATCGCCTTGCGACGGTTTCTGTGATGCCGCAAAAATCTGAACGAGGAAAGAGAAAAACTTGTGGCGGTTGCTGTTTTTTTCTGCTTTTTTTAATGTACTTGGCGTGGATGGATGGTTTGAGTGAGAGGAGACGGCGCCTCGATGAGTGGAACAAAAATAGGCAAAAGATTATTAAGAGAATTGTTTTGGTGGAAGAGACTTAAGCCGAGAATGCATCATCGTCGCGCATGAAGGCAAGATCATTTTTTATACAAAATATTTTTTAGCCAATCAGCACGAAAGCCCGATCGGGAGGCCAGCGAAGTACCTAACCTCGAGTAGGACCTCCGCTCAACCCCGTAAGTTCCTGTAAATGTGGCCCGGTTGTGAAGGCTCGTGCAGTGGAGACGCGCACATACGGGGCTGGCCCCGTAAATTGACCCCGAAGTTCCTGCGGTGGAAACGCGGCTATTGCCTTCGGCGAGGCTGCTGCTCCCAGTCTGTGGAAAGATGTATTTTTTTTTTTAAAAGGACTAAAAATATTCCTTTTTGAAAAGCTTTTTCTGGCAGATTTTATCATTTTATTGATTTGTTCCTCTTATCTGTCGTTTGGATTTTATTGCTATTTTGTTTGCTGTTGCCTGTATTGTGCACTTTGAAATTGGTCTTTAAATGTCTATAGTGCGTTATAAATACATATATTATTATTATAATTATTATAAATACATCTATTATTATTATTATTATTAATTTGACTTGCAGTCAGGAATCAATTTTGCCAGATAGCATATTGTCTAATAACTCTCCTGCCCAACCAGGTTTACCGCAATGGTCACCGACTTTCAGTATTAACAATAACTGTGTAAGAATTGTACATGAAGTTAACAATGACACATAGTGAGGTTTTACTAGTGAGGTATGGCAGCAGCTATGTGGATCCAGTGGAATTTTTTAATGATAGAAAACCTTAATGTCATTCACAGCAACACAATACACCTTTTCTGTGAAATATTTTTCCATCAATGAAGTGTGTGCAAGTTCATAATTTGTATCACAGCATCTCAGGCTTTACTTAAGAGTAGAGCCCAGTACGGTTGTGGTCAGTTGAAAATGTAGATTGACAAAATTTTGATTAATTATAGATGGAACAATACCTGAAACATCACCTTTCCTTTTAACAACATTCAGCAAAATGATTGGGAAATGAGGATCTAAATTGTTCAATTTCTGCAGGTGGAATTCTTTCCCATTCTTGCTTGATGTACAACGTCAGTTGTTCAACAGTCCAGGGTCGCCGTTGTTATATTTTGTGCTTCATAACAAGCCACACATTTTCAATGGGAGATAGGTCTGGACTGCTGGCAGGCCAGTCTAGCACTTGCACTCTGACGAGATGTTTTTTTTGATCGAGCCAAAGTTTTCCAAAAACTATTTAAAATGTGTACTCATCAGACCACAGCACACTTTTCCACTTTGCATCATAGAAGGGTGGTGTGTAAAATAATCCTGTTTAGTGAAGAAGATTAAGAAGACAAAGGCACAGCAGAGAACCATGTGGTGAACACTGAGGAAGAGTGTTGTGTGGCTTCTCAAGAAGAGGTCAGACAGGATTTCGATGTGCAGGAGATTCTAGAAGATTGGACCTCTACAGCCAGGGCTGGAATGTCTTCTGGTAGGAAAGACGAGAAGGAGAGTTGGTGGTGGAAACAAAGTGCAGGAAAGAGTACAAGGAAATACCTTGGATAAGAAGAAGTGGGACACTGAGAGGACTGAGGAGAGGGGATACGAATACAAAGAAATGTGTCATAAGGCAAAGGTGGAGGTAAGCAAAGGCCAAAAAGAGGGATATGATGACATGTATGCTTGCTTCACAAAGAGAGAAAGATATTTTCAGGTTGCCAAGACAGAGCGCTTATAGATGGAAAGGATAGGCAGCAGGTTAGGGTAATTAAGGACAGAGACGGAAATGAGTTTACTCGTGCCCATTTTTAAGACCAACTGTTTTGTGCAGTTTTGGGAACGATCCAGAAATCAAGTTCTGTGCAACACTATGAAGTTACAGGAAAGAGTAGTGGATGCTAGACTGAGGACAGAAGTGAGAAACAATGCCATGTTTTCGAAGAGTACTAGAGCTACATTATTTGTGTAGCCAATCTGATCCCCATAAAATACAGAGAAGGGCCCCAGATTTGTTTAATTATTTTAGGTTGAGTTTTAAAGTGCATTTGTCCCAATTACCAGATTGAGAAAACAACTATTTCGCTAGAATAAATAGACAAGACACCCAAAATCAAAGTTGTTAAGTTGTGAAAATGTATGATTAAGAGAGAGAATAAAAAAATATTACAATCAAATGACCTTATTGAATGGGGAAAAAAAAACACAGCCCTTCAAGTTGACTTGAATAAGTAAATAAATTGACTGACTTTTATGCAAAAAAAAAAAAAAAAACCTTCTCAGAAGATCTATTTCCTAAATTGTACCAACACAAACCTATTTCACAATCTAAGACGGCATAAAAAACAAACAAACCCCAAAAAAATTCATGTTGCAGGTTCTTCGTGCACAAATTGTTTAGATGGAGTACTCACAGTTCTGGTGAGAGATGGACATGGTGTGCTCCACAGAGGGGGGAAGAAAGGGAGAAGAATAGCAAAGGAAATAATGTCAGGGAAAAAGGGGCAGAGAGGTTGCGCTTCACTCGGTAGTGCGAAGAATCAGCCCTCAGTCCAACCCAGGAGCAGAAAACGGGCTCTCCAGACGTCCAGCAGAGTTTTTTCCAGACTGCTCACAACTGACCACGACTGCTCCTGAATTAACAGGACAGTACTGACTGAGCTACAAGTCCATATACTATTTCGTGTAGAACTAGCAGAAAATTGTCTCTCAATTTACATTATCATTAGCAGCGACAGCTAACAAACGTCACTGTACTGGTAAGGCTAATAGCTAATCGCGATTAGCAACAAATGCTAAATCAAACCAAACGGACACTAGTTTTTTTTTAAACATAACCAGACTGATATAATTACCTCTTAGGCATCCAGTATGTACAAACATCCAGTAAAAACGAGTAGTTTGTCCCGATGTAGCGTACAACAAGCTCACACAGTTCAGCGAAACAGCTTCACTACGACAGGCGCTCAAGCATTCTTCTCACGTCTACTGCAACAACGTAGCGTCAGTTTAATAAGACCCGCCCCTTCGATCTCAACGTAACTGACATTGGCTGAACTTGACATTTACCCAATGACAATACAGAATAGAGATGAATGACAGTTTGCATAAGTTAGGCTGTACTCGTTGCCAAAGAGTGAACATTACAGTAGAAAATATACATAAACAAATAAGGAACTCACATCCTTATTTGTAACAACTATTATTTTTTATTATGTATTTATCAACTATTTCTGAACAAATTGGCTCAGTATACAATGGGCTTCATTTGCCTTGAGGATGTTGATGATAACGTATAGGCCAGAAGGTCAAAGAGCTGAGAAGGTCTTTGACAGGATACCCAGAGAGGAACTGTGGTACTGCATGAAGAAGTCTGGAGGGTCAGAGCAGTATGTTCGAATAGTACACGACACGTGGGTAGCAGAACAGTTGTGAGGTGTGCTGGAGGGATCATCTCAGTTTTCTACGCAATAGTGATGGATATGCTGACAAATGAATTAAATTAGAATCCCCATGGTCCATGACGTTCACAGATGACAGAGGGAAAGCAGGATTTAGAAGAAAAAACACACATTTGTTTTGGGATCTAAACAGACACAATGTATTTTATTTCCAAGCTCCACTTGATGAAAAGCCTTTATACAGTTTTAAATTTGAACTGATATCCACTAGTGTGTCATGATTTCTGTTTCTTTTGGCATTTTCTGTTTTAAGTGATTAAAGCCTTTTGCTGTGCTGCCTGAGCAGCAGCTTATTCAAGTATTCGTCATGAGTTTCCAGAAAGTGTGAGTCATGCAGGTTTTGCCTAACATTTGCATAAAGATGAATTCAACTTGATGAAAGAGAAGCCAAGAGACGTGATGTCCGGTCTATAGCAACACAATGCTTCCATACCCGCAATGCATAGCTGTGTCGACAGTACATTAATGTACTGCAAAAAGGACAGTAGAAAATTGTAAAATAAGAAAATTATTACTCCAAATAAGCAAAATTATCTGCCAACAGAACAAGAAAATTTTACTTAAATTTACCTGCAAGATTTTGAAAAAAATGAAAATAATACTAGGCCCATATCAACCACAGCGGTCTTGAAATTTGTATTTTTTAAGACAAAAACCAAGTAATATTTACTTTTTTCAAGCTGATATATATAAAACTATTTTTCTTTTATTCATACGTACTCATTTATGTTAGGCCAATTAAACATGAGCGTAAAGCAGATAGGTAATGGGTCCCATGTTTATTGTATTTGGTATGACCATGCCAAGGTTTGAACCCACAACCTCCCAGTCTAAGGGTAGACACTCCACCAATAGACCACTGAGCTGATACTATATTTACTGGAAAGAGAAAAAATAAGCTTATTAAATATAACAAAACTACGAACTGATTCTTACAATAAAGCACTATATTGCACTTTTGTTTGATTGTTTTGACAATTGTATTTTTCCATTTATTTTGTTAATAGATTTGGCAAAATCTTAAAATAAGAAAATTAAACTTAAGAAACCCCAGTTGAGGGCCTTTGATGTTGGTTAGTCGTCTTCAAATGTGGAAAATGCTTGTTTTAAGCTTCACAGTACTTACAACTGGGTATTTAGACTGAAGGCTAAGACTGCTTGATCAAATAAGATAATTAAGTAATATGTGTCTTAAAATAAGAATGATCTTGTCTGACAATTTTATTTCAAGTAAAAATAACTTGTCAGAGCAAAATAAGCAAATTTAGGACAAGAAAGTGAGTGTCTTTCTTCACGCAGTGTTATATCCTTTATGAAATGTTGACACATGATTATTCTGCATTCTATAAAAACATGAAATTAATGAATTTCTGTTTGGTGTTATCCATATGATGAGCCCAACACAAATCGATTGCACATCTACTATTTCAGCCATGTATTCCTCGCACTTCCATTATTTCCTGTTGTCAGGCTGTGTGTATTTGTAGAGCTTGCCTTCCAATGTCTGCCTGAGAATTACCGTGTGGGTATTGTACAAACCATGACCTTTCCATCCCCAGCAAATTGTCTAGTGGCCAAACCATTTATCATTTTATACTTTTGGTCTGAAATTTAAATTGCTGTTATCATACAGACACTAAAAATACACAAGAAATGGTTTGCCTTATCAAAAAGAAACAATATCAGCTCCCTTACTCTCACTTTCTTTTTATAGTGAAACTTTAAAAAGAGAATAAAATAGCCTAAATAAATGCAATTATTGAGAGCTGTGACCATCTGTATTCCAAGTCAAAACACATTTGAAGAAACGGTACTGAACATTCATTTTGTAATTGTTCAAATAGTTGGATCTCTAGCATGCCTGCTCGCCTATCAAATATAAAACTAAACAACCAAATAAAGCTTTGTTAAGTTGCATATTGCTGGAAACATTTCTGTGAGCAAACCGAATTGTAACATTGTTATTGCACAAACTGAAGATTTTATATATATATATATATATATATATAAATAATCAGGAACAACCGATATAACAAGTGTAACCGTTTATCCTTTAGTGATTTCCATAGACTTTAGCAGCTGTACATTGTGCACATAAATGCCCATTCCCAGATTTGTTTTGTGTTGGATTAAGGCACAAAATTTTGACTTGCAAATTGTGATGTGAATCTGCATTTTTCGAGCCTTGCTGCAGTGTGAAGTATCCCCGCACTGCCTGAAGTTGTGTGTATGGATTAGTTTAAATTTCTACATTCTGTGAAGGTGTCTGAATGTACAGTAATTGGGTGAGTGAGTGAGTCCAACAAGGTTATTTAAGAGACACTGAATTAGAACTAACGAATACACACACACTCACATACAAAAAAAAGAAAAAAGAAAAAAAAAGAAAACGACGCTGAATTAAAAGTAATTCAAACAACATATAAGTTAAGAGGTGTATACATTGCTCATCGCAACCCTACAATAGCATCTAAGGCTACGTTCGCACTGCAGGGCGTGATGCCCAATTCGTATTTTATGTTAAATCCGATCTTTTTATGTACCGTTCACATTACAAAAACAAATGCGACATCTAATGGGAACGCAACGCACCCGTGATGCGACTCGCATGCGCAAAGAGCACACGTCGAGTGGCATACACCTAAAACAACGTCACGTTGCAGTGTTCACGGAAGTAACCCGACTCGCAACGTTTCACCGCCAGCCAAGCCTCAGAGGCAAGCGACTTTTATCAGTTTCATATGCAAATTTTGCTGTGCCAACGCACGCTACAGACGGTGGACTGGTGGACTCGTTTTTTGTCTGCATACCAAATGCAAATTCAGCCGTGCGAACGCCTCGACGAACTTTTCGACCTCCTCATTTCATTGAGAAGTCTACCGAAGATGCAGGGTTGAATTTCTATTATCGCCAAACGTCAACTTTATGCTTCAAGTGTGATTAAATTAAAGACAAATGAAAATTTAACACTGTTACTAAGCGCAAATCAGGCTTTTGATGACATAGGAGATGCGTGCGAATGAGCGTTCACACTGCAGCCGCATCGCATACATATCCGATTTATATCCACTTACGAAATAGGCCCAGGTCGGGTGTAAAAAAAAAAAATCTGAATTGTACCGTTCACACTGCATGAAAAAATCTGATACTTGTGAAAAAAATCGGAATTGAGCTAGAGGGTGAACGCAGCCTAAGATAACAGCCCACCAGAGTCAGAAGCAGTACTGTCATCCACGCTCTGCTGCACCTGTCTGTGAAGTGAAATGACGACATCTGGTTCATTAGAACATATTATTCTGTAACAAAATACACTTCTGACATCTGGTTCATTAAAACATGGTTTTCAATGACATTCAAATTCCTTCACATCTGTTGCTGGGACTTTTTTTTTATTTCATCAATCTAATGATAAAAATAGCTTCTTTATAATAAAAATATTTTATTGTTGTAAATAACCCCTACAAAAGTATTGTCATGATATGGTATGCGTGAGAGAGGGTGCAGCCAAATGAAACAAAACAGACTTAACTGCGACTTGAAGGAGACTTTAACAGATGACAGCAACACTAATGAGACACACCTGGGGAACACAATAGGCGGAGGGCACTGATTGGTCACACACACCCCGGAAGGGAAGAGACACACAGGTGGACGTGATCAGACATAACGAGACAGGGGAAGAACTCAGGAACACATGACAAACAATCACAGACAAACACAACAAACACACCCAAAACAAACAAAACCAAAACATGGCAAGTATTACCTTTATAATAACCACCATGTACAAGATGGATGGATGGATAAAACAATGTGGTTTACTTGGTTGTCATGGAGATGAGAGACAAAGCTGCACCAGCATACTAAGGTCTTTTCTCTTTAAAGAAAAAAGGAAGAGAAAAGTTTTTCTTTTTTTCTCTCGATTTTTCACATTGAGTGACTCAATTTCACGCTCCATTGGCATATCTGAGGTGACGTGCCATGAAACCAACCCAATTGTGGAATTTCAGAGGAACAGTGTATTGAAACCTCCTGAGATATGTGGCCATATTACTTTCGCCACGTCTCAACAGATTACACTATTATGTGACAGTTCCAAAGGTGAAACTGTCGCAATGGCGTGTTCTCCTCGTTGGTTAACTGGCTTCCAACAGCGCTGAACAGAAACTATTGAGGACGTTGCAAATGAGTCAGCTAAAGCACTTTATAACTTCTGTTTTTACACAGGGAGCTGAACCGATGAAGAGAAGTAGTGTTGTATAAAATTTGTGGAAAGCCTCCCAGTCACATATATAATACTGTAAAATCCCATAAATAACACTTCTTTTTTTTTTGCCTAAAAAGATCGAAAATTGACCGTGTGGATTGTACAAGTGGCTTGATAAAAAAAACCAATACATTTTCACATTTAGACGTTTATCAGTACCTAGGCAATTCTTGGGGTTGTAAAAAAAAAAATCAAATAAAATCAATGATTTATAGCAGATTTCCATCAATATTGGCAGAAGGTCCGTCAATCCGTCAATGACAAACGACATTTTGTTGACGATTAATGAATGGCAAGAAACGTAGAAAAGTTGGCGGACTAAGCCTTGCTGAAAGTGGGTTTTCGTTTGTCAATGTAATCATTGATCTTCTTCGGATCTTCTCAGTTCGTCAATGACAGACGGACGTTTCACTGACGAACAGACGGACTCCCACTTCATTGTCGCCCTGCCGAGTACTTCCACTTCTTTCCTGGGAAGTCTGATCTCTTTTCAAGGGATTTCACGCTATATATAAATTCATAAGGAGGTTATTAATACGCATGTATGATTTATTGAGGTTGATTGACTATAAAGACTAAACTGTGCTCATTGTTTTGGGATTTGAAAACATCCATATTCAATTTCCAGTTGGCTCTTGACATTGTATATTTTGCAGACGCTTTAAGTGTCTACTTTCTATTGCAGGCCCAGTGTCACTTCATGGGAAAGACATGAGAACTTACCCAGGGAAGCTTGCTCGTCAGCGGGGGTCACCGGTTGAAGACAGGAAAGAGGAGGCACACTGCTGGGAGAGCCTGTGTGCTAATAAGAGGAAAGCTCAAGACGAGTGAAGTCACAGCTGGTGGCGAACCATGGGAGAGATGGTAGACTCTCCAGTGAGGAGAGTCATCTGGACACTGGTGCACTTGCCACGTCAGGGAGCAGCGCCGATGAAAATGGAGATCGATAAAAATAAAATAGGAAAAACAGCAACCATACAGAGACAAGAGTTGTATTGGAACGGGCCTCATGCTGAGATGTTCATGTGCATATACTGGACATAAAGTCCTACTGTTGGCGCAGCCATGCCATATAGATTTGGAAATGCCGGTAGACGGAGGAAAAAACACGACACAGCAGCTTTGGCGTTCGGCCTGCTTGCAACTCAATTTGCGAATGAGCGGCAGCCATTTATTGAATAAACACCGGTGCGTAACCCCGCCCACTCTCCCACAAGCGGGTCACGTCCATTAAGAACACCTGACAACAATGCAACGCCCCCACTTGTTTTTAATTATTGTGGATGAGTCGGTTCTGTCTCCCCTTGAAGATGACTGCGGCTCCCTGCGCTGTTTCCGCTTTGACTGAAAAGACATTGTGGGAGAATGACGGAATGTAGAGCGTCTCCTTCAGGCTCACGTCGACTTTGCGGGCTTCGCTGTTCCTTGAGTGCACTTTGCCGCTGCCTTTCTATATATATATTTATATACACACACTCACACACACACGTATAGTTGTGTCTGTGTGCACACGAGTGTCATAAAATAATAATGTGTGTCTACCTCTGTTCAAATCACACATGGAGAGCATTTTTGTTCCTCTTGACATTTTGATCTCTATATTGTCATTTTGCGAAAGGATGTGATGAAATTTACATAACCCAAATTTTTCAGCCTGCTGACATCATGCCCCCTCTCCCTTAAATGACAGTCATCTTTAATATTTAGAGAACATTTCCCAATGCCCTTCAACAGTGCCTCAAGTATTAATGTATCCTTAATGGGAGAGGTCCCATAAATGAGGCACAAATGGAGCCAGACATTTTAATGGTTGGTAGAATGACTGTTTTCCACACATGGCTGTAATGGTCTGTATTGCATATTTAATCAAGTTCTCCTTCATAGTTATTGTTTCGAAGACAATAACTGTATGATTGGGATGGAGTTTGGATCCCTTTGTCTCTTTTCAAACACTTAACTGAAGCTTCTTCTTTTTTTTTCCGCAAAGGAAGTAGCTTTAGTTAAGGTTTGTTTATTTGTAATTTGATTTAAACAAAGTATTTTTTTGTTAAACAACAGTTACCGGTACAACTTCTTCTAAAATAAATTGTTACCTAAATCATTATATGTATGAAAGGTTCCTTGCAATATCCATCCATTTTTTTTTAACCGCTCATCTTACTTTATAAAGAAATCAGTGAAAGTTGAATAATTTGTGAATAACACATCGGACAAATCTCTACAGCTCTGCCTGCTTTTCAACAGCATCACACAAGGAACCATTTGCTGTTTATGTTTACTGACTTGCTCTCCTGTACTTGAGCCATTCATCACCATCTGCTATGCTTCCTCTGTACCTACATCATGGATCGGGTTACTCTACATAGCTCCTCTACTATAATGTCGGTTAGTTTATTTGCCACAGTAACGTGCTCCTACTTCACCGATCCTGACACAATGACCTGACCCTTCAACTCGCTTGCCATGGGGTTGTCATCATCCTGTTCTGCAAGGTGTTGGTTGTCAGTAAAGGGTCAAACCGCAGAATCCCCTTTACGGTATGTGTTTAATCTAATTAAAGAGTTGCTAGAGTTGCACATTGGAGCACATGCCTTTAAAAAAAAAATTTTTTTTTTTTAGACATACACTACTATACATACATTACTCAATAATTATTAGGGATGTAAACAACATCTAAATCTCACAGTTTAATTTTATCATCTCAGTTTGGACTAAAGAGGATGATGTTTAATGTTTAATGTGAAAATAGTTTCTATTAAAACAAATCAATCAGACTAAAAAATCTATTAACATTACGAGGATGTTAGATGAATAATTTGTCCAAATTAGTAGTGTTAACGAACCTTAAAAAGGAAAATACATTTCTTCCTCTAAAGGTTATTCATACAAGAGGGTGGGATGTAATTTTAGGACTTATTAAGAGTTTCTAATCACTGTCCTTTCCACCATTTCGAACTTGAAATCAGAGGACAAAGCACCGTCACACTCTTAAGGACAGACTGATTTTTGTCCCCTTTCACCATATAGTTCAGTGAATGGACTCAAGCTAATTGGAGATCATCTTGATAATATAATGCATTAAAATAACGCTGCCCTTCTTAAATGCCTATATATGTATGGAATAAAAGGAGAAAATGGGAAAGGCTTAACATTCACTACATGAAACTTCTCATCCTCCAATTCCATTTTTTTTTAAGCAAGTGTCACATTCATGCCTCGTATACAAATATTTCGTCTCCAAATACAAGTGCTGACTTTGCGAACAAAGTGGCCAACAAGTTGCCATTGCGCCCTCTCTTTACTACAGTAAGTGACTCCTGAGTCAACAAAGGTAGCAATTGCTTCCTGTTTGTGTGCACTAAATCCAAAGGTGATAAACCTGTGATTCAGCACATCGTCTCCACTACTAAGTTTGATAAGTGAAGGGCAGAATCACCCTCATGCATTTTTATCAGCAGCCCGTGGACAAGGATCAGACACTCATTTCAATACCTCAGAGAGTCCTTACACAACAGAAAGGCAGACTGTAGCCTTAATGTACATCCCACAGTAGCCATTATCGGAAAGTGGTTGTGAGGGTGTTCAATTGGTCGGATAGTTAAAACACCTTAATGAGAAAACGGACACTTGCTTTAATCATTTATAACTGGGATGAACCCAGAGAGTCCATTGATAGACAACCCCAATAAAGTAAAGATCACCTAAATTTGGATTAAGAAGACATGCCTGTGTGCTGTGTGGATGTAGAGTGCATGTTCGTGCACTATACGCAGTGCAATATTTAACAGCAGTTGTCCAAAGAGGTCGGTATTTTTTCCTCTTTATTTGTCTAAGGCTTATCTGAACTCTCAACTTATTGTCTGTCTGAACAGTCTTTATTGCCGACTAGAGAATGTCAAATCGTTTGCTAGCTACGAACATGACAATAAATCCTAGATCACGTAAACAATTGTGTTTTGTGGGAATGAGTGAACTTTTGCGTTATTGTTTAAAGATAATTTGTTCAGAAAATACATGAAACCTTTCAACCCATTTCACTTATAATCTTTCCTAAACACTAGTGGCTTTAAAAGCACTATATGAATATTATTATTATTATCATTATCATTATCATTACCATTATCATTACCATTATCATTACCATTATCATTACCATTATCATTACCATTATTATTATTATTATTATTAGATAGCTTTGAGGTTATAGGATGCCCAAATAGTTCATCCACACCAAACTTATTTAAGCCTTTATCGGCTTTGCTTCCTGCAGAAAAGGGCCTTCCCCAAATTAATATTTGGGTTATGTTTCTAAAACCTTTGGGATAATGTGTGAGTGGACGGAGTTACTGCTGTATACATATCCCGATCTAAACAATATCATTACACAAATACATCATTTTCTCTTCTTACTTTCTACGGTTAATAATAGACCTTATGTTCATGTCCCTCACAATAGTAGTTGGTTTCCTCCTCACTCCAAAAATGTTTATTCTGAAAATAATGTGAAAACGCCGCGGAGAAATATCTTCAAGTTAGGCTGACTTAGTAAATGGCAACGTAAGATAGCCACCACACATAATGCTATCTAGTTGTATATGACCTTGTCCGGCTCTCACTTCTTATCGTATTATGCCAAGTGAGAAACAGTGGTTATCTTATTATTTAATTGGTGCCACCAAGATTCATATTGAGCATGGTATTCTTTTCTACTCGTGTTGATTGAGTAGCCATCCCTTGAAATTCACACGTCACAAAATAATGAAAAAAAAAATATATATATATATATACAAACTCATTGGTGAGTGCGGAACACACACAACACTTTTATGAAAGAGAAGCCTTAGCCTTGGACTCAGCTGTCACTCTGCTCACGCATATTGTACATCCACTAAGGTGGTAGGCGTTAATCTGACACTGTGGAAAATATGTGGCATTGGAGCAGCGCATTCCCCTTTCACATGATCAGTTTCTTTAAAGAAACAGGATTTCAAGTGATGGCTTAAAAAGTTTCCATTCCTCCATTTCTAGGCAGGTTAACGGCAAGATTTAGTGACTGCACAGGCAAAGCACCATGGAACCAGTGAGCAGTAAAATGTGAATTTTCCGCTGACAAAAAATCAAGGGAAATTCTCCCAAAAAGAGTGCATGAGATTCAAGTTACTGTTGATAATATACGCTATGACGAACTAAACTTCCTTCATCGCCCTCATGCTGTTACCTGTAAATAAGTCTGCCAAAATAGCAAATGATCACATGCGGCGGCAGCCAGCAACACTCCATTCTGTGCTCCCACCCCTCGCCACACACACGATGAGCGAGGTTGACGACGCTGCACCCTGCTATTCAAGAACCGCATGACGCATGGATTACGTGCCACTGAGTTGTCATTTTGATAGTGTTTGTGAATAAGTAAACACTGACCTTTCTCTTTCTCTTAAATTGGCAGCTTTGATTTCATGAATTCCCCGAAGAAACTTTAAATCAATATTGTATCAGTCCGGCTGTTTTCTAAATCAAATCCGGAGACTGTTAATGCATGAAGACTTCCATGAGAAAAGCAATTAGTGAAACACTCAAACTGCATCCGAATCACATTTCTCTCAATTCTGACACTAGATGTGAACATTAGTCACACTTGCCTGCGTGCACGCTTCGTGCACAAGCCGCACATCAATTAGATAATTTCAGGTGCAGGTTCACAAGTGCCTGATTGGGGCCCGAATGAATATGAATAAATATGTTATTTTTAACACCTAAGTAACATCCAATGTGGAATTCTCATGTTCGAGCAGAAGTAAATGTCAGAGTATGGAAAGGAAGACTTTTGGATGTAAGCAATGTCTCTGATTGCCACAACGCTCATATTATCCAATTATGCAGACCTTAGAGTTTATTACCAGGAATATTCCATTGACCCTGGATGTACTGAAATATGCACATCCTAAAAATATGTATATAAAGTATCAGAATAAATAAATAGACAAGCCAAAAGATCTGTGCTGCATCAGGACATCGGTACATAGTAACAATAAAGCAATGCCACTTGGCTTGCACTCCATAGCTCTGCACAAGGTGCTGAATTGGACTCAGGGACACTCAAGGTGCACTTTTGGTGAGTTGAAACTTGAATGTTTACACCAATATCCCGCTTAAAAGCCTGCAGATTTTCTCGTGGCCATCTGCGAGCGCAGGCTTGTGTCTGGTGCGATGATGAGAGAGTCACCTTGTGAGTTTAATATCCAAAGAAAAGCAATATTAAAAACGTGCTGTTCTGTTTCAGCACTAAACACAAGACATTGAGAAGATGTTTTTTTGTTTGTTTTTTTGTCCTACGGGTCTCAAGGTTCTGGCAAAATACAGAGATCACAGTCATTCTTAATCTGGGTTTGATTCAACCCAAGCGTTTCTGTGAGTCAGTCTCAGGTGTTCGGCAGAAGTAAAGGAACACTCCCTAAAGATGCATAGAGATGGGGAATGCAAGCACACGCTTTCTGAAGTCAAGGTGAAGAGAGCCAGATTTGATGAAAAGACTAATCTTCCTGGTTTTTTTTGTTCACCAGTAAACCTTATACCTATGTATTGAATATATATATATATATATATATATATATATATATATATATATATATATATATATATATATATATATATATATACACTTATTATAATTGATTTTATTATTTTGAGGGGTGGCTTTGTTTCATGTGTTTTATATTGTGTATTAAGTGCAAAAGATCAACCAGTTACGGGGGGTTGTAAATTCGCATTTTCTAAACTCTGTATTCTCAACATCAGCTTCGAGCTATGCTTAGTGTCAATGTCTGATTGCATTGTCCCTGTTAAATAAACTAATAAATTGAAATGAAGGAAGTGAACCGAAAAATGTCTTTGTGAGCACACGCATGTTCGGAAGCCCTTCGAAATATTCATTGCAGCTGGTAAACATTTGGATTTGATGATGTTTTTTTTTTGTTTGTTTTTTACACTCTGCCCTTTACTAAGGTTAAAAACTTTGCTGGGTCCACGCTCTATACATTTACAAGAGTGTGGCATTTAGAGGGCGACAGGATTAGACTTAACTAAACAAATGATTATACAGGAGATAATTAACATTTTGTGATTTTTCAATTGACACTCAAGCCGCAACATCGGCCAAGCATCAATACTTGCATAATGGAATATCGCTCTTTTGTAATCCGTATTTGCCACCGGCTCCTTTGCTACGGCTTTGTGAGCAAATTCTACAGACAACTAGTGGGCGCAGAAGAGTGGGCAGAACATGGCATTATGATGCAGGAGACAAGCTCACGGGCTGGACACACATATTTACACAAAGACAATCTAACAGCCCAAAGACCAACACTGATTGAGAGTCTGTTTGTTTCCAATCTGTCTCTTCCTTTCAGCCCACTGAGCCGCTTGGTCTCTTCTTCCAGGGTGATTTCAGTCTTTTAATTGATTTGTGGCTCTGTTTGCCATTCCTGCCACATGAAAACAAACATGTTGACGCAACAGTTATTTTTCTCCATCCATCCATCCATCAATTTTCCACCGCTATATAGATAATCATTAATGCTCACTTTTACGCATATGGCTAATCAGGGTTGCCACAGTTACCCTGAAAAGAAAACTTGACTGATTATGTGCTTTTTAAATATATATATATATATATATATATATATATATATATATATATATATATATATATATATATATATATATATATATATATATATATATATATATATATATATATATATATATAATACCGTTTTGTTTTTTCAGACCGATACCAGCACAAGTAATCAACTTTTAAGTAGGCTTCATGGCTTACTTCATTCCCAGTCGACCTTGTAAAAACAACATTACTCTGATTACGTGTTGAATTGATTTGTCCCCAAAGATGATGCTTGTCCATCCACCGAATGTCTTGAAAGAGTTTGTGGGATTACACAACATTCAGCCTGACGCTTCACAGCGTAGTGAGAGCAACCACACAGATCTTGTTAAGGGCCTGAAAAGCCGACAAGTATATTAAGTGTGATTTAGTTCCAGTGAAGTGCACAGACTTCTTTAGGGTATGTGCGAGTGTGTTTGTGGTTGCGTGTGTCTTTGTGTATATTGTGGTGGAGCACAGGATTGGGGGTCACACTCCAAATCACTGAAAGCCTGGAGGGAACAAGCTGAGCCAAGTTAGAAATAGCACAGACAAGACTAAACTATTTTTAATAGCTCCTCCCACTCCATCATTTCATATCTAGGCCTGTCCTCAGCAACACGAAGCTGCTCCAAGGTTAAAAACCATCAATACGCAGACACTCAATAAAATCATCATAGTAGTTTAAGACCATAATAAAACATTTTACGTACATTGTAAATATGCTGTGAGATGTGTATTAAAATCTTGATGTTTACACAGTATATCAGTACACTTTTGTTGGTTGTATGCTATTTAATCGATCTAATGAGCTTACGTTGTGTAGTCGTTATGTTCTGAAGAAAATGAGGCATCATAAAAAACGAAATGACTACGATTGTTGAAGCCAGCACCTCAATTTGTCGGCTGGACTGTCGCTAGACTGCTTTCAAATGTTCACATGTTAATATTCCTCAACAGAAATTGGTTGGATGGAGTAAATTGCTTTCCGTTCAGTTGGCTGGTGAATTTTGAAGATGAGACGTTTTGTGTGAAACCTCGGGCTATTGAAGGAGTCATTTTCGGTGGCAGGGTTGATAATAGTAGTAAGCGGGGATGAGAAACGTGTCCTGCCACAAAAACAGAGTACGTTTACATCCCGTGAAAAACCCTTTTAAAACACGAATATTGGCAACAGTCGGGTTTTTGACCGTGTAAATGCACAATCAATCAAACCTTTATTTCTATAGCACCTTTTATACTTTGAAAGCAACACAAGGTGCTTCACATAAAAATAATGGAATGACAGGGGTTCAAATAATATCTTTATTTTTATTTTTTTGGGATGGGGGGTGGGGGGCGGCTCTGTTTGCGACATGCCAGACTTCTGTGTTGCATTATGAAGCTTCGAACTTGGAGGATCATATGCTTAGTCTACTAAAAACAGATTGTTTCTCTTTCAGAGGCACAATTCTTGCCCCTTAAAAACTCTTGTGTTGCTCTCATAAAATGTTTTTCGACATAATTAATTTTTCCTGTCAAGAGTCGTCCTATCAGTTTGTAGCATTCAGCTGGAAGTGAGCAGGGAGTAAAACTCTTTAGCGTTCAGAATTCATCTCGTTACTTCTGCGAACAGTCACATCATCAATAAGCACCAAACAATGTGATTCAGAGCACAGGAGGCTTTTTCAGATGTTTTCTGGCAAAGTCTCAATGACGCTGCTGAAATTGGAGACGGCATCAAACAGCTCTAAATTTCTAAATGGGAAATGTCTTGATTTCACACTGAGAATCGACACTTTTGTCACACCGTGACTGCTTCCTAAGTGCATGCAGTTCTACACCTCTGTAAACTATAATACTGTAATACAATATTTACGTTAGATGAGTTTTGATGAGGTAAGCGTGTGGTTCGTGAGGACTTGAAGGACGACAGGAGGCTTTTCACGCTGGTTGGTCTATTTCAGTTTGCAATCTGCAAGCGTCATAAACAAAGTCATCCAAATAACTTCTGTTCAAGAAGTAAAGAAAAGTTGTACTATAAGAAATGACTTTAAAATGCACCCTTTAGAATGTTGTAGCGCAGTAGTTGAGAAATCAATCTCTAAAATGACAGACATAAATTATAGCAGTTTCCTAATGCCACAACAATAACACTTTATTATGACAGGTATTTGCTATTCAGGGAAGCACGTCAATTAAGCGAATGGTGGTGGAGGTGTCAGCTACTCCAGCGAAGCAGATCTTGATCAGGCGGAGGTGCACCATTTGTTGTACTGTGACACCAGCTGCAGTGGCTTCCCAGGAGGAAATAGTTTTGATGCTGTCTATAAATGCCACTCTTCTGCTTTATCAGGGATTCGCAAAAACTGTTTTGACAAGTAAACAAGCAGTTTGAGGGAACAGATTGACAGAGTTGCTAATAAAGGCAATTTAAAGTGAAACTTCTTTAATCTTGCACTCTGTCTCTGACAATACAGATGTTCCTTAACATGAATCCAGACAAATTGGTGCAATAGAAGGCAATAAAACAATAATGGCAAGCTGATTTGCAAGGAGAGAAGAAGTTGGACACATATGCATTAATCATGCAAGTCATCATGGTTTCATATTCTTATCGTGCTATGTCAATTATACTCTACAGTATTTGTATTTTATGTCAACCTGAAAAGGAAACTAGATTTTGCAGTGCTGAATGAATTCAAATTTATTTGTATTTGATTTGTTATATATAGTTTAAAAAGTCAAATTGAAGTCATTTAAATGTAATACACGTGGACAAGTGAAAATTTTTTTCCCCCACGCTTATTTGCATTTTCTGACATTTTAAACAATGGTCTTAAACCTGCAGCCGGGGGCCATTTGCAGCCCACATGCAAATATGTTATGGCCCACTACTGTCATGTTTGGGTTCTGTTTTTCCTTGTGTGTCTCCCTTGGTCTTGTTAAGTGTAATCCTGCCCTTCCTCGTGTCAACCAATCAGTGCCCTCAGCCACTTGTGTCTTGCCCCAGGTGTGTCTTGTTGTGTCATTAGCGTGTGTGTATTTAGTCTCCTGTCTCCCCTTTGTCTGTGTCAGTTCATTGTCATTTTCCTCCCGTCATGCTAACAGTTTTTGCTTTGTTTTCACTTGCCATTTGGAGTTCGCTTTTGTTTTGTAGTAATTAAAGTCCCTTTTAGACATCACCTTTGCCTCCTTGCCCTGCTTCCCTGCGACTGGGTCCTCCACCCATACTTTGCCTTCTTGACAGAAGCCTAAGCCAGGAGCCGCAGGGCTTCGTCCAACAATGCTATTGCTAGAGCTCCGGAGGCAAGTATTTGTTCCTGGCATGACAGAGCTCCCGCTGGGTCCTTCTGGGGTCGATGGTAGCAAGGAGGCACGATGCTCAGATTTGGGTATTCAGAGTCGCTTTGGTACTTTTGGCTGGGCAGGCGGCCACGAGGTGATCTTGGTTACCGCAGTAAAAGCACCGACCTTCCAGCTGTCTGCGCCGTTTCTCCTCCTGCGAAAGCCGCGCTCTGCCCAGTTGCATGGGCTCCTCCTCTGGTCCCAAGGGAACGTGTTGGCGCTGAACTGACGAGGAACAGAGAGGAGCTGACACACCTGATGCTTGGGAGAGCAGGGATCCCTCCGTCGTCCTTGCCCTGTGACCGCGGCTCTGCGTAAGTCCTGCAGCCGATGATCCGTCCATATGGCAAGGGCGATGAGGGAGTCCAAGTCCGGTGGCAGATCAACTGAGATGAGCAGCTCCTGGCTTCGGCTGGTGACGCTCTGGGTAGCAAGCCTCAAGTCCCCCAACCACGCCTGCCGCAGCCTCAAGTCCCCCAACCACGCCTGCCGCAGCCTCAGTCTCGAGCCTTTTCGCCTGTGCCGCTGCCGCTGCCAAGTGTGGACAGGAGGCGCACGTCCTGCGGCCACCTTCTGCTTCAGTGTGGCGTCCGGGACGCCCTCCGGACCGGCGCCGCCGGGCTCCCCTCGTCTTCCGTCCAGGACGCCCTCCGGACAACCCCGGACTGGCCTTGATGGGTGAGCCAGGTTCCCGCCTCCATGCCCCCCTCCGCCCGCCCTGTTTTTGGAATCTTTTGTTTTAGCGACGTCTGGGAACCGTCTCTTGGGGGAGGGGTACTGTCATGTTTGGGTTCTGTTTTTCCTTGTGTGTCTCCCTTGGTCTTAAGTGTAATCCTGCTCTTCCTCGTGTCAACCAATCAGTGCCCTCAGCCACTTGTGTCTTGCCCCAGGTGTGTCTTGTTGTGTCATTAACGTGTGTTTATTTAGTCTCCTGTCTCCCCTCTGTCTGTCGGTTCATTGTCATTTTCCTCCCGTCATGCTACCAGTTTTTGCCTTGTTGTCACCCCCACGTTTTGTTTTCACTTGCCATTTGGAGTTCACTTTTGTTTTGTAATAATTAAAGTCCCTTTTATACATCACTTTTGCCTTCTTGACATCACATGTTATTGTTGGTGCATAGCAGCCCACAATGTTTTTGCTGTCTTGGTGTTTTGTGTATTTTATTTTATGTTTAATTAATAGCGTAGCTCAGGTTTAAGACAGCTTTTGGCAAAACATCATTTTTAAAGTGCCATCAACAACAAGGAAATGATATGTGGTCACCTAGTCCTAGTCATGTCTTTTTCGAAATATACCATGAAGAGAAAGGTTAGCAATGAGAACACCCCATTAAAAAAAAAAAAAAAAAAACTGGAGACTGAATATTTTTTGTTGACCACCGGGACACTGCGACATGTCTCAAGCAAAGAGAAAGTTGCGGGGCTCAAGAAATCAGATGTCATCACTCAACTAAACATGCTGAGGAATATGCAAAGTAGCAGGAAGATGAGAGAGGATGAGGGTCAACAATCTAGTTCACGCTCTGAAGAACCATTAATGCTCTGAACTTAGAGAAAATTGGATTAGTTTTACTTTTTTGAATACGTGAACCCTTTTTTTTTGTGGAATACTTGATGCATCCCTTGTGAGTATTCTTCCAAAAATGCTCTCATTAATTTTTGGTGAGAATCCACACACTGTATTGACTGTTTAAAACTCATGTCAAGCTATGTTTCTTGTTCATTAAATGATTGAAAAGCTTTTGTCTGTTTCTTTGGTTTGATCTTGGTGTATTTATGTCTTTATATCCAGAAGACATTTGCGAGGCAGATGAGACGAGTGAGATAATCAAGATTGCAGAAGTCACCTATTTTTATGGTTAGGTCTACATTCTTTGAATAAATGTTTCTTTTGTTCGATTTTATGTTGCAAAATACGGCAAAAATATCCAATTCCACAAGTGGAAATGTGGGCGGGTTTGAAGGTGGAGCAGGTTTTAAGAGGCATGACAGTAAGTAGGAGGCGCAGGCGGGAGAAGTGTCAGGAGTTTTCGAGGACTGTCAATGGAAACGCTGGCCTCGCTTGTCCTGGCACTGCACCAGACTGCCTGAGCACAGCCTTGTTTCCGGAAGCTTCACTTTTACCCCCGCCGCTGGTACAAGACGTCCTCTCTGCGGCTGTCGCCGCTAACAGACGCCATCCGTCACAGTTGCTCAGAAACCGCTCGCATCCAATCTCACACCACTGCTGTGAAGGCAACTGTTCGAGCTTGTCTCACAAATCTGCTCCAAAGGCATATATTTACACACTGTCACAGCAACACTGGGACACAAAGAGCGACAGAACATTTTTTGCTTCACTTTGCCAGAGTCACTTCTGCTGAATTTGTCACCGTCCTGCTTTTTATATCCCGCGCTCTGTTAGTTGGCTGCTGGATATACAGTCAGAATCCACCTCATATTGTCAGCGTTTCCTGGATTTACTGTCTTCATCTGAGCATTAAGGGCTGTCATATAGCACATATCCCAATGTACACAATTGCATGGAAATGTCCTTTGAATAATTGGAGATGTTTTGGTTGCATTATGTTAAACATTGATCTTATATGGCATGATGGGTGAGTCTTTTGCTCAAACTGATAAGCTATAACTGTAACATAATTCTCATACCTCCAAAATCACTTTTCAGGAGAGAGAGAAAAAACTTCATGGGTGAGAAATTTTGGATCCCCCATGTGCCCGCTTCACCCATGTGAAAAACCTTTGATTTGCCACAATTGAAGTCAGCTGTGATCAGTCCCACAGCGGGGCAGAGCTCCCTCTCTCAAGGTCAGCTCCTAGTGAGAATAAGCTGTAAAGAAAATGGATCAGGATTTTTTTTTTCGGCCGATCAACGAGTTTCAATAAAACTATAACCGATTTGATCAGAAAATGGAGGATATATCTATTTAAACAATCTTTATATTTACCCTACAGTCGACCGCTGCCCTTCACCTGGAATAGCACCAGCCCACAAATAGCAAAAACCCGCATATAATTGACATCAACTGAAATGCATGAGGAAAAAAAATCTTCAAAAAAGGCTGCTAAACAATACATTTAACATGTAATGCAGTGGCGGGCGATACTTTCTCGCCTTCACTGAGCCTTCAGCTATTGTTGTACAAATACATGCAGAACCTTCAAATATTAGTAAAAGTGGTGAAGGATATTTTTAATATCCTGAAGGCAGAGGTCACCTTCATTCTGTGCCGCACTTTTACCAAGGGTCTTTGTTGACAGACAATTGCATTATGCAGTGACCTTGTCAGGATGAAAAGACTCTCTTACACAACCCAAGGAGAAAAAAACATTCATTCGTTTGGGCGGAGATGGCTGGATGTGCACCAGGTTTTATGTTAACGGTGACATTTTTATGTACACTGTATTTTATGTGATCTCATATGCATTTCATTGTGCTTTATCTGTCTCATGTTTAAGACTGAGCACCGTCATTGTTTCACCTGGCTGCAAGACAAATGGACCCCTGGGGAGGGAGGATAAAGTTAAACTCTAAAGTGAATCGACACCACGGCATGCGGTTGCCCAGTTGACTGGTCACGTGAAGAGATTGGGATCATTTGTTTGTTACTCTCACAAATTTGATGAGATGTGGTATCAAATTGAGGATGCAATTCAAGAATGGAGAGCATTGTTGTAGCTTTCACCGCAAATCCATTAACGTTATCCATTTGCTTTTTCGTGCCTCATAGTCAGAGCACTTTATTTAACAGTTCATGATGCATACTGCAGGTTTTCTATCTAACACAAATTGAACAGTTCTTGCGCTTTCCTTTAAAAGCCGAACATTGTTTGGGATATTTGTTTGAAAAAGAACAAGCGAAAACAAGCAGTAAACAATGAGCTGTAGATTCAAATGAAAATGAAAAACAATCTTTTATTGCATTAAAAAACACATCATTTATACGCTGCATTTCATAATTTACAACTCCTCCAATTCCGATGATCTAGTTACTAAGCCAACTCCACTTATTAGGAGCTCTTTATACCGACTAGAATGACAGCTTTCTTTTTTCCCCCCTTTTTCTTAATCATATTGAATGAAACTCCACTATCCAAATCATCCAGTGCATCTGACAGTGTTCATCAGTTCTTCATTATTTTTGTAGAAGGAGCACATTTCTGATAGCGCCCTTGAATTGAATCTCTTTCTGTCGTGCAGACGAATCCGATGCTTGCATTTATTTGAAAATATACGTATTGATTGTGGAATATTAAATGTTTTGTATTCCTGCTGGCGCCGTGTTTGTTAATGGAGCGCTCCGAGTCTGTTTGACATGCCTATGGCTATTGGCGGCTTCATCGCAACTGCGCTTGTTGAACTCATCTCATCATCTCTCACTCGTCTTCTGTGCCGCTCTCCCTCTCTCAGCTGCCATTATTTATTCAGTTTGTTTGGCGGGACTCAGCAGCGGCAGCAGCCCCCGCCCGGCAGACCTATTGAACTGAGGCATAATAGATGTAATACATCAATGCGTTTGAGCTGAGAGCCTTTAATTAGGCCTTCCTGCTCGTTTCATCAATTCCCCGTGCCCTCCTGGGATTTGGGGGAGGGCTGTTGGCGATACAGACAGGCCTCCTGCGCTGCATGCGAATCACACTGCCACCTCCTCAGCCGATCGCTTTGACTCCTCAGTGGCGCCGTTGTCCCTGAAACCGCCAGCCTCTTGTCCTCCTCCCTGCCTGCCAGCCCTCTGCCACCCGCGTATGCAGGGTCAGATGACACAATTGGATATTGTCACCTGAGCGTCCATATTAAAAACAAGCCCACCTTTTTGGATGTGACGAGTAAGCGTGTATGTTTGGATCTCTTTGTGTGTACGTGTCTTTTTTATGCAGTAAAGGCACAATTGATGTTATGTGATAAGGCGGTTAAAAACATGGAGCAGCAAGAGAGTGGAGAAAAACAATGTTTTGTTGTACACATAGACGAGTGACCATGATTCCAGGGGGAATAAAAATAATAAGCAGGTGTTTGATGGAATGGCTTTAAAAACGAATATAAACATCTAGTCAAGTCAAGTCAAGACTTGACTTGACTTGATGGACATCTCCACTCTATCCTTAGAGATCAAGGTTTGTTATTGTGTGAACAAAAAACTCAAAAACACAAATAGGATTAACCAAAAAAGAAATGCAACACAAAACACACAATAACCCTTCACACACTCCATATCTACCTATATCCTAGACGAGCTCCTATGTTACACGCTAAAGGGACAACGGCCACCAATCAGGGAGGAGCAGGTGATTAAAGATTAAGATTAACCCTCACAACACATAAAACACAATTAACATCCATGAAAAATTGAGGTCTATGTCTTTTTTAATAGTTATGTTTGTGGCATTATGCTGTCATGACCTTGCTCTGTCTCCAGCTGCTGTAGAAACATGTCATGTTTTATAAAAGCCATCACAACAAAAATGATAGAAATCACACTATGTACACGCACGCACGCACGCACGCACATACACATACTCACCAACATACAAAAAATAAATATATATATATATATATATATAAAAAGAGCAATGATGATGACATTACCGAATGAACAATACTGAGATCTTTAAAAATAATAATAATAATAAAAAAATATTAAAAAAATTTAAAAAAAAAGAAATCACACTATGTGACAATTTGTAGTACGCGGTTGCGTGCAATATTGTATGTGCAAGAAGCATATTTTTTTGCCTATTAATAAAGTGAGTACCTGTGGACTTCCAGCCCTTTTTTTTTGCCAACACATATTACAACGTGCCCATAAAAATGTGAGTGGAGAGTAGAGGCACATGAAAGTACGGTAGTGGTAAAGTGACCATGACTCTTCAATGTTGCGTGTTTGAATGAATGTCATATTTGAATGTTTTCCCTCACAGGATTAATTGAATTACTTTTGTGTACTGACTATCATACTGCCAACATAATGACGTACACACGTACATAACCTAGCAGCTCTATTGTTAGAATATAAGATTTCCGTTGTCAGAGCCACGAAGGAAGAGAAAAAAAAAACAGTAGGAGTAAAGAGTTTTAGTGAAACCAGTCACACGATTCAAGAATTAAACTGTTGTCATGCTGGGACTGAAGGCCAAAACTGGGAGTAGCAAAACGGAGAACAGTAGTTGAGACCAGTGATTCCCAACCAGGCTGCTTTGGCATTTATGCTGGAACGTCGATAAGAAAAAAATAAATAACCTGAGCCTCTATCACAGCAGACACTCAGGCGAAAAAAAAAAAAAAAGGTGTTTGAAACTAAGGTGGATGCAAAGAAAATGATATTGGCCCAGAGAAAAAAAAACGAAGAAACGGCAGGAGGACACATGTAAAGGTGGTGATCCTGCGCTATTCATCCACACCTGGCTTTGAACACCAGTCGCCGCCACCTCAGGGTCCGAGGAGTGAGGTTTGGCTGAACGTACAGTTTACACAGCATAAGCTTGCATTTGTTACACAGACCCGGGTGGGAAAGATCACATGCTTTGCCAGGCTGCAGTTCACCTTGTGGGTGACAAAGGCAGCATTAGATCAGGGACAAAAAAGGTTGTCATCAAGTTTGACTGGGAGTCAGCAGCTTCTCTTCGTCAAGCTTTCATCGGCGATGTTTACTTTCCGAGACAAAAATCTATTGTCTTGTATTGTTCCTCTCTGTCGGGAGGGAAAAGAAACTCTTTGTCTTTCTCAATCAATCCTACTTTTGCTATTTTGTTCCTATGATTTAATTGTTAGTTCTCCTCAACAATACTATCATCATAATTGACATCTCAAAAAACACACATTTATAATCAAGAATCAATATGATGAAGAAAAAAGTCGTCGTCACTTTGTCATCCTCTTTGTGGAATGCTGCTTTCACATCTCTGAGGTTGAAGAGTTTATTTCGCATAGAGGGAAGAGAAAAAAAGACGCTCGGGTGGTTAACTGCATTCAAAATGTTGATTTGAAAAATGATCAGCGTCTGCGCTTGGCCCATTCTCTTTGGGGTCAGAGGTCGTTGCTAGGACATCCTGTTTCACACTGTACAATCTTCAAGCTACGAAGACTGCATGATAGGAAACTCAGCCATCTCTGGTGTATGTGAACGGAACGAGACGGAAAGTGATGAGAAGTGTTCATTTTATAGTTATTTAGGACAATCATGGTAGGTAAATGAAGTGTTTGACGCTTTTTTGTGAAAGTTGTCCATTAATCGTGCGAACAGTGTGAGCTGGGTTATAATTAGAATTTTAATTTGTAAGTAAAAAATATATTGATGAAACACTGGTTTTTGCATTAAATATGGGTGCGTACAATTTAAGCACAAATGTGTGCGTATGCACTGTTTGTGAAATAGGCCCAATTACCCTGTCCACTTGGGAGTATATTTATATTTATTAATTTATTTATTTTTAATTGGTGGTGGTGTGCCACAAGATTTTCGTAGGCAATTTTTTTTTTTAAATAAATAAATAAAGTGTCTTCGCCCAATAAAGGTTGAGAAACATTGGTCTCCACTGAGTCGCAATATCTGAAGTGAATCGCAGAAATCACAAGTTTTGAGCTGCATCATTATAATGATAATGATGTAACCATGACCAAAACAATGCACACAATATGAACACTGTTTGTCACCTATGGGTAAACAAATCCAGTCTATTGCCTGGATTTAAAGATAATGAGAAAAAAGAAAAAAAAAGTAATGTTGGGAAAAATTGATGATAACATATGTATGCACATATTTACAGTACTTCTTTATGCACATACAAATATGGAATAAGCAGGCTGAATATTGTAGTGTCCGGTGTTTTACATCCACTGAAGCTAATCCCTTCAGTGTTCTGCTAATATATCCATTACATGAATGAGCCTCCCATAAGACAACCCCAGTCAGTAAATAATTCTGGTTAATTATAGCCAAGACATCCATCTTTCTGTGTGTGCAGGCTCCGCGAGAGGCATGTACTATTAATAAAACAATGGTTATTACTACTGTTGATGGTGTCGTTTCAAGCCTGTTAATCACAATGATTCCAAATGAAAATAATCTTATAATAATCCATTGGAAAACAGAGGATGACACTTCCTATGAATTACAAAGCACCCATAGATCTTTTATGTAAATATTCACATGCAGAGGAGGTTGAAACTTAATAATGTGCCAAAGGGATGCTGAAATCTGCGATTGGCTGGCAACCAGTTCAGGGTGTACCCTGCCTACTGCCCGAAGCCAGCTGGGATAGGCTCCAGCAACCCCCGCGACCCTTGTGAGGACAAGCGGTACAGACAATGGATGGATGGATGGATGGATGCTGAAATGTCGTACAGTAGGCCTACGTAGTCTCAATTAGAATAGCTTTATTGTCGTTGCACGAAATGGAACAGGAAACAACCCATTCAAGAGACATAGAAAAACAATGACCAACAGGGGGGATATAAACAGGAGCCCACCAGGTTGCCTTTTACAGTGTGTCATGTCTGGGAAGATCTGGTTTTGGTTGAGGGTCCCGATTGGTCCTGAGTGGGTTCCAGCCCTTCCACGGGTTGACCAATCCGGGCCCTCAGCCACTTGTGCCTGGCCCCAGGTGTGGCTAGTTACCCAATTAGTGTGGGTGTATTTAGTTCCCGGGTGGTGATCATTGCCGCTTGTCACGGTCACCCCCGGGAGTTCTGTCTGTCATTTTGATTTTGTATCTTTTCAGTTTGTTGTTTAGTTAGCATTAACCGGTACCCTGGTTAGTGTTTTCTGCAAAATAAAGCACGCCAGTCTCGCCCGCACTCCTGCTGTGGTTCTCCTGCCTCCCTCCCTGCATTTTGGATCCTCCACTTCACACGCCGACAGACACCACGCCGCTCCGTGACCACACCGTAACACAGTGTTCTGTTTTCTCAGATGAAAAGGGGAAAAAATGAAGGAGGATGATACAATAATTAATTAATTAATTAATTAATAGTCCCACACTCAGTTCCTGGAAGGGGAGCATAGTATGGATTTGGTAAAAAAATAAAAACATTTAAATAAAAAAAACTTCAGCAAAAAGAGCAGCAAGATGGCTATTAAATTGATACCTTCTTTTCATTCTATTCAATTGTGTCATGTTTTTATGAAGTACACTATTATGGAGTGCTATTTGTCCTCATTAAAATATACATTACAACAATGGTCACTTTTTTGGGGGGGGTGGGCTTATTCATTTCAATGGGAGAAGATGATTGAGAAGATGATTTGAGATACACGATCGGTTGTTTTGAGTTACGAGGATGGTCATGGTTGGAAGGATTTAAAGTCGTATCTCAAGGCACCACTGTATTTGTGTATTTGTTTTAACCTTAAAAAGTAGCATGGAAAAGGTGTGGGGTGGATATTGGTGTAAAACATAATCAGGGTTGGGAGGGTTACTTTTAAAATGTATTCCGTTACAGTTACAAGTTAACTGCTAGAAAAATGTAATTAGTAACATAATCCAAGTACCATAATATTAAAGTAATGTAATTTGTTTACTTTGGATTACTTTTGGATTACACCAATACCAAGTATGCTCATGTGCATGCGCGCTCTCTCGCTCTGTCTCTGTCTCTCTCTATCTCTCTTTCTTTCTCTCTCACACTCTCTCTCATCGTAGAAATTGTAATCCCTCGAAGTAATCCCCATTTTTACTAAATGTACCTGTAATCTAATTACATGGTTTTTTTCCCCTTTAACTGTAACGGAATACAGTTACATTTGTTTTGTAATCTGATTACGTAACAGCAGTACATGTATTCCGTTGCTCCCCAAGCCTGTACATAATATTCATGCTTTCAAAAAGCTAATTTCCCTGTGTGGTAGCAATTATAAGTCTGAAAATGTCAACTGACGAAACTCTCCACAGGGGAGATGTTGGTGCAAAGTATGTTTGGGCAGTTTAGGTTTTGTATTGTTTTATGCTGGACAAAATACAAATAAAACATGCAGTTATCTCCTCCTCAGTTAAGTCCTGCATGCTGATGTTATTTTTCTTAAAAACAATAAACAGCTAAGAAACACATTTATTTGGCAACTTTGGTGGTAGACAGCAGGTTATGACAAACTTACTTATTTATTGGAAATAGCTATTGGTTTGATGTAGGTCAATTTAACACCAAAGAACAGTACAACCAAAAATAATAAACAAACTGTTATATCTTTGATGGTTTTATTAAAACTGAGCATTATTATAGCTCCTGGGTTTGCTCTCCGGCCGGTGGCCCTGGCGGGGCCCGGGGGTCGTCCTTTGGCGCTGCCGCGGCCTGGGGGGCCCTGAGGTGTTGCGCTTGCTCTGTTCCGGCGGGGGTCGACGGCTCCCCTCTTTGGTGGAGATTTTCATGCATGCCAGATCCACCACACCAGCATCTACCGAAACTCAGACACAATCTGTTTCCTCCTCAGGTTATTGAATCGGTGGAGGCTGGTGTCTGCGGATCTCACGCGGCTTCGTCTGTCCTTCCTTCCTTTTCTCGGTCTCTCCTTTGGTCTCTTGAGGCCTCCCTGATTTTATGTTTTTTGGATTTGTTGGGGTCTGGATGTTTCTTGGGCTGGGGAGGAGTTCTGGTGGGGGGTGTCTGGTCGGTGCTGGATTTCACCTTCCTTGGTTTTCTTCGGTCCCCTCGGGTCTCCTGGTCTTCGGTTTAGGTGAACGGTATGAGATTTTTTTCTAATAGGTTTTCTGGTGAGCTAACAAATACACGCACGCACGCACATACACACCCACACACACACACACACAAAAAAAATATATATATATATATATATATATATATTAAAAAAAAAAAAAAAAGAGCAATGATGATGACATTTCCGAATGAACAATACTGAGCTCTTAAAATTTTTAAAAAAAAACAGCATTATTGTCAGGATTTTTAATATATCTCTTGTATTAGATCGTACAACTGTACCTAATTTTATGGCCTGTGAGCAACCCACAGAATAGCTGCATTCCATTGGCAGAGCAATCCAAATAGGTCATCGCAATCAATCACGTCTCGCATAAACAGATGAAGTAACTAGAAAATATCGTAAAACATTCATAAAATGAAAACTTTGAACTTTTGAGCATTTGCATCACTGTCGCTACACATGTGGGTCATATCAGCTTTGATGCCAGTTACAAGAACTTGTCAAGTCTTTTTATGTGTCCATCATAACCAAGTTGACTTTTCAAAGTTTTTATGGAAGTACTGCAAGTTTGTGTCTTTCATGAAGTGGTGAAACGGCCTACTCTAGTGGTAAATATATTTATAATATATATATATTTTTTTGCTAATATTACTATTTCACCTACCGGTACTCTAGTGGTAAATTATTATTATTTTTTATTTTATTTATTTTTTGCTAATACTATTAATATTTCACCTACTCTCGTGGTATATATATATATTGTTGTTGTTTGTTGCTGATACTACTAATATTTCAGTCAGCATTATAACTGTATACAAATATACGTTAATAAATAATGAATAATTAGTAATGCATGTACATACATGCACATTCAGAAAAATAAAAATGTTTTGAAAAAGGACAAGCTTCATATATGCTGTTCAGAACAAAGGCGACTGAATTGTGCGGCTATTTTGACTCAGACCTTTTATTTTTGGAGCATCTTGCACTCTGAAGACGTAACCATGGAAACAAAATGTTTGTCAATTTAACACAATAGAGGGAGAGCATGAGGACGTGCAGCCTCTTTCCTAACGAACCACGCATGACCTCACACTGGCAGTTTTATTGTGCTTCAGTACCGCAGCCTCCAATTTTTAGCCTTTGTAATGAAAAGGCCGGTGCTCCACAAGGCTGGTGCTACGCTGCCCCTCGGCCACAACCCTCAACAGCCACATCAAATCCAACATACTAAATTGATATGCACCTGTGAATACACTTCGCCTTAGATTAAGAAGGCACTACTTTTTTTCCTTCACTACCGCTGCTGTGAGCTCATCGTATGGTCACAGATCTCACAGTTCACGGTTTTCTTCAAATTACTTTCTCTGGTTTACTTTAAAGTAAGTGAACTTTGTTCTTCTTCTTGTGCTTAAGCAACTCAATGCTTAAAGTAAATGTTTACACTTTACAGGATTTTCCGGAAAGGCAAATCTTTAAAAGGGGAGGTCAAATTCAACATTTTGTTTTACAATAATACGTACACAATATTTTGATTGATATTGCGTTTGTGGAATATGAATTAAGCAGCAAAATCCACCTGTTTTTATCCATCTGTGAAAGATTTTGCCACTTGCTATCAACTGAAAATGACCAAACAAAGTCGGAGATACTGCCGTAATAAACAACGACTCACCCAGAATTGCAAACTGCAATGTGAGGAATGAGGAGAACATGGGTCACAATTTCATTCCTTCTTTTTTTTTTCACCAAAATTTGATTAGTACTGTAATTGAATACAAAAATATTATTTGTCTTTCCAAACTATCTGCAGAAACATTTCTCAGATTTAGGGTTGTCAAAATTAGTGCCTTAATTTTGAGTTAATTTAAAGTTCTTTTAAAGCAAATAATTTGTTTAACGCGCGATTAATGACCGCCCCTTACTTGGAAAGTGAGGTCGTAACACAGCAAACACGTCCACGTCAAAATTGAACAGTAATACACGTAATAAAAATGCATATATTTGTGGATACTGGGGTCAAGTTGCATTTTACAATTTTTAAAATGTGCTGAATTTCACAAGTTACTTCATGTTAAAGATTAGATAGATTAGATAGCTCTTAAAATGAAAAGAAAAATGCACTGAGCTGTCACCAACATTTTACAAATGCAATTATGCCATCTTGTGGCAGAAAAATGACCTCAACACAAATCAATAGCACACTTGTTTGTTTTTTTACAGTACAGTACATCTTTTTAATTTTAACTCACTTTTATGAATTATTATAAAATAATCGTATCAATGACTGGAAGATGCAGCCATATTTCTATTAGTTAAGCATTTTTTCCCACTTTTATGGGGATAGGCTCCAGCGCCCCCCGCGGCCCTTGTGAGGACAAGCGGTTAAGAAAATGGATGGATGGATGCTAACAAGAGTATAAAAGCTTGGATTTTTTTTATTGTATATTTTATTGTACATTTAGAACAAATATAAAATGTGCGATTAATCGTGAGTTAACTATTGAAGTCATGCAATTAATTAAGATTTTTTTTTTTTTAATCGCCTGACACCCCTAAAATGAATTAATATTGCTTTGAACTAGCATACTTGAGATTAAGAATTTTAATTTTAGGGGACCAAAGATTCCAACTTCTGACCCTTGGTGTACATTCCATCAATACACAAGTTCACAAAGGAATGGTTGGACGGCTCCGTCAAGCACCGGCGGTAACAACAAGAACATGTGACTAAAAATTCCCACAGAAGTAACAACATCTTTGAAATCGTAATAGAAAGTCCTCACAGAATAGAAGAAGCTGCAGCGGGGGATTCACTCTACTATTATTTGTTTTTCACAGCCTGTAAGTGTTGCAATACCTTGGTCAAGGTTGAGGTCAACTTTATTATCCCTGGTGGGCAATTTGTTTTATAGCTAGCAGTGAATAACAAAAAATGACTAACACAACAACAGTCTCTCTCTCTCTCTCTCTCGCTCTCTCTGTGTCTCATATGCGCACACTTCCATCATGCCTGTTGAGGAGTCCTATGGGTCATATAGTACGCAAATGAAATGCTTCCGATTGACTATACAGCATATCACCTCCACCTTTCATCTTTTCTCTCCAAGCATATCCAGTGAGTAAAAAAAAACAACAAGGTGAGGGTTGCAGCAATGTGCCAAGGAAGAACTCGCAACATTACACAGATGAACATTAAAGCTACAATCGTTCTAAAGTGCAGCAGTGAGGAAAAAAGAGGAAGTTGCTTCTTCTGACCTTAATGTGAGAAAACAGTAATTGTAGAGGTTTCTGTCGAGGTTTGTTTGATTTCAAGGTCCATCCAACTGCGGCGATATTGGTACGTACATTTATTCAAACAGGCAGTAAAACTTTATTCATATATTTTTATAGTAATAAGTCATATAATAAGTCATTTTTAGGCGACTCCAGAGTCCCACAAAGGAGACGAAAGTACAATTCTCTGGTTTGTGAGGTATTGCGCATAATACGTTCCATATGATAGAATTAAAAAATGGCTGACACATTGCATGGCATTCATTACACAATAGAACTGCACAACCTGTAATAGAATACTTCAATTCCAACAATTGGATGTTTTTTTTATTTTTCTCGTCAAGAGCTCATTTTCAATTTGGTTACCTTGTTACAAGTATTATGAGATACTCGGAGGTACACGGTTTAAAGTCGATGGTCAGTTGGCGTTCCAAGCTCTAATGATACAGAATCGACTGAAGGCACTGCTTGTCTCTCACATTGGTTGTCACCGCTTTCATTCGGAGTTTCCACAAGTATATCATTAAGACTGGATAAACTGCCGGAATAAAAAATAATAAACCGGTTAGGATACTGACACACAACTGTTATCTTACCCTGTCCACTGTTTTGTTATGCCAATGTGTCCATTTAGCAACAGCAGTCGCTTTTTGTTGCTGCCATCAGAATTCTCCCCAAATAAAATGTCTACTTACTGCAGCCGCAGACTGGCCAATATTTTTAATTTGATTAAACTCAATTAAGTAGAGATGTAAATACAGTTAAAGGAGAGCTATAGCAAGGACAGCATACAATGAGGATTTGAAAATGACCATCACTGTCACGTCTGTTTCTCATTTTCATCTGTCATATAGATTTTTTTTTTTTTTTTGTTATAAACGCCCCGTATGTTGATGTGTTATATTTTAATATGATTCAAGGTTTAAAGTAACAGTGTTCTGTGCAGTGTGTGATTCCAGTATTATTATTATTCCTTCTTTTGCGGGCATTTAAAAATTGAGCAGTTCCATCAAAAAACTCCTCATGGACAAAAAGCTGATAAAACAACAATCTTGCCAGCTCCAGCCATTTATTTTCTAGCGGATTATTGAATTCACATTTTTTGCTGCGAGCCAGCCATGACACTGGCCACCAACTTCTTTTGCTGCACTGCTGCAACTGGCACGGAAAATTGATCAGTCGCTTCCAGTGGTGAAAAATAAACACCTTGGGGGCGGAAAATGGTCAATTACATGTAACTGAAAAAGCGTAGCGAATTATATCAGGATTACGGGACTGAACACAACAGAGCACTGTGCACATAAATTATATTTAAAGGTTATTATCAATATACACCGACCAGCTATAAAATTATGTTAATTTGCCCAATTAAATAAAGCTGTTAATGAAGGGTTGCCTTGAAAGGGTATTACAGCAATTACCTGTTGGGCAGTCACACTTTTGCATGGTCGTAGATTTCTATGTATTTATTTGGCAACCTATCATCATTTATTCTCTTACAACTCACATATTCATTGTTTTTTTTGTGGTCAGCGGACGACATATGAGCAATGGAGGTTTGTCAAGAGCAGTGGCTGGTTCTCCGGTGTGTGCCACATTCAAAGGGAATGAGAGGAGCCACTTTGATAGGGGCAAAGGAAGTCAGCGGTGTTCACGCCCACAACGGCACAAATATTTTTTTAAATATGCCGGCTCGCACACATCCGCACAGATTTTGATGTGTGTGCGCGCGTGTGTGTTTGTGAAAATGCAATACCGGTTTCTGTCCATTCCTGCTCCAGGCATGCTTGATCTCTACAAGTCATCAAAAATTAATTTAGAGAGTGAGGGGGTAAAACCTGGGGCAGGAAAACACCCTCAACCATCCACAAGATGTTTACTTATCTCATCATAGCGAGATCTTTTGAACATTTGCTGCAAGTTCACCCATGAAATGACGTCCATCGTCATCCCACAAAAAAAAAAAAAAAAAGAGGAAAAAAAAGCCTTATCGTCGTCACGTGGGACATAAACTGCGCGCGACATCAAACACATTTCATTTTGCGCCATGCATAAACAAGAGCTTTCCACAAAGCACATCACTACTTTCTATAAATCTGCAATGACAGTCGAGAAGCACATAAAACGTGAGTCCACACGCCATCAAAGTATAATACACTCGCACTCCCTCTCCCTTAGAGGGGCACAATTATCAACATCACAACTGCAGCCAAACTGAGGTCGCAAATGTAAGTCGCACATGATAAAAGCCTGGATTTCTTTCCTCCTATTTCATCCTCGTTGTTTTCAGTTAGCCCCACGTGAGATGCGCATGGAAAGCAAATGCAAGTCACTTAACAAAATGAGACGTTTGTGTTGTCATTTCAAAGTGCGGTCGATTACGCGAGTCTACGTGTGAAACAACTGCAGCAGTGTTTTATGATCTCTGTATGATGATTACCACAACCATCAACGCAATGCACAAATTTACTACGAATTTAATTCACTGAGTGCCATAATGTGGCAAAGACAAATATAGAGCTTGCCCGTTGTCATCCATTACTGAACATCAGCACATAGCAGACTTCGAGAGGCAGGGTTTGCCTTGACCTGGATGCCAGCCAACCACGGGACCAGGGTTATTATAGTTTTGGAAATGTAATTATAGTTAGTTATATTTAAGTTTTTTTAAATGCTCTGTTAGCTTTTATTAGTTGTAGTTATAAAAATAAAAAAAAGCTTAGTTTTAGTTAGTTTTAGTATTAGTTTTAGTTTAAAAAAAAGTGTATTACTTGATACTTACTTGACTAAATAACAGGGTAAAATAAAATAAAAAATACGCACTTCTTACTGAGCATTGTGTTTATGGCTGAATTAAATGGAAAAAGCAAGCAAAGTGAGCCATTGGAGCCTAAAGTCAAACTTGTCAGCCAGGAGCGACTTCATCTGAAGGTGCTTTTCTATTGGCTGCTGCTCGATGACATGAAACAAACTTTCAAATGTCCTTAATTATTAACATTGAACTAAATATAGATAAATCGCATTTAAAATCAACCCCAAAGGCTCATGTATTACGGTAAATTAATAACCAAAGATGACATTTAAGGACATTTTCACTATAATTATAGTTTTAGTGAGTTTTGTAAATGTAAAATGTAGTTTCAGTTCATTTTAGTTTTAAAAAAAAGCATGTTTGTTTTTATTTTTATTTTGTTAGCGAAAATGTTTTTGGAAATTTAGTTTTAATCATTTTGTTAGTTTTAGTTAACTAAAATAATCTTGCACGGGGCACATATATACAAACAGGAATTCACGCTCACATTTGGACAATTTAAGGCTGGGATCTCCAAACGTTTTCATTTGAGGGCCACATACAGAAAAATGGGAGGATACGAGGGCCCCTTTAAACTCGATCAACCACTGCACTGAACAGTGACCAAATCCCAGCTCCACATTCAGAACCAAAACAAGAGTAAACTGTATTTCGCTGACCATTTTTAAAACAGATACTTGAGGATCCTTAATGTTCGTAAATCGGACTTTGACACAGAAAAAACAATGTATGCTTCAAAAATTTAATTACATAATTCATCAATGTGTTTTATAGGAAAGTGTTCTTATTTTAGTCCCAAATATAAATGATTTTTATTTGTAACCAATTTTTTTGATTTGCAAAGCCTTTGGGGATTGATTGTCAGCAAATGAGGAAGCACAAATTAGATAAATTATAAGATTTCACGTCTTTCTTTCCAGAAAACAACAACATCCTTAGATGTCTGGTTCTCAATTTTGGCACATTATCGCGAGCATGTGTCACATACAAGGTTTGGGGCATTTATGCAAGCTTTGGCCATCACTCTTTCGAGAGGTGAGGTAATGACCCATTCTGAATTTAATGTCTGCAGCACTTTCAAAAACAAGCTGTGACGGGCTTGTTTACCACTGTGTTACATCACCTTTTCTTTTAAAAGCACTCGATAAGCGTCGGGGAACTTAGAACACTAACTGTCGAACCTTTAATCTTTCCATCCGTTCTCTGAACCGCTTATGGCTCAACATTCAGGGGTCTACAATGTCATTTTGCGCTTCATTATGTGTCACAAATTTCCAATGGGAGACAGGTCTGGACTGCTGGCAGGCCAGTCTAGTCCTCACACCATTTTAGTATGTAGCCACGTTTCTTAGATGGAAGCATACTGTATGTTGTTCCAGTACCAGTGTGAGCTTTTCACATCAATGTTGATTTCAAGAAGTTACCCAAGCCAGGGGAACTACATCCCCCCCCCCCCCCACACACACACAATATCACAGATGTTAGATTTTGACATATGCACTGATACAAATCTCGACAGTCCTTTTGCTCACAACACCCATGGTTTCCAAACACAATTTTGAATGTGGACTCGTCAGACCACAACACAGTTTTCTGCTTTGCGTCAGTCCTTCTCAGATGAGCTCAGACCCAGAGAAGCTGGCAGGATTTCTCGGTGTTGTTAATATATGGTAGTTTTAACTTAACATTTCAAGATTGTCAACAAACTGTGTTCACCGATATTGGTGTCCTGAAGTGTTCCTGAGCCCAACTGGCAAAACCCTTTACACAATGATGCTGGTGTATACTCTGCATTCCATTTTGGTTATCGGCCTTACCGATTATTAAAATCGACGGGTCATTTAATGTAAGATGTGCCAGGCAACAGTGTTGGAAAATTCAATGCCTACACGTCACATTGGAGAGAGATTATGAATATCCAGTGACAGATAAAGTCACAAAAACTGATGCTCTCAAACAAGCTGGACTGCCACCAATGGCAGATTTGATCTATTAAGAGATGGCTGGGACGTGTTAGGATGAACAGAGCGAGGCTACCAAGGCAACTCCTCTATTCATAGCTGCAAAATGTAAAAATAAATCAAGGAAAACCTACTGTAGATTGAGATTTAAAAAATACGGCGAAGAGAAAGGACCGCGACTGATGACAGTCTGGTCTGGTAAAGATTTATGATGACAATATTCCAAGAACAATCTTTGCCATTGTAAGCTTCACGATAAATAGCACTTTTGTTATTTATCCCACCATTTTATTCAAAATGATCAAGTCATCTTGGTTTCAAGAGACGTTATCTTCGAAACACATACATGCACGAAAAGAGGGCGCGGACTCATACATTTTTTATATATTTTTTATTTTATGCTGTGAGCGACATTGTAATCTACATTGACAGATATATGTCAGATCGTCCAGCCTGACTCTTATCACTTGTGAACATAGCATTCTTGACACAGAATAGTAAATGTTTGCATGAAGAGTAAAAGGAACAGACAGAATGTCATTTGTTAGTGACAGAGCGATAGAAACGGCCAACACTGCAATGTGATTTTTTTCTTTTCTTTTTTTTTGCGTAACACAAAATGCACCGTTGTCCAATAGCCAAAGTTTAGCATCATTTAAACGTTATATATATTATGCAGTTTCGTCTGCCCGCTTCACATTTGAAACAAGTTTGAGTACATCGTCCGTCGATAGTCAACCTGCTCAAGGGCATTTGTTGGGCTGGAGTGATTTATGGACTGCACAGACTCGAAAGGTGACTTTTTAAACTTGGCATCTTTTATTTCTTCTGATGGCTTCGTGAAAGCATTTCACTGTCTTTCAAGGGGGCTGTATATTTTCAAATGGTCTGCCCTGATTAGCATTTTTATAATGCATTAAAGGAAGACTCACAGACTCAAATGCAGCCAAAGATGGTATCCGCGATCCGTAATTTCAACAGGGGAAGCGTTTCATTTTAATTATACAGCGCAATTAATATGCAAGGACTTCTTCCAAGTTCTCCTTTGTAACATTATCGCTTCTTCTCACCATTCCGGCGTCCTACATGGATGTGACAGAACTGTAACACAAACCTTGGGAACAGTTGAATACGATTGTTTGAACATGTGTCAGTAGGACCTCTTAAGGGAACTTAATGCTCTAATGAACTAGTCCATCTGTAGTCTTGCATAACAAATGCTCTTTGCAGTATTAACTTTTTCATGCTCCCCAAATTACCGTGACGAAGCCTTTGTCCTCTGTCGCTCAGACAGGAAACTTTCCATTACTACTTTACAGGGGTTGTGCTGCAGAGCACAAGGCTGTTTCACTGCTGTCAAATCGCCACTTGATTATTCATTACGATCTCAGCCTTTTGCATGTGTAAAAGAACATTGATAAGCTATAATTATTCATTCACTAACCTTTTTATATATTTCTAAAAGCTCTTCAACAAGGACCTTCCTGGCATACCTTATGTTTGTGGCATTATTCAGTCCAGTCGGGCTCTTTTACTCACTCGAAATGCATTAACCGAATGGCGCCTTTGTATTTCTCTGTTATTCACACTTGCTGTCTCACTCTCTCTCTCTCTGTCATTTTGTTATTTTGGTTTCCATGCAGGTATTTTCTTTCAAAATGGACTGAATTAGTTATTTCTTCCTTCCAATCTCCTTCTTCCTCTGCCTGCCCTCCGTTTCAGTGTCTCTCTCTCTCTCTCTCTCTCTCTCTCTCTCTTTGAGGAGACCTCTGCAGACCGCTCCCTGAGGGCAGCCGCATGATTAGTGTAGTGATCTTTGCCTCTCACTCACTACACCTGCAGTGTGCCTGCTCACATGATTGTCTTTTTTATTTTTTATTTTTTTTTAAATGTATTCAAGGTATCTATTATCCCGGGGTTATTGTCACACTGTGTGATATACCCCTGAAAAAATGAGACCAGCACAGGAAATGTACTATGAAGCTGGAAAATTGATCCAATCAATCTTTTGTAATGGGGTTTCGGTTGATAGAAACCTTTTATTCTGAACATGTAAAAGAATGACTGAAAAGTAACTGGAAAACCAGACAGTCGCTATTCCTCCTGTCATGCATCCCCACATTGTTTACAGGCAGGTTCCCTCAAACTAAACGTTTTCATGTCATTGAATCTAGTTCATTCTATTTTAGGTGCATATTGGAATTACTATTCCTACTATATACTATGATATAATATTACTATATGTAATATTAAAAATAAAATACCAGTAGTACAATGAATGGATCAATTGTTACTGAATGCTTACAATGTGCGACGGAACATGAGTATTTAGTGAAATTTAATCACTTCAGGCTTCATGTTGACAGCGCACTCAAATCAGTGACATGAGGTCAGGGTAGTAAAGTGAGGATGTTCTCTACATGTGAAGAGTTAAAAAAAAAATCAAATAAAAATTGTGTTTCCTGTTAAAATACATGGGCAAGAAGTAAATAGAGGCATTGAACGTAGTGCTGTTGCTAGCATGTAGCAGTGCTGCGCTACATTAGCGTAATGCGTCGAAGAAGCCCAGAGACATACATAACCACTAGAGTAACTTTAGTCATTTTTAACTTTTTTTTGTTCTATTCAAGTATTTCTAAATTACGAACATATACTCATGCTGCTTGGATCAATTCAGTGTTTAGGAAGATGCTTTAATTCTCTCATTCAGCTCGCCGTCAATGGTAACAACACCACAGTTGGCAGAATTCTGAGACGTGCCTGATGGAACATTCTGCTGGAAAAATGGCATTAGACCACAAAACTGTCTTCCGATAGTCTTTACTTAAAGAATTCAGCCTTGATGCTAAAAGTGAAGACACAAAAGCACGCATAAAGCGCCATAACCAAGCACTGACATCATTAGATGTGCGTGAAGTGAAACATGTAAGATCACAGATTGCAACTGTGTACTATGTTGGAGAGATTTGAGTGCACTGAGAAATATTCATAAAGCTAACATCAGAATATGAGTATTAATGAAATGAATTATTAAGTAACTTAGTAACTTTGGTGATCTCTCTGGGCTACTTTAATTTCCGCTTCCACTTCTCTTGGGTTTCTTACTCTCATGGTGCTGTCACTTTCGATATGGATCTGCCTGTTTATTTTTCACTCTCACTACCATTCTTCCTTCAGATGAACTGTCACTTCCCCCCCGCTGAATATCAATCCACTCCCCGCAATCTGTCCCCAAGTTAGCGATGCCAAAAGCATGACGGCCTCACTCAATCCACATTTTCCACCCAATGGAATTTGAGGACACGTAAAGAGAACCTTGCTTGGATATGCACATTCCCTCTCACGCTCATCAATCAGGCCCCATGGGAGCTGCTGTGCACCAGATTGGTTTTTAGCTTTTCAGTGAATTGATTGAGAAGAGCAAACTTAAAAGTAATGCCTTTGCCGATAAGTTGCCACACCAGCTCAATTTCAAACGGCATTAGGCGCCATGACTGCCTCACGCTATGTTTACTGAGGATTTGGGATTAGATTCAGGAGACCCCCCCCCCCCCCCCACCTTTTCTTTTCACACAATCTAACTATGTAAAAAAAATAAAAAATACCCTGGGAGAGGAGCTGCTACTGCTGACAATAAAAGGTAAGAGTTTCTGTGAGACAGTAAAAACGAGAGCGTTTGAGGGAAAGTAAGAGAGGGTGGAAGAGCAGCAAGTATTAAAAGAGCAGAAATCCAAATGCTGCAGTCGACAGTTGATTGAGTTTCTGCGGTTTTGCGTAGACTTTCCGATATAAGGGGTGAGTCACTCTGATGGTTATCAAATTGTAAGATACAATTCAGATAATATGGAGCAAAAATCTGAACTACAGTCTCCAATTTGTTTTTTAATGATGACAAGTTCTGAGGCGCAGATGCAGCATTGCCTCTTCATTTTGTGTTTTGGAGCAATCTTGATTGGGCCTGACTTGATTTGTGGAGCAGAGCGAGAGAGAGAGAAAAAATCTCTTAAAAGCAATGTTTTGTTTTTTTAACTCTATGGGATGTCAAATTGTGTCACAGTTGCAGATGAGAGAACAGTGAAAATGGTACGGAGGAACTTCAAAATGAATTAGAAAATACAGAATATGCATCATTATATTATTCACAGCAGATAAAATGATGCTCCAAACGCTTGGAGAAAAAAAAGAGACCTCCTGCCGTCTCTTAGAAACTGTGAGGGTGTCTGCTAAATGTCCGTTTGATCTTCACCTGTCAATCAAATATTATACATTTGTTCATACAGTATTCAAGTTAAGTTAAAACGTTAAAGTACCATTAGATTGTCACACCTTGTTCTGGAAAAGTTAGCTTAACTTGGACTCAGTTATCAGCAAAATAAATAAATACATTTAAAAAATATAAAAGGATTTTTACTACGGGTATTTCTGATTTTGTAGTTTTACACAGTACACAACCAATTTGGCAGTTGTAGTAGTTGCCAGTTGTGTTGCAACCATGGGGGATGTCGTGTGAGTGTCACAACCTCCCCCTTACCGCCATACACACTTTTTCGACACCAAGTATTTTCAAGATGCTGCATCTGTGTTGATTTTTTTTTTTTTTGCAGTGCAGCAAAGTTGAATGCATGCATGCATGCACAGGGACCTTGGGCTGATATCCTATAGTGCTATTGGTGGCGGCGGCTCATCAATAGCGCTGAATTCCACTGCCCACAACCAATAACTAGGGATGAGAGAGTACACTATCGGTATCGGTATCTGTTCGACCATCTAAACTAGCATTGTGGGCCGTAAAATGAACACTAAATAATGGCCTAATTTGGTGTCCAGCTTTGAGCAGTTTGGACGTGTTGGACTTTTTTGGCTGGGAGTTAAAAACCTATAAAGTACAATCAATTGGCTGTCCAATAAGGCATTGCCTCTGCTTTGTTAAGTAAATATTCAAATAGGTTTGATAAGGGATTTGGCTGATTTACTGGGCTACTTTTAACAGCCTTTTGTTGTTACTATAATGGAATTTGTCATTTGATTGATGTGCTGTTTAGTTCTCTTCCAAATAAAAAGATGCTGGGAAGCTTTATTCAACAAGAGATTATTACATCTGCCAAGCAGGTTATGTTTTCACCTGTGTCCCTTTTTTCGGTGGTAGATTCGTGTTTGAGGGCATGCACAAACTGCAGCGTGGAAAACGTGATGTCATAATAAATTGTGGGCTTGAAAAATAGGTTCTCAAAACTTATTTCATATTACTGACTGATTTTAGATATGAGGTAGACTCTAAATTACAATAATTCCCAAACATGTTATGTGTCATCCAAGATGCCCTAAAGAAATAGGAAGTTTAACGTAGAAGAAAATAACTCTTCAGTTGCTAGAGTTTCTTTGAGTAAAGCACCAAACATTGAAAATGATTGCGTAATTTTGGATTGAATTGAGAATTTATGGAGCTATAGTATGGCATTTTCCCACAAATTAAAAAAGGTTTCTAAATTAAATGTCCGTATATGCTCGAGCGAGGTTCAAACCCTGAACCTTAGAACTGTGAGGCAGAGGTGTTAACCAATAGGTGACTGTGACTACGTTTACATGCAAGCATTAACCCTTTCAAAATAAATACAGTATTGCCAATATTCAGGTTTTGAAAGGCCATGTAAACGCACAAAACCTCAAATAAGACCCCTGGGTTACCCTTTTTGTAACCAGAATATTTGTTCATATAAACACGAACGGAATACCTCGATTGAACAAGGCATTGGTTTTTGTTCTGCGCACGCTCTATTTGCAAGGAATCTTGGTCTTTTGAGTACAGGAAGTACTTGTATGCACGGCGCCACCCCACTCACTAAATGAGCCTAATTTGAATACATATGATATCTCTTCGGCATTTTCACGTTATTTTCTGTCTCTATGAAGAAAATACCAGTGTGCATATGCACACATATATTCCTGTATATACTGTTTATCTGTGTGTCTGGCACGCAACTCACCGGGAAAAAACACAACCGGGGGTAAACAAACATGACGACGCAGCAAAGAACCACACTTTCGGAGCCAGGAAGAAACAGACAACTTTATTAATATGATACATTAGCATACAAATGAAACTCAACATCGACATCAGTGATATGAATATAATGTACTTTTATTGACCGTAGAAAGGTAAAAGCAGAAATGGCGTCTTTTTGCGTAGTGACGTCAGCGCATCATGATTTCCGAGGGGACATTCCTTTCCACGCATGCAAAGGTGTTATCCTGAATGTTTAAACAACCGGACGTTTGACCTTAACTCTTTTAGTGCCAAACGTTATCCAAAAAAAACAATCCCGACCGTGCCAGTTGATTTCGAGCATTTTCACTCATCTTTCAAGGAAAACAGAATATTGTGTGCTATGACTACTATTTGAAAACAGGTCATTTGAGTGACATCAAGTGAAAATGGAAAAATTAAGGAGAAAACAAGCTTTTGTGAAAAGATGCATTTTCTGCATAACAGTGACTTTGGCACTAATATTTTTTTAGTGACGCTTTGGGAATTAGTGACAAACACTTTGAACATTCACGTCATCCTTGAAAACATTCGATTTCCTTAGATCCGCCATGTTTTCATGTAATTTGATACACTGGAGCCCATTGAAAAGAGATAAAATGCTGCCATCTGCTGGCCATAGTTAGTGAGTGTTTTTGGATTTCACAAACCGGTGCCGCACAAGACGTAGTTAACGTCAATTAACGTTTTTGGCGGCATTCATTGGGATTTTAGTATACGTCATTAAACGTTTTTAGCGGTAAAAGTTCAACCGAATATTGACTGATTGATTGAAAACGTAATCTTTGCTGCTGACCAGCGTTTAAAATGCCAGTTTTATGTTTATAATATGTCCTCTTCAAAATGATACTTTACCCTCAAGCTTAAATTGTCTTCTTTTCGGACCCAAATGTAATGATTTCAGAAATGGCCTTTAGTGATGAAGTTATCAGTATGCTGTAAACATATTTGTGAAAATATAACTGAAATTAAGCATACCTGAATGAGGTAATTGATTTGATTTTCCACCTGATTTATGATGGCAAAATATCTCAATTAGGAGAATATCGCCAGCTACCATTAGGGTTAATTGATGATGTATTTAGTTTATTTTTTTGTTTTTGTAACGCAATGCATCTTGTTTACTTCTGCTATGTCCTCAATTCTAAACAGAAAGTTCTAAGTGTGAGATGAATAGAAGGCTCATATTTTATTCTAGTAATTTCAGACTGCCAGTCAAAAGTTGGAACGCATGTTTACTATTATGAAACCATGAAGGTTTGTACACTTCGATCTTCAAGTTCAAAGCTCTTTCTTCGTTAGCCTTTGTGTTGACTCCCTCCATTTGCTTCTAAGCTTGAAGAAAACATACCAGAAGATAAAAAGGCAACAGAACATCATGGAAAAGAAAGGCAATTTGTAGTAACAAGGTTGCAAGATCCATGTAACAAGAGTAAATAATGTGACGCAGGTTAAGGTACATCATAGAAGTATGTTCAAAAAAGACCACAGAAGTCGACTTGAAGCCCTTTTATTAGATTCCATTTGCAGGAACATGACATTTTACGCCTGATTTCAGCTAGCGCTCCTTTTGATTTAGGAAACGGCGACACCCACGCTCCAGCTGCAAGATTGGAGCAGAATGTCATCTCCTGTTGAATACTGCATATGAATATTAAAACTACAAATGAGTTCATCTCTATAAGATTGATGATGGGTTTTGTCACACTGTGTCCTCTAGATAATGGCGCTGACAAGCTGCAAGTGCGTTCGTGAAAAGCCTGTTGAACGTGTGACGCTGTTACAAGGCTTTGAACCTGCAGCTTTCCGACCAACAACTCCTCTTTGTGCTGATTTAAAGGCGCAGCCTCCATTAAGGCAATATTACGAACACAATGAATGTCCCTCGGTAAGTGAAGATGCCTAATATGCGCTAAGGTCAATTACTCCTTAAGCAAGGGGAAATTATGCCGGCAGTCTTATAGTTTGATATGGGTGAAGGTAAGGTTATATGACAGCAAATAAAATAGTGATTTGCAAAGGTGATTGCTTGCTTCGTAAACACTTTTGCTGGCCTGCGTATGCACAGACCAGTTCCCTGATTGCTTATTGATCACGAATGAGTATCCTAGTGAGCAGAGATCAGCTCAAGGTTACAAAAGGTCAGTCAAACCGCCAACTGCTGGCTCGTGGCGATATGTTCAGTAAAACGGCTGTGGTATCAATTGCAAATGTGAACTTTAGTGCAACTTTTAAGGCTCTTTAAATCACAGTGGTCTAGCAATACATAAAAGTGACAAGTTAGTGTAATATTTTGTGCATACATTTTTGCATCTAGCCAGCAAGCAAATGTCGGATTTAATGCATTTCCATCCCCTTTTACTGTTTGTGTTCTAACCACTTATTGGGTAGTGGGTGTTTGCAACAGTGGCAATCGAGGCACGGAAGAATTGGTTATAAAAGTCAGCCGATGGTAAACATTCAGAGATAATAGGTTAGTGACCTGCTGATGCGCAGATAACTAAAGCTGTGGTTTCTTGGTCTGGCGAAACTACAAGGATAAGATTGGTGGGTTTGGTTGTGGGTGAGGTTGATTGAGGTTCTGCTAGTGTAGTTCTCGAGATCGGTTTTGGTCTCGAGACCACTTTTTAAGGATCTTGGTCTCGTCTCAGAATCGAAGGCATTTTTCCTTGGTCTCGTCTCAGTCAGGGCGGATTTTGTTTTATCAAGACCGGTCAAGACCAGACCAGTACTACTCTGAACAGTAAGAAAACGCAGAATGCAGGTGCTGTGGGGGCGTTTTGTGATTTTTCTTTTAATCATACATCTTGGCCTCGGTCTCGACCTCCAAAAAGTCTTGGTCTTGTCTCGGTCTCGGTTGGTGTGGTCTTGACTACAACACTGATTTCTGGGATCTAAGCGGATACTTTTGCATAATCATTAAGCAGTAACAGCTATTAATTCTCCAGCTCTATAAATAACCAAGCAAAAAAGGGTTTCATTTTATCAAAATAAAACCAGAGCAATCAGAGAAGGCTATGTCCAGAAGCTTCTTCATTATTCTCTATCCTTATCCTGAAAATAGCCGGAATTATCAATCATCCCACCGCAAGGGATTCACATAATTGGGAATGCTAAATAGCGACAAAGGAAAATAAGATAGAACATGAAACGCAACAAAATCCAATCCAAACAAAAACACAGATCATGACAGCATGTTTTCCATGTTTTGTCAGAGATCCAGAGATGATAAGATTATTTATTTTTACTCTTCATGAAATGTTTTCACCTGTTTTGGTGCCATTTTCTCAGGCCTTATTTATTTGTTGTGCCAAATACAAAGACAAGACAAATGTCGGTGCCAACTCTTAATTTTTTTTTTTAATCTGGGAAGCCAAGTTGGTTGTTTATCAGTCGAAGAGACAAATTGCACTCTAGCCCTAAGGTGAATGCGATGGGCTTGTGGAAGTGTAATGTTGAAGGTGAGGGTCCACAGGGAACTTGAATTTCTTTGCGGGATGTGGGGTTTATTAAAGGGGTATATGTTGTGTTTTCAACATAATAAGTCAAAGCTCAGAGTAATCGCTGGCTTTTCCTTTATTAATAAACTGCTTGTTTATTATTATTTTCTAAATTTGTACTGTCAAATAAGGCTTTCAAAGGTAATGTACATTGAAAACGTAAAAATTAGCTGTCAAGATAGTATGAATGAGAATAAAAAAGGCACAGCGATATGGCACACTTGAATACTGTGTTGTTTTTCATGAGAATTATAGTTACTCTTGGCAGTCCGGCGTTCTAATCTATAGGTTCTTAGAAGAAAACGGGATGAGCATAGGATTGTAAACCATATTTCAAAGGAGCAGGCTAAAATAAAAACTCTTTAACATTCCTTTGCTCGCCTCCATTCCCCAGCTGTGTGTATCAATCATTCTCTAATATTCCCAGCATGTCTTCAGGGTCTCTCTGTTAAGGCCCTAGAGCCCAGCTTATGGCATCCCTCAGATCTTCCTCCCTTTCATGTGAATGCACACTCGGATTCAACATTTCTGAACAGCACTGAGATTTAAGGTTGTCTTTCAGTATAATGTTTGCCTTTTGTGTGTGGTGAAAATACCCCACTGATATGAGAAACAGAAGCCGCAAATGTATCTTAACTTCATCAAGATGTGTGATTGACTGCTGACCAGTGCTGGATTGACAGATCGACGGATGGAACAGAATTTTCTGGTAACTGATTTTTTTTTGGGGGAACTTTCCCCAATAAGACGGCCGAGCTAACGGCATTGTGTTGCTGACCAGCGTGAGAGGGACTTCTTGGAGGCATTTATGGAGTCATAGCTAAGAGCGGAGATATTCCTCTTGTTTTGTTGTCATAAATAAAAGTGTCTTAACAGAGGTGGGCATGTTTAGCATCCATCGTTCGTCAATCGTCAACAGTCGGAACACCCTTCCAGTTGTTGTCAACCCGTCAATATTTCAAGCCGCACCAAACTAACTGTCAACCCGTCATTTGTCCCTCGTCAGCGAAAATGGTTGTCTACCAATATTTTCGCCATTTGTCAGCAAAGTGGGCATCCGTCAATGTTTCTGCCATTCATCATTTGTCAACAAGATGGCCATTCCGTCATTGACGGAATACCTGGAGCGGTTGATGATTACATTGACAGACGAAAACCGTTAGACCGTTAATTTTTCAAAGTTTTTCCCATCAATCGTCAACAAAAGGGGCACTTGTCATTGACGGATTGATGGACCTTCCATCAATATTGACTGAATGCCCACCTCTGTGTATCAACGCACCTATAGGAATACAGTACTATGAGAGTGCCCTAAGAAAACCATCCATCCATCCATCCATTTTTTTAACCGCTTTTCCTCACAAGGGTTGCGGGGGGGGCTGGAGCCTATCCCAGCTGGCTTCGGGCAGTAGGCGGGGTCCACCCTGAAGTGGTTGCCAGCCAATCCAAAGCACACAGAGACGAACAATCATCCACACTCACAATCACACCTATGGACAATTTGGAATGTTCAATTAGCCTGCCATGCATGTCTTTGGAATATGGGAGGAAACCGGAGTACCCGGAGGAAACCCACGCAAGCACGGGGAGAACATGCAAACTCCACCCAGGAAGGCCAAAGCCCGGACTCGATCTCTCGTCCTCTGCACTGGGAGGCGGACGTGCTAACCGTGCCGCCCTAAGAAAACCAGTTTTACTTAATTGGTCTGAAAACTATTTGCTTACGATATACACTCTCTTTTTTCATTTGTTTATGCCAGCATATGAATGAGGTTGACACAAACAGTAATTATTTATGGTAGCAATGGAGCAAAAGTGCGGATTCTGACTAGAGGTACTTGAGGACTTGGTATGTATCTCCATTTCTGTCAGCACGGAGTCAGTATACTGTTTGTTGTTTTACAATTTACATTCCTGTTAAGACTGAGCTTAGCTCATGACAAATTCAGCCTTTACAGAGTTTTATTGGCATGAATTCAAGGACCTAGAAAGTGTGGAGACGGATGAGGTAGTGGTAGCGGAGAGCTCAAAGCTGTGGGTGTTGACAAGCGGATTCTGACAGCCTTAGAAGTGACAACGAGCCTGGCAAGTGGAGCAAGTGATACTAGCTGGGAGTGCCACACAACAAAGAGAGGTGATTACCAAGCTTTAAAAGAGTGTAAGATCTGGGAATCAAATGTCACCAAAGAGGTGCATGGACAAACTGACAAAGAGTGGACGGACTTGGCCAGGTAAGAGATATTGTGGAAGTGCAAATGGTTTGACCAAGCACACTCACGATGGAGGAAGGAAAGAATTGGGTTGGGAGGTGGCGGTTTGGCACGCAAAGACACCAGATTTAAATTGGCTTTAATTTTCATCATTGTCAATTATTGTTTGCCAAAATGATGGTAGATTTAACTTCAAATTGATTTAGTTAATTATGTTTACTGCCTGACCGGATGTTGGAAGCGGTGAGAATTAGTGATAGGCACAACAAGTTATTTTGAGTGAACTGAATACATAGAATCAATTAAAAAGTCTTGTTCAAAAGATTTGTTAAGCCAGATCTGTTTTGGAACTACTGTCTTAGCTCCCATGTGATGTAAGCAAAAGTTATTTGAATGTAAACTGTTTACTAACACAAATCTTGATGCTTCATTTCATTTTCATTTTTAATTTTCGCAATGTTCAATGACGGTGTTTTTCAAACTGTATACAACAATAAATACAAAAATATGAAGCATGGATGATTGACCAGGAAGTAGCTACAGTGATCATTTGTTGCAGAATTATACATGAGGTCATTTAGTCTTTTTTTTATTTTTTATATTGAACATGTTTTCATAATGTTTAGTGGTATAATATGTAACTATAGTCTATTGAGTTAATGCTGATCAGTTTGCCGTCACATTGATTCAAAATACATGCTTTTCTGTTGGTTTTATTGCAAAATAGCATTTTATTGCATACAAAATAGTAAATATGAATATTTGCTTCTTTTTTTTTCATGCAAATACATCTAAAATGACAGCTCAGACCAAGTGGGTACATACCGTACTAGAGATTGTAACTATTTCAGTTTATGCGCTTTATGAATATGTAAACATGGACATAAACATTCAAAGATCCGTTCCAAAAGCTACAACCTAAAGTAATGTATCCTGAGGACTGTTACAGCGGCATGGCCAGCAGACGAGGTGCAAGTAGACAAATGGAGAAGAAAAACACAGCATGGGGTCATGGCGAGGTAGCAATGTACCTCTCTCACTGGGTAAATAAATAAGCCATGATTCTGTCTACTGTGCCGAATATTCATCACAATAATAGCCACCATGGGCTTGGTTAAATGTTCCAAGGAAACATCAAGGTCAGTCTCTCTCTGCCCTAATAACATCCCACACTTTAGAAAATGTCTGATTTGCCTCACGGTGTAGTCATTCGGAAAGGCTCATGGAGGAAACTCGTTTTGGAGAAATTACACCATTATTTGAATAATTCATATTTTTTACTACATTGCCTTGAAGTTGTCAGTTTTGTCATAAAAAAAATGTAGCACAAGTGCTGGTCATGTTTATATCAGCACCAAATGTGTGACAGTTAATCGTTGCAATGAATCCACGGCAAAAGAACCCTTAAAATTATTGATCTTATCGCTACGTCTCCTGTGGTATTGCATTTTGCACATCAACAATGAAGCACCCTCAAGAGAATCTGCGGTAATATCTTTTACCACATCTTTATATTGCTTTTGTCGCACTCCTTACTATCACTTAAGGGCTTGAAAGCATGTTTTTATGCCCTGCTTCCTGTGCCCTTGCACGCACCATTTGATTATAGTCTACAGAAGATACAGTAGTTGGATGATAGTAGACTTGATGATTGTATGCAATTGAAGCACAACAGTTTGAGTGTGCTGTAGTTAAGTGTCATTTCATCAGAAGAATTCACTTGCTAATGCAAAGCAATTTTTTTTTGTATTGTGATCACATGGGTTAGAACACACGTGTAAAGCGCTGTCCTTATTCAACTTTTTGTGTGTGTGTGTGTGTGTGTATATACCGGTACCTTTAAGGTATTCAGGGGGAATTTAATGAGCTTGATCCAAAAATCATAAAAATTGAATAGACCCTCCTAGCTTTGTTTTTTGTTTTTTTGAGAGCTCAGTTCATTCGGTAATTTTACTGATTTGACATGTCATCATCATTGCTCTCTTTTTTTTCCTTTTTTTATTATTATTTATATATATTTTTTTATACATTTTTATTTTGTATGTGGGTGTGCGTGTGTGCGTACGTGTGAGTGTGTATGTATTAGTTCACCTAAAACCTATTTAAAAAATCCCATACCGTTCACCTAAACCGAACACTTCAGAATCCAGTCAGAGTCGTGAGGCTGTCAGGAGACCCGAGGAAGGACCAAAGAAAAGAAAGGAAAGTGAAATCCATCACCGACCAGACACCACCCACCACCCACCAGGACCCTTCTAGCTGACGTCACTGTTTAGTTACCGCTCCGCCTCCTGGCAAGCTTGATTTTCGGCGAGCGTTTTGGTTAAAAGGTGGGAAATATGTCAAGTGTCACAAAATACGTCCCGAGTAGGACACTACATTACTACGACTCATTTGAACCTGCCGTTTGGAGCCGCTAGCTACAAAAAAATTTAGTTGGTTGGAGGGCAAAGTGAAAGTGGAAACTTAAGGTATGTTGTTTTTGTTTGTTTGTTGAAACAGTACGTCGATCACTACTTTCATGTGAATTGTCATTCATTAAATCGTTTGTGTCCGCATATACGGTACTCTTCTTGCTGTATATCGAAGTCTTAAAGCTATTTTTTTTAGCTTACTAGCTGCTAACAAAGAGACCCCATGTTTGCAACACATTCCTCAGCAGAGATCAAGCCTGATTTAAAGTGTTGTGATAATCGATAAGCAGAAAAAATCCTCAAATTTCTACATTTGCACTTGAGTATACCACTGAATAAGAAGCCTTATACTGTATTGTGCGTGTTTGTTTCAGAATGAGATGTGCTGTGAGAGTTCCAAAATTATGTCATGCAATTTTAAGGAAAAGTACTATATTGGGATTTTTAGGTCTGCCTTTTTGAAATGATGTCTTTTTTTGGGAGGGAATTTTTATGTACTAGTGGTATCAGTGTCTGATATCAGAATTTGTGACTACTCAATTATTGAGTATTGGTATCGGTCTGAAAAAAAATGTATATGTATCTGTCTTCTCATTTGAAAGTGCCACATGCCTACCTTTGCCTGGGGCCGATAAGGTTTGCTGTCCATCAGCATGACACATGACCAACTTTCTGGGCTCTGAAGACTAACTAACACTTAAGGTATGGAGAAGTCTTATGCGGCATTATAATGAGAAGCTTGAGAACGTACCGACTGCTGCAGGTCAGAAAGGTGCCGTATAAGTCATCTTGGAAGGTTTGAATCTTATAGAAGGATGTTATATAGGCACCAAAATAGCTCAGGCAATTTATGTATACATTTAATGAAAATGTACCAATGAAAATGTGACATTTCTTGAATCATAAATACAATTATTTGACCATAGGGACAACTAAGGTGTGTCCGCTAATTAGCATCAAACTTGTAATCAGTCAGCCGGCCTAAAAGATGCTGTTTCTGATATGGCGTGTACCACCGCAGGAGGTAAATTGGAGTTGGATATTATGATTGGTAACAAAAGAGCCCAGAACAACCTCCAAAGTAATTCAAGGTGAACGCCAAGGTCAAGGTACATCAGTGTCAGATCGTGCCATCCATCATTGCTTGAGCCAAAGTGGACTTCATTGGAGATGTCCAAGGTGGACACCACTGTTGAAAATCAATCATTAATAAAAAAATGAGACTGGAATTTGCCAAACTGCATGTTGACAAGCCATGCAGCTTCTGGGAGAACGTCCGATGGACAGACGAGACAAAATTGGAACTTTTGGCACAGCAGCTCTATGTGTCCACAGATGTGAAAATGAAGCATAATAAGAAAAGAACACTGATTGCACATTCAAATATGAAAATAATATTTTTTTGCACAACACTTTGTAATTTAATGTGTAGCCTTTTGATTGCATTGGAATGGCTAATAAGGCTGGAAATGATGTTCTTTGTGACCAATTGTTATGTGTGTAAAAGAATGCTAATATAACATATCAGTACATAGTAAAGCAAAACTTTTTTATTTTTTTTGTGATAATTTATAAATAATAAATATGAAAATATACCGCACTGTTTGTCTTATAAATGTGTAAATCTGACTCAGATATCAGATAAATCTGAACTGTATGTCACGGAATATATAAGTAATTAGCGCGGTTCTATTGTGTTACGAATGAAGTAATTGCATCAGACCTCCTCCTCCCCTGTCTCTCCATTTTATCGAAATGGAAATTCCATCCTGACCCTTTCACCTTGTGCATTATTCAGGTGAGCAGTATACGTACCTACTATTTCTCTGGCATTGTAGCCTAAGGCCCGGGTTTTTAGCATGTGTTGAAACCTCTGCTAGGCTCTGGAGAATCCAGCTGGGGATTTATTACCCTTCACACACCCTTTTGGCTTCTTGAAAAATAACTCCTTTTGGATTCAATGTTAAAGACTAAGGCACTCCCATTTTGTGAGGAAACTAAATTAACCTATGCACTCTGAAGCGCTCATTTTCTACCTCACATGCAAATCTAAAAAGTGAATCAAGAATAATGTTCATGCAAGTGACAGCTGGAGAGTACGTTGCAACCACCCACACAAACAAGCAAGTGCTTTTTTTAATACAAAGCCGTAACATATAAACTCTTTCCTTGGAATTTGCACAGTAAATGTAGTGATCGATTTTTGAAAATAAATGTAATCTTGACATTATTATTTACAAAGACAGACACAGGCAACATCAAGACACGGAACATGACGCAATTAACACTTAAAAGATTTAATGAATGTCACACAGTTAGAGAAGCTGCATGCTTCCCCTCCTGCATGAGTAATGAATGCTTTATTAGTTCTTGAACATGAAGGCAAAAGGGCTCCTGTTCATTGCCGTGGTTATAGTATACCTGCCACGCTCGGTTAAAGAGGACGGTTGTTAGCTTTGATGTATGGCCTCCTGTCACCTAAAAGGAAAGCAGGGACGCTAACCAGACAGTTTAAAATGTGTTTGAGGCTTTGGATTATTAGTATTATTATTATGATGAATTTATTTGTGCTTACTTTGCTAAATTGATAGGATCTCTGATCTGAATTATTATTATTATTATTATTTATTTTTTTATTATTATTATTTTGTATGTGCGTGTGAGTGTGTGTGTATTCATTAGTTCACCAAAAACCTATTTAAAAAATCCCATACCGTTCACCTAAACCGAACACCGCCATCAGGAGACCAGAGGAAGGACCAAAGAAAGGAAAGTGAAATCCAGCACCGACTCAGACACCACCCACCGGGCCACCAACCAGAGTCCTTCACCAAACCCAGAAAAATCTAAATTCCAAAAAATCAGGGAGACCTCAAGAGACCAAAGATGATCTGATCTGAAATTGTATTGCGGTGTTGAATGCGGATCTGCCAGAATAGTAGACAAAACCAAGCTTAAGGAAATTACACAGTCCACCGAAGCCAATAAGAAACAGCAACATTTGGAAAGAAAGGGGAACATTTTCGCTAATTGCACAAGTGGTCATGATTCCATGGGCAGGCAAGACAGCACCGGCTGCTTCACTCCCCCCTTTGCTTTAATTGCTTCATACCTCCCCCCTTATACTACCCGTCATGGCAGTAGCTAAGTCTACATGTTCGAGGGCACAAATATTATACTACAGGAATGGAATCTTGAAGTAACTTTTGATGCGATATCGTAATATTTTGTATATGACGCTAATGATAATAACATGATACAGAGTGTGTGGTAATCGGGAGAAAAATACACGATCTTACCTTGGGAAAATACGTAGTTTTTGTTGTTGTTATATGAACAACAACAAAAACTCCCACATACAGTATTTACAAAAATGTTGGTATTATTATTATTATTTTTATTGTATTTTGGGGGGATGACAGCTAGTGAGAGTATCACCACCTTTTAGTGTTGTACCTACTATATAAATCACCGCAAAAATAAGGGTATGACATGTCATGTGTATCAGAATTTCATAATTTGTCCCACTCCGTATAGCACTTCCAGAGTGTGATGCACTAACTGGCCATGCAGTCCTCAGTTCATCTCATTCCTTGGCATTTTGCCTCAGCCACAGCATTTTTCAACATTTATTTGTAATTTCTCAATCAAATGCATTTTATTTGTGCGCTCCTCCATATGATGGGGCAATTTTCCTCAACCCTCTATCATGCCAAGCTCACGTTTTCAACGGTACTGGTAAGCAACCCCATTTTTCATTGAGACAAGAACACCTCCCTTTTTCTTTGTTGTGGATTTATGGAACTCCCTCAGTGCTCAATTGTATTTAGGTTAGTTTTACCTGGCACCCTCAATTTGCAATTAACTGTGATAAGTGATAGCCATCTAGTGTGTTCATTTATTAATGGCTAATATTAATACACCAAATATATATATATATATATATATATATATATATATATATATATATATATATATATATATATATATCACCCATGTTTATTAAAAGACACAAAGGCGAAATTGTTATTTTCCCTAATACACATTTTCCTATAACAATGAACAAAAACTAAATCAGGTGCATTATAAATGCAGTTAATGATCATGATAAAGTGCAAAATGTGAGGTCTCCAAAAGAAAATCTATCAAGTAATTACTTGCTTGTTATTCCTGTGCTTTATAGGTCCAGGATTGCACAATCACTGTAAGGGCCCACACTATAAAATAATAAATCGTTTTTGCTTGTTTTCTTGTTGTAAAGAGACAACATATTTATAGCTAAATGTATTTGTACGCTCGAAATCTACTTATTACTACTCATTACAAGAACAAAGTAAGAAAATGCAAATAATAACTTTTTCTCGCCCTTTATCAAATAAAGACCTGTTTATTATTCAAGCCAAAACTCTGCCCGTGTGTGGATTTCATCCGTGTACAAACAGTTGTGTAGACAAGATTGCATACGGTAAATAAACCATTCTATAATTTTGAGCATTTAATAATTGATTTTCTTTCATTTTCCACAGTGGAATGTAATTATTAGCTTGTAGTACAGGTTTAAATTTATCTATCTATCTATTGTTCCCACGTGTCTGTTTCAAACTAATAAAGACATGTTACAAGACATTAATTGTTCAATCTTATGTAACCAACCAAAACGTGTCACAGAGGTACGTTTTCACATTGTTAAAGCGCTTCGGCCTATTGATCCAAAAATAAACGTGTGTATTCTTTGAAAAGTCCTTATTCAGTTGATTAACACCGGCCGGGAACAATGAAGATAAATCTGCTGCATGTAAAGAGTAAAGAGTCATTATGTGTCGCTGCTAAGTTATGTGCAAGCGGTCTTTGTGAAAGGGGATTTTAAATCAGCGGCTGTGTTTATTATGAATGCTCTCTTAGCGAGACACACTGTCACTATTTTTAGTGCCTTGCAACAGCTGCGGTTCCAACCCAGTGAACAGGAAGGCTTTCTTTGCAAAATACATATTTGATACCAAAAATTCACAGTCAAAATTATAACTTATACAAAGTTGTTTTAGAAGTCCTTTTCGATTATATTGACCTGTATTTTAAACGATTATATTGTCACTTTAAGCCAACCCAGCAAGTCTTACCTTTTTGCGCGGTCACATTAAAAGTACGGTAAATATTGTGCCTGACTGATAATAGCTACTGTATATCAAGATGTAACCAATTTATGACGGATTTTTGATTCTATCTTTTAAATCTTTCTTCCTTTGCGTCTGTGTCTCCTAAATATTTGCCCGTGTACCTTGAGCCTCTCCTTCTCACAACTCAAACCGACAACCAGCAAGACACCATACTTCTTTTCATACTTACATAGCTCGACGACAAGGGAAACGATTATTCACTCAGATAATAAATGATACCAGCACAAATCAGAGTATTGTACCTTATTATACATACACAAGCACGGAGGGGGAAAAAAAAAATGCTTTTCAAGGGTGATTTTTGGGGGATGGCGTATTACGGTACATTTATTCAGCAAACTCAATATAAACTGAATTCAGACATATTAAGCTTTCTAAGGTTTCTTAGAATTGATTTAAAAGATCACCTTGCCTTTATTATACCCACTTGGAACAACAACAATGATAATTAAACAATAATTTCATATTTTCCATGGTGTGACATCCATGGTGTCAACACAGCTCATGTGACATCAGAAACCAAACAATCAAAACGCTCCCGGTCTAATTATACATGATCTTATTTTGTCCTTCACTTCCATCTTGTGTCTGCATTGATTTAATTTGCGCACACGTGTTATGTTAAAAGCTTTTTCAACATGTGGTTTGATAAATATGCAGATAAGCCTCTGTGAGCTGCGCACGTGCTGCGGTGTCTTCACAATGTATTCATGAGACACTTTGAAAGGTCAGTTTGAGGGTTAAGACTTGACTCTGAGGTTAAAGAAAGAAAAGGGTCATAGTCAAGTTTTTTTTTCTCCATATTCAAGGGGTGTTAAGTTTTATTTCCGTCTATCACAGTATCCGAAGGGTTTTGGGGCTCCTGAGACTGTAGTTTACAAGCACACGTTTCTGTCAACAGTTCACTCATCAACCCTTTATTCTTAATTTGAAATATGCAAACGTGACCGTTATTTACATACAAAACCGCACAGTCTACACGAGAGCGTCAAATTATGTGTTGTCCGGTTTAGTTGCGTGCAACCAATTTTATGTTTTGACGATTTAAAGGTTCCAAATACTTTCTGCTTGTTATGGTCCTGTATTTGTTCATTTGTGAAGACGACGATGATGGTGATGATGATGTCAGTTGCTATGCGGTTGCTATGTCCCTTGCGATTGTCACTCTTAGGTCCTGTATTTAGGTTCTGTATTTGTGACTTTTATTTCGTCATATAGGTCTTTTTTTTTTTTTTTTAAGAGCTCAGTATTGTTCATTCGATAATGTCGTCATCATTGCTCTTTTTTTTTTCTTTTTTTTTGTATGTGGGTGAGTATGTGCGTGTGTGCGTGCGTGTGTGTATTCGTTAGTTCACCAAAAAACTATTTAAAAAATCCCATACCGTTCACCTAAACCGAACACCGCCGTCAGGAGACCCGAGGAAGGACCAAAGAAAACAAAGGAAAGTGAAATCCAGCACCGACCAGACACCACCCACCGGGCCACCAACCAGAGTTCTTCACCAACCCCAGAAACATCAAAATATAGGTCATGTAGGTCTTTATTCTGTCATATAGAGTTGCGCATTCTCCTAGCGAGAGTTACTAAATGATACTTTTGGCAGTACGTCGATGTTACTTAGCTGAGGTTTTCTCTCAGCGCGTTGAGCTTTCCTATACTTACTCTTCCATGCAAGCTTTTCTTCCATGTGTTGATCTCTGTTGTTACTTTGTATTATTGTATGTTCGTTTCCCTATTCCTTGTTACTTGTCTGCATTTGGGTCCTAATTCCGCATTTTATGTGACAGGCTCTTGAGAATACTGTATGCTGGAAATTCACACACCGTGTTGTTTGTGTGCGCAAGTGAGACAGGAGTGGGACGGTCATGATAGAATTTGATGAGATGTGAAGCTTGTTGAATACAGGTGAAATGAGATCACGGTGTAAAAGCGACTAGAGTGGGGGTTTGAGTGTAAATCTTGTTATGTGTAGCTGTGTCTTGTCGGATGAATTTGTACAAGGATGCTTAACTATTGAATCTGGATTAGGCGTCATGATATGGCTCGGTTGCGTAGGAGTGAATAATATGCATTACGACATCAAACAGGGTTGAGGTGGGGCGCGGGGGTGGGGGGTGGGGGGTGGGTGAGAGCGACGACAAATAGACTGTAGGCAAAAGTAACCCAATTCTCCCCATGTGTGACTCAGAACTGAGTTTCGTAGGGCAGTCTGAACAGAACATATTCCTTTTTTTTGTTCTTTTTCAAATTCAACCTGGAGCACTCACTCGCCAAGATTGGATACAAATCTGATGCTTTCTTATGAAAGCACACGTAAACTACAATGACGCAGTTCATCTAACATCCACACAACCAAAGTTTTCGAGCAACACCCCCACACTTGTAGTCACGTCCATGTATTGTATTTGATTAAAATAAAAGTTGGAGCTCCCTGCAGTGTGCTGCAGTGATTGACTTGTAGAAGTCAGGGAAGGTTGAGGTTGCTTTTCCATTTAATAGAGCACGATCGTGATAGCGAGTGCATTCACCTTCACCTCAATTGCCAGCGCCAGTTTAGAACATAACGTTGAGATAAAGCATATAAGAGCCTCCATTCTCTCCATTGTTGTTTTTTTGTTATCTCCAACTGATGCCGTTAATGCAATTTCAAAACTATCGATGCCAGAGCTGTCGAACAATGGAGTCTGAAAGCAGTTGCATTTCAGAACCAGTGTGAAGAAACGCAAACACGCACACAAGCTCGATGGGAGGAACAATTCCGATTTGGGCCTGCAGAGTGAACGTAGACATGGAGCAATATGAATTTCTGCTCACAATGCAATATTATTTATTATTAGGTTAAAAAAAAAAACACGTGAATTAGCCTTTATCATGGTGATGTTTTATTAACGTGAGCATGACTCCTTCTTGTGACTGGCTACAAGTCAGTTCTTGGATCATTTAGGACGGGTGCCTTCAAATCGCAGTACATGGTCCGGACCAAGTCAAGGTCTCGTGCGGAACCACGGTCAATTGCTGTTAAATAAAAATTCATAATGTGTATCGGCACACCGCTGTTTCTTTCCCCCGCTGCTGACACAGACTGTGTACGTGATCACGAGACCATAATGAGCCAATCAAACCGTTTGCTTACCTGAAGAGAATTTTTGGGGGAATTGAAGACACATTATGACAAAACACAGAAAATGTCTTACTTTGTTGAACTTTTTTATTGTTCCAGGAATCAAGCTCATAACAGTTGTGTCTTGCACTGCGAGACCGTGGCTTTAATAGCAAACAAGAAAATTAAGCGGCACTTCCAATGAAACACCACGAAACATTCAACTTAACGGATCAACTCAACTTGGAGACTAGAACTCGCCAGATAAGCAAACTAGGAGCGCATTAGAGCAGAGCTCCATGACAGAATAATAAGCAAATGAACGTTTGCTTTTTGGAGCAACATAAGCTAATCAAATTCAACTAAATCCCTTTTTTTTTTAAGTGCATCTACCTGTGCTGATGTACTTGAAAGTAAGGCTTAATGTGCTTGTTCAGCGTTAATTAAAAATTAGGCCTGAGGTGCCTCTGCTGCTGCATTTCAAATGTTCGTCAGTCTTTCTTTTTTTAGTTGCAGGCATCAAAATACAATTTCTACTGAAATGTAGGCCTGAAGTGTTGGTACGAGCTTACTGGATGTTGAAGTTATTGTTGTTCTTTGTATTTAAATGTGAACTGTTTTAAGGGTTTAGGTATTTGTTTTAGAAACACTTTGTATTTCTGTGTTTTGAGGGATATATTTATTCATGTTTTTGCATTGTTGCCCTTTGGTAGAATCAAAATGCATTTATGGAACAGACCGGAAAACAAAACATCCTATTTTCAAAGCCACAACTAAATGTGAAAAAGAAAAAGAAACATATCATTTTGACTGAAACTCTGAGGTTCGGACCTTTGCCCTGAGAAAACCTGGAACCTTCCAAATTTGAAATTGACAATCAGATCTTCAAGATCCTCAATTTAGAAGCTCCAAAATGGTCCTGCTGAACAGGGATGTAACAAAAACGACAATATTGTGATACCGCAATATTAAAACTGCCACAATATATTGTAGTCGTCATGTCGCGATATTAAAAGCAGCACATCTGTTTAAAAAGTCAGGTTGATTTCCATTTGTGCAGTTTGAACACCCTCTGATGGCTAGTTTTTTAGAGCAGTTTAATTTTCACAAGGCATGTTTTGCCCTTCTATGTTTAAAATCCACGCTAATGGTGAGAAGAAGGGGAATGTAATATGCTTGGGAACCGAGTCAATAATGTGGAGGAATGTGTGCTTGCAAGTAAGTGCCTCAATATATTTTTTATATATAATATTTATAATATGTTTATATTTTTAATTGCTGTAATGTACAAACGCACAATATTGTGTGTGTTTTTAGTATGAGCTAAAAAAATTTTTAAATATTGTGACTTTTTTTTGTATTGCCAACCTCCCCACAATATCGTGATAATTATCGTATCGTGACCTTCATATCGTGATAATATTGTATCGTGATGTTTGGATATCGTTGCATGCCTACTGCTGAATAGACAATCGGTTGGATATTTTTTGTTCTTATTTCCAAAACGCTAAAAAGTTCTCGCCGCCGATACGCTAGTACTTTGCTCACTCGTTTGCACCTGCCAGTTTAGTCGCAACGCCCATAATCAGCAAAATTAATCTAAGGTTTTATAAATCACATTAAAAGCGCTACATTAATCTATTTGCACTTATGCTCCACCCACAACGGACAAAATGAACTGTGCAGCAATTTAGTGCATTTAGCAGAAACAATGCTGGTTGTGACCCGTTAATAGATCAGCTTGTTGTCATTTAGTGATGAAAAATAGAGTTTCTGCACGCAAACCTTTACTAAATCAGCCACCAAAACCTTTCACTTGACATTCATGGATCATCTCACTGGTCCATGGCAATACTGTACACAAAAATTGTAGTGGTCTTAGTGCAGTACCTAATACAGTACACCTTGTGAAAATGAAGGTTAATTCAGTTTACTACAATGTAGTTCTTTAATTCCTTTCTCTCTTTTAACCTTCAAGGAACAAACTTGCACTGGGAGGGATGATGTAGCTCTCAAAGCCGTTTCCAAGGTTACCACATGGAATGCGCACCTAGCTTTTACTTGTTGAGCTCCAGTCTTCCTGATGTGAGAGGGGAGAGTTTTACTCCCCATCTGAGAAGACCCTCATGCACCAGAAATCATCACCATTGGCAGGATGGTGAGAAAAGTAATCACCAAACTGAAGTGAGGTGAGAATATATCTTAAATTTAGAGGAAGCTCCTTAATATGCCTGGATACTATAATTAAACAAGATCTTTGGAATCCTAAGGTACACCGCAGTTGGACCAATCCATGTCTAATACACTGGAGGCCTAAAACAGTAAAAATAAAACAAATCATTAAGGAGGCTAAAGTGGAAATGTCTTCCCTGGCTCTCTTAGATTTGGAAATGTTTACATAATGCCATTTTAAATTGGTGCACGATGTGATTTGACATACATAAAGGCACCACCAAAAATGCAAATAAATAAGCATTGATAGCTGAAATATATGATAGGGTTGAATATACAGTTCCTGTATCTGAAGGGAAAGCAATGAAATATGAATCTGCATTGCCTGTCCAAGATAAAAATCCCTCTTCTGTGAGAAGAGACGTATTGTCCTTCAACTATTTGGCTTCAAATGCATCATCAGATTGTTAAATGTAAAATGAAAAGCTTCTGCTTCAAAGCCTGACAAGTATTTGAGTATATATCAACATATCTTAACTCTTATTATTTTTATTATATTACTATAGTACTAAATGGATGGATGTTTATAGAATATATCTTTTGAAATATGCAAAAAAAAATCTGCAATTTTTTTCTTTTCTCTCACACGTGTTGAAAATAAAGAATTCATTCATTCATGTTTGCCACAAATGAGTGACCACCTCTCTGGTTGAATGTTCAATTAAGCAGCAATAAATCCTTTATTTGTACCGTGAAGAGAGCCACTGAGTGCATGCAGGTTGCCTTCAACAGCTGCAATCAGTCGTGCAAGGCGTCAGTGCCTTGCTAGCTGACTCAAAAGTGGACTGCACTAATTGCAGAGCAGAGTTCAGGAGAAACAATTAGCTTTTCATTTTCTCTGAGTGGCTGTGAAAGACAAATTCCGAACATGCAATCAGTTCGCTCAAATTGGATTAACCAAATGAGAGATCGCAATCCAGAAAAATACTCGGATTAAATACTAGTGGTGTAACGAAAACCAATTAAAATCGCAAAATTGGTTTTGATTTAAAAGATTTGAGCGCATCAAACTGAACCGAATTGAATCATTTCACTTTAAAACCGTATCACATCACATGTCGACATGCACATTGAATCGTCTTCTATTGGAGAGATCTCCCCCCTAATATATATATATATATATACATTTGCAGCAACGGCAAGTTCATTCATATTAAAAAATGACAAGAAACCCATTGCATTATACCCCTTTGAACCGTACCATATCAAATTGAATCGTAATCACACTTCATCAGTCCTAATTGAATCGTTCCACTTTAAAATAACCCGTCCTTAAATCATATTGATGCCCATTTATCAAGATATGTATCAAATCGTCTTGTATTAGAGTTGCACACCCCCGTTTGTTTTTCCTTATTTGATTTCTAATCAAAACTATGATTTTTGTTTCACTATTTTGGTTTAGACATTGTGGCTAAATGGTGGGAGTAGAAAAACCAACAACAAGTGTAACACTTTATGAATTCATTGCAACCTGAAAAATGACGTTCAAGTCTTTTTGGGCTTCAAACAGATCAATCCAAAATGAAAGGTGTATAAAAAGTTAGCATGCCACTTTGGTGTGGCAGGAGCCCACTTGGGGGGGGGGGGGGCAGGGATGTGGGAGGGAATAATTTAGACCGCTTGAGTTTATTCATTTTTGAAAGATGACTCTAGGTCCTCGAGAGGAATGCAGCCAGGGTGTATAAGTGATATCTGCTCCATGGTTAATTCAGTGTGGTTTTCCAAGCACAAGGTCACTCTTTGTCGGGATCCGACAGAAGCCCATTCAGAAGAATGAGATGAGCTCTGAGAGCTTTCTAATTCTGAGGCCGTAGCTCTCGACTCATAATTATCTGGATGGCGCAGGCCTGCGTGACATTGTCAAGGAATACAAAGCTATAATCTCAGCCTGGTTATTCTGTAATGAATTAACGCCAGTGGCGGTGAAACCGTAATGCATCACAGGCACCAACAGATTTCATTTGAGAGAGTTATCAGCACGACCATCATGGGAATGACTCAAGCAATGTTGACTATTTAGAGAGAGATGACCTTTTTCCCCCAGTAAGGTCTGTGAGTCTGGTGAATAGTCAATCGCTGCAAATCGTACTACGGTGGCACCACCTGCAAGATATGATGATATTGTATTTTGAAACCGTAAAACGACCGCGTTTCCTCTGTTTATTGAAAAGTCCGAGTGTGTCCGAGTGTGTTTTTTAATCTTCGGTGATTCAAATTAAAACCGGCGAAGTGGATCTAATTTATGACTTTACACTTGATGGATAAAGCAAAAAGAGGTCAAGTGTATTTCATCATTCGAGTGGCGTTTCAGAGACTAGCATGAGCAAATGTTGGTCAATGCACATTGAAGCTCTGTTTGTGGTTTGCGTATTCCGTCAATATTGACGGAAGGTCCGTCAATGACCATTTTGTTGTTGATTAACGATTGACGGGAAAGCTAGAAAAAAAAATGACAAAGTATTGCTGAAAGTGGGTTTTTGTTTGTCATTGTAATCATCAATAACCGGGTCAGTAATAACGGATCTTGACGGAATGCCCAATTTGTTGACGACAGACGGATTGACGATTACAATGCAGTTCCGTTTGAAATATTGACGGATTGACGATGACGGAAGTGTGTCCTGACTGGTGACGATTGACGAATGATGGACGATCAAAAATCATTTACGCGCCCACAACTGGTTATGACAATATATAATGTGTTAACCGTATGTAAACATTTGACATTACCGAGGCACTGAAGCAAGAAATACAAATATTCAAGCTGTTTTTCAGCTGTTTCAACCTCACTCTGCACAAGTCCCCAATATGCAAAACGTGTTTCTCGGAGCTGATTCAAATTCGTGATCGTTGCAGTTACTGCAGCGTGTGTGCGTGTGAAGGATTGAGTGAAACATGAAGGATGACAGAGGGCTTGCAGAAGCATATTAGCAGCCCTGGTGGTTACTGAATAAAACACAAAAAGCTTTTAATTCTTTCCAGGGATTACTGTTAGTCATGGCTCCCTCATTAATTTCAACCATTAAATCAGGACATTTCATTATTCAAAGCCAGAGATGAGACCTCGGGATTAAGGCTGTGACAGCACTTGCGCAAATCAAATGTGTTGCACTCTGTGATCAACTAATAGAAAGCTGACTATATTTACAATATGGGTGACAGAGAGGAATAAACCAGACGTGCGTACCTTTGTAGTTGTGGATCCCTGAGGACCTTCGAACTTCTGCAACGGACAAAACATTCAATTTATAACAACACATTCACCGTGTCGTCCATCTTTATTATGCAGTTATACAATGGAAAGTACTGCACAGAACACATCCCCGCCTATGACATATGCAAGACGGGCTTCGAGCATACCAACACCTGTACGCTCAGTTCAACCGTAACAGATAAATACCCGCACACATTCTGCTACCGCAGTTAGACAGTTCTGGTTGAAGGTCACAAGAGAAGTAACACCTTCCAGCTTCCTTATCAGCCTTATCAGTATTTATTCTTATCGTTACAGCAAACATTACAAAAATATATAACCTGAAAATTTCATAAAAGACAATAATGTTTTTTTTTGTTTTTTTACCCATGTGTTCATCCTTTAAATAGACTCATGACAATCTGCCCGTGTGTATCCTGCGGGTGGTTTGGTGGCTCGTCCAGGGTGTCGGCCACCTCTTACCCAGGGACGGCTGGGGTGGTCTCCGGCTTGCCCATGACCCAAATTGGGATACGCGCTATGAAAAGTGGATGGAGGGATTATTTTGTTCTCTTTTTCTTGCTAACAAATGAAATACTCCAATGTGCCTGCTCAGCGTTGTTTTGCCCAACTCTATCCATTTCTTTATTTTGCATTGTCTCACAGTATATTGTTTTGTTCGTTTAATTAGTGGCTTTGCAATTGTTCCCTCCTGTCTCATACTGTTCCATGTTTATCCGATTGTCATGTAAAATGTGCTTAAATGTTTTTTGTTTTGTTTGTTTTTGCAGAATGTACATACTGTACAACTACTGCACTTCCTAAGTGCACTAGTGGAGGAGAGCAATGATATATAGAAATTGCTTTGCCAAACATACCGCTTTGATGTCCTATAAGTGGTGTTGAAAATAGATGGACGGATAATATTATATTTCGTTTTTCAAAGCACTATCAAATTTATTTTTTCCGTGTTCTTTTTATGCGTTCCAGAACAAAATACTCATTGCAAGAATTGGGGAAGCTGTATTTCCTTTATTGCCAGTGTCTCAGTTGTTTGGGTGAAGGCATTTTAATGCTGAAATAAAATACAGTATGATGACATCCACCAAACACGTCCGCGGAGTCTTCCTGCCACCAAAATTGCATTACGCTACCTGCGCCACAAGTTAGACCTGGTTTTACCGAGTGTAAAACCTAGTCTGCTTTTTGATGCGTTGGGGACGCAAAGCCGCGTTCACCGTTACATCCACGTCTACCAAATTGTCAAAAATGACAAGGCGCCCTATTTTTTATACCAAGCGAACGGGCACCTGTCTATGAAAATAGAGCATTTTAGCTCAGCATGTAGTTTACCAAGTCAACTCACTAAACCATGACTATATGCCTTTACTAAGCCTCTTCTAAAGGCACCATTGTGATGTATAATTCATCTGGAAAGATGTTCAGAGGACACCCCTCTTCTAATTAAGTTGTGTAAATGACAAGGTCATTAACAGTGTTCTTATGGTAATACTGGACACGGGCTGCAGGATCTGCTGACCTCAGTAGGCTGCCCAGCGGGGAACTGACGAGACTCCTAGTGTGTGTGCATTAGTAAGGGAAATGTTAAACAGCGGTACAGACGTATTAACATACACAGAAATGGCTAAGGAACGGGTTATGGAACCTTATGGATGACATGCAAAGTATTGGTTTGAGAAAATGGTTGTTTTCTATTAAAACTTACATGTATGTCATTATAGGAGAACATATAAACTATAAACAGGAAAGCTGGAGCACAGATTCCAACCCATGACCTAAGAACTGAAATGTAGATGTGATAACCACTCCAAATTGTACAATAGATAAAAAAAAAAAAAACAACGATAACAGCAAGTACATTTCCAAAGTAGGTGGGTGAACCCTGTTCAATGTTTGTTCTTCAAAATTGATTTCCATCTTGAATGGATGGTTGACTCTATAAACCTGCAGCTGTTCAGTATGTATACCTAATGCAATCGCTAGTAAAACAAGCAGACATCAGTGTGTTTCATGAGCCTGGGGCACTCTACTTACTAACTGCAGTGCCTCTACATTGTCTATTTTTTTTTTTTTTATTCCTGCCAGTTGTTAAAATATTGTCTACCTGCATAACAGAAATACATTTAAAAAAAGGGGGGAAAAAATCAAAGGCAAAGCTCATGGTGAACTTAGTAGACAGGTCAGCTCATCTGCATTCAAGCTATTAAAATATAAATGTTTAGTCAGGCCTGACGTGTGTAAAGTTTCATGAATATTCGTCCATGTTTATACCCTAAAAAAAAAAAAAAAGCTGCATTTTTCTCTGCAAACAGTGCATCGCCACGGGAACAGCCTTTGATGAAATAAAAAGCTTGCATTAACTTTTCATCTTTAAGATCTTTAGATGAAACATCTAGTTTGAAGCCGATGTAGGAGGAGTTTGATCAACCTCTATAAATAGAAGGCCAAAAATGGCGCCCAATTCCAAAACAAATGCAAAATGGCGGACTTCCTATTAGGCTTAGCATATGGCTATAAAAGATTTTTTTTTTTTAGGTCTTGTGCCATTACATACGCCTGCCAATTTTCACAGATCGAGGTGAAACTTACAACCGGGGATTTCTTTGTTAAATTTTTTTTTAGCCTGTTACATGCATATTAGTGATTATATAAAGTTAAAAGTAGAACATTGTTTGAATTGCTAACCCAACTTAATAATTATACAAACTGTTTCAAAAAGTAGCTCTGAATGTCACAAGCGTCAGTGACCACATGAAGCCCACGCTGAAATACTGATGATTACAGTCTTATTTCCCAAGTCTCGTTCCCTTGATATTTTCCCCCTCTCTGGCACCGGCCTCCTTGCTTTGAGAACTCGAAGGCACAAAGTTAAGTGGATGTAAGTCAACCTGCCAATGAATGTGTCCCGTAATTGCAGTACTTGTGCAGCAAATCAACACGACGTGCCCTGGAAAGGGCGGTCTGGAAAATCAAAGTAGCATCGTTGAGTCACATTGCTAAACACAAGGATTAACAAATGAGAGCTGAGGCTTCATGTCATTTATCTACTCATGCCAACACTTCAGGTCCGTTGGTTGCAAAACCCCACTCACATTTTTTCAACATATCATTCACTTTGTTCAGCTCTCACCTTTTTTTTTTTTTTTGCATGACAGAATACTTGAAACAAAGAGCGGCATTCTGTTGTCTGTATTTAAAGTGCTGTTTTCCATCCGAGACTTTCTTTGTGCAAAAATGGTGATATCCATTTTTCAAATTATTGACCAAGGTGTTGAAAATAGCTCCAAAAAATCTGATCATTTACTTTTTTTTAGTCCAAGACATACTGTCAAAATTGACCGTCTTGAATGGAACGACTGAAGGGAACAAGAGATTGTAACCATTCTTTCAATTGTTCATTCTTGGACGAACTAACAGCTGTTAGAAAACGGCACTTGTTTGTTTACATTCAACCGTAAGCTATAAGAGCTACTGTATATCATTTATTTATTTATTTATGTATTTGTGTGTTTATTATTTTCCCCTTTTTGTCATCTCAGCATAGGACTCGGCCCTACTTTTTTTTTGTGTTTTATTTGTTTTTATTGCGTTAACGTCAACTTGTTTTAAATTGTTTTATGTTGCATTGTTTTGCGTTTTATGTTTGTGCAGCACTTTGATTCAGTTGGGGGTTGCTTTTTATTTTTATTTTTATTTTTTTTACATGCTCAATAAATAACATTGCCTGGAATTGAGTTGAGTTACTGGAATTGCTGCCATAGCCAGCCTATTCCCAGTTTCCCTTGTGAAGAGAGATGCTCTATGAGGCACAACACAAAGAAACTCGTAAATGAATGAAACTCATAGTTACAACTATGCCATTTAAAATCAAAACAATTGCTTTCCCCACTTGTGGCACTTAAGGGTTTAGAAAGTACACTGCAGATTTTCTCCTTAAAAGTACGTTTTTATCTCGACATCATTCATGTTTAGGATCACCTTCACGTCAGGATGCAACATCATATTTCAAACTTGGTGTCATATCTGAAGTACCATTGTCGCCGGCTGGCGTTGAAGTCCTATTTATCACTTTGCTCATCATTGGCGTGCTAAGTCAAGATGAGTGCTATCAGAGGAGAAACAAAAGGTGTTGTGTTATTGTCCATCAAGCTTTGGCGCTCCACCTAACAGCACACGTGGGTGTTTGCCTTTATGAAGTGACTTTTATAAGTGGCCAAGAAACTATTACGGGTTCGGCAACCTGGATAAAGATTTTCTAGTAAATTGTAACGTGGGGGCCCTTCAAATAAATGTTGATCCAAATAAGTCTTCCGTAATTTGTTCTTTTTAAACATCGATGTCTATTTAGTTTGAGCCGTTTTGTCTTTTTGTCATTTTCTGTTGTGCAGCATTTATAGCCAACAAGGAAACAAGCAGCTCATTTGTTTCTTGAGTCCCAAAAAAAAAAAAAAAAAAAAAAAAAAAAAAACATATACTCTTCGGACACTTAATTAGGTACACCTGCCCAGTCAAATGAGATTTAACAAAAGGTAAAGGCAATGGGAAATAATACGTAATATTTATTGATACTAACAGAGAAGTATTGATGTGTGAATACAGCAAAAGAACTTTGGGGTGAACCAAATCAATTGGCCCAAGAGGGGGGGCTTGGTACTATGCAATACAAGTCTAAATTTGACATATATTGCACATTTACCATTTTATTATGACATAATAATAATAATAATAATAATTTACTTGAGTGACTGACGCCCTAATAAGTGCATAGTTTGCACCCAGCTGAGGCACAAAAGGAACACCAGCAAAGACTGTGCTAAAAAGAGATAATAATAATAATAATAATAATGATAATAATAATAATAATAATAGCATTATGCTGCAATTGTTGCACTGTAATTTGGGTTTGTCCAGTACACTTCCTTAACTAAAATGAGAAGGGATGTGAAGGAAGAAAAATCACCCAAAAGTTTTTAATTGGGTTAAGAAATGCAAAAAAGATTGGGATTCTTGCTCATGACAGAAAGTTACGGGAAGTGTAACGTAGAGAAGCACAATTAAAGTCACAGAAGTACACCAACGAGAACTAACATGAAGCATACTTCAACACAGGGATTCTTATTTTCGTGATGCTGTAATAACAATTACTCGTATAAAAGGAATTCCTTTTTTTTACTTGTTTTTTAATCTGCAAACCATTGTTGCTTTAATGAAAGGGCATCTTTAAATTGAGTAAATCTTGACTTCATTATAATATACATGATTGTCACTGCAGTAGCTCTGTCTTCTATAAATTGCATCTTCTCTCTTCTTGCACATTAGCAAGCAAGGAATTGTTTGCTGACCATGATTAATTTAGAATACACATGCTGTTCATCATCCCCCTCTTAGAGCACACATTTCTTTTCTGTATCGACAGCATGTCTATTCTCTCGATCATAACTGGCTTCAACATGACGGGCAGTCAGAAACATCTCATGCAGCTGATAATTCATCTTTATTATTTTGGACAACAAAATCAGTCACAGGGTTACTGATGTAAATTTTTATATATTTTTTTGGGGTGTGGTAATCTATCTTTTCCAAAAATTGATTGCCAATTCGGCTAATTGTTGCCTTCTGAGAGGCACAACTGGTAAGACTCAAGGTCAACTGATATTATCTCATTCACTGCCATTGACGGCTACAGACGTCAAAAATTCATTTGAACTATTTATATTAGTTTAACATGTTTTCCACTTTTATTAACAAGAGTATGAAAACCTATATTTTTTTGTTGTTCATATAGAACAAATATAAAATGTGTGATTAATTGTGAGTTAACTAGCAAAGTCATGCGATTAATTACGATTAAAAAAAATTCATTGCGATTAACATTTGTAATTGTAATTAATCACATGACTAGTTAACTCACGATTAATCACACATTTTATATCTGTATTTCTATTTTTTAAAAATCTAGGTTTTCATACTCTTGTTAACAAAAGTGGAAAAAAATGTAAACTAATAAAAATAGTTCAAATGAATTTTTGATGTCTATAGCCGTCAATGGCAGTGAATGAGTTAATGTCGGCATGTTCCCAAAACAATCGTTATCTGGACTTTCTCCTGGAAGGGATGCTGCCGGACGCTTATCCGTCACCTCGCCCCTCCCATCCTGTGTCCATGGACTGAAGGCTGTCTCCACGGCAACGAGACATTATGCTTGTCAACTGAGACACTGTTCCTGATACTGTATAACGTAACATTTCAGCTCAGTGCGTTCGAGAGAACAGGCGAGAGGCGAATACGTACAACCACGCCAAAGCTGGGGATTTGACAAAAGCTAATCGTTTATTCTCACAAAAAGAACAATAATAGAACATCTGCATGGAACCAACCACACTTCACATAGCGTCACAAAAAGAAATTGAGTCGAGTCGGCCAGGAAAAAAATTAACGAAGCTTCAGCAACAGCATCAGCCAGGTTCCGTCAATTCCTCCTATTCCATCCTCCCATGTCTCCTACATATATACAAGTTTTGAGATTTGGTGTAATGTCGGTATGCATGCACTGCAGGTGTGAGGGTGGGGGGGGGGGGTCCCCCCCCCCTTCCCCCCAGGCTTCTACTATGCTCACCTTTAGTTGTTTTTTTTCCCTCCATCCCGTCTTTCCCTTCTTATCTAAGATCTCGGGGTGCTTTTTAGCAGATACCGACAGACGATTCCATCCTTTCTCCCTCTGTTGAACATTGTTTTTCATGTTCTTTGGACAGGTTGAGCCTTTTAAGTCAATGTTGTTGCTCTGACAATAAAGATCCATTCCAGAAATAAACAGCCACAATGTTTCCTAAACTAACATTAAACTGTCTAAAGTAAAACCGAATAAAAAATGTATTGAAAATAAACTAATGAAAATCAGCCAAAGGTTTTGAAATATGGTCAGATTAATGACTGCAGCGGCAAACGCTTGCTATTCTGTCCCATAGAGTGACAGCAGTGGATTAATAGATCATATTCCTTTCTGCGTTTGAGTTATTGCTCCAACACAGTACAGGATTGCAACAAGCATGTCTCATTCTTATTTAAATGTGACAGATGAAAAAGCCTTGGAGGAATCAACTGCCTTCATCCCAACATCCAAGATGCTCTGCGTTCTCTTCCGAATTTCCCTCCCATGCATATCGCCTACAACCCTATCAAACAATATAAATAATATATGAGAAGTAAACTCAGTTTGTTACTGTCATGGATATCTAGAGAGCAGAGCATTTTGTCTCTGTTTTCTCCTTTTCCGCAGGCTATAACAAGAACACTTGTCACTGTTCCTTGGGGATTTCCTTTAGTTGTGCATGTGCAATGTTCACGGGGATTTTTTATTTTTTTTTACTGCAGAAGCATAAGTGTAACAGCATAATGTATGCATAAAGTATGCATATGAGTATTGAAAGACATTTTTGGACTCCCGCATTTACAATTTCTTGGAAGCAAGGTGTAGTATTCTTGTGGAACTTTCCAACTCGCACTGCAAAATAAGAGTTGGTAGTTGTTGGCTACGGAGGACCAAAAGTGCCAAAATTAAATACATAAATACACCATTAAATAATTTAATAAATGTGTCATAAATTAATTAAATATACACAGTGACCATGAGATAATGAATTAAATAGAGAAATAATTCTATATATTTACAAATAATCATAGGTAATTTAATTAATTAATGACACATTTAATAACACATTGATTGATTCAATTCCATATTTAATTAATAAATGAAACATTGAATTAATTAATGACACATTTATTTAATTATTTAATGGTGTATTCATTTATTTAATTTTGGCACTTTTGGTTTTCTATAGTTGGCAAGTGCAACATGCTGTCACTTCTAGTCGGTCCTTTAATTCACACTGCCTGCTCAGAGTCATGAGACATGTACAGTATCGTAAATTGGCTTGTCGTGGTTTCCTTGGCTTCCTCCCGTCTCCCATATCCTAAAACATAAATCTTAGATGAATTCAAGTGTGAACGTGAGCCTTAATGGTTGTTTGTCTACAGAGTACGTGTCCTGCGATTGGCTGGCAATCAGTCCTCATCCAAGTCAGCTGGCAAAACCTCAAACCAAGCAAACCTCTCATGTAATCCTTACATTACTGTTAATGTGAAAATGACAATGTTGCTTAAGTCTTGATGTTGTAGCGCACGATAGTTATTTTGTGTTAAGAACGTAATGAAAAATGTGCTTTTACAGATTAATACACATCAAGTGCCGTCTAAAATTCGGATCCAATTTTGGCCTCCATCAGCTAGTTAACAATTGCATGCCATTTATTCATCCACCCCTCCATCTATTTTCTATGCCACTTGTTCTTTTTGGAGTCATGGTAAACTGTCGTACCGGCTGCGTGAGACCGAGATGCTCATGAAGCCCACCACACCTCACCGCCGCCACTCAAAAGATTGCTATTTGTGAAAAACTAAACAGTAATTAAGATCCATCTGCAACAAAGCTATTATATTATTTATGCTTATTGTTAGCCCCATCAATGGCGTTTTCCATTAGGTGTTAGCATTAAGCTATTGAGAGCATTCCAAAGGCAAAGTTGTTTTAAATTATTTTTGTTTTATGTTCAGTTTAACCGTAAACTTCAACAGGCAGTAGCAATAAACAGCTTTAAACCTTTTTTTTGGGGGGGGGGGGAGAGAAGAATTGTACTGCCAATATGATGCAAAATACCACAAAGCAAGGAGCTTTATTGCCAATTTTCATCTCACTTCTCGACCAAGATGAAACGTTTGGTACGTGTAGCAGAATTCTCTCCTCATTTGCGTGAAGATGGGGGAGTATATATGGAGAAATGTGAAAATAAGTTCTGTCTTCTCAATGAGTATTCCACTCACAGCTCCCTGACCTTGAGGTGAGCTTATTCCTGACCAGTGTGCCGAGCTGAATGAATTACAATATCCACCTATCGGCCCAGTCCTAGCTTGTGTCCTGACCAAACAACAGCGGGCCTCACACAGCGTCTCCTGAGACCGCAGGCGGGGGCTTTTCACCGCATTATCATCTGCCCACTCAAGTATGAATTCCCGGCCAGTCAGGAACAGTTGGATCCGGAATACAAAGCACAGATCATAGAGCAAGATGGTGGTAACTACACTGGAAAATACACTTCTCGAGTCAATCTTCTGTCAAGATGATTTCAAAATGGACTCATCTCTGGAAGTATTGAATCTGTGAGGCAATCCGTTTTTTTTTTGTTTGTTTTTTATGTAGAAATCAAAGGATGGATATGAAATAATAGATGAAGATGAATTGTATCTAATCAACTATTTTTCCAGTAATAGTATTGGAACATGTCTATGCTCAGGCTCAGATTTGGATTTTACTCATGAATACTTTAGATTATTATTTGCATATTTATCATACATACATGTTAAAGTTGTTGCCAACATTAAAAAAAAAAAGATGGAAATCAATCATCCATTACACAAATATTGTCCGGAGCCAACATTGCCATTTGAAATGATGCCTTGAAGAAGAAAGAAACTACTGGAATACTAAGTAACAGCTGTGGAAAGGGTAGATGAAGGAAAACATTTTTTTTTTTTTAAAGAAGAAGTGTTGGTGACATCAGCAACAACGTCTAGAGGGAAGGAGTGAAGGTAACACAATCTGTTTTAAGTTTCATGGTACAAGACGAAGATTTATCTTCATCAGTGGGTCACATGATGTTAATGGGAGCCCAGAGGATCATCACAATCTATTTGTTAATTTAATTGTTAATTAAAGCACAACACCCTGACAGCAAGATACAAGGTTAGGGTTTCAAACTAAGGTTTGGGTTTCAAATTAAACTAGGAGTTAGAGAATCAACATTCAAGTTTAAAATTAGGGTTAGGGTTTCCAAGTAATTTGGTTAGGGTTTCAAAACGTGGTTTTAAACTAGATTTAGGGTTTCAAACTTGGGTGTTAGCGTTTCAAAGTCGGGTTTTAAACTTAAGGTTAGGATTTCAAAGTAGGGTTTCAAAATCAGGTTAGTGTTTCAAAGTAGGGTTTTAAACTATGATTAGGGTTTCAGAGTAGAAATTCTAACTCAGGTTAGGGTTTTCAAACTCTGTTTAGGGTTTGAAACTATGGGTAGGGTTGGGGTCAACTGCCAACGGCTCAAGCACTCCTGGGATGCTTGTGAGGATAAGTGCCACACAGAATGGATGGATTGTTGTTTATAGTGCATGTTTTTGTTCGATTAAAAGTGACATCATTAGCTTGTACAAGCCGAACGTCAGAAAATAATGCAAAAAATTTAAGGTTGTTGCATGTGATTTGGGTTTTACTTTTCAATAACATTCTGAAACTAAATGGTAGTTACCAAAACTTTTGTCGTTCTATGGGTGCAACACAATACGTATATATGATAATGTTCACCATGAAGTAAAGGCAAACACGAGAAAATCCACCCACCCTTGCACCCGTGTCCTCTCATAGTCACACATAGAATTGCAGTGCTGCAGGGGTTCGACCGCTTGAATTTGCAACGTGCATAAATTGACTTCACAGTCCCTGTCTTCATTGGCCTCGGTGGCACATGACATCGGGGGCCAGTGGAGGCGAGAGGAAAAGCAAATGAGCCTGACATGGAGCAACAGCATCGCGCTAATGAATTCACTTCTTGTCGCATATTTTTATGCGTTTTATCGAAAACATTTGTCTGAGTCATTGACATTGTGTGTTCACCGGGTTGGTCTAAGTTTAGCGTGGTTACAGCTGTGAAATATACTTTACATCAAGAAAGAGACGGATTAGTGAAAAAGTATTTCCGGAAGCGCGTTCACTGTCTTCATCACTGTATTTCATATTTTCCGTTTCAACTCTCCTGAATGATCACATACCTGTATTGTCTAAGTGTCCTTGAAGGTAGTATTGAGAATATTCTCTATTTTCATGCACTTTAACGTTATTGCCTGGTAAAAGCTTTACTAATTACGCCAAGGCAAATGTTTTGTTGACTTGTTCTCTTGGTCTTTTTGGATCTGATGAGATGGTTGACAAGAAAATACAGAGAGTTTTCTTTAATCTCAGTGTGCCCTTCCAGTAAAATAAAATGACTTGAATGTGATTTTAGTTAATGAGGTTAATGGCTCATTTCACAGAAGAAGAAAAAAAAAAATCAGCCAGCTATTATCATTAAAGCTCACCATCTATCCAGTCACACACGCAGTTAAGTTTAATGCCAAAATGCTCTTTGTGCCATAAGCAAAGAGAGCAGCACAGTACATAAAGCAGCATGTAATCGATTAAGGGACATTGTCAGATATTTAAGCTAACCGTGTCCTAACTCACATGTTGTGTCAAATGCCGATGCGACTATTTAAAAGCTGTTCAGCGTGATGTTTTTCCATTTTGGTTCAATGACCTCTCAGGGTGCTACGGGAGCATGGAATTGCACATGTGGAGTAAATACATTTAAATCTATTTGCAAGTACGTTCGGACATACATTTGTATTTGTAAGCCATTATTAAAAAAAAAAATAAAAAATAAAAAAAGCCAGTTTAAAAAAACGGTGAGGTTAGCAATTGGCCTAACAGTAAGCATTCTTTATTCGTGATTTATATTATTTATTATTGTTATTATGTCTGATTTCTGTTCATCGTTTTTCCCATAATGGCCCATGGTGTATTGCATATACCTTGTAAGTTTAAACGTATTTGCAAGTAAGTATAAACGCATTTTAAATATGTTCAATCGTACTTTTATATACGTTCAAACGTATTTATGCGGAAGTCAATATCCCATGGCACGTGGAGCTAACATTTCTAACTGGCAAATACGTTGAAACGTGTTTGTAAATGCATCTAAATACATTTAAATACATTCAAAATATGTGTTTGAACACACTTGCAAATATGTTCAAATGTATTTGCCAATTTCCAGTCAAAACTGTTTACGCCACGTTGGCAGTTTCACGTTTCCATAGGGTGCCATTTGCGTTATGTAGAAAATGTGATGTTTCTCCTGGCGATGTGGCGTGAACAAATTTGAGTTGAGTGCTTAAGAAGCAGGAAGCCGAGCAGACAGAATGACAAAAAAAAGTTTAGTAAAAGACAAGAAAGCGAATGAAGAAATTGTGATGGGTACCACGCTTCGTCTGCATTACAATGCGGCACAATCGTTGTGGCGTCCCGATTATTATGCAATATCACTCTCTCCTCCTCTACTTCCATCTGTCTCTCTCTCCGCTTTCATTCCATCTGTGTATCCCCGCATGCCTTTTCCCCCCATAACTCGTCCCTCGCACCTCAGCGCACATACTTGGGTTTGCCTTATCTCGAGTCCCAGACAAGGCTCCCTGTTTGAGCTGTCATTATAATCACTTTGAATGGCCTCGCTTCATGGCGGACGAGGAGAGACACGCTGTGCCCAATCACACAACACTTTCTCCCTGCCCAATAGATGCATGTCATATTTCATTCCGGCTAAGGTAAAATGTATTGAGGGATTTGAATCCAAAATCCTTCAGCGGCTGATCGTGGCTGCGGGAGTTTTCCATGAAAAATACTCTGAGACAGGACTGGTTTTAGAATATGGCTGCCCTGAGTTCGACTGACATTAATATATTCCTTTTGCCCAAAGGGCGCTGTTTGCCTGCTAAGACGTTGATTGAGCTTGTGCATTCAGTGTACTATTGGTTGGGAGTGAATTCGTTACAAACCCGAGATCAGGTCCGGTTAAAGTTTTAAAGTTACAAATAAGCTTTGTGCAAAAGCAGAATCTGTTGGGATTTTTTCCGTAACCTTCAGTGATCTAAAATTTTGTGAACCACCATAATGTTATATAATCTAAAGTGCACTCACTTTTATTATCATATTTAATGGTGTCAGTTTTTATGTACCGGTAATACTCCTACAAGAAAATGAAGCCATAACAATGTCTCTTTCTTTTGGGGTTGAAGGATAGAATTACAGATAAAATGCTGCAGACAGAGGTAAAAAAAAAAACTTTGGGCACGTAACGCCGATGACCGCACGACCTTAATTTTGAGTCCTGCAGTAAATGGGTACGGTACGGAAGTGTGTGGGGTAAACATTTTTGATTTGCAAATACATTCGAACATACTTATAAATACGCTTAGTGTATTTCAAATGCGCTTGCAAATACGGTTTAACGTATTTAAACAGGTTTGAGCGTATTTGCAAGTACATTTGAACGTACTTGTAAGCTACATGCTAAAAACCTTTTTTTCCCATAATGCCACGGGGTATTAACTTAAAGGTGTATTGAAAGATTTTCTCGTAAAAAAAATAAGCCAAACGTCTGTCACGTTAAAAAAAGACCATCTTACCAGCGCTCCTGCTCATCCTGGGGAAACGCCTCTTAAAATGTCGCTAACGTGCGAGCTCATCTTCATCTTTATTAGTCTCTTTAATCTCCGCAGCCGCCCTCGCTTCAAAGTATGCGGCGAGCTCGGTGGAGCTACAACGATGAATGGCTGAATCCGAAGCTCAGCGGCTACAGGCTACAAACACTTGAAGTGTGCATCGGCAGCTAGGAACGAGCACGCACGACGTCGTTTAACAAAAGTGCTATTTTTTTTAGCATTAGGCCTACATTATACCAATATGTTCAAAAATAAAAAGTAAATACAAATTATTTATAGTGCATTTCCATTCTACATTTTTTCCCGTGATAAGAAAAAAATGGTTTTAACATTTAGCCTACAAGTACGTTGGAATGTATATGCAAACTCGTTGGAACGAGGGGGGGGGGGGGGGGGGGTCAAACATATTTACTAGCAATTCTGCGCTCCCACAGATGAGGGCAAAGCAGTACATAACCTCAAAGAGAAATTAAGGGGGAAAGTAGGGTCGGCACACACAACACATATCAAAGGCATTACTTGACAAATACACCAATATATCGATTTCCCCATTATAGATTTAAATGCAAGTAAATCTTGGTAATGGAAAACTACCCAGACATGCATGATGGTTTGGCTGAGTGCACCTTCTGTGTGTTCATCTGCTATAAGAAGCACACTGCCTCCTCCTACTCCTCCTCCTCCTCCTCCTCCTCCTCCTCCTCCTCCTCCTCCTCTACCAAACCGGGTGATGGAGATGAGCTGAATCGATGCTGTCTGAAAGTAAGCTCTTATTATTAAGTCATCAGCAGGTAATAAAGGTTAAATATAGCACTAAACGGATGGAGGGGATGTGGCTTAGTGGCCGCGGCCACGAAGGAGATTATGTGTCTGAGTTAGTATCATCACACTTAACACCAATTCTAATAAAACTACAAAGGTGACACATTGCACACAGTCTGGTGGATTTAGTGTGGGAGCAAGCATGAAGAGGAATCCAAGCCTATCTACATCCCTTTTACTTACAACATAGACCAGCATTAGTGAACTTACACTGAACTTTAATTAGCATTAGGGCTACACTCGAGAGCGCCGCCACTGAGCAGACTAATTCACCGGCAAGTGCACAACGGAGGGTACGTGTGCATCGCGCATGACGTTAGGTAAACACTCACTACCCGTCCAACGTCCTGACTGGCTGTATGACTGTAACGCAGATCTTTAATTTGAGAAATTTGAAAAAATTCCCTTTCATATAAATCTGTTTATATGGATGGCTCAAGTGGGTAACACCACTGACTTTGACACAAGGGGACTGGGGTTCAAATACCGGTCAGTGCAGTAACATCCAGGGAAGACCCATCTCGCTATAAACCAAAGCCTCAGATGAGCAATTCAAATAATGGATGTCTATAGACTTGTCATTGAGAATACGTCCATCCATCCATCCTCGGAACCGCTCATCGTAAATGACAATCTACGGAAAACATGCCCGCAAATTTACAGTGCTGCGGTAACAAATGATTATTATTTTTAATAGTTGAAAGAAATGCTAATTGAAGGCTCAGAGGTCTGGAGCTTAAAGCAAACATGGTGAAGCAACATTTAGCTGTTATGCTGCATGCAAATGGTATAAGCTGCCAAAAGAAGTGATGTCAGACCCAAGTTTAAATCCCCCCAAAAAATTGCTTTTTACCCACTATACCTATGATTAAGGTTTTTCAGAGCTTTTTTTTTTAAAGTCATTTTTATCTAAATCTTGTTTTTGCATGGGCTCTCAGTAATTTTAGTAAACTGCTTCTTTTTTCTTTACATTGCTTTACCTCTTTTGTTTTTAAAAATGCTTTTGAATGCTGTATTTTTGTTATGCGAAGCACACCGAGTTACCTTGGGTATGAAATGTGCTATAAAACACTGCCTTGCCTTGCCTTGAAATATTTTTCTGTCTTGACTTGCACAGCATCTCTCATTTCTACACCTGCTACTTCCCAAAGGTTGACCTTGGCTGCAGAATTTTGTGTTCTGTTTTTTTTTGTTGCTGTTGTTGTGTTGTCTGAACAACAGGTGTTTGCTCTGCCATTTCAGGCAGCTCCTGAAACTCACAAAATGCTGTCCAAATGTTGTCCCATTGAATTGCAAACGACCACATTTGCAGTTGTATGCGCTTCAAAAAGGACAATTTCCAAATGATATTGTTTTATATTAGCTGACCAGCCTCTTATCAGAAATAAAATGCATTTGACACCTTTTTCTTGCTTAAGAGTCAGAATAAAAGGCTCTGACAGACGCCAGCTCGAGACATATTGTACATCGGAATAACACGGCTGTAAAGGCCAAACACAATTTGTTCAAAACTATCCATATTTCCAGTTTTCATTAAAAACAAGACAAGATTGACAAGAGCTACAAGGAAATATGTGCTCAGCAACAGCTTTCACATGGCCTCCGAAGTGAACTATTCTCAACCCCCATGAAGAAACGCTTTAATTGACTGTCATGTACTGAAATAAGGTCTACCTTGACAATAAGTGTATTTCTTCTTTTTCATGTAACTGACTGATCTATTTAGGATATGTAATGAGTAAAATGGCACCCCCGTTTTTAAGGTTAATTTCAGTGTCAGACACAAGGTCGGGACTTCGGGGATGGACCCCATAACTAAGCATCCCTGGAGAAGCTTGATTTTCATAATAGCCCATTCATCAGTTGCAATTTGCAAAGCTAATCTTCCTATTCATTCCTGCGAGGGGGGTGCCGGGGGTGTGGGGGGAGGGGGGTGAACCTGGCCATTTTACACTAATGAACCAAGTCATTTGAATTATAATGCTAGATTGAGAGTTCAAATTAAGGTGGCAGTTCAGGGAACCCGGGACCCTTCCACGAAGGCAACAATGCACATGGTTGCTCAGCCCAACACAATATAATTTAAAATAACATGATCAAATGTTATTAAACGAATCAATTATCTAAAGTTCCACTTGAGGGTGGGAAATACCAACTTTAACTGTGACATAAGACACCTTAATACAGGATACAAGCAGACGTGAATACAATATACCATATTCCATTTTGTTTGTCACTCAGCTGGCCTTTGAGTCAATCAGAAATGTGACTGAGATCAATAGAAGGACGACATACAGAATGAACACACAAAATGTGTGTTTTTATGCCTCGCACGTATTGATGTTTGTGTTTGAAGACGCGCTACTTACTGCAGGTGTTCAATTAACACGCATGAGACAGTATAGAGTAGCATAGGTTTATTGTATTGAACCAAGTTATGGATTGACCTTCCATAGTTTTACTGGCATATTTTGTGCTTTGAATAGTGCACCCTTATTGCAAAAAATAGATAATCAATGATTATGGACTTACAGCAATGCACATAGAATGTGCCTCAAATGTGTCCTCGCTATTAGAATCTTGTTGATATTAGTTTTTAAATTAAAAAAACAGTTGGAATCCATCGAGGGCTTTCTTTTTCATATCCATGAATGAGCGAGTGTTTCTGTTGGATGGAGTCTTTCATGGCGGTCGTGACTTCTGGATGACGGCCTCTCGAGCGCATTAAATGTTGTAGATAAGTACCATCCTGTCTATGGTGGCCCTGCAGATGGGGCATTTCTTCGGCTCCGAGAGCGCCTCGTAGCACACCGTGCACGTGCACACGTGACCGCATCCGAGAAAGACACAGGAGCGCTCGTGGCTCAGGCAGACGGTGCATCTACTAGCCTGGACGCTGCTTCTGAATGATGTCTGCTCCCCCCTGCAAGTATTCTTCCCATGCTCCTCGAACTCCTGAGCATAATCATATTTTTGCAAAATTTCAATTTTGGCCTTCCATTCAGCAATCGCCGTCTCCATTGCGTGCGTTTCTTTCCGAGCCTTGATTGTAGCTTCGATCCTTTTTCGCTCGGCTTCAAACTCGGCTTCCTCTCTGTCGATTGCCAACTTCTCATTTAAAGCTGCGGATTTTGCCTGCAATGACGCACGCTCCAATTCAGCCTTAAGTCTGATTGATGACGTTGAAGACTTCCACTGTGCGCTTCCGCCTTGTGATCCGGTAGCACTTTGACATTTAGCACTCGGTCTGGATGATGCAGACTTGAAGTGTTCTTTGTCATAATTGTCTCCCTTGTCAGATCGTTTCTTCACCTCTTTCATCCATTCCTCACATTTCCAGAAGAAGTTGTTCATGACTTTATTTTTCGGATAAAACCAACGGATTTGGTTATTCCTAAATTCCTCTTTAGTCATAAACTGCTGCAAACCGTTATTCAAGTCGCGAAAGTCTTGTTTCAGAGCAACAAAATCGATGCGCGATTTAGTTTTTACGGCGTCGACATTTGCGTCATCCTCCATTAACTGCTCAATTTGCTTCTCCATTGTTGTAATCTGGGAGAGTTTGTTGGTACGAGCCCGGAGGAGGTCGCTCATCTGTTGTCCTGAAATTGATACCGCGACAGCCTTCCCTTTCTTGAACATCTGTGTTTCTCTGTCCTTTTCACACTTTGCATCCATTAGAGAAGATGTCAGGCGCTGTCCATCCAAAAGACAGCCAAGTTGCACTTGTTGCAATTCAGCCAAACTACTGAATTACTACTAACGGTGCCTGCTAATACCCAAAAACGAGCTTAGTAGTTTACCATAAGTAGCACATCAACATGTGACTGAGATGTTTGTCTTTCCATCTCGTCGAGGCTAAGCGTCTTCCGTCAGTCAGGCCGATGTTAAATCCATAATTCGGTGAACTGATTGAAGTAGCGCCTTTGTCTTTATCCGTTCATTATGAAACCACAAGAACTCTCAATAGCGTTGAGCAATCGACTGGACCAAGAACATCGTGGTACGAAATCTGCATTATATCCATAGGATGTTAGGAAATAAAAAAAAAAGATTTCTAAAAGTTTCCAAAGAATTTCACATAATCTCAGCGGAGTGGGCTGGATTGCTCCACTAGTAGTCGTAGAGGAGAACAAAAAAGTCGAACCCCACCCCAAAAAAAATAAAAATGGCTGCACTTTGCCTCTTGACTCAACAGTGTGCAATGATTTCAATGATGTACATCTGTGAATTTACAGATAAAAGATGATGTATAATGAGTTTTGATGAGGTATGATGAGGTCGAATGATGTATACAGAGTAAAAAAAAAGGCACCACAAACGAGTGAGGTGAGAATAAAACAACGTACAAAGCTAAAAAGTCAAATGACAATTTCTTACTTTTTCTTTCTACCTGAACATAAATTATTCAAAGTTAATCACAAAAACATACATGAAATGAATTTTAGCTGCAATCATACATTTAGCAGTCAGTGACGTTAGCAAGTTATGAAAGCTGACATTTATTAGCCGCGAAATTGTGGCGAAACAACATCACATCCTACGAGAGCACTGACAATGTATATGATAGATACTCACGCGTAATAAAAGTGATTGAAATCTCGCATCCTTGTCGTGAGCTGTAGTCAGTGACGCAGAAGAATGGGCGGGGCGTAGTCGAAGAACAAAATGTCTACTCTCACGTTGCCTTGTTGAATGCATAGCAAGCATATTGGTTTTGCATTTGTCGTAATCTGGTATAAGGCAAAACTGATGTCCATTCACTTTCAATTGGTCCACCTTGCGTATTCCTGGGATGGAATTGCTCTTCAAAACAACCCTTTGGATGACAAGTGGCGCACAAAATGTGCATTCTCTGTCTTATTCAAGGAAGTGGTGAACAGAGCGCGGGGTTGAGTGTAAGGGGTGCGCGAAGGTACAAAAAATAGGAATGGGAGAATCACGCACATTTGGCGTGAGTGCATTAAGGTGAAAATGTTCTCTGACTGGCTGAATTAAGGTTTGGCAGGCTTGCCGATTAAGGATGACTGATATGCAGCATATAAAGAAAGAGATAGATGATTATTATTATTCTCATTATAATTACCCTATTTATTATAGCCTACAGCTGCTCACTGCATTTTTTTTTTTTTAAAGAAGAAGTTTCATTAAAGCCACTTGTAATGACTCTCCCTGCCTGTCAATGAATGCCTATTACTCAGGTTAAATAAAGCATTGCCAAACAGCGATGGAACATCCTTGAGCAGACAAGTAGCTATTGGTTTCAACAACAAAAAATTGAAAAGTTCAAGACGAAAACATGGAAGCCAGCACTAAAAGACTGATGGGACACAAACTGTCCAAGTGTACATCAGTCTTTGCAGTTTCCTCCAAGGCTACCTTGCTCAAGGACAGATTGGCGCCCGTTGACAGCAGGAGGTGCTTCATTTTATCTGCCAGGGTGACAATTCTATCCTGCTTGTGTATTTCAAAGATGCCTCAGAATGTCGGCCATATGGACTCTTAGTATCAGGATTGGTTTGTGGTGCAGGTTCATTCATAATTGCGGATTAAGATTTACACTACATGGTTAAAATGCATGGAAAGAGATTTGTCTCGAAATCATTCATACAAACACAGACGCAATTTTCACGTTCTTCACATCCTCAAATATTTTTGTGAAGCAAGCAGGATCAAGTCAAAAGTAAAAAACCAACATTTGCCCGAGCTTAAAATACTAGATTTATTTTCCGGTACTTTGATAATATAATAATAATAATAATAACATTTAAATCACAATGAAACAAAAATCTCTTAATTTGTCGAGATTTTTAGTATTTAGTATACAATGAGCAAGAATGCCCCATCGAGCAATTTGTTAAACAAACATGTTTACAAACACAAATGATTGTCTCACACACCTGGAAACACTGAAACTAATAAACAGACCGAGTAAACGAGGCAAATAAATAGATTAAGACATTGAGAAAGGGATGAATAGACAGATGGCTTGTAAATATTATAGTTTTGCTTCAGGAAAAGTATAGCATGCATGGATAGGTTTACAATGACTGAGAACGGCTTCTCTCATCTGTAAACCCCCCCCCCCCCCCCCCCAAAAAAAAAAGAACAACATCGGAATAGCAGACAATAAAGAAAGGCAATATCTGAAAAGGTTGTGATGCTCTGCTTTACTGTCAACGTGAAATTCTCCTGACCTTTTGGTGATGAAGACCATCATACATTGATTAAGATTGGATTCTGACTGATCCCGTCAGCGAAGGAAGTAATCAGTGAACTCCACCGCTTCATGTTTCGGTTCTCTTATTAGAGAGACATGTCTGCACTCAGATGTAGGTATTCATAAATGCTCGAAATATGAGTTGGGCGATATCCATTTTCAGAAAAAAAAAAAAAAGATAATTGTTATGTTCAACACTTGCTCAACCAAAGGTCAGCGCAGTCTCTGGAGTTTTACGCCTCATGTTGTGCCAGTACTGGAAGCAGTCCTTGCTAAAAAAAACAAATACATATTGGGCTATTAAAAGATACAGTGACCAGACATCCTGGCAAAGTCTATTTTGGAGATCATTTTGAAACTGTACTATTTGATAACCCCATTGGTCAATAATTGATCAGGTAGAGACTGTTATGCATTCTTCATGCAGAATGTTGAGATGTTGAGTCATGTTAACCCCTTTTCTAGTATGGATACAAGTTAGCATTGCAGCTGCTAAAGAATAATAAAGATGCTCCATTGATTGTTTTCCAGAATTGATTTGCTCTGTAGAAGACAATGATTATCTTCTAATAAGAAATTAAGTACATTTTCACGCCGTTTCACACGTGTACCGTGTTCTGTATGTTACTTTGAAATATCAACTTAACAGAGATGTTTTTGGCAGTATTTGTTTTTAAGGTTTTCGTGTGCTGTGCATGATGGGATGATCCACATGCTTGGCATCAGCTGCTCTTAACATCTGACTTTGGGAAGAGTTTGCATGTTCCCTCCATGTTTGCGTTCTCATTTCATTTCCAGTCGGCGTCATTGACCAACGTGCTTTCTGCCCACTATTCTTCAGGGATATGTTAAACGCAAACAACAAATGCGGCTGTACATTGTCAAGTCCACTGCTTATCCGTTAACACGATTTCATCTCATTGAATTTAACGAGCAGGCATTCGATTTTATATTGTCAGATGATCCTAACAGCACAGGTTTGTACACGTTGAACATTGAGTGACATAGGAAACATAAGACGAGCATGTTTCTTTAAAGATGTCTCTGCGGCCCTGACAACAGAGCTGACATTATCAGCTCCTTACTAGATCAAACTCTGGGCTGCCATCATTGACCTGAATCCACTTTAGCATCACAAAGGCACTTCCTATGCTTGCTTGCCCAGACTGCGCTATTGATCCTGACAAACAACCCGTCCAGGATATCTCGCAGTCATTCAACACAAGTCTCCTCTAGTCTTATACACCTCCAAATTTCCTCTGTCAACAGTTTCCTCCTTGGTGCGGCGACAAGAGCACTCACCTGAGTTTACATTCAATGAGTGGCGCCATAACAACTCACTAAGTGTTTGTTCAAGCAGAAGGTAGGGGTAAGCGAAGGAGGGAGAGAGGATGATAAATCACCAACGAGCACCGTGTGAAGCTGACAGTATTACATCCTTGCACTGTTCCTCACTAGGCAAGGTTAGGCTGGCTGTCGGGTGGGCTGTGGCTCCCTCGGAGCCTCCAGGAAAGGCAAAATTAGGCAATTACGGGCAAATAAATCTTATATCCCTTGACAGCAGCTTTCAGAGTCCGAGTGTAAAATGGCATTAGGATTCAGATGGAGTACCTTAGTGCACCAGGACTTGGGAATACAGGATGTACTGCGCACACAATGAAGAAGGTTTTAGTCTTGATCCAAAATTACAAAATTAGCAGTCTTCACCGAACAGAAACACCACAAATACAATTAACTAGAGATATGAGCGTCCATCATTCAGCAATTGTCAACACAATCCGCCAACGTTATTCTAACCGGTTTTACGTTATTGCTAAATTACAGCTGCTATTTTAGAACCGAGGGTAGGCCGCCTATATATCATTGCCGCAGTCCGTCAACCGTCAGTCCGTCAATGTTATTTTAACCACACTTCCATCTTTATAAATTACACTTTGTCACTACTATTTCCTACTTGACAATGTTTGTTATGTTCCTATTCTTTTCCTCACTAATGTCACCATATAATATGTGCACACGGTCGTAACTCCCGTGAATAGGCCATGCAGCATTTCTCTTTTTTTAGGACACTTAGCCTAGCTGTTCAATGACCTACCTGACTTAAAATGGCACGCCGAAGGACCGCTTAGGTATCTATTAACATGCCTGATATCAAATAAACAAACTGGGCACAAAACTAATGCTTCGATATATGTAGCACTGATGAGGAATTCACAACAGGAGGAAAAGATTATCATTATTATCGAGCTCTACAATTCGTCGAGCTATCAGTATTGGGACGGAGCCAGAAGAGAAGTTAGCATACCAGATAAGTGTATATGTAGTTGTTTAATACAGGAAGAAAAAGAGTGGCAGTACTCTTGTATGTCAGCAAAGTGATGTCTGTCAGTGTTTCCGTCATCCATCATTGACGGACTGGTAAGGTCCGTTGGTACTAATCAGTTATTGATGATTACATTGAGGGACGAAAACCCACTTCCTGCAATGCTTAGTCCCTCAATTTTTTCAAAGTTTCCCTCATTTGCTCATCGGCAACAAAACTGATTCACTATAGAATACCTGTGGCTATGAATACAATAGCGTGTAATTCCCTCAGAAATGCATAAAGAAAGAAATACTATTGTGAATCCAAATTGGCAAAGAAAATAATTCATTAAGAACTATACTGCTCATATGTTTTCATGCAATGTTTGCTTTTCTCTCAATTATACAATTAAAATGTCCCAGACCAAACGAGAGATTTTGTTTTTGAGTAGGAGACGAAGTCATGGCACTTGAGCACGTCATTTTGATTTTTCAACATAAGTGATTAGTGGCACTTAATAGCAATAATTCAAAACAAAACAATACAACAACATTGTTTGAATGTACTTACTGAACATTTTGTTCAAACAAAATGCTCAAACAGCCACAGCGTTCTGTTCTTGATGATGATCATCTTATTCAACAGTCGACACGCAGCGTCTCGAAAATGATCTGATTTCTGTCTGCATTGGCGTCGAATTGCATCAGGGATGGGGACCGGTTGATATTCACTGCATGGAAGCACACCTCAGTGTCCTGACTTTACCAGCAGACGAGACAAGACTGGCAATACGGATACGTTAATGATAGTGAAACAGAGGTATGGTTAGTATTCATGAAGAGACACACCTCAACACTGCTGCTGCTGCTGCTGCTGCTGCTGCAGTAGAGGGACATGGCGGTCCAAACACAGGGGCTTGAGGAAAATGCACGGAGGTAGTTTATAATGTTTTGCTGCTATAAACATTCTGCCCTTGGCTCTTCCCAAGCAGACGGACCATGGAGAATTTTACAATAGCCGTAAAGCATGTTCATCTTCTCCCTCTCCTCCAGCTTCCCCTTCAGTCATAACATACAGAAAGACACACAAACCCCCACACGCGCATGCATGCATGTCATATTTCACAAGCACCACCTGCATTGGAATGAAGGAAGTGAACAAGAGTACCATCGGTAAACAGCAGCCAACAGCTCTGCTGATAAAGTATATGGTTTATTCTGATATCCAGGAGTAAAGCCAGAGCTATACTTCTGGATATCACAAGCAGAATGTCACCTCTGCCTCCTCATTATATATATATATATATATATATATATATATATATATATATATATATATATATATATATATATATATATATATATATATATATATATATATATATATATATATATATATATACAGTGGCCATTAAAAAGGGACCAATCAAGAATCCTTGAAGGAGGTAGAGGCAGCAATTATGTGTGAAACTACAACCTTGTAAGCATGGCCAGCTCCCTTAGTAACAACAGAAAACATGTTCTCCTACTCTAAAATCAATAGCCGTACCAAAATTCAGTTTATATACATCACTGAATATATCGGCTACCAAGGTACTTCTTACAGCTTCTGGTAGAAGTCCTGTCTGTGAAACAGGATGTCTTGTAATTATGGTGATAATGTGTGGCAATTTAGTCTTTTCCTGAAATTATAGCTTGACAGTAATAGGTCAATTGGCCTATTAGATTGAATGAGAATCACAGCAAGTTCAAGAAAAGTGAAAGACTTGTGCTTTGCATTTCTCAAGTTGAAGGCTCACAAACAAGGTAGGTTTGAAATCAAAGATCCAACCATCCGCCTTGTCCAACTCTTCTTCCATACGAGTTCAAACATTCTTAGCTGGCTAGCTAGCTAGCATAGCAAGCACGTGTCAACATCGATCACGTGGGCCTGTCTGTACCAAAATTATTGTAAGTAGCAAAGCATTCTCAAAGTAAGATTTTAGGACCTAAACTTCCTAACTTGGTTAGTTGTAGAAATTTGCGCTATAGCTAATATTACTTCCACATTTAGCTCGGCAAAGGTCCAACCCTTAATTTGATATATGGCGTGTTAGCATTTATAAAATAAATATATAATTACTAAAGAACCGGCTGTTCTATTACCTATTTGTTGAGTGTACAATATTAAGTTATTGATTGATTAAAGTATTTGAAAGGGAAGGGGAAAAAAAGCAACATTATATGCTGTGGAGTTTAGAAACACCAGTATATGACTGAGATATCTCAAAAAGAGTGCAGGTCAGAAAAAAATGACATTACCTGGGCCTTGTGCAAACCAAATTGAACAATCGAATTTAATATTAATCATACTGTACATCACTTCTCATTCATCTTTTAAAGCCTTTAAATCTAAAGGCAGGCAGTGTCCTTGTGTTTGATTGCCCTCTCCCCCTCCGCCACTACAAGTCCATCTGTCAGACCTTGGACGACTTTGTCATTGTCAAAATTGGGCAGTGTACCCTTAAGACCTGCTGCGTTTTAGAGATATGAGCTGGGCAACATCATCAGACAGCACCTAATGTTAAATAGATTTATTTGAGTGTGTGCTTTGTGTTAGATATGTATTCTTAAAACGCATGTTTTTGCTCGACTAAATAGTAGAAATTCTATGGTAAAGCACTTATTTCGCCTACAGAAACCAAATGGCTGGCAAAATGGAAAAACCCAGACCACTTTTATCCTTGCCTCTTTTTCGTCAACAAGCTTTGAACCACGATGCTCTAAAAACACACACACACACACACACACACGACCAATCTGTTTCAACGCCTAGGGGAAGATAAATAACTGTCAGTGTCTGGTTCCACCTCCCCAACAGCGGTATTGCATCCTGGCCCTTTGGTGATGACTGCCCCAAGGTTTAATCACAGTGTGAACAGGTGCTGGCAAATCAACAAAATGATACATACAATCATTTTTAATGCATGATTAATATCCACCATGTGAAATATTTGATAAACGTTCGAGTACAGCTCAAATATAAATCAAGAGTTTGAAGGAAGCCAACGTGACGCATAGTTGCAGCTCTGATAAATCCACTTTATTTGGAACTCTTCGGGCTTTTTATGGCTTAACTATGCTCAAAAAGCAATTCTGTCTTTTAAGCAGGGCCTTTCTACTTTACATTTTTAGTACCTAATTTTTGTTGGACAATTACTGGATCGTGTTTGTTTCCGTAGAGCATTTACTTTGGACATCTTATTTACAAGCCGAAATGACCAAACGTGTCCTTGACTTGTCTGCCTGTTACTGGTTCTTAATCACAAACTGTCTGTTGACTTACAAGAATTAAGTTTCTCAAATGTCTTTTACTGTGAGACTCATTATTAGCAACTTGGATGATTAGGAGATCAAGTTGAGATTTTTTTATGAATCCAATTGACCACAATAGACAAGGGAGAGCAGATGTGTAGTAGAACAGCTGTTTCCAAATTGTCATCTCGCAGTGTCAAGTATTAGATAGATGTCAGGTGAGAATGTGTAAATGTTAGTTCAATTGTGAAATGATATGCTTTCGTTATATAGCAAGTGGATGCCTACATCAGAATGCAGATTGAAAATCAAAATCATTATATGCTGTTCATGACACTGTTAGCCCCAGTGGGAGAGCAATCTGCTGTAGTTTGAACCATCCATACTAATTTATCGTGTCAGCAACATCATGATTGGCTGTATTCCACCACATAATGTTTTCCATTCATCTACTGATAAAAATAGTGGGGGGAAAAACGCGAGTGGAACAAAGGGCTTGGGGTTAGGGTTTCATCTGTTTATAGCACTTGCTCTTTGAATTCCTACAGTTAATTTACCTGAATGGTCCTACTTGAATGGACAATCTTTACAAAAAATAGTTGCAAATTTCCCCATTTTGGGACAGACACAGCGATGAAAACGATTTTGAATCAGGAAATCGGTTTTGATTTCAAACCGAATTGAATCGCTCCACTTTCAGATGTATTAATATAATAAACATTTATATGAGCAGACTTTTCAACATCATTGGAAGAACTCAAACGGTTGTTAAAAAGCTATTTATGATTATCCAGACATCGCAACTTAAACAAAAAAACTTCCAAACCTGACTGAAAGAGTCATTGATTACCATACATTTCAAGTCACACTTTTCAAAACAATAACAAAGGAAAAACATATTTAAAAGTAAACACCTGGTTGGCCCAAAGTGCTCCTACATGAATGCATTTGGACTTCCTTCAGATGTACACAGTCACATCCCTGCCACGCACATCTTGGCCAGTTGCCGTTATTGTATGTGTTTGTAGCTGCTTCTGAGGTTTGATCTATATCAGCTGCTTTGTAGCGATATGCCACTCTTTGAAGCCTTCTCTTTTCTGGCGCTGTTTTGTCCACTGTGGTGGTACGGCTGTGTAGAAACTCCAATTAAATTTCTGGACAAGGGTTCATTCCAGTTCTCTGCGAGGGATCAGAATCATTATGTATTTAATATTTCAGCAATGCATGGAATGTGTGAGCATCAGTCTTTTAATGTTGCTGCTACCAAAACATGAAAATACCAAATTGTGGATTAATAAAAAGAAGAGGAAAATTAAATGTCTTCTTTAGAGAGTTATGCAAGGACGAGATAATTAGTGAAACTAATCAAAACTGGATTTGGATGTCAGGTGCAGAAGCATAAAATACCATTTTTATCAACAAGACGGATTTACTGCAGAAAGGTCCACCATCAAGCCCTTTTCACACTGCATTTAGCAAGGCACAGCGCGCCGTCGTCAAACCCATTCGCTGTGTAAGCGGTGAGGGGCGGGGACCACATAATGGAGCAGTGCGGCGACTTCTGCTGCCTCGTCATGGGACATGACGTTGGACAAATGCATTCAACTGGAGAGGAGCTGGTGGATTTTCTGCTGACTTAATTACAAGTAACTGCATGATGAAAATATTCAAGTTCCAGATTATGGAGATTTCGACAAGGTGTAACTTCACTAGTTGGGTTATATGAATACAGTAGCAGATATTCATCAATTACCAATGATCAAATCAATGTTTAGCATGGCGAGTTTTGGCAATGAAAAAGAAGAACCCACGATTGTCCATTTTGGCTGGAAGGTTGTTCCATTCTGTGAGAACGTGCTACAGTTCTTCTCTGTCTTTTCATGTAATCCCAGACTGTTGAGATGAAGGGTTTTGTACCATCTGGTGCAGGAAGGCTGATCCTTCTCGTAGTTCAAGCTCGTACTTGGTGCGGCCGGCCGGCTGCAGGTTTGGAATCATTGTTGTGAAGCAGGATGCGTTTCCCATCTGCTGCCAGCCAGATGGCGTCGTGCGATAGAAGACGGCTCTAATGGACGTTTTGGTATTGAGCAAATGACAAATTTGGAGCAGAATTCCAATTTAACATCTTCTTTGAGACGGTGTTTTTTGTGGTCGGTTTGGGGTTTTCTTTTCTGTTATTTTTTTCGTTGGGTAACCTTAGTCACTCTAGGTCAGTTTGACCTAGTCACTAGGTCCTAGTGTGTCAATCGTCTTTCTGTCAGCGACTCAGGAGCCCTTCCTTGCCCACCCTTGCTTTCTACCATCTGAACCTTCACTCCAGTGTTCAGACGTCAAGAATAAGCTATAAATCGATTGTGATCTTTTTTGTTGTCAGGATTTTGAAGCTTATTCTGGGGCCTTTTTTTTTTTTTGGTCTCACAACGATGATAAGACTCGGGTTGAGACATGGGTTCATCACTTGACCCATAGTCCAAAAGTGCATCCATAGAAGAAAGCAAGAAAGTCAGTCACATTTCTCTGCTTCTGACCGGCATCCCACAATGTATATTTTCCACTCTGGTTCTTTTAATGCCATCCCAGCAATAGAAATTAAATGCTATAATTGTATGCTGTTCCATGGTGCTAGTTGGAGTCATGTGATTGATGACGGATGACAGCATTTGTCAAGGACATTTTCCTTCATTTGCCAATTTCCCTCAACGAATGAATAAAATTGTCTAATTGTGTCATCTCTTGGATGCGCTGGTATTTCAGTTATAACGTCAATGCGTTTAAAAATGCCGTCAAATTTAAGCTATCATTTTGTGTTCCTTTCACTGTAATAGTCGTTCCTTGGTTAATATTAATCTATCTGAGTAAAGATTCTGTTTGTTGTTGTTTTTCGACACTGCAAGCAGTTTGTCCAATCATTGTTCTACGAAACGTGTTCTAAAAATTGCTGTAATAATAAATAAAAAAAAAAGGGTTAACAAATGTAATTACTTGCAGGCCCAAAAACAACTGAATATTTTTATAGTATTATTACTTAGCTGATTTTTTTTGTCTTGTTTGATTACCATTTGTTATTTTACTCTCTTGTTATGTATTTTTATGTTAGAGTAACGGTGTCATAACGAACTCTCATGAGCCCTTGAAAAGTTACCAACAGGAATTAGGAATTTCAAACCGAATTCTTTTTACATGCATATTCGAGCCAACTCACTGGTCAGAATCAAGTCAGAATTTAATCAAGCATAACATTTAACGACTAAAAACAAAAAAGTATTGTTCTGCTCAGGAATGCACGTGGAAGTTGTAGTTCGGGTTCAGCACACCTCAGAAGGGTCACCGCAGTGAGTCATCCGCATGTTTTGCTTGGCAGGGGTTTTGCCCTTCCTGATCCCGTTGGGGATCTTCAGTGAAGAACTTCAGTGGCAGGGTGATGGACTGCCCGGTTTTGGCATGGAATGCAGCAGTATGTGCTGCTAACTGTTTAGGAATGAAAGATAAAAAATAAAAAAAACACTATGTTTAAAAATTCATAGATCACTTTACTTATATTAAAAGCTTCCATGATTAGAATGTTGGGTTACGCCTCAACGGTCAATCAATTGACACATAGACAAACTATCATTTGCACCATTCATTTACAATGCCAATGTAGAGCAGGGGTGTGCGTCTCCACAAAAGACGGTTCGATGCGGTTTATGATACGTAGGGTGTCAAACGATTCAAGGGCAGTTCGATTTTGAAAGTGTAACGATTTGGTTCGATATGTTGCGGCTCAGTTCGACTGGGTATGATGCAATGACTTTTGTTGTTAATATGACAAATGTGCCATTTCATATTAAGGTATACTTCCCCATTAAAAGATGATTCATTATGTATCGAGAGATGTTTTAACCCTCCTGTTTTGCTGTAAATATTGTTTAAGTGTCAGAAGTTCCGCAATACCGTCTCACAAAGGTAATCCTTCATTTAAACCTTCCTATTACGTTCAATTCTCAGGAACAGCAATCATTTTCCTGGGTCAATTTGACCCAAGAAATGTTTTCATCAAAAACAAGATTTTCTTTCATGTTAACAAAGAAATTACTTCGTTTTGACCCTCCTGTTTTGTTTGTTTCTCAGGAACCTCAAAAAATGTCAATTTGACCCAGGAGATGTTTCATCATCCAAAAGTGGAAACAAAAGCTTAACTAACAGAGGCAAATCTTCATTTTAACACTGATGCTCCGTTCGGTTCTTTTTAAATATACCGGTAATTTTATGAGTCACTTTGACCCACTGTATGTCTAATTGTCCAAAAGTATAAAAAATGACAAAATGTCAGTAAACATTGCATGTTTATATCTCATTTCTATGTCCATTACCAGTCATTTGATTGGAAATATGTCAAATGAACCATGTTTATTGAATTTAATAATTACGTATAAGCCAAGCACAAATTCCATCCCGAAAAAAAATGACATTGAACTTAAATGAGTCAATTCAATTCAATTCAACAGGAGGGCTAAAGTGGAACGATTCGGTTCGATTCCATGCCCTCTCATATTAAAAAAAGAAAACGTTTTTGATAATGGAAGGATGGAAAATGGTTTTGTTACACCCCGAATGTAGAGTCTTCAGTTAGCCTAACAACTTCAGAAGTGGCAGATGAGCCAACCACAACTTCACTGCTCAAAACCCTGCTAATCACCAATGCTGTTAATTTAATGCAGCTGTGACATAAAATCTTATAATTAGGTGGCGGTGTAACAGATGTGTTCAGCACCGTACGGAGTTATATGTACTGAAAAAGTTATTGTGCAATATGTTTTTACCTGCAATGCTTTTCAACTGTGAATTAATGCCAAGGTTTATCAAAAGGAAGTCGTCTGCTCCATGAGCAACAGAAATTCATAAATGTAATGACGCCATGGAAACAACTCCGCTGTTAATTGTATTTTTGAACTATGTTTTATGTTTGCTTCCGTGAAAGCGAGCCCGCTGTTTTTGCGATTTGACCTTCTGTTGCTCTGTCACGAGCTGGAAATCCAGAGTGGAAAAAGACACGGAGCTGGCATTCACTGACAGCAGATGAGGATGAGGTTTAGATGCGCGCATTTAATTTGAAAGCGATCTTAAACCCCGAGAAGCCAAAGAACGACTGACAGCTCCCCCGCTTCTCTTGTTCCCTCTTCTTCTTCATCGTTCGTCTGTTTCGCTTACTTTCACTTCTCGCCATGTCATCTGACGGTTTAACCACACAGCGGTGAACTTTTCAAAGTGCCGCCATCAAATACAATTTCATACCGTTCAATGTTGAGCCGCATAAGGCAGACTGTATGCATTTCTTTTTCGCAAAGCAATCAAGCACAGTTGTGAATATTCATACAAGTGGAAGCTTTAGATCAAAATAATTCAAAAGCAGGACGTGCCGCCCTGGTGTTTCATTTCGACTCCTTTTTCAGATGTTAGCATCACATTTTATTCCAGTTGCTCTTTGTGACTTCCTGAGGGCTCCAGCACAAAACAGCAAGCCATTATAAAATGAAATTCCGCTGATTGGAAATCTCAGCGCTTTATATTGATTTTTACACCAGGAGTTGGTGAAAGACAGCGATGTGGTAAAGAATATAAGGGATTTCATAACGACACAACTTCCAATTACAGAACGCGCAGGATGATCGTTACTTACAAGGGAAACCTTGATATCCTTAATATTAAAGCAATTATTCTCATTTTAATGAAGCAATTTCCCCTGCAGTGTAATACATTATCACAGCTGGTTTTCTGACTAATTTAATTTGTAACGTAAGAAAAACAGCCAGTGATGCGGAATGGGGAAAAAAAAGAAAAGATGAAATGTAGATCTTCTTTAGCGTATGTGACAACAGCATTGTTTTCATAAAGGCAAATCAGGAGAGGAAAAATGGATGCGTATTTGTGAAGTCCACACGACCTGCGAGATGTGGCCTCTCGGCCAAAACGCTCGCGCGCGTCTTCCGAGTCCACACGGAAAATTTATGACTTGTTTATTGACCGGCGCTTGTGCGATGAAGGACGAGGGGTCATTCTCTTCAAATAGAATGAATCAAATGTACTCCTCCATCTCCATGTGTGAATTGATGTTTGTTCTACTCAAATTGAGGGCAATCTTTTCAAAAAGGCAGCGTGCGTTTGGAGTTCAGCAGTAGCGCTGCAGCACCAAATATCAATCTAACGCAACATTTGCGCACAGCATACGGCCGACAAGGGTGGAAATCTTCATTAATGATATCAGTAAATTTTTTATTATAAATTATTTTGTTTTTATTTCATATGAGACAGCAATATGACACGTTGCAGCATTCGTATTTTGTCCTATCCCTATTTAGTGATTAAATATTTATCTTATCAAGACAAGGAGTCAGGTGTTCTCTTCATTGACCTAAAAAATGTTTGTCAGACTGAATGAGCAAAGTTATACACTCTAAAATCTTGTAGAAATACAAAAAAAAAAACGACTAACTCAATTTACATGCAATGGCTGGATGGCAAATTAATCCGCTAGCCATTTTAAAGAGACAGTAACGTGACAAATCAACTTTTTGGAGCTTTTAGCCATGTTAAAATGATCATTTCGAACCAAAAACAGCACGTTGTGATTGGTCACGCTGTGATTGGTCAACTGCTGGTCACATGACGTACGGATGCCATCTTGTTACCCTGCTTGAAACCGAGTTGGCCAACCTCTCTCTATATAAGCACCAGCCCCTCCCAACCCGAAAATACGAGCAGGTGCTCACTCTCTGATGTCATTGGATGCGGAACCCACCCCCGCACCGCCACTGCGGACTTAACACACGCCCACTTTCTCTGAGACCTTCATGCTCGCAGGATAGTGACACTTGTGTAAACTACAAGTAAAATTTGGCCTTAACTGAACGAATGGTGTAGCGGTTAGCGCGCTCGAGAGGGGCGCGCAACCACACGGGGAGAGGCGAGGTTTTACTGAACCGAGCGTTTTCCACGTTAGAAAAATAGCTACCTAATATTTCGGTAAAAATGACATTGCCACGGTGTCAAAGGTAAGATTTAATCAATATATGCCTATAGTTAACTGTGGAGGGGCTTAAAAATACCATGATATAATAATACCTTTAAGGGCGATGCTAGGTCAATCATTTTGGGCCTTTTAACAGATTTTTATTCCCACATCTATGAAAGAGAAACATAACACTTTTTGGTGGTCGGCATCAAATCAGTTAGCTTGTCATTAGCACCTTTGGCTTGAATATTTAACAGGACATCATTGCTAGCTTCTCCCATTCCAATTCAAACAGAGAACAGTGGTGCTTTCTCTGACCGCCTGAAATCTTTCTTCGCTAGAAAAAAAAAAAAGGTCGGCTAGCTCTTACCTAACAACGTTAGCAATGAGCTAAAATTTTATAAATATAATAGCTCTTGAAATTTAAAATGGGTTAGAAACGCCCATATCTCCTGTGAACGCAGTTGGCGGCATCGGCTGTTTTCAATAATTGTTTATTTATATATTTATGATAATAACGCTAGATTGGTGTGTTGTCAGTGGCACGGCAGAAAAGTGGTTAGCATATGGAGGTTCAAATCCTTTCTATGAGGTGATAGCATGTTTTCCCCATTCCCGGCGCGTGTGTTTTAGTATCAAAGACAATCCGAAGAAAACATTGTTTGCCATTTGAGATAATCCACAACCTTTAAAGAAAGACTCTGTACCCCATTCGCACCGCGGAGCAGCGTCCGCTTGTTTCATGTCGGTACGTACACGCAGCAGCCACATTCTTGACAGCAATTCATTCCTATTGTGAATAAATTTGCTTAAATCAAAGACAAAATGGCGGCTCATAAATCAGACGTGGGAACCTGTGTCACATTTTCCCGTTGGTCATTACATTTTGCTGTTTCAAAGAAGGAAGTCCGACAAAGCGAGAAAAGCACCGTATAGTGCTAGCGGATCTTCAAAGCTGGCTGCCAATCACAATCTGCGTAGCAGCAGTTGGAAATACAAACGTGTTGGCTTGATATCAAAAGGTGTCCTGTTCATTCTTGATTCGAAGTACGAGCCAGTAAAACGTAGGCCTGTACGTTTATCAGGAAACGATCCACCTCTGGTCAAAAAGGATCAATTTGAGATTGCAATCTTCACCCAAGTTAGTGAGCCGCTTAACTTTTCTTTGGAAGTTGCGTTCCTTTGGGACCGAAAGGCCCGGCCGGAGAAATCGGGTCGCTCTCACCTCCTCACCTCTCTCCCTCGTCTCTCAACGCTCATGGGACTCCGAGAAGGTGACGACGGGTCGGCCGACTCGTACGCATGACCAGCTCGATGACCTTCGTTTTCAAGACCAACAGTGCAGTCACTTCAAAATATAGACTACAATTTTAGGTTTTTCTTAGCACAAATACACTTGCCGGCCACAATATTTGTCACACCTGCACATCAAATGGCAATCCAATGCATATAAAATATTCAATCTTTGTGTAGATAATACACTTCACTTCAACACTGCAAAAAATAATAAACATTGTTAATTTCATGCATTGTTAACAGCAGAGACAGTCCTCCAATAAATACGACCACATGTCATTTTGAAAAGATGGCAAATTACGACCAAGCGTTACATATTTTAGTTTAGCGAGCACTATCGGCCATGTTTTTTTTTTTTTTTTACATAGCCGATAGAGGTCGCTTAACTTCAATACGTAACACTTTATTGTATTTTGGTACATGGTATAACGACCAATATGGACTTTTTGTAACAGTATCAATCAATATTGAGCATTACTAAATTTTAATATTGGAGCTCTTGCGCAAATGTACCTGAGGTCATCATTAAATTGTGTGTGGAAAAAATGTATACTGAGGTTCAAGAAGTACAATTGACCCCCACTGTTAACGGCGGATAGGGACTGGGAAGGCCCACAAATAGCAAAAAATCTGCATATAATTAATGCCCATTGATAATTTGTTAGTGGGAATTTTTTTTTAACCCAAAAATTATTTTAAAATGGCGATAAACATTCATTATAAGTTTTGATTAAAAACAACAACAAAAAACGGGCCAGACATTGGAGGGGTTAAGTTAGGGTTAGAAAATAAAAAATCTAAACAAAAACATTATATATATATATATATATACATACACATATATATATATATATATAAATCTGTGATTTTGCGAATCTACAGGTGCCGGCGGGTCGATTTACAGGACAAACATCTCAGTACCTCAATAAAATTAACATTTTGAGTGAGTTAATTTTTGTGAGAGAGAGAAAATGCACTAAATGGTTTCTTGCAGTTAATGTTGGTTTGGTGTTGATAGCGGATCTTTTATTCATGCAATGAGCAATTTACTATCAAAACTGTAATATATTACAAATAGTGTTGTTCCGATTCCGTTTTTTGGCCCCCAATGCCGATTCCGATACCCAGCTACCCGATACAGATACCTAAGCTGTCCTGCCATTGGTACAGAGCATTCAATGGCCAATAGGATATCTTAGCTCGGCATGCAGTAAACATGTCACACATCAGTGAATGTCGTGCATGAGCAAGACACAAGATGCAGCATCTAAAGTCCTATATTAGCATCAGAATTAACGGTATCGGCATGTTACTTGTTAGTACTCGCAGATACCGATACCACTGTTTTAATGCATAATGCAGTATATATATATATATATATATATATATATATATATATATATATATATATTTATAACACAAAAGTCACCATTTTGTTAATTTTTTGTATATATTTAATATTGTCGTGTTTCATTTGTGTAGGGGTATATTTTGTTGTGTTTGTCTTGTGTTCCTGTGTGTCTCGTTACGTCTGATTACGTCCACCTGTGTGTCTTTCCCCTTCCCAGTGTGTTTGACCAATCAGTGCCTTCACCCTATTGTGTTTCCCAGGTGTTTCTCATTAGTGTTGGTGTATTTAGTCTGTTGTCGGGATCGTTGTTTATGTCAGAGCTATGTTGTTGTTGTTTTGAAAGCCTTGCGGTTATGGTTCGTCCCCCAGTCAAGCCTTGTCACATGAAGTCACCCTTTATCACTTGTTTCAACAAACTTTCTCCTTTTGTTCACAATTCCTGTCTCCTCGCCTTTGGCTCCACCCTCTCCTACGCACCCCGTATCGTGACAAATATAGCATTTTTTGTCATTCATCTAGTTAGGAAGTGTGTGGTCTAATGTGGCCCTTGTGAAAAACTGTGCCCCCCTCCAGCTAAACGGTGTTGGCAGGTGTGCATGACAGTCAAAGTTATTCATAACCGAGCAACATTAATCCCTGCTATTCTAATAGCCTTCATAAATCAACACATACATACACACAGCCTAGTCTTTATCTTATTAAAGTCCTAATAAGATGTGAGTGATGACAGAATTCCTTGTGATTAAAATGAGCTCCGACAGAGGTGATGATGTTTGTAGGGAGAGCGGAGGAATCATCATCGGGTTATTTTCGAGTCTGTGATTTACTCAATTGCCAATTATTTAATATGCCAGACCAATAACACCATTGTAATAAGCCATCTAAAACGATTTATCAGATGTTTTTTTGCAAAATAACTCATGGGGTCATGCATGTTTTATGATGAACAATCAATCATGCAAGACTAGCGGGCGAGAAATATTGGGAGGAATTTATTCAAATCCATTGAAGTTAAGAGGTGGAGTCGGTCGGACAAGCTGTCTTTTTTTACACCTACTCCAGTGGACATGGCGCAGTTGCCGTGCGCTTTTGTGACTTGTTTGTAGTCGCTAGTGGTGCAACGGATCACAAAAGTCACGGATTAGAGTCACGGATCAGATTGTTTTTTGGATTAGCAAAAATAAATAAAAATAAAAAAGATAAATAGTACTTTGACTTCATTTATTTTGTAAAACGCTTTTTCCAATTACATACAAAAAAAATCCATTCAAAATGTCTAATATAGCCGTTTGGAATTTTGGAACACAATTTTAAGTGCAATACGAGGCAGAAACATTCTTATTTTTTACATGGTCCAATTTGGTCCATGTGTAAAATAACAAGGTATTAATGGCTTAAAGTTGTGTTCCTAAAATCTAAACGGCTATGTTTGACATTTAAAGTTGAATATTTTTTTTAATGGGCAAAGGTGTTTTCAAATACTGTAAATGAAGACAAAGTTCTATTTATCTTTTTTTTTCTTTTTTCTTTTTAATAATGAACAGACCTCAAAGTACAATTCAAAACTAATTTACAGCTACCAGCCACAGGCACTCATTGGTAATGCTAACAGCTAACTGCTAGCCACTTACGTCGGAGACTTCTGCCGTATCATACAACGACGGCATAATTAATTAGCGGGTTTTTTTAGCGTCCTAAATTAGCGATTGAATATGAGTTTGGGATAGCGTTGTGTTGATGTTGGTCGCAACTTTAATGTCAATCAAAACTACAAGAAGGAGATCCTAAACGGCTAAAAGGGAAGTCAAGCAAGCCATCGCGCCACGACAAGGGCCAACTTCAAAGTAAAAGTCTACTATGACTATTTGCATTGCTCAGTGTATTATTTGGTCAACTTTATTTTGAAGTTGGCCTTGGCGTAGGCGGTGGGCACTTTTTCCACCAACCAATCCACGTATCGTGCGCAATCCGAAACCGTGGGGCCTGATCCGAACCAACCACGGATCAATGATTATCCGTTGCACCACTACTAGTATCTCTTTTTGAAAACAAGCCCATTTGTGGTATTTGACAGCATTTGTTATTCCGTACGCGTACGAGGCAGGTGTCACTCCTCACTTGATCATGGATTATTAAATCCAAACAGGACCAAGTGTCCCCAAGCTTTGCTGATGTTCGACTTGGCTCGGGGCTAAATGCCATCATCGCTGTGTTGATATTGCAAAGACTCATTAACTCAACAGACATTTTTTACAGTATAAATATGTAAGAAATGGAATGATAATTTATTCACGAGTCATGAGCTGTTCCAGTCAAGGGGTGATGAATGGCAAAATCATGTGAATACATATTCATAAAATGATGCCCGTTCTACATGTAATGCAATATCGTCATGGCAACCTATGCAAATAAGATGCTGCATTTACCTTAACCTGTGTGAATCAATCCACGAGATTAATTAAATTAACGTATGGGGGCATTCCAATCTTGGTCTAATTAGTGAAGTGGGCTGCAGACAAGGGTAGACATAAATTAAACAACTCAAATAGATTGCTTTGGATGTTGCTGATTATGTTTATACGTACTGCAATAATCATCTTGTTGACTTGCTTATTGACGTGTTGTGTATTTCAAATGTGTTGACGTGCTTTAGTTGTGAAATATTCATATTTGCATTTACTTGCTAAAGCTGTTTGAAGATACTCGAAGTTCTGATGTGCTATAAATAAACGCGATCCATGTCAACATACACACTTTTTTTATTTTCACACTGTTTATCTTGCCTTGTTATTACCGTAGTGGTTTGAATATATAACTTGTGGAACTACAATTTCTTGATGTTTATATTTTCATGTACATCCACTTTATTGTTCACATTTTAATGAGTCATTTTATTGGTTCACTCTTATTTTGAAATCATTGCAATTCTCTTTCCTGGGTTCTCCCAGCGCTTTGTCTGGACTGATTTCCCCTTCGTTCTTTTTTTCTTTTAATTTTTAGCCTCGACGTATTGAGAGCTGTTGCCATGGCGAGTCATGTTTGTTTGTGACTTTGTTTAAATAAAGTTTCTTTGTTACTTTGACGTCAGTATCTGCTTCCGGGTCCTAGCACGAAATGGCCAATTTTGCCCATATTAGTGTATCAATCTGAAGCTCCGACATTGAGATTCATTGTATTTGCTCCAAAACCAAAATAATGATGTGCTTTCTAAATCACAATCAGAAGATAAAATAGTTCAAACGTACAGTGCTCAACAAATTTATTAGACCACCTGTCATATCATTCATCATCCATCGTAAAACATTTTAATGTGTACTCTTATTTTCCATCAGCTCTTTTTTTTTATCATTTTGAACAAAAACTGAAATGTAATAATGAAAAAAAAAAAAAGTAGTCTTGAGTAGTCACCGATTCCATTACCAAGTACAGATAGCACTAGTACTTTTGATACAATAATATTTTAATGAATTTAAATTTCCTATACTGTATATTCCAATGTAGCACTTTTCCTTTTAAAAAAAATGCATAAAATTAGTGGCAAATTTCTATTCTTTGAATTTCTAACTCCTGATTGTAAAATGGCCACAAGAGGGCAAGTAACAATACCTTAAAAGGAGGCCAGCTAATTCCAGCTAATTGGTGCTTTCCCATCCCCCTAAATAAAGATCAACCAAACACATAGTAGAATATTGGACTGAGGTTTGCACTTTATATTCTGAATGTGTAGCTAATTGACTTCCTAGAGTCACGTACTGATTGGCTGTCAGAGAGAGAGAGCAAGAGACTCAGCGAATCACAATTAAAGAACGTCGCGTAAAACACCCGTAGCAAAATATTGTGGTGAAAACAGACTGTGGCTAATCACAACAATGTGTGCGCATGCACGGGAATTAGAATGACATGATTTACGGGGTCACTGATGCACACCACCGGATGAACTCACAATACACGCTTTGACGACAAGTCATCTGCAAATTGTGTGAACTAAACCTCTCTCGCAAGAACATTACGAATACTGGTATCAATTTATTGCCACGTTTAGCGACACCTGTAGTAACAATATATAGTGCAGCCAGTGCAAGAAATAACAAAATGGCCTACTGATACGGTATAGCGGAACAAGAAAGCCTTCAGATCATCAGGGATAGCATATGTGCTTCTTTTTTTTTTTTGCTGATTTCAAAATGGTCCCGTGGGCTGGACTAGCATTCCCACCAGGAATGATCCCGGTGCTCCAGATTAGCCACTCTGCGCCTGGATTTCATGCAAAATGTAAGTGATACTGAATAGGTTATGATGGTGATTTCCATACTGTATGTTAAGATTTTCATTTGTGGGGAAAAAAGTGAATAATCTAGCAAACCACAATTTTTGATTTAGAGGGCTTTTTAAATCTTTTTTTGTTTGTTTTTTGACTTGTGTTGTCATCTGTTGCTACTTCCTCAAATGGGCTAGGGAGCACTAATCTTCCCCAAGGGACTTGCAGTCACTTGCTCGATTACCTTCGTGTCGTTGGGCAAGCTTCCAGTTTTGTGTGACAATGTTGTCCATAGAGGTAATCCGTAATGACACACACAGTTAATTGATTGTAGTGCGATCTCTATCCAGTGCTTGCCTGCAAGGAGGAAATGCTGTTTTTTTTCTTTTTTCTTTTTTAAGGCAAGTTAACCTTCTCTTGCTGAATTGATGAAGTGGGGACAAGCCGAGGAAAAAAATGTGTTAGTCCACTCTGGCTCTGGAATGGATAAGCAGAAAGCAGAAAATTAGATGGCGTGACATTTTGTCGTGCGCAACGATACCTCATTTAATGTGGAGAACATTGAGGGAGTTCCAGGAGCAGAACAATCACTCGCGTAATATGGCTCCGCTCTTCTTTCTTTTTTCAATATTTTGCACTTGGAATGTAAATGTCATCCTGATCAATAAAGGGAATTCTACACCATCAACTAACTTTCAACTTCCAATTTTTCAACTCGATTTGTATGATGGTCTAATAGAAAGTATCATTTGCTTAGACTATAAGACTCGGACCCATCCCCGTGTCGTGTTCGCCTGCTACTTTGTGTTGTCTTATTACCTCATGTATTTAATCCCCGTATCATTCCTGTCATTTTTGCCGAAAACACCTAAAAAAGGTACACCCAAAGTAAATTTGAACTCATTCATTGCCATTGACGGCTATAGACGTCAAAAATTCATTTGAACTATTTCTATTAGTTTCACATTTTTTTCCACTTTTCTTAACAAGAGTATGAAAACCTTTTCTTTTTTTTTGTACATTTAGAACAGATATCAAATTTGTGATTAATCGTGAGTTAACTAGTGAAGTCATGCGATTAATTACGATTAACATTTTTAATCGCCTGACACCCTTATTTTTAATAACCTTTTTTCTTCTTGTTTTTAATCGCGTCAGGCGATAATTTTTTTAAATTGTAATTGTAATTAATTAATTGCATGACGGAAAATAGGGGCAACAGCCATTGTGCCAAAGTAGTGCATCCTGTCCATTATACAATTCTTAAAACGTGTGGGTGAAAAATATGATTATTTGAACACTCCAATTTGCGTCAATATTGCAAAATGCGCCTTTAAAGTTTGAAAACAAAAAAAGAAAAAGCCGTTTTTCACAAAATCTGCCTTGAAAATGAAATGTAGAATAGTGTGGTGGACTGGAAAACACTACAGGATCAAAGCTTGAAAAGTCTTCCCTCGTTCCAGTTCAAGTTTGACAATTCAAGTTTGAGGTGTCAATCAATCGCCGTCCCTGTTCTTTCTTGTCAACAGTTTTTTCTATCTCATCACCATTTTCCAGAATTCCCTGTTAATGTTGTTTTTCATAATAAACCCTGCTTTATTATTGACCTTGCCTTTTGTCTCATATTTGGGGTGAAGTTACCTGCCTGTGTATTCTTTGAAACTGTCTTTTGCCCGGAGTTTCACATTTTTGGTTCTTCCTCTTGTACTGAGAATGAGTCTCATTGTCATTATGGCAAACATTTTCTGCAGCGCAATCCACACTCGAGGATAAAAATCCCGCTTCAACCACCTCCTCTTGACTCCCTGCTGTTGCGTGTCATTTCTCAAACCACATCTTTCAAATTGGGGATAACTGCAACACTTACAGTCAGGGGTTATAGAGGTTGCCCTCAGTTGTTCACTTGAAAAATGAAGCAGTTGTGTCGAGTGAGCGAAATTGTGCATAATTCCTCACTTTGCCTGATTTGTTCTCACTTTTCCTCAGCGGCAATTGCTGCGTTGAGTGGACACGAGTCCGTTTCTCAAAGTAATCAAAGGTGGTGCGGGTGAAGGGATTTCAAATGAAACGACATAGCATGTGGAGGAATGGTTTTCTTTCATCAGTTAATTCTTCACCAAGCACAAATGCAGACACTGCTAAGCAGTATTTTTGTTCTATAGGTCGAGGTGTTGCAGAACCAAACATTACGAACGTGCGACATTTACACGTGCTATTTTTGTTGTATGTATTTCATTTTGCACCAATTTAAAGTTTTTCTGTGATCAACATACAAAACATAAAGACGTATATGAGACATTACAGTACATTAATACATCTTGACAAAACTAAGCTTTTCTCAAGTAAAGTTGCTCTTGTATTGGATCTCATTCAATAACACTGCTAGATTTGAGCAAATGTGTAAATGTGGTGGATATACTTCAATATTACGTGCTAAAAATGTGGTGAGACGGTTCATGTCTCCATCTACTCTATGATTATCAGCAGGGTTGGGAGGGTTGCTTTTAAAATATAATCCATTACAGTTACAAGTTACCTGCTAAAAAAAAATGTAATTAGTAACGTAATCCAAGTAGCATAATATTAAAGTAATGTAACTGTATTACTTTTGGATTACTCCAATATTGAGTATGCTCATGAAGACAAAATAAAAAATAAATATCACCATAATATATATTCTATACAATGTGTAATTAAAAAGCATGTGGCTATTGACTGATTGATTGATTGAAGGCCATATGCTGTTTTCGAACTGTCCCTGAAAGCAACCACACCTCATAGATAGATAGATGCGTGACTGCAAAATGAACTTTTATCCCAGTCACAAGTTTAGCCGCGTCTATGTTGTGTTTAAATAGTGAATTGGTGGGAGGAAAATTTGTTTGGAAGGTGTAACTCACATTATGGTTGTAGGCTAGCGGGCTAGCTAGCAAGAAGCTACAGCGCGTAGCATGCCGCTGGACTCTCAGGTCAAACCTCCTCCCGTCCGTGAAGCTTTTTCAAACTGCTCGCGTGTGGAGGACACGACTAGTCACTTTGTTCGTTCGTTCCCACCTGCCCGACATGTAGCAATGGTCCCACACGCGCGGGCGTGCATGCGCTCTCTCGCACTCTCTCTCTCTCTTGCCCTCTTCCGCACTCTCTCTCATTGTAGAAATTGTAATCCCTTGAAGTAATCCCCATTTTTAATAAATGTACCTGTAATCTGATTACATGTTTTTTCCTGTAACTGTAATGGAATACAGTTAAAAAAAAGAAGAAGTGCAATCTGATTACGTAACGGCGGTACATGTTTTCCGTTACTCCCCAAGCCTGATTATCGGATCATGGAAATGGGTCTATTCTCGTGTACGCTATAGGTTCAGATTTACCACTAAACCATGTTGCTTTACTGCGATGAACATGATTGGCAGGAGAAAGGTCGGAGGGGCTTGAGTGGGGCTCAAGGTATCAGTGGAGTTATTGAATGGGAGGCGGTGATGGAAAATACTAACAGAAGATTTTGTCCTTCAAAAGAATCTGTCCATTTACAACGACACAACACTAAAGGTAGAACATGTTACAGTCGTCACACATCCTTTCTACGAAACAAAAACACATGTATGAAAAAATATATATCACATGCTAAAGCCACAGTGGCAAATGATGGGCGCCGACGTTCAAGGCTAAGAGAAAGCCAGTTATCTGTGAAGTGGGACTGACGTTAACAAACAGTAACCGGGATGACTATGATGGGGTGGCATGCGGGGGAGACTTGAATAGAAAAAGGTCAGTGATAGCATTTTTCCTGGAAGAAAAAAATGAACAAAGGGTTTAAAAAGACTTTTTTCTTCAAAGAAGAAGTGAGTGACAGGGAAGTAAAGGTTCAATGCTAGAAAAAAAACAGAAAACAGAAATACATAAAAAAAATTGGAAAAAAGATGAACTAGGTGAGTTGAGTATTATTATTATGATTATCGTGATTATTTAAGAGCACGGACACAGAATGTAGCAGAGGCGCACAGCCTCATCATAATCTCTTTTCTTCCTACAAGGAACAGTGACTCAGTTCTGGTCTTCGAGCCATATTCTATCATGTGCGTAAGTGGGGAAAGGCACGCACTTGTGTGATTTTCAGACTTCACAGAATCTACCATTGATTTAAGTCTGATATTTCTATACAGGTACCTTCATTCCTGGAATGCACCACAGGAAGGTGAAACAATACATTGCATTACTAGTAATATATTTAAAAAGAGACTTCTAGAAAGCTATCAGGGGCACGAACATCTGGTCCATTAGAGTAGACTATTTGATGAGAGAGAGAGAGAAAAAAAAAAAGAGTAGACTATTTGATGTATGAGTATTACAGTTTAAAAATCGCTGGTGCTGGGCCAAAACCTCACATTTCCATGCTATTGGTCATTCTATGTGTAGGTGTTATTTTTACAAATGACTTTTGAAAATGGCTTACTCTCTTTGAGAATGTAATGATAATGGTCTTCTGACTATTTTGAAGGTACAAGGTTTTGGCCCGACTGTTTAGAAACATCACTAGAGTAAAACGGAATATAGGGTAGAAACTTGAGGCTGAAGCCTCTACAATGAGGTTGGCCTAATCATTGAGGTCATCACGCGATGTACAAAATTATTTGTGAAGAGGTGAGTTCTGAATCTACTTTTGAGCAGTCGGATAGAAGGTGGAGCGGTTCGCAGCCGAGTGTGAAGCGGTTGGGATGAAAATCAGCACCTCCAAATCCGAGACCATGGTCCTCAGTCGGAAAAGGGTGGGGCACGGGGGTCGTCCTTTGGCGCTGCCGCGGCCTGGGGGGCCCTGAGGTGTTGCGCTTGCTCTGTCCTGGCAGGGGTCGACGGCTCCCCTCTTTGATGGAGATTTTCATGCATGCCAGATCCACCACACCAGCATCTATTGAAACTCAGACACAATCTGCTTCTTCCTCTGGTCGTTGAATCGGTGGAGGCTGGTGTCTGTGGATCTCACTCTGCTTCGTCTGTCCTTCCTTCCTTTCCTCAGTCTCTCTTGAGGTCTCCCTGATTTGTTGGAATTGAGATGTTTCTGGGGTTGGTGAAGAACTCTGGTTGGTGGCCCGGTGGGTGGTGTCTGGTCGGTGCTGGATTTCACTTTCCTTTGTTTTCTTTAGTCCTTCCTCGGGTCTCCTGACGGCGGTGTTCGGTTTAGGTGAACGGTATGGGATTTTTTTTAATAGGTTTTTGGTGAACTAACGAATACACACGCACATACACATACTCACCCACATACAAAATAATAAAAAATAAAAATAAATTAAAAAAGAGAGCAATGATGATGACATTACTGAATGAACAATACTGAGCTCTTTATAAAAAAAAAAATTTAAAAAGGAAAAGGGTGGAGTGCCCTCTCCGGGTCGGGGATGAGATCCTGCCCCAAGTGGAGGAGTTCAAGTATCTTGGGGTCTTGTTCACGGGTGAGGGTAGGTTGGAGCGGGAGATCGACAGGCGGATCGGGGCAGCGTCTGCAGTGATGCGGACTCTGTATCGGTCCGTTGTGGTAAAGAAGGAGCTGAGCCGAAAGGCAAAGCTCTCGATTTACCGGCCGATCTACGTTCCTACCCTCACTTATGGTCACGAGCTGTGGGTCGTGACCGAAGGAACAAGATCCCTGGATACAAGCGGCCGAAATGAGTTTCCTCCGCAGGGTATCCGGGCTCTCCCTTAGAGATAGGGTGAGAAGCTCGGTCATCCGGGAGGGACTCCGTGTCGAGCCGCTAGTCCTCCGCGTTGAGAGGAACCAGTTGAGGTGGCTCGGGCATCTGGTTCGAATGCCTCCTGGACGCCTCCCCGGAGAGGTGTTCCGGGCATGTCGCTGGAGAGACTATGTCTCTCGGCTAGCCTGGGAACGCCTTGGGATCGAGTCGGAGGAGCTGGCTGAAGTGGCTGGGGGAGAGGGAAGTCTGGGCTTCCCTGCTAAAGCTGCTTCCCCCGCGACCCGACCCCGGATAAGCGGTAGATAATGGATGGATGGATGGATAGAAGGTGCATTTCTAACACTAAGAGGAAGTAGAGGCTAGAGTAAAGGAGCACAGTAGGAGAACACTGCACACCAGAGAGTAGCGTGTTTTGGACTTGTCCTTCCAGACAATGGTAGTGGAACTGGAAACAGCATGAGGAAGAACTACAGATATAGCTCCCCGATTTCCCGCCATTACTAGTGAGCCTTTTTATTTTTATTTGACTAGCCGTATCGGACATTTGGTGATGAAATGGCCGCTCTGTCCACAATAAAAACACAGATGGGTGTTGAATCTGCATGTTCTCTCCTCTGAATGATGAATGCGCCTCAGCATCATGGTTAAATTAAAAGGGGATTATACAATTTGACTGAAAGAATGACGGACCAGTAAAATTTTGTAAATTGCCCATTAACATGTATGACAAAAAGTGTGTTTTTTATATGACTGCAAACTCTACCTTTAAGGGAGCTATTTAGAGCACAGTGGAGTACTTCCTGGAATGTCTGGTCATTTCGTTTACTCAATGGAAAACTCAACGGGAACGCTGATGAAGGGAAATAAATCATTTAGTCACATCTTGTCCATAAATTGGAGAAATGTGTCACACAGATTTTACCTCTCCCAATCCATTGAGCGGCTCCTCAAAGACAACCAATGAGTCAGGCAATATTAGCTCAGACAATAGAGCATGTGTGTGTGGTTTCTGTTGGAAAATCAAGTCCCATTTTTAAGATGAGGTCGTGATTGTGTTCTAGCAGTGAGGATCTGGTCAACAGGATCCGTATCTGCAGGATCCATTCCGGACTGATCAAACTGTACCCGTTCGGAGGCGCCAAGAGCAGATAAAGGACGAGAGGCAGATTTAAATATCGAATGTTTATAGAGTCTGTAGACGAACGGGCCCGAAGAGTTGAACCCTGACAGGGTTGTGAGATGAGATCCACAGGTGCGGGGATCAAGAGGTGAGGTTAACTTCTTCTTTTTTTTTTTTTAATTATTATTATTTATTTTTTTTATATATATTTTTTTTATATTAAAAAAAAAAAAAAAAGGAGGTGAGGTTAATGAAACAAGAGCACAGGCGAGGATGCAGGTGCAGGAACCCTGAGAAGGAATATAAATACAGACTCAGATCAAAGCAAGAGTGGACCAATATTAGCTGGATGCGACTGACTATGATGGTGTGAATGGGCCTTGGTGGCGTGGTGACATTAAAAAAAAAAATTACAGAGAGGATGGGCGGAGCTCAAAGAGGATATGCAGCCATCCTGACAGCATGTATGCGTGAGGTGGTTAGCTCGCCACATCGCACAATTGCGCAATTTGGATTATGTCAACACTTCTGGTTCATGATTGGATCCGAGCTAACCAACCACAATCGCAAGTTGATGTTCATGTTTAAAATGTTACATATAAGCTTGGTAAGTTTACGACACGTTACAGCCATACTATTCTGGTGTCCACTATAATAAATAAAAACATGAGATAACCCCCCCCCTCCGCCCAAAAAAAAAATCATGGTGTTTTTATGTGGGAAAAGGGTCCAAATCAGTAAAAAATAAAAATTTGCCGAGCAGAAAAAAAATGCCTAAGGCTAATACAATTTTGCACAATATTCATTGTGAAAAGTGCAGCCACACCCTTTTACCGACATATCGATCTTATCTGTGCAATTTAGCGCGGCCTCTCGTCCCTCCAGGATAACCAATACATCCTCATCATACTCACAGATACTCAATATCGAAAGAAACAGCCACATGTATGCGCGCGCACAGACTGGGGGTGTCGCAGTGAGCGTGTGTGTGCAAGCGGGCCGGGGTCACACTCGAATACATGACTAATAGACTGTCGACATAGATAAATGACTTTTTAAGTAACATAAAATTGCTCCGTATTGAACAGTAGTTTCCGCTTTCCACTCTAGCTGGCTTCCCTTTTTTTCTCTTTCTTGTCCTCCGCTCGTTTTCGCTCTCTTTTTCTGTGCCGGCGAGGCTAATCACATCCGCATCAGCTTGCCCGTGTCATTTTATCACTGCTGCTCAACCGAGTCCCTTCTCTTTCTCCCCTCCTCCTTGCTCGGCTGCACTCCTCCCCGTCGCTGTTTCCTAAGCAACAAGTAGTTGAGGGTTGAGAGGCCCGCTTTTTTCATATTGTGTTTGAAGGAGGAGACAGGAAAAGACCTGGGACTGCACAATAGTAGAATTATGCAAATTAATCCACCCAGTGATAATGGATTACAGCAAGCTCTCTCGCAACTGACAGAAGGCTTTAGAATGAGCTTCCAGAGCATCTTTAAATGGTTCTTGTCTCATAAATCACATTCTTCATCCGCACTAGATTTCAGTCTTTTGCTTTTCTCCTGTCTGGCTGATTGATTGGCTGCATCGTGACAATATACCTGAAGTCCAAATGCATTTGCAGGGCGACACGACAGTAAAGCGATCGGCAGCCTTACTGTATGTCTATACAATATGGAATATGAATTAGGCAGCAAAATGTGTGAAGGTCACATGACCAAACCAGGTGCTTGTTTGTAGGCTGAGCCCTTTATGTTAAAACGAGGGGTGTCAGGCGATTAAAATTTTCAATCGTAATTAATCACATGACTTCAATAGTTAACTCGCGATTAATCACAAACTTTGTATCTGTTCTAAATTTACAATAAAATTTAAGTTTTCATACTCTTGTTTACATAAAAGTAAGAAAGAATGTCAAATTGAAATATGGCTTCTTTTTTTGTCATTGATACAGTAATTTCATAATAATTGATAAAGTTGAGTTAAAATTAAAAAGATGTACTGTACTGTTAAAAAAGTGTGTAATATTGATTTGTGTTGGTCGTTTTTCTGCCACTCGATGTGATAATTGCATTTGTAAGACGGTGACAGCTCAGTGCATTTTTCATTTCATATCAAGAACTATCTCATCTTTAACATTCTGCACATTTTTAAAAATGGTAAAATACAACTTGACCCCATTCTCCACAAATATATGCATTATTATTAACTCCATTACTGCTCAATTTTGACGTGGATGCATCTGCTGCGTTGCGACTGGAATTCTCCCAGTACAGGCTTTTCAAGTTTCATGCGTTAAAAAAAATTGAGGCATTAAAGGAACTTTAAAAATGTAACTCAAAATTAACGCACTAATTTTGGCACCCCTAGTTAAAAATTGTGATGTCATTTTCAGTCGACAGCAAGTAGTAAAATGCCCCCCCCCCCACCACCACCACCCCTGAGATGGATAATTGCTTTTTCTGATTCCGCAAACACAAAAATGAATCACAACGCAGTGTTTATACTAATGTGGCCTCAAGAACATCATATTGTAAAGAAAATTGTCGACTTCCCCTTTAATGATTTTTTTATACTATAGCTCGAGCTCACATAAACCCTGACCAGGATAAATGGATGGATGGATAATATGATATGATACAATGAAGTTCTACACCACTGCCAACTACAACCACAATAATAAATATGGTTTAATCAACACTTCTATCATGGTGTCAAAAATGAAGCATTACTTGATACAGTTTTTTAATTAGATCTCATTATAAAGTAATACATTTGTGAATCACCTTTCTCAGTGCGTTGTTCCCATATATACAGTGCACAAGCAATCTTGCTGCATGGTTTTCCATATGAAGTGTTGTGAGATGCTCGATCATAATAACATCCGCTCCGCTCAAAATCACTGACGGTTTGACCTTTTATTTATTGAGGTCCTCTGTAGTTTTAACAAGGCCTTAGTGAACATTGTTTGAATGCATATTGAACAAAAAAGTTCACCTGAGACTGATGGAGATTTTTTGGGTTGGTATTTGTTCAGAAACCATGCAGGAAATATTGACATATCTGACCAGCTCATGGTGCAGCCTGACAGGGTAAGTGATCATCCCGCTGCACAAATCATTTCAAGTGAAAGTGGCAACGTCTGCTCCAATGGTGACCAATTTGGTCATTGTTGAGGCGCAATGTTTTCCAGCGTGTTAAGAATCTGACAATAATACCGGTATGTGACGAGTCAGTGAGCCAGCTTCGTATTTTCGACCATCTTTCCCGTACACAGCAAAAACGAAAGTGTAAATTACAGAGTTACATTTGTGGGAGTTAATTTTAACCCCAAAGTATAATTTTAACTGTCAGAGTTAAATGGTGTTGCTATTATTATTATTATTGTTGTTGTTATTATCATTATTATTGTTATTATTATTATTATTATTTAAATTTATATTTATTTACAATTTATATACAACTTTTAAGAGCGTCTAAGAGTAACTTGTCTACTCCCGTAGTGTTAATTGAACTCTGCTTAGTGAGTTAAAAACGTACGGAAGCGTATTGCATTCACTTGAAACAGTTTTTCTGGCTAATTTTTGGGGGGGAGCTTTGTTTTTTGAGTCTTTTTTTTGTATGTTTCATTGAATTTATTTTCCCTATTTTTTTGGGTGATTTTTTTTCTGTTTAAAAAAATATATATTTTCCTGTTTTTCAGATTATTTTTTTTTAAGGGTTTTCCCTCAGAGATTTGAGAACAAACCACAATACAGTATACACATTAATTCCTTTATTGAGAGCCAGTAAGTAAACATGACTATCTTATTGCATATGGAGGTATGCGGGAAAGTGTCTGCTTCCGCTATTAGCGAGTCTGCAACAAGTCACTTGAAGTTCAGAGGTAAAAAGAAAATTACGCCGAAAAACAGAACACCATTTTTTTCCCAGTTTTTTTTAATAATTTTTTTGCCTGTTTTTCTGAATATTTTTTTTCTGTTTTTTTTAATAATTTTTTTGACAGAAACAAAATATTCAGTAAAACAGATAAAAATATTCAGAAAAACAGAAAATTAAAAAAAAATGAAAAAAACAAAGCTCCCATAAAAAAAATTGTCAGAAAAACAGGAGGGTTTTTTTTTCACGTGAATGCAATACGCTTCCGTAAAAACGTACTCTCTTCCAGCGTTAAATATTTAACCATTTTTAAGTGTTGATTTAACCCTAGAGAGTGTGGAGCGATATACATTCTAAAAACGTGTTAAAATCAACTCTGTGAGTTCTCAATTCAGTGTCTTTCTGCTGTGTAGGTGTAATGACAAAGTGTCCCAAGACTTTTTCCCACATGGTATACGACGCCATCTTGTATTATACACAAAGATAACTTGTTGTGACTTGTTGTTTACACTATCTTGCTACGTTGCGCACACACTACAAGGTTTTTGTACGTGGATCTGTCAGTCAAGTTGTCTGCTGCATTACGATGTTGCAGTGCTGCTTTCCATGATTAGTGTCTGTTTAGGTAACTTGTCAGGAGCTTCACAGCATCTTGACAGCAGGCAAGCTCTGCTGTGATGATGCAGTGCATGCTGTGCGCCTTCGGGTGTAAATATTCACAAAACAAACCAGCCGACGCAGTGTTTGCCTCTGCTGATACGATTAAGAAATTCTTCCCAGCAACATGGAGACTGCAGTCAGTGCTGAGTGAGGGATACAGGTGGGATACTGTGGAGGCGGGGCCAGATGGAGGGACGCTATAGGGGAAGATGGGGAGTGTCGTGCAGATTTCATAACGGCCTCATAACAACCTCCGAAGGGTCTCGAGATGCTGCTATTCTATCTCAGCGAGAGCCGGCATCATCTTTTGCTTCAGAAATCAAGCCCCCATCAAGCCCTTCAACCCCCGCACCCACTGATATTGCCAATAACAGAGCGGGCACACACAGCTGGTCGGCGCCAATGTGCTCGCACGTGCGTGCTGGTGAAAAGGTCTGTAAGGCGGACACTGATCCTCACGTCGCCATCAAGAAAAAAAATATTTGCTGTCCACCTGGTACGGTGGTACAGACGAGGATAAAGGCAGATTTCATGGACACATGGAGGGGGAATACAAAGCGGCTGCCACATTGAAAGAAATCCTTTTCAGTGGTTCCTGTTCCTGATCACAGCTCTGGTTGTCTTGCTGTGTTATGAAGAAGAGATATAGAAGGTCTTTCATGCGTCATGAATGTGAACACTCGCTGAAAAGAAAGCTCACATGTGGCGGGGAAAAGAAAATTTGGGCACCCCACCGAGACAAATGTCTTCCGTTTTTTTTAAGTATTGTGTGGAAAAAACATGTTTGCCAGAGGTGTTTTTGTTCGGGGGGGAAAACATGGTGGGCACCAACCGCTTAGGTAAGCTACCCGGTAAATTGTGGCAGGATGTTGTCAGATGGAAGAGGCCACTACGTTGTGAATGTCAGAGTGTAATTAACTGGTGGCAATGGAGATACAGAAAGACTGGAAGGGTCACAGAAAGGCATAGAAGTAGACGACCTTGGACATTTTTAAGGATTAAATATATTCAACTGTTGTGTTGCTATTCAGCTCCTTTTTGCTATTCATTTGAACTATTTCTATAAAAAAAATCCACTTTTGTTAACAAGAGTATGAAAACCTCGAAAAATTATTGTACATTTAGAACAGATATAAAATTTGTGATTAATCGTGAGTTAACTATTGAAGTAATGCAATTAATTACTATTTTAAAAAATGATCGCCTGACGCGATTAAAAAAAGAAGAAAAAAGGTTATTAAAAATTAGGGGCGTCAGGCGATGACATTTTTTTATCGTAATTAATCACATAACTTCACTAGTTGACTCCTACTACTCCTCCACGTTGAGAGGAACCAGTTGAGGTGGTTCGGGCATCTGGTTTAGATGCCTCCTGGGCGCCTCCCTGGGGAGGTGTTCCGGGCATGTCCTACCGCCGGAAGGGCCCGGGGACGACCCAGGACACGCTGGAGAGACCACGTCTCACGGCTGGCTTGGGAACGCCTTGGGATCCCGTCGGAGGAGCTGGCTGAAGTGGCTGGGGAGAGGGAAGTCTGGGCTTCCCTGCTAAAGCTGCTGCCCCCGCGACCCGACCCCGGATAAGCGGAATTGAAGACGGAACGGAACTTCACTAGTTAACTCACGATTAATCACAAATTTTATATCTGTTCTAAATGTACGATAAAAACATTTTTTTTTTGTTAATTGTTAACAAAAGTGGAAAAAATGTTAAACTAATAGAAATAGTTCAAATTAATTTTTGACGTCTATATCCGTCAATGGCAGTGAATGAGTTAATAGAAAAATTACTACTGGACATTCAAAAGTTTAGACCAAATCTAATTAAGTTCATATGTAAAGGTTGTAGTTTATGGAAAAAGTGCTAGTACAAACAAGAAGTCAGACATAAAGATAAGGAAATGACTCCAAAAGTAACATGATAACAACTGAGAAACAATTTTATTTAAACACATACATTTTGCAAGAGAATCAATGCCCTGAGAATTAAATCTGCGCCACTTGCTGGATCTGGTGGGGCTTCCCTAATGCGCGGTCGATACAAGCGATTTCTTTTCTTTCTTTTTTTAAATGATCACCGCAGAGAATGGAGTACTGGGAAGCAGTTCTGCTATGTTTACATTAAGTTCCGGGCAGCCACGGAATTCCCTTCCCACTGTGGACAAAATGTCCTGAGACAACACAGAGGGAAAGGATAAGCATAAGGGCCCTGGACACCCGTCAGTCATTGTCAGTACGTCATTTTTTTTTTTTAAGGAAAGGGACTGCACTGCCTCACTTGCCTACCCTGACCGCAAAATACATATATATATATATATAAATTAATTAATTAATTAAATATATAGATTTAAAATATTTTATAGCACACCACACAATAACTACCACATTTCACAGATAACTCCAAAAAAAAAAAAAAAAAAGATAAAAAGTATGCGTTTACTATATATTAACGTGGTTATGTGAAATAATAATTTACGCAAATCTATTTACAGGTATCTGCACTGGACTGACCTGCAAGCTTTGCCTCGCTTTGGTGCACAGAGTAGCATGGATGTAATGTAGCATGGTGGAGTAAACAAGTTACAAGCAAGCTAAGAAGCTAACGCTATTATACGTTTTTCCTCCTCTTCCCTTCGCCGCTTTCTTAAGGCAGCACCTGAGGGCTTGGACCTTTTCATTGTAAATGTGTTTTGGGGGGGAACAAATGTATTTGTTTTTACCTTGCAATTTGGCGCCCCCAACACTAGATGGCGCCCTAGGCGACCGCCTAGTTCGCCTATGCCCAGGGCCGGGCCTGGAGCTGACTTCACTGCTGTTGGCATCTTATTCGATTTGTGTGCAGCATAACAGCTAAATGCAGCTTCACCATGTTGACTTTGAACTCCGGCGACCACAAATTGACCCAAGTCTGCAGATCTCAGAGCCCTACTGGGTTTATATTCAATCAGCATTTCTCGGAATATTTTCAGGACCAAAAACCATTCAGTGATTTCTAGACCAGTAGCAGAATTTTGACATCTATTCTACCGCTCACTGTCGACATGATCGGATTGCGAGAGAGGCCTTCATCAGAAAGTGACAGGCAGGAGGAAACATACTGGCATGTGTGGAGGGCCGGGGGTCAAACTGTAATGCAACTTTAAACCTCCGTGACTCAGACACCCCTTTGCGCCCCCTATCTGTCATGGATACCTTGATGGGGGAAAAAAAAAAACCCGAAGAGGAATGGGATCATAATGTCAACCTAACATCAGGCCATGCAACACATTGTGTCCGTGGAGAAATGGCTCGTACTGCTGAAGGAAGACAAGAACGAGTGCTCCGAGATGAAACAGACGAGAATAGGATGATGCGGTCCCGGATCTGAATGTGAATAGGGAGCTGCTTGATGAAAAACAATCACGGCGAGGATGATTGTGCTGATAGATCCAAGTTCAGCATTCATTCCATTTCTCAGACCTCTGCCCCTGAAGGGCTCTTTTGGTCGAGATCTCATCGTATTTTTCTTCCCCTAAGATTTGCAGCAATAGGAATCAAACAAAAAGTGGATTTTGTGAGTGTGAAGGACTTTTCATCTTGCCATCTCGAGTGGGATTTTTTTAAAGCAATGTCTACAGATCCTCGGGGTCATAGCATTCAGAAAAGCCTTTTTTTTTTCTTTTCTTTTTTGCCGCCATCATCCCCGTGGTAACCATCAGAGACTATCACGGAATGTGAATCAACTTTTTGGCGAGGATCCGCCACCCCTCGCGCCTCAAGGTGAGCACCTCGCCAACCTCGGGACTCTGCCGGGAGAACGGCAAAGCTTTAAAACATCATTCCAGGATTTGCCAGCGATTTTCCTTTTGGTATACGTGACCATCCCTGGCTCTCCGCCTTCTCCCTTTTGATGGTGCGCAGATCAATAGATCACGCCAACAAGAGGTCTTGAGGCCAATTAGGCCGCCCCGCAAGTTGGGCCGTTTCCAAGCCGGTGTCGCGCTCCATGTCAATAGTCAAGCTTGTCTTCCCTTAGGAACAATGGAAAAGGAATAAAGGTAGAGAGATGTTATTGCTCTTTGTGTGTGTGTGTGTGTGTGTGTGTGTGTGTGTGTGTGTGTGTGTGTGTGTGTGTGTGTGTGTGTGTGTGTGTGTGTGTGTGTGTGTTAGTGTGTACATTTGGATGTGTGTGCAGGGTCTGTCCTCCAAGCTACAGTAATTGCTTGCGCAAAATGCTAATCAGCTCATCTAACGGTATCCATCACGTCTTAAGGGCTGGACCACACCCCACTTTCAAATGAATGCCACCTACAATGTCAGACTTGCTCTTACATATCAAATAGAGCCGCGAGATGAGGAAGAGACTGATCAAAAAGGCATTGTCCTGCTTTCACGCATGATGCATTAGGGCCCTCCATTGGCGTGTCAGAGCATTGCAGGGTTTAGAAAGTCTGGTTTCCTCAAATTTCACTCATGATTTATGTTGGATATCTCGAAAATAATGCAATAAATATTGCATAGTTATTTTTGTTTTAATATATATATATATATTTATTTATTTATTTATATTTTTTATATATATAATTATTATGTGTGGGGTTTGTCATCATACGGGTGTTCCTAAAAATTTGGTTACTTTAAAAATAAAAATAAATAAAAATAAAAAAATAAATAAAAATTTGGTTCCCGTCTATTTTTTTTTTGTTTTTAATTTACTTATTTTTTTATCTCTTAGAGAGAGCTCAGTATTGTTCATTCAGTAATCTTACCGATTCGACATGTCATCATCATTGCGTTCTCTCTCTTTTTTTTCTCTTTTTCTTTTTTTTTTGTATGTGCGCGAGTGTGTGCATGTGTACTCGAGAATTCAACTAAAACCTATTAAAAATCCCATATCTTTCACCTAAACCGAATACTTCAGAATCCAGCTCGAGTCGTTGAGGTTGTCAGGAGACCCGAGGAAGGATCAAAGAAAAGAAAGGGAAATCCGTTACCGTCCATTCTGATATTTGTGAAAGCAAATTTCCTGAGCTCGTGTGTACATGTGCCTAACGTTGTGGCCAGCGTGTATATTCCGTGACTGTATTTACGTTGATCTCTTGAGTCATAAGGGGAGGTGCTGTGTGTGTGCTTATCAGTAGTGACAAGTAGGCTACACACACACACACACGTACACACATAATTTCCCTCTGTATGATAATCAAGTTAATTAAAGTACTTCAGCAATCAGTACTGGTAGTTGGGGCACGATTAGTCACCCTGCAGTCAGGTACTTTAAATATTAATCAGACATTACACTAATTAATCTCTTCTTTTTTCTTTTTTTTGCAGCTACACAAAAAGTGGACAAAATGAGCATGTTCATACATGACACCAAAGGTCTAGCTAGCGGAGGAGTACAACAAGCGATGTGATTAAACCCTTTTTTTTTTTTTAAAGCCTTGTGGATTCGGTGCTAATATCTTTCAATGCTGTAAAACATTTACCATTAGCAAAGTGCATGTGCAGGAGTTTAGTCGGAAAGTATTATGTGACAGCAGATGGTATAAGAAAGCTAATGAAAAAAAAACAGTAGAAGTGCCAAGGGAAATTATATATCCAGCTTGTTTTTAAAAGCTTGAATAACCAGTTATGTCATGACAAATCAGGCTGTAGGCTAAAAAGGCTTATTACAAACGTGTTGGCATACGATCTGCTCTGCATGTCAGTTCAGGCCGCACCGAAAAATCGAGTCGTTTTTTTTTTTGTTTTTTTTAAACCTTGGGGGTGCTCAGTGAAAAGATTCACATCATGAATCAACCAGGCCTTGGGCCCCTACAGAAAATCGCTAATTTCTTCTGTTTTTCCCAAGACTTAGAAAGGAATTAAGATGATTCTACCTTCTTCAATCAGTCTTGAAATGGACACGAGACGGGACTGCAGTGGAAGAGAAGCTCCGGCTCGAATTCCAATTGACCTCACTTCCGACAACGTGTCGGCAACAACAAACAGACACCTACAACTTCCTGATCAGGTGGAGTTTTTTTTTTTTCTTCTCTCCTTTCTTCCACACACATACACAGCTGTCATATCAGTGTTGTTTTCTAGCTCCAAGTCCAGCGAGTGGAAGGATCACGGTTGCGTACCGGCATTCCATGCATGATTTGTGGACATGAGTGAAAATAAGGAAGTCTTCAAGGTAAGACTATTTGAGCTTGGATATATTTGAACAGAAATAACATAACTTTCTGAAACTACTTAAAGAAACATCATTCCGTCAAACCGCATGTTTGGGTGCGAGGCAAGGGCAAAGAGCGAATGGTTTCTGCCGGCAAAATAACTTATTGACCCAGGGAGGCACCAACATTGTAAAAGTCGTTTGTGGAGATATAGTAATAAATTATTTTTAATGGCTGCATTTGGGCTTTCTGGCATGCGAAGATGTTGTGTAGCTTTTTCACATCCAAGCATGCATTGAAGTGGCATCCAAGACCGAACATTTTTCCGTAGTAAGGAAGTTAATCATTATCGTTTAAGTGTTTTTATAGTTTGTTGAATGTGTCTTTAAACAGACTGTTGGGTAGACTTTGCATCGATCTGATCAGCAGCTGGATCGGGATTTGCCGATATTTTGTATTTTTGTGCAAAATCGACTGTAATATCTTAATTTGCCTGATCGATCAATGACGTCGTTGATCGGCTCTGGTAACTAAGATGTTTCATGTTATATTTATTGTTTAACTCATTCACTGCCATTGACGGGCAAAGTCGTCAAAAATTCATTTGAAGTATTTCTATTAGCTTAACATTTTTTCTACTTTTGTTAACAAGAGCATGAAAACCTAGATTTTTTTTATTGTACTTTTAGAACAGATATAAAATGTGTGATTAATTGTGAGTTAACTAGAGAAGTCATGCGATTAATTACGACTGAAAAATGTAATCGCCTGACACTCCGAATTTTTAATAATCTTTAAGTCGCGTCAGTCGATTAAAAATTTTTATTGTAATTAATCGCATGACTTCAATAGTTAACTCATAATTAATCACACATTTTATATCTGCTCTAAATGTACTTTTTTTCCTAGGTTTTCATAATCTTGTTAACAAAAGTGGGGAAAAAATTTAAACTAATAGAAATAGTTCAAAATAATTTTTGACGTCAATGGCAGTGAATGAGTTAATAGTGTTTTTCGAAGATTCTAAAGGCTTTATTTATTATTATTATTATTTTCCCATGCATTTAAATTGCCGTCAATTATTCATGGATTTTCGCTAACCATGGGCCATGTCACTCCTCCTGGTCGTTGAGAGAGAAATCATTTTTGTGATATTCGAAAATTAAATAACAAAACTTTTTTTTTTTCTCTTCAGCACATGCAAATTGCACCCTTCACTCAAAAAAAATGATTTTACCAAAGTGAATGTCTCCACAATATGATGATGATGAAAAAGTAAGGCAGGCTGTCTGGATTGACAAATGTTTTTTCTTGCTTTCTCATCATGAGCCGGCATATGCAATATGTTCAAGTTTGCAAACAAAGGGATGCACCCTCGGCTCAAACGCACCTTGATTTTTTTTGTGGTTTATTACATAGATCGAATGAACACCCCATAAAATGGTCAACATGTTTACGCCCACCAAAGGTAAGATACAGTATTCATTAACGGTTTTGTTTGTTCAAATAACTGCTCATAAAGCTTTTCAAATGTGTTATGAATCCAAACTTACCTTGGGTAAATAAATGTTATCTGAAAGTATTCATTATTTAAGCAAGTGCTTTAAAAAGTAAACACGCACATACAAAAAACAAAGTTGCCAATATACTCTAAATCTGTCTGTAGACGATATTTTTGCATATGCCCTTTCCAAGACCTTGACCCAAGTTTCATCACCTGCAACTGTCGGACTCTATTCCTCGTGCCACAGTCGAATTGGGAGGATCCTTGAGAAAATGGAAGGTATGCAATCGTCCAAGTAAGAACTGTATGTGTTATTTGGTGCGCTTAATTGACTTGAGTGATTATTATTTTTCATCCGTTTAGCCCATCTGCAAATCGGGCCCATTGATACAACAGCAAACTTTTATGACAGCATGTTTTATCTTATCATTTACAACCTGCACCAGGAAGTTCCCGCTGTTTCTGGAGGAGCCCGTTTATGCACAGGCGCACACAAACACAAGCTTTATTGTGGCAGATAATCATTAAACGCAATGTTTGTCCTTAGTTCAGTTCAGAAAAGGCTTCCATGTCTTTTTGCAGACCAGCTCAGATAAAAAAAAAACCTTCAATTGAACTTTAATAACAGCTATGATTTATGACATCGTTTGTTCAAATTTGTAGGCAAGTGTAAAGTTAAAATTGTTGTTAACGCGACGCTGTTGCTTCACACAATATTCAGGCAAGTTTCTTCAGTGGCAAGTTTTTCTTGTGGTTCCTTTTTTCTCTCCGCCTGTTAGCGGGGTAACGGATGAAAAAGGCTCATTTTTCATCATCTCTGCAGGAACGGCAATTATAACGGCAGAACCGACTGAAAATGAGCAACAAATCATAGATTTTTCCTTACATCTCCGTCGTTCGGAACCCACCAGGTTCAACAAATAGATTGATTGATGAATGTATGGATGGGGATACATGCAGCTGATATTCATAGATAGATATTCGTCGGCCTCGTGATCTTTTAATAAAGTATCCACATTTGCCAGCTTTTCCTCATCTCACTCTGTAGAAACGATGCCGTTTGCGTCGCCATGGCAACCGCAAGCCTGCAGTTGAATCATCCAAACCGATTACCGTCAAACTCCAATTCCAATGCAGTGGGGACATTGTGTCAAACCTAAATAAAAACAGACCTTTCAACCTATTAACTATATTGCCCTTAACCAATATTTCATTTGAGTCTAACTATTTCATGTTCAAACTGATGAATGTTTGTTTGTTATTTATTTTGCAAATATTCTCTCATTTTGAATTAGATTTGAGGCACCATTAATGATGAAAGATGTTTGTAAATCCTCGTATTTCTGTATTTGACAACTTTATTGGAATCCGTTTGTAGATTGCTTCTCAGGCCAAATGGCATTTGCGTTAGTGTCAATATCCTCACCATGTGATCCTGCTACAAATATTTTGTTACCACCACTCATTTTTGTCGCTTTCAGTGTACATGTCTCGGGAAGCTATGAGGATCGAAGAGAACTACAAAGGAAAATGGCGGCCTCGCCCAGTTCAACCTTCGCTTTCCGGCATGTTAGCGCTAATTTGGCGGCTGCTATTCTACAAGCCCATTTGGACCAAAGAGAATCAGGACCATTATAATGTTCGTTTCATCTATGTGAACTTCAGCGCCTGGCACTTTGCAGGCAGTGACCTGCTGTGGGCTGGTCTTGCCATACGACTCTTTCAAGCGATGCAAATACATTTCGGGAAATTGCAGCTGGCATTATACCGAGTGGCCCAATATCATTTCGAGGATGAAATCAAAAAGAAGGTTTGTAACTTTGTGAATGAGAAAGATTCCAAAGGTGTTTAATTTTTTTGTTTTCGAGTAAAGTAATTTGGTGACCACTCGTGATGGAAAAATGATGCTTCATGAACCACTTGCGATACTTTTTACTCCTCTAGGTGGTGCTCTTGGTTTAAAGATGCAATGGGAATTTGATCATTTTCAATTGCACTGTCTTTATTTTTAAACAGAGCACCAACGAGAGAAGTAAAAAATAATAATTGCAATATAGCATTTTCCTATCACAATAGTGATTAGAAAATGAAGCTTCATGAACCACTTGCAATACTTTTTACTCCTCTAGATGGCGCACTTGGTTTAAAGGTGCAGTCAAATTTGATCATTTTCAATTGCACTGCCTTTATTTTTAAATAGAGCACTAACTAGAGTAAAAAATTATAATAAAAACTGCGATATTGCATTTTTCCATCACACTAGTGATTAGAAAATGAAGCTTCATGAACCACTTGTGATACTTTTTACTCCTCTAGATGGTGCTCTTGGTTTAAAAGGTGCAGTCAAATTTTATCATTTTCCATTGCACTGCCTTTATAGAGAAGTAAAAAAAATTGCGATATTGCATTTTTCCATCACACTAGTGATTAGAAAATGAAGCTTCATGAACCACTTGCGATACTTTTTACTCCTCTAGGTGGTGCTCTTGGTTTAAAGATGCAATGGGAATTTGATCATTTTCAATTGCACTGCCTTTATTTTTAAACAGCGCACCAACTAGAAAAGTAAAAAAAAAAATTGCGATATTGCATTTTCCCATCACACTAGTAATTAGAAAATGAAGCTTCATCACTTGCGATACTTTTTACTCCTCTAGATGTTGCTCTTGGTTTAAAGATGCAATGGGAACTTTATCATTTTCCATTGCACTGCCTTTATTTTTTAAAGAGCACCAACTAGAGGAGTAAAAAAAAAAAATATGCTAAATTGCATTTTCCCGTCACATAAGTGATTAGAAAATGAAGCTTCATGAACCACTTGCGATACTTTTTACTCCTCTAGATGGCGCTCTGGTGCAGTCAAATTTGATCATTTTCCATTGCACTGCCTTTATTTTTAAACCAAAAGCACTAGAGAAGTAAAAAAAAAAGTATTGCAAGTGGTTCATGAAGCTTCATTTTCCCATCACTGGTAATGACAACTATTAGCAGTGGGGCAGCATTGACCATTAACCACCATTTATGCACAGCACCCATTAATCATTTGCTCTACTTGTTTTATCCCTCTCATCAGATCGTGGTGACGGGTCCACATCACTGGAGGTCCAAGAGGATTTGTTGCTGCCCGCTGTGGTTTCTCATCCTTGTCAGCCTGTTGGTCCCAATGATCATCCTCGTATTCTTTTTGACGTTTGAACTTCCGAAACATGTGGGCAAACCGTCCGTGAAAGTTAACGGAACAACGAACCACCCTATCGTGCTGGAAGGCCTGGTCATCGCTTCGTTGGGAGTTCCGGCCGCCAACGCGCTGAGGTTTGCCTTCCAGATGGTCAAGAACCTCATTTTCAACCAGGAGCTCAACATCAAGAGAGGCATGGACAACGAGCGGGTCAGCAGTCGGCTGGGCTTCATGAACCAAGTCAGGAAAGAGATGTGGCTCCTGTCTCGCTTTGTCGGGTTCATGGAGGTGTTTGAGCGGAGGAGAATCCGGGTGGTCTTAAGGATCACCAATTTAGACCGTTGCTCACCCCCAAAAATCGTTGCCGTTTTAGACGCTATCAACATTCTGCTGTCGGACGAGGAAAGTCCATTTATTTCAATTCTGGCCGTCGACCCGGACATTATCGTGCAGAAGGTCAACTTTGCAGACGGCTGCTTTTGTAAAGAAGACCGCGCTTACGCGCTGTTGCGGCGCATCGTCACCCTGGCCTTCACCGTCCCGCCCCTTTGCGACGATTCGAAGCTGAATTTATTTCACAGCTTGGCCAAGCGTTCGGAAAAACTCCATGAGGGGAGCGCGAGCGAAGATAAACATCAAACTGAAAGGAACTCTTTGTCAAATGTATCTTCAGTGGTCTCGTTCGAGACAAATGAGGCGATTCCGCTGATAGATAAAACCGCCGAACTGGAGATAACGGAGGCGGAAGTGGAAAATTGGGTTAAGAGGACACTCGACAGCAATGAAAGGAAGTTAAACGAGTACATCTTAGACGACTCCATGTCCATGAGGAGAGTCGTCAACTCCATTCGAGTGACCGTGATCGTCACCAGGGCCTTAAAGACGGAACTCCCGCAGCCTGACCTCATAGCCGCCTGGGTGGTCCTGGCCAACGAGTGGCCCTGCCGACTCAGCTGGATCCTCCAGTGCGTGGAGGACGCTCAGCAGAGAGACGTCATCGATCAGAACAAAGAGGCTGAAGCCGACCATTCCGAGAGATTGTGGAAGGTTTTCGCCGCGTCGAGGGCCGAGCTGTACGTGATGCGCTCCCAGATCGAAGACCTGCTCGACCAGGACGGAGACCCCGAGATGTTTGAGAGATTCCTCAAGGTGGACTTCCGCTTCACAATCGAGGATCTGAAGGCGCTCGCCGAGGTCACGGTCAACCTGAATCCCTCGATTAAGAAAGAGTTGGCCGCCATCCGAGGAACGTCGAGGCTGAAGGATTCCGGTTGGGTGAGGACGTTTGCTCCTTTGCCAATCACAGCTATGATCAATATGGATTCTGAGGAGATTTGTAAAGAGGTAAGAAATATGCAAGATGTGGCAACCCTAAGGGCTTTGATCATAAAGTCCAGGACTCTGGTCTTTTGGGTCATATACCACAATTTTGTCCATAAAGGCTGCCCAGTAAAAAAAAAAAAAAACATGTTATACAAATTATAACCCCTCACTGGATACTCAATTTATAATCTGCTGAAGGCAAATTCTGTCTGCATTTGACTGAGAAGTGTTTCTAACATTAGCTACACAGAAGGTCAAAATATTAGAGACCACAACACATTACTGCGATTGCTCGACAACCAGTTCCGGGTGTGCCCCGCCCCGCCCCGAGTAAGGATTAGCAGTTTGGGAAAAGAATGAATGAATGATGAGATTATTAAACGAATGCGGCGCCTTTTCAGCAGTGTAAATCTGAGATTAGCATTTCAGTAAAGGCAACATTGAATCTTGCGTCGGCTATCGTTATATTGTGCCTGTCGTCCTAATTAGGGCTGGGTATCGATACTAATTTCCCGAATCAGCAATTTGATTCAATTTTGTCTTGTTTTGTTTTTTTAAATTAAATTCAACTCAATCAAATATTGATTATGGAACATCAAAGGACATGATTAAAAATGTACAAACATTCAATTCCAAATTAAATTGTGCGGCGGCAGTAACTAATCAAATTATGATTTATTCATTTTTGTTCATTAAAGTACGTTTTACTCACTTAAGTGTTACACAAACATTGGCATCGGCAAGGTTGTATAGAACAAATACATCAAAGCCGTGTTGTCCTCACTTTGCCAAAATGGTTTTGTGGCTCCCGTTTGTGGTTTTTTTCCCATGTGAAATCTTTGGGCAACTTTGTTGTCAATTAACCTTACCTACATGCTTTTGGAATGTGAGAGGTCGCCAGAGTCTTGAAGTGAGAATATTGGTAGAAACGCACTTTTTGCCACCGTCTCTCATGCCCCTTTGTGCTTATTCTTTTTCCCTAGCTGGACAATATGGAATACCCAAGAAAGTATGCCGGAATTGTAAAAAGCAATCACATCACTGGCTCGGCTCTGGTATTTGGTGACCCAGATGATATTAAAAAACTGCTGGGCATGACCTTTGGAGAATGGACAACTTTCCGACTTCGCTTCCTGGGTTTTCCGCTGCATCTTCAACCCCAACACAAAAATGTGCATCACCCTCATCGGCACCTGTCTTGACACCACTTACATTCCTCGTCAAATCCCCACTTGGATGCTAGCTAGGAATCCAGTACAGATACCCCTCACATATTGCGCAGCAATACTGGCAGTGTATATTAACTCATTCACTACCATTGACGGCTATAGACGTCAAAAATGCATTTGAACTATTTCTATTAGTTTCACATTTTTTTCCCACTTTTGTTAGCAAGAGTATGAAAACCTAGAAAAAAATGCATTGTACGTTTAGAACGGATATAAAAACTGTGATTAATCATGAGTTAACTAAGTCATGCGATTAATTACAATAAAAAAATTTAATCATCTGACGCCCCTAATATTTTTACATTTTCATTTTTTGTTTGATTACTTATTTAAACTCAAGATTAATCACAAATTTTATTTCTGTTCTATATGTCCAATATTTTTTTTCTAGGTTTTCATACTCTTGTTAACAAAAGAGGGAAAAAAATAAATAGTTCAAATGAATTTTTGACGTCTATAGCCGTCAATGGCAGTGAATGAGTTAATATGGGCTAGTAATAACACAACTGCAATATTATTGAAAATAAGCTAGTTGGTTTCCGTACCTCGTTTTTAGTTATCACATTATGACAAAAGACTCAATGCTCAACTTGGAGCCAAAAGCCTCTTCGATGCTTTATCTCTACGGTGGTAAACTGAGCAAATGCGTTGAAAGGTTTTGTTTTGTTTCGTCTGTGTTACATCATTAAGGCAAAATGTCCGCAATGTGTGTAGTTTATCATTTGATATGAACTATGATGGGTAGCAGTGGATATTTTATGGACTGAATACCACATGTTTACTGACTGATGAAGAGAAAAGTAAATACATATTGTATTTGTGGTGCAGTAAAATGTAAATGTAATGTACAGTATATATATTTTCGAAACAAGCAGAATCTATAACACGGTACATTGCGGGTGGGCAAATGCAAAACTGGCCCATAATAAATTATGCCGACAGAGATTTGTTTTTGTTTGACAATTTTGCTCACCAACAGCACAAGCAGAATTATGAATATTCCAACATTGAAGTGGTCTGAGATTAAATCCTAAATTGAATCTGAATCCATTTTATTTGACAAAAAAAAGTAGGAAGAAATGGTTGCAACTAAACTATTATTTTAATAATCGATTAATCGTTCAATAAATGCATGACTCAGATTTTAAAAACAAATCAGCATGTTGCTTATCTTTGTCGATTGCTAGACTTGGCCATTTGACACTTTTGTGATAAACTAATTCACTGCCTTTGACGGCTATAAACGTCAAAAAATCATTTGAACTATTTCTATTAGTTTAACTTTTTTTTCCACTTTTGTTAAGAGTATGAAAACCTAGACATTTAAAAAATATATATTTTATTTTAAAGAAAAGATTATTAAAAATTAGGGGCGTCAGGCAAATAAAATTTGTAATTGTAATTAATCGCATGACTTCAATAGTTAACTCACGATTAATCACAAATGTTATATCTGTTATAAATGTACAATAATTTTCTTCTAGGTTTTCATACTCTTGTTAACAAAAGTAATAATAGACTAATATAAATAGTTCAAATGAATTTTTGACGTCTATAGCCGTCAATGGCAGTGAATGAGTTAAGGGCTACCAATAAATTGGGCTACATTTTTTGTTTTGAGGGATATACATTAGCGTAGCTTATTGTTCTCTCATGTTGGGGAGGGGGGGGGGGGGTTATCATCATGGTGGATTATTTCCCACTGGCTGGCATTAAATAAACATTCCTCCAAGTAGCAGTTATTTTGAAGTTTATTTGACATTTAGTTTCATGTTAATGACACAAGACTGCTGGTACTTTGAAAACATACACCGGTACTCTTTCTTTCTTTTTTTTTTGGCATGTGAAAGTACAATTGATCAAAAATGGCTTTAATCATCCTCTATCAGTCCAGTTGAGAATCCATGGTACATACAAATGGAAAGTGCAACCGTAATACACATTTAAAGCTAGATATTTAAAATGAGGGCACATAATACAGTTCAAGTAAAAGTATAAAGTCAACACATGAACTTGAGAAATGAATGGCAGGTAAGGTCACTTTGGGAGAGAATATATATATATTATACACATGTATATATATTTTTGAAAGAGTTAACTATGAGAATGGAAATAAACCATCAGTTGTTGTTTTAGGGCAACTTATTTGCGTCCTAAAGCCTCAGCCAGCTTCTTCAGCCTTTTCTTCAGCTCCAGGGGAAACTTCTCATAGCACTTTTTACAAACAGGCTTCATGTCAAACTCCACAAACTTGTTCCTGCAAAATAGGAAGCGGGCAGCATGTTACGAAGTCCGCCTGCATTCAATTTACTTCTCAGAATGGCTCAACCTCACTAAAAAAGGTCACGCTTTGCTCGTTAACATCCTTTTAAAAAGTTTTCCTGACGCAGTTCTGGCTCGACGAGACAAAACGAAACGAGTCCAGATTAGGATTAGATGATATCAAAGCAGCACTCCAGCATTGGAACGTGGAAAAATATTTTATAACATATTTCCCTCCAATATGCTTTATTTATTGACGCTGTCCGGTCTCAATTTGCATGACAACGCTGCTCGTACAAGAAGGGGAGGTTTGCTCTACCCTGCCAGGATTCTACTTGAAGAGGTTCTAAAATGCTTCATCAGTCAAAGCGCTGCATATATAGCAGTCATGGTTATGGCCCGCGTTATTTCCCGACATTGTCATTGCTGTATCGTTATACACGATTTACAGTTCCCCGTTTCTGCTCGCACGCAGAAGACCGCGATTACGCTGGCGGGTCCCCAAATTGTTTGCCTTCAAAACGGAACGACAGCTTGATTTGACACTTGCAGAGATAACGACAATAAATCTTTTTTTTTTTGTGAGCAAGGGTAAAAATAGGCATCATTTGAAATCATCAAAGAACTTGGGGCTGCATTTCAAAGCTGTCATCGCTGCGATATTAGCTTTCAAAATCAGAAAACGTTCTCATCAATAAAATAAATGTTCTATAGTAGGGGTGTTAGAAAAAATCGATTCGGCAATATATCGCGATATTACCGCGCGCAATTCTCGAATCGATTCGATATGCGGCCGAATCGATTTTTAAACATCAATTTTTGATGGGAATATTCAACAAAACGTCTTACTTAGGGTTAGGGTTCACGAGTTAAGCATGGAAGAATGTTCTATTAATGGAACATTAAGCCTTAATATTTGATTTCAGTGCTGTTTAAACATGAAACAGACTGCAACCGGTTTGTTAAATGCTCAGTTATAAGCCTGAATTTTCACATAAATAAATGTTCATACAAATCTTACAGTGTACATGTACAAGTTTACTGATTAGTATTTTCCAAATTTGAGTAAAAAAAATAAAAATAAAATAAAAAATCGCAATGATCAATTTATAGATTCGCATCGGGATTAATCGAATCGAATCGAATCGTGACCTATGAATCGTGATACGAATCGAATCGCCAGGTGCTAGGCAATTCACACCCCTACCACCGGGTAGGGTAACCAAAATGGAAAATGATGCAAACTGATATGAACATCAAAACAACGACAAAAAAGCTGTACATGCATACCTTAACGAGTCATGCTCATTTCACGCCATAGAGGAAAAGAAAGGCAGAAACCAACGCACCAACAGCCAGAGTAAGAATCTACTGAGAAGCTGCAGGTTTTTTCTTGCGCTCCCGGCGAGCCAGGCGGCGTTTCAACTCCTCGGGCATACACTCATAACAATGTTTGCACACGGGTTTCAGGTCAATCTCAACAAACTTATCTCTGTGGTGTAAAAGGCACCGCGAATGAAGCATGTAGAGAGTGAAAGAGAGGAAAATCGGGGGAGAAGTGAGAAGGCGACAAAGTTGGGCCGTCAAGTTGGTTCGAAGCGCAATAATCACTTACTTGAGGGTGAGCTTTGTGTTGCAGGTGGAGCAAGAGAAACAGCTGACGCACCAGGCCTTGTTGAGGGCAGACACCACTGAGGGGGGGGAGAAGGAATAACGGAATGTTTTGATTGCATTTTAGTCAACAATACAAAACTACAATCCGACATTTTCCGGATCTTTTTCTTGTTTGAAAATGTTTGCATCAATACTTACCATCGCCCTCAATCACGCGGTTGCAGTGATAACACACATCACCGAACAGCTTGAAAATAAAAGGATAAAAGTTACACATGTTGCGTGTAGTCCTCGTTTTTTTTTTTTAGTTAGGCCCTTTCGCCATACCTGGTTGTAATGCGTTTCGCAGTAAGCCAGCCCCTTCCGCTCATAATGGCGATGGCCAAGGAACGGCTTCTCACACTTGGCGCAAACAAAATGCTGCGAGCACAAAAACATCTTTGCTGAAGAGGTTCACGCTTCAAACTACTGCAAGTTTGTGGACAACCGGGTGCCAGTGAATGAGGTCAAGAGCAACTTTGAACTCTTTCACTGCCAGCCTGATAAAAAGATGATCTTTGACGTCTATAGCCGTCTTTGGCAGTGAATGTGTTAAAAGACAAGCACCAGCTATAGGAATTCCGAGAGGCCATTTGCAACAATTTTCTTCTTAACAGGTTAGGAATGAGTAACAATACTAAATATATTGTCCGTTTAAGTGCTATTTTGTGCTTCTTTAAAGTCTCCGAGGTCCAAAACAATATATTCAATATTTGAAATAGAATTCTTTCGTTCTAACATTTACGTGAAATGAATTTCATGCATATAAGGGTGATCATTCAGTGTGTCTAATTCAAAGCAGTAGCGTGACTGCAAAGGGTAAACAACCAAGTTAGCAAAATCTAAAAAAAATAAAAATAAATTCATAATGAACAGCCTTTACTTGCACACCTCAACATGCCACTGCTTGCCCATGGCGTTGACAACGCGCCCCTCGATGGGTCTCCTGCATGCGCCACAGATGGGCACGCCCATCTTGTCATGGCAGGGCAAACAGAAAAGTTCGCCTTTCAGTTCCCTGGCTTCAGCGGTCAGCTCCTTCCTGTGGACAGTGGAGCACAGTATCGACGAGCTCAACGAATATATGCTGCGGAGACGTCGGTGTAGCGTGAAGCGTGAGAACTGACCCACAGTTGCTGCAGTTGAAGTGGTCTGGGTGGTACGGATCATTCTTAAAGATCAGTGGATGCTCTTCAATGATGGCGTGGCACTTCTGGCAGATGTACTTGCCGAGGCCGCGAGCCTTCTCCCGATTATGGCACGGGCGACACAGGTGCCTGAGATATAAGAAGAACATTTAGTGCTTGTCAAGGTAGAACACGATGGGGGGAAAATAATCATTTATTTGGACTGGAGTCACGCCATTGTTTCGTTTTTATTTCCGAAGTCTAAGCGTATATTTTGACTGTTCATATAAAACAACTTCAAAATGTATTATTATGACGGCACACAAACCTGCCAGCATTTTTGACAAAGCCCACATCGGCCAACACAGCCTGGCAGATGTCGCAACAGAAGCAGTCAGGGTGCCAACTGTTGTTCATGGCCTTAATAACACGTCCAATGATGAACTCACCTGAAAGAGATCGCAAGTGAAAGATGCACGAGTCCAATGAATGCGGAATTTGAAGTTCATGTGGTTTGGTGACAAATCATCTTGTTTGATTTAAGAAGTATTCATTATTAAGGTAGTACAGCCACAGCGTAATCCTCACCACATTGGCGACAACAGGGAGCAAAGAGCATCTGAAAGTCGTGTTCACAGTATTTTCTGCCTTCAAACTGCAAAACAAAAGAGATCCAGTAGTACGTGAACACAAAAAGTGCTTGCTATGATTAAGACCTACATGGCATGAAATGAAGTATTACCTTACCTCATAGAAGAGTCCCTCCGGAAACTGCTGGAAACACTGAGCACACACGAAGCACTGTTCATGGTACAACTCTCCATTGCTGTTGACAATCTTCTCAGTGGGAGCAAAGCCACTCTTGCATCGTTCACAGGCTGCACTGGCCAGTGCATTGGCGATGCTGCATGACATAAGAAAGCAGGAATTAGCCGTCACAACTCAACAATATAATCTACTCAAACGATTCTTCCAGCACCTGTGTCGTCTCGTTTTACTCTTTATTATTGCTCATCCCTATATAATTGTATTCAATGCAAAACGAAAAGTTGCAAAGACGAGCTAACTAGTTAGCATGCTAACTTGCGAGCGCTTTCCCGAGAGATTAAAAAATATATTTAGCCTGAACTGTACATTTATTTTCATAATCAGTCTGTAATTAAGACACTGCAAGTAGTCAAGCGTTGTGAGATCATGCACGTCTTGTTAAAATGACGTTTACCTTTAGCTGGCCATTGACTAACGCTAGCTCTTAAATTAGCAGCAGTGAATGCTATGCTAGCAATGTTAACTATGTAAATGCTCACTTAAACACTCACCTGCCCGTCATTCCGGCCACCCCCAGCATCACCTCTTGACATTCAAGATGAAAGAAACGAATTTAGATAATAGACGTGTTGGTTCTTCTCACTCAGCGAAAGTTTTTTTTTTTCTTTCTGTTTTGTTTTTTTACTTGGGATGGGACGACGCCTTGCCCAGTTGCTAGCGTTGTCACGCTACGTGAAGAGACTTGCCCGCCACAGACGTCGACAGCAAGAACCCCCTCCTCCTCCTCCTCCTCCTCCACACTGGGGTTGAAAGTTCATACTCACACAGCAGCAGCAGCTACCAAGCAGAATGGAGATTTCGACCTCTTTAACGTGCTGGATACAGACTACGACAAATCGAACAACTCTTGATACCTACCACCGTGCACATACAATCGGCAAATCGTTTTTTATCTCAAAGATGTGAGTACATCGAATGAACAGATTCAAATTGCACTTTGAATTATGTCAATTTAGCAGCAAATAGCCTTTTATTATCTTTCAAGGAAATGACACATTAACAGGACTGACAAGTTCATATAAATCATTTATATGTAAAATGGTAAGAAACTCATTGCATCATACCTTTTCGAACTGAGCCTTGTCGCTTAAAAATCGAACTGTCCTTGAAAAACGTATTTAACCGTAGAAAAAAAGACAAATAATGTCAGCTGTGAGGGCTATAATCCAGATGTAAATAATCTGTAGTGCAATAATTTTTCAAAAAAAAAATGTTTTTTTGTTAGGAATATTTGAAAAATAAATACTTCACAAATGCAATAAAATAATTTCTAGCTTTGCTGCAATGGATTAACAGTTAGTGACAAAGTTTATGTCCACTATTACATGGTATGTATTTAGAAAAACATACTGTGTAATGTTAGAAAACATTCTCTGTTTTCTTGCGTGTTGAAATAAAACTCAAAGTTGAGATCTAGTGAAGAGGCTTTCTTGCAAGAGATTTTATTTAGAAATTTCTAAAGTCATTCAGGACCCTTACTGAATCAGAAGTGGTCGCCAAATGTGCCCTCCTTCTGGGCTCGTCCCAACTTATACAAAAACAGTGTTTACAGAAAATAGTCTCCCCCTCCTGTCCTTGTGGGAAGAGTGAAATACAAAAACAGATAATAAATCTTCAGCTCGTATCTTAGTCCACTCCAGATGTAGGAAAAATAATTGGTCCCGGCACCTCCTGAACCAGATAATTTATGGACAGAACTCTGCGTGCACTTCCAAACATTACTAATTTAGATAACTCTAAAACCTTACTTCGACATCTCTTTCCCAGAGAAGAGAACAATGGACTATACATTGAATAACATTTGAATTAACTGTTGTCTTATTATTACACAGCTCTAACTAAAATCAAAACGATTAAAATATAAATTGAAACAGTAAAACAATGTTAATAATGTTAACAGTAACAAAAAAAGATCAGTCCTGTACCCTGGCTGGACACGTACCTATCTAGCAAGTTAGCAACTGTGAATATATATTCGAATAAAATACAAGGCTGATTGTCAACCTTAAACCGACGAAGCAGTAGTACGAATAACGGATGGAAGGTTTCAACACAATGATTTAAAGGGTTCCTTTATTGAACTGTCCAAGGGTGATGTCCTTCAGTGAGTGCACAGACAAAAGACGTTCTATGTGTATTTTAAGACTAAATCCAGTTTGTATTCCCACTCGATTGCAAAGAAAAATAGCCAAACATGAAAACATCTCACTTAAGCAATAGTCTCACCGGCTAAAATGTTAGCTGAGCACTTACTTATTCGGGATAATTTCCTTTATTTTTATTTTTATTCAAACTACATATTAACAGTGACCACCATTCCGGCACTGGGTTCGGTTGGTCAGTTCAGTTTCAGCCTGAGATGATGATGATGCAATATATACAGTATTGTTAGAGGCCCGTATAAACTGTGTGCATTGTCTCAAATGTATTGTACAAACATATGTACAAAGTGAGGATTGTTACTGTACATTTCAAAGATACAGGAGCTCATAGTTAAATGGCATCAATTGACAGCTGCAAGACGATATCATGTGTGTAGCACATGCATTGCGCCCATTATGTTGGCTATCAAATGCTTCTGGCAAGGTGCCTTTTAAATGATCTGGGGATTTATTATAATGGATGTACTCAGTAGTTTAACACAATGAAAAATGCCAAATTCTGCATATGTAGTGATGCTCAAGAGCTAAAGATTGTTGAAATCATTTGATATGAACTCATTCGCTGCCATTGACGGCTATAGACGTCAAAAATTAATTTGAACTATTTCTATTAGTTTAACATTTTTTCCCACTATAGTTAACAAGAGTATGAAAACCTAGAATTTTTTTTATTGTACATTTAGAACAGATATAACATTTGTGATTAATCGTGAGTTAACTATTGAAGTCATGCGATTTATTACAACTAAAAATGTAGCCCAATTTATTGGTAGCCCTTAACTCATTCACTGCCATTGACGGCTATAGACGTAAAAAATTCATTTGAACTATTTCTGTTAGTTTAACATATTTTCACTTTTGTTAACAAGAGTATGAAAACCTAGAAGAAAATTATTGTACATTTAGAACAGATATAAAATTTGTGATTAACCGTGAATTGAAGTCATGGGATTAATTACGATAAATAAAAAAAAATCATTGCCTAACGCCCCTAATTTGTTATATTTTCTTTAAAAAAAAAGAAAAGATTTTAAAAAAATACTTTTAAAAAATTTGATTAAAAATGAGGGCCGCAGGCAATTATTATTTTTTGTAATTAATCGCATAACTCACAATCACAAATTTTATTCTAAATGTACAATGTTTTTAAAGGTTTTCATACTCTCTCTACGTCAATGGCAGTGAATGAGTTAAGTGAATATGTGTAGGCCTCAAATTAGAAATACTGTTTTAAAAAAATAAAAAAACATGCATAAATGTGATCACTGCATACAGTATTACATACTGCAATCCATACTATTGTTTGCGGCTGAGGTTCACCCCGAAACATATTCTTAACCTCAACAAATATATTAGCTTATAAGGGTTATTCACTGCAAATCTTTCCATGTGCTCTTATAGATGGTATTTAAAAGTGATAAGCATTCTTTCACACTGCGCCTCCAGATCAGTGATTCTTAATCTGGGTTTAAAATTAAAAACAGTTTGTGATTCCAATTTGAAGGGTTCTCATTATTTCAGAGGGTTACGGTTTATTACTCAATAAATACATGACGTGCATGATACAACTGCCACAATGTCCCCTTCATTCCCAATATTTCTGTTGATTCCCACGGAAAGTGTCATCCCTAAATGCTGCAGGAGCAATACACCAGACAAATCTCTAAATTGCTCAGAGAACAAAGTGCTTAATGTTTTGTCAAAACAAAAACAAATAATTTTAAAGAGATATAAATATACATATAAAATATATACAAACAACATGGGGGACTTGAAAACAATTTTACATATTTGTTTGGGAACCTACATATTTAACTCATTCAATGCCATTGACGGTTATAGACGTCAAATATTAATTTGAACTATTTCTATTAGTTTAACATTTGTTTCCATTTTTGTTAACAAGAGTATGAAAACCTAGAATTTTTATTGTACATTTAGAACAGATATAAAATGTTTGATTAATCGTGAGTTAACTCGTGAAGTCATGCAATTAATCCCGATTTTAAAAAATGATCACCTGACGCTCCTATTTTTTAAAATAATATTTTCTTTTCTTTAATCACGGCAGGCGATTACAATTTTTAATTGTAATTAATCGCATGACTTCAATAGTTAACTCACGATTAATCATACATTTTATATCTGTTCTAAATGTACAATAAAAAAAGTCTCGGTTTTCATACTCTTGTTAACAAAAGTGGAAAAAATGTTTAACTAATAGAAATAGTTCAAATGAATTTTTGCCGTCAATGGCAGTGAATGAGTTAAATCCAAATCAATGTCATATTTTCCATGTCTTCAAATGAATTACAGTACATTTAATGGTCTCAAGAACACACGACAACACTCAAACAAATCTCTACGCAGCTTCCAAACCCTTCGCACGATTTTCACCAGGTAGGCATCATGTCAGGGAACCAGACGCGGCCCAGATGCTTCGACACCTCCCAGTGGATATCATCCAGCCCGTAGCGGTGATCTGGAACGAGCACTTCCTCCATGATTGATAACTGGGTCAGTCTATCGCCGCACATCTTGACAAACTCCACAAAGGCGCTGCAAGACACTTCGCACTCTCCCAAGCCGATGGCAGACAGCTGCGTGCAGCGCTGAGCTATGCGGATTAGCTCCTCATCTAGCGGCCGCAGCCCGTTAGCGCACACCACCAACTCCACCAGGCGAGGGCAGGTGAGCCCAACGCGGCCCAGCACGTCTTTGCTGACCGAGCGGCCAAAATACAGATGCGTGACGGGGAGTTCGTCACGGAAGAAGGGGCCAAACTCATCCTCATAGAGGAAGAAGTACATGACCAGATTGAATTTCGGGGAGTGGCGCACCATGGCGTCCCAGCTGCTTTTCTTGATTGTATGGAACTGCTGGCCTGGATTCTCACTCACCACGTCGATGCGCAGGTGCTCCAGGTGAACGTGTTTCTCTGAGGAAAGTGCGATGAGGAGCTCATCACTCAGCAAATGGTAGTTGAGAGCCAATTCTCTCAAACCGTGGCACTGATCAGCCACACATAGGATGCCTGAGAGAGGAGAATGTGACAGCATATTAACTCATTCACTGCCATTGACGGCTATAGACGTCAAAAATTCATTTGAACTATTTCTATTAGTTACCATTTTTTCCCCATTTTTGTTAACAAGAGTATGAAAACCTAGAATTTTTTTATTGTACATTTAGAACAGATATCAAATTTGTGATTAACCGTGAGTTAACTAATTATGATTTAAAAAAATAATCACCTGACGCCCCTAATTTTTTATAATCTTTTCTTTTTCTTAAAAAAAAAGAAAAGATTATTAAAAACAAAAAATAAAATAACTTTTTTTTTTTAAAGAAGAAAAGATTATTAAAAATTAGGGGTAGCAGGCGATTAAAATTTTACTAGTTAACTCACGATTAATCACAAATTTTATATCTGTTAATTTTTTTCCTCGGTTTTCATACTCTTGTTAACAAAAGCGGAAAATAAAAAAAAGAGTTAAACTAATAGAAATAGTTCAAATGAATTTTTGACGTTTAAAGCCGTCATTTGCCAAAACAAAAGCCTCAATTTCCATTTCCAATCTGCAGTCCCATAAACACTAAACGCTTCCATTTTACATTTGTTAAAAGTTCAGCCATCAGGCCAGACAGAATTGATTTGGCCAAGATGGATTGCTGCACCAACTTTGCACAACAAGACCGACAATTGTTGCAGATCAATCAAATGGTAATGATAATTTATCATGAGGCCTTATTCCCTAATTTGTTCTTGTCGTCCGTACCTGCTGGTGACACGTGAGGACAACTGCTCATTTTCAGCAGTTTCAGCGTGTTGCTGTTATTGGCCACAAGTACTTTGAGGGAGGGGTCGTCTACAGGCGTGTCATCAATCTTCAGGGAGGACAACGATTTGGAGTTCACGAAAACCACCGTCAATGCCGAGATGAAGTGAGACTGTTGGACAAAAACAATTAAAAACGTTTTTGTTTTTTTTAAGATAACGAGGACACCGTCATTTTTTTTCATGCTATGCTTTGTTTGATGATTGTGTTATTCTAAAATGACTTATTTGAATTACGTTTAATTTCATTACCATTAAAATAAAATAAAAATTGGCTTGATCAAAAATGCTTTCTTAAAGCAATCATTTATTAAATACATTAAAACGTTATCAAAATGAAGAATAGCAGTAGGAATAATAATAATAAAAATATATCAAAAAAAAAATCTCAATATTTACATGGTGCAAAATGCATTTCAAAAATAGATAATTCCTACTCTTTAATATTTTAAGACATATTAAGTTAAAAAAAACTTGAATTGCTGTTTAACTTATGTCTGGGTTTTTTTTGTTGTTGTTGCAAAACTGTGCCTCAAAAATGCAAATAATAAAATGTGCCACAATAGTGTTGGCAATTTTCTGATGCAGAATAACATTTGGTAGCACGACAACAGGAATGACAATTCTGCCACGGTGCAGTTCTTGCCTGTGAATAGTCAACCGACCTTAGGCAGCTCCATAAAGCTGGGTCGAGCAGTGGAGATGAGGCCCAGTGTTTTCAGAGAACAGTTAACGAGCTGAGAAAGGATGTCACATGCCGCTTCTGCTGACTCTCTGCTGCTGTCCACCTGTGTATGGAAAGACAAAGACTTGAATATCAGCTGAGACTGCATCTGTTCTCCTCTCCCAGACGGCTCATACCTTAAAGCTGACATATTGCAAGTGGTTGGCATGCCTTTTGATGATTTGTTTAATGAGGTCAGGGTGTGTGGCCTTCAGGTAGGAGCTGGCTGGCTGATTCAACTCAAACTCAAAGCATCGCCACAGCTCAGGCATGTGAAAAGCGTGGTTCCAGCCCCGGCATACCTGCATTTATGCAAATGACATCAGATCCTAGTCCAAGTCACCCGAAAATTAAAATACCCATGAAAATGCAAATCTCTCAATATTTTTGTTTTATTGGCATAAACTAGTTTTAGTTGATTTTATTACTGAAATATAAAGAGTGAATGAATGTTTCACTCTTGAGTGACGTAAGATGCTTTGACTTTACTCTTCCACTAGATGTCCCTAATGTTGCTTTCACTGAAGCACCAACGCTTCGAATTGGTTACTGCAAAATTTGAAGGAAACCCATATGCATTTCTTTTCGAATAAATATGTTATCCTCCACTTCATTACGCTTCACCTGCCCATCGCTACATTCAAACTATGAGTCGTTCATTGATGCCTTTTTGTGTCTATTCAATAAAGCGTGCAGTGACCTAACGTGTAAAAGTACAATGTAAAAGAGGCAAAACACTGCTTCCTGTCAAGTACTTTCCACTGACTGTACTGACTGCAGACTTGTTCAAATGTGTACCTGAGAAGCATACGCTCTATCCAGCAGAGGCACGTACTGGAAGATGTGGAGAAGGATCTCCTGCGGCAGGCATTCCCAGTTGACCACTTCTTCATCAAGATCTGCGTCCCTCCTCTGTTTACTAGACCGCTTGAGAGACCCGCCACTGGTGCCGCCCCCATCCTCCTGTTTAGTTCCCTGGAGACCTCGTTTCATCCTGGAGATTATACATACAGATAGACTGAGGGGGCAGTAGTAATCCTGTATTTATGTTAATATTCTTCATCAGATAACAGATTGAATTTACATTATAATATGAGGAGAAAGTATATCAAATGATTCATTTTTACCACTAATGGATTTGCTTGATTGTATTCTGGTAAACTTATTTTCGTAACATTTCAATCAGAAGGGTGATTGGGAATAATGATGTATAATAGGTTGACACGACACTGTATATTAAATGTTAGCACTTTGCAACTACTCGGCTCATCTGATTAATAATCAGCGATTACATTGAAGTGAGTGGACACGCCCCCCTTTTGCCACAACAAACACGAGCGTCTCATGACCAATTCATAAACTTCAAGTTATGTTTGACTCATCAAAACTGTTTTCCAAGCTAACCAAACAATGTAGTTAGTTCTGTTTTGCCTCTTAGCTTGTGTCTAGCATTGGCTAAAACTGACCGCATCAGTAATTGCTTGCAACGCAAACCACACAAGTTAGCTCGATCACTCGCATGCCATGTAGCTTAGCTAGACCATTAGCTATAGCACGTTCTAGAAAATATAGTGCTGCCATATGAAATCGTCGCCTCAAACGCCGTTTCTCAGAAGAGCAGCTACTCGAAGGTCTTCTCCTCTTACCTGATTTCTCCTCAGTCAGCTGTTTGTTATAAAAAGCTACCAGTCAGCGTCAACCAGGTCCGACACAACAAAACTGCGTTCGGGCTGCTCGACCGCTCAAACACATTGGACCATGAAACGGCGCGATTTGGTCGAGAGATTGGTAAGTATCAGCGAGGAGGCGAAGAGTAGAGATTTCCAGACGTGGTTTTCGTCTCGAAAGGCGTGACCCAGATTCGTCCCACTGTAGCGCTGCTTCAGGAGTTAAAGATGGCGTTTGTGTTGCAGGCAGCGCCTGACCTGCCTGCAATTATAGTGAAAGGTCAAACGGGGGCGCTAATACTCAGCTAAACAAGTTCGCAATGATTTTCTACATTACTCAGGTAGTTTCGTTTTAACAGATAGTAGAAAGAAAAAAAAACACGGTTAAAAGTAAAAGTACTGACTTGTAAAGTAGACTCTGAAATGGGCATTTATGTCAACGTGACATTTCAAATAATGCCCAAAATGCAGAAACATGCACTTGTGTAAATCGTTGTAGTAGTACTAGTAGTAAATGGTAAAAGTAACTCCTGAGTCCTAAATATTATTTAAATGAACACAAAAGAAAGGCCTTGTGTTAGACAAAGCCACGTACTTCCATCACTCCATGTGCATCTGTAAAACATGATTTTAAATGGAATTCAGATGAACAAGATTGAATTAAATGGGATGTTTTTGCAGATTGAGCACTGCAACCCCATTGCAGTTGATTTACAAAGCGACAGAGATACAAAATGTTGATTTACACAAGACAGCATAATAATAATAGTAAAAAAAACAATAAAATACAACTGTATGTGTTTATTGTAATTCCAATTATTTTAAATCAGGTCATGATAAAGGATCCTATGAATAGAATTTCTGCATAACTAGTTTGTGCCTTTAAAAAAAAAACAGTACTGTAATCAAAATATTGGACTACGGCTGAAGGTTGCAATAATATCACCGTAAAACATTTTTCAAAGAAGCAATCGAGGACGTTTCTTAGAAGTTTGTGTTGTGGTTTACAATATGGTAAATTTTCATAATAGAGAATGCAACATTTCAAATATAGGTTTTCATTGATTTAAATTTGGAACTGTGTTGCTTAAACAAATATCCTGTTCTTTCCGTATCAAAGCGGTGGTTTTATTTTCCTACAAATTCCCTCCTGTGCTGAACCATAGTAAAAGACAAACAATCATCACAAATCATGAAAAGTCTATTTTCTGACAGTAATTAATTACTCACTTGTCATTACAGATTATTTCTTACATATGACTGTAATCTGTGTTTTGAGTAATACAAGAAAGTAATGCCACCTTCCCTTTTTAAATGTGAGGTGCTGCAGAATAGAACGTGAATAATCAATGTTGGGAGCCAGTTACGTTTGTTGTTGAGGCGGGTAGACTTTGAATGCATTTCACACCTTACAGTCACTCTGTGGGCAACAATGGAAATTTCCGCAATGAACATACAAAATGGGGGGAAATTGAACAAAAACAAAAGGAACGATTACGATTGTGCTTTGAATTTTAACCAGTTTTGCCAATTGTTAATGAAAGCTTTTGTAATTTGCACATCATTTATTTACAAGTGAGCAATAAACTGAATCATCAACAGGGAAAGCAGAACTCTGCAGGCATCAAAGTCACCAGATGAAACACTAATGTGTGTACTATGTTGTATGTATGTAGTAAACCCATGTATGTTGTTAATTACAACAATCAGAACTTAATTAAGGCTGAAGGTAAACTGTTTTAAAAAAAAAAAAGAAAGAAAGAAAGAAGCCTTTTTCATCTTAAATACTGGGCCTTAAGTCGCACGAATTTCAATTTAGTACCCAACTCGCTGCATGTTGCTTGTTAGATTATTAAGACTAATACCAATTTGAGTTGTAAGCATGTTAATACATATTCTTACATTAAAACATTTTGCAACAGAACAGTCACTCTGAGTGAAACTGAAAATGACAAATGTACAGTCAAGCTCTAGATGAACATAAGAGTCTGTCTTTGTTTTTGATTAAACTATTAAGGACCAGGTCATTTGGCTTTGACCTCATTTAAAATCAAAATATGTTGTTTTACTGCATCACACACTCACAACATCAACTCCCTCTCACACTTCCACTTCCCTCTCCTCCCAAACACGTCACCGTCTTTGTGATTCTTGCCGATTCCACGAGCGAACCGACCACAGCAATGGATGCTTTGCCCAGCGTCGTTAGCCATCCCCAAAAAGCACATCCCGCTTCGTTCCGGTGCTTCTAATCAAAGATTACATAGTTGCGTGATGGGCCAACGCTCACGTGTGGTTGCTGCTGTTAGTTAATTGTCTCTTTGTTGGGGAGTCTCTCACTCTTTGAGCGACACAGTGCGCATGGACTGGCACGCCACCTGGCAGACACACCACTTCAGTGTCACTGAAGGTGTTGTGGCATAAGTGACATCCCTTCTTTGCAGACACGGCAATTGGCTTCTTTGTCTCTTTCAACTAGATGAGAAAATAAACAAGATTGTGAGTGTTTTCCAGCAGCGAAAACAATAAAAAATATAAGGGTAATATTCAGAGAAAAAAAACTCGCAAATCTGCGAGTTTATAAAGTGGCAAATTTGCGAGAATAAAACTCAGGAACTTACTAGAAATACACGTAGCATAGCTATAGTCTATTGTGAGGATCCGTTGGTGGTTAATAGGACACTGCTTATAAAATGAAAAGGCAGGATCGAGACGGATTCATTCTTAATGTAAACTTTACTCATTATACACAGCAGCTAGCGCGACAACACTTCCTGATCCCCTATCAGCTAACTAACACTAACCAATCAGAAGCTAGCGTACATTAGGTAAATGCAAGTGGATGACCGAGAGCAGCAGATTCGACACATCAACTTAACTACTTGTACAAAACAATACCAAAATGTATGAATGTGTAAATAATAATTCTGGAAACATAAATGTACAAGTAAATATACATTTCAACAAATTAACTTCAATGCTTGATCATCAGGGTGTGGACATTCGCAAAGTTGGGTACGGCCAGCGCTGGGGTACCCAACGCTTCAAACATCATATGGTTAATCTCTGCTAAAGCGATTACTATCTCCTTATTTGAAAACCCGACCGAAAAGTATTGGCACAAACATCCGAATAGTACGCTTTGTGTATTTCTCGTAAGTTTCTGAGTTTTGTTTCTTGCAAATTTGCGAGTTTTTTCTCAGAATATTACCCCGCCTCTGGAAAAAAAAAAATTACACGTGACCCTAATACGCCGTCGTAATAACCTGCACCAAATCAATTGAACATAAATAAATTATTAAATCAATATTTTAGAGAGGGGTCTTAAAAGCCAATTAAATGAGCTAATGTAGTTGCACAAGTGTGCACACCCTCTTATAACTGGGCAGTTGGCCATATTTAGAATTAACCAATGGCAACCAATTTCATGTGAAATGGGAGTCATCACAAACAGAATTTCACAAAACCCTGGCATTTGAACAGGGATGCGGAGACTTTGTGTACGTAATGAACCGCTCACCTTGTCGTGCAGTAGTTGAAGGTGTTCAGAGTGGGCGAGCCCGAGGGCAATCTGGGACGTGCGAGAGGCGTGCATACTACCCCTAATGGCTCGACCCAGAAAGGGCCGCAGCAGCTGCAGCGACCAGCCTTCCGGCAGCATCCTCAGCACATGGACAGGATCAAACAACTCTCCGTGACGATTCAGGAGGTCGACTGCTGCCATTTCTAGAGCTCCACTGTCATTGCACACCGCCGACTGGGATTTCCCGGTGGCGCTTTTGTCAAGATACATCCCCAGGAGGAGGTGGAACAGCTTCTGTCTGTAAGCAGAATCCCGACAAGACGAGGTCCAAATACAAAAGGCCTCCGCCGATTGGAAGTCTCTCAGCTTGTGTACTAAAATGTGGAGTGCTTTATCATGGTCCTCCAATTTTCCGTATAGAATTGCAGACTCTTGCAGCAGTTGCTCACAGTTTTCCATCTTACCTAAAAAAACAGGACATATAACAACATATCAGTAGTTTTTGAACAGCAACAAAATTTGTCAGGGTGACATTCTATTGATGGATTTTTGTTATTTTTTATAATGTGGCTTTAGTATGACAAAAATGTGAAATGAAAGAAACATGTTGCCCCATATAATATCAAACAGCTCTCAATCTAGAAGCACGCGTTCATCAGAATGCATTCACAATGATGATCTCACCTAAAAGATACTGAACTCTGTACAGATTTGACTGCCTGAGTAGACCCTGGAGCTTCTCTCTGGATTTGCTGAGCTGCTCTTCATTGGTTGGAGACTCCGACGACAGTAACGACAAGACCCTCTCTAGGTACAAGTCTGCCAGATGTGTGTGGAATTGCTCCTCCTACAGACAAGAATCACAACTGCAATTTACCAACATTAAAGCTCCTCTCTTAACGGTCTGAACTACTACGAACTATGGTCACTATTTCTGCAACCATCTCGTTAGTCAGCATCACATGACGATTTTGTGAGTGGTACCTCTATCCGTTTTTCAAACACCAGGTGTTCCAAGTAGAGAAGAAGAGCCACCCTGTGCTTTTCCAGGTATGTAATGACATCACCTGGATCCAGGTGTGCCTGAGCTTTGCCAACAGGCCTCTTAGTGAAGATGTGGACGGCTGTCTATGAAGAAAAATGAATGCCTGGGTTATGTACCTGTACCTCTACAATATATCAAAAGAAATATTCATGGGAGAGGATCAGTTTCAAATAGACATATATTCAGAGACCAAATCATTAGGTACACAATCGAATGACAATTTTGTTACCTTACTGAACAACAATTAAAGAAACAATAGTTTTCTAATACTCATCTCTTTTGCTCATCATCGTTTCACAATTGATTGAAATTGAAATCCGCGAACTTGACCTACAGTGGGTTTCTTGTGTAGAGCCCAGTTTGCATACTTCCACACAAGGGCCAGATCAGGAGCGGAGCTGAGAAAATCGACAATGTACTCAAAGAGATCAGGTCTCGTGGAGTCCTGGAGTTCACTGTCTGCAACCCGAATCCACATCTGGAGAAAAAAAAAATCAAATAAAAAGTGCATAAAGAATTCCTTCCTATCACATTAGTGTAGTGTCACACATCTGTTTTGAGCTTACCTGAAGTGCTGCCGGATCTTGACCATTACAACGGTAAAGCAGCCCAAGAGCAAAATACCTGGAAACAGAGAGGAAGGAAAATTGTGCTGATGAAACAAGATCTTTACCATTTTTTTCCTAGCAAATGTTGACAGAACCGATACTAGGGTGATAGTAGATGTTGATGTGACAAAAATATTAATTAACACATCTCTCCTTACATAGACGTGAATTAACTCTGCATTGAATTTTAATGCTCACAGTTGTGATAATGGCATCCTTTAAAGATGAAACTCAGCTATTCAATTTCTCCAGATGATTTTTTGTTTTTGCAGGGACGTCAGGTGCCCCATAAATTAAACATTAAACAAGAAGTCTAAAGTGCAGTCAAGTTTCAGTTTTATGGGAACATTTTGTTTCGGGTGATCCATTTGTTCATTTAGCCTACATTGTCTTTTCAAAAGCAGGATGGAAATGAAAACATCCGCAGTATACACACTTGTGATATTTCTCCAGCCAGGGGACACAATCTGCAAGCAGGCAGGCATTGTCTGATGCTAGCAGGTCTAAAAGGCTCTCATGATTCTGTTCAGCATACAACTTCAACAACGCAGTGTCCACATCCTCTCTGCAGCCGTTAACTACCTCTGTGCTTCGGACCTGCAAAAAAAATAAAAATAAAAAATAATAAAATAAAGTATGAGGCAAACGGGTGGCAAATTTGACATTAAACTATGTTATAAAAAATGATGCAGGTTTTCTCTGTCACCTCTGTCAAATAACTGATTAGGAACTTCTTGCATTTCAACACTTTTTCCTGATCACCCTGTGCCAGGTGGTTGAGATCTGCAAACTCGTGGAGTGGAGGGTGGCAGCGTGTGAAGGAGGAAGAAGCTGGCAATAGCAGTGGGTAGAGAGAAATCAGCTCCCGCACATCCAGCTGACCTTTCCTGCAGAGGATAGGAAAGAATGTAATGTGCTGGAACCCAACTGACTGCCACTGACAACTTGATGCCATAAAAAAAAAAAAAAAAGCGGACAAAAACATTTACCTGAAATGCTCCTTTGCTTCTACAAACTGTAGTTGGCCAAACTGTATGAAGCCTGCCTGCTGCAGGATTCTTTTGTACAAAACCTGTGTAATTGTGTAGAAAAAGAGATGTAAAATTAATATTGATAGGATTGTGACATGGGCTGAAATAAATGCTGGACACAGTTACCCTATGCAGATGTTAGTAGAAATAAATCATCATGGATTATTTCGTACCAAAAACTTTTCTTTGGGGATATTTCTTTGTGCTCCCTCTGTAAGGACAAGTGCCTCCTCCACTCTGTGGCTGGCCAGTAAGTCCTGGATTTGTCTCTCAAGCGGCAAGGGCACCATAACGTACACAGCTTTAGTGGACGCCACAATTACCTTCCCTTGAGAAAAAAAAATAACCCCACAGATGGGTCAGAACTCTAATGCTCCACACACTATCCGACATGCAGCAAAGATTTTTGTCTAATCACCTTCAAAATCTTGAAGAATGCGTCCATCCCTGAATGAAAGTGTCTGTTTTAGCTGTTGATCCAACATGCTGTGGATGGTAATGAAGCTCTCATCCAAGGCCACCACATATGGGAAGCACACGGCCGCACCAATGACACTCTCGGACCAGTTGACGGGGGCCCGTTGAGAAGCCCCTTCCGCGTTGGCGAACATTCCTATCAGGAAAGGGGTGGATGGAGATGTTCAAGATATTAGTGACACAGTTTAAGTACTGCTCTGATTAAATCGGTTCTTTGTTTTTGTGTGCATGTAAAAAGCCTGTAAAAAAAAATCAAATAAAACGTGAGTTAAGTTGTAAATAACATGATTAATTGAATAATGCAAATAATTAAAAGCCAACAAGCGAGTGTCATTAAATTGAAGCTAGTCCATCATGACACAACTTACCAAGACCACCCGGTGCCGCCAAGAGGAACTCCTCCCGGGCAATCCTCTTTACAATCGGCCTCCGCTCCTCACTGTTGTAAGGGAAAAGATCTTGGGCAGCTTCTGTGTTGTAGTTCAAGATCATGTACTGCGTAGCCAACGCCAGGCAAAGGAAGTAACCATCCAGACTGACAGCACAGGGTTGCTCCGGTGTGCTCACCTCTTTGACCAGCTGCACCCTGTCCTCATAAACCATGTAAATTTGCACCGTCCTGCGCTTTAAGGAAAGGACACCCATTTCCACGCAGAATGGATCCCCATTCACTGGATTCTCATTAATGCTAAATGTCATCACACCTCGAATGCTGGCACCGCCTCCAGATGTTGCCGGTACATTTTCCAGCGTCACCATGTCCACAAGAAAAACGACTCCATCGCAAAGCACTATGAGACGCTCCAAAGCAGAGGCAGCCCGCAGCTCGGCCACAGGCTTCTTAAAGCCCAAGTATTTGTGCAGCAGTTTCTGAGCTGAATAAGTCAGTCTCCCTTTGGCGGAAGTGAGCTCGTCGAGCAGGAAGTGGTGGATGAAGCAATCGTTGGTTCCCACATACAAGTCTTTTCCACAACATTCTATACATTCAATGTTGATGCGAGCCTTGTCGCCCATGAGGAGGTCCCGCTCCACAGCCGGGATGAGCTCGAAGGCCTTCACGCTCATCTTGGTCAAGGCATTGAAACTAGAAGACACAAGCGTGTACTGTGTTAGGAATCATCTGTTCAAGAATGATCAATATGGGAATGAGTACAGTATATCATCGCTAAATTAAGTTTTGAGGACATTTGACATTTTCCATGAGAAATGTAAAAGGGCGACGCTCGACAATTTCTTTCGCATGTCTCAAACAATACAAAAAATGAAAAGAGTTCAAGTTCCATAATTTCAAAAATAAAAATCTATAGCTCTTGGTGGACATTGTTTAAATGTACAGCCATATTAATCACATAAACAATAGAAAGTTAAGATTACATGTTTAATGGACCACAACACATTTGCATGTTTAATGCCCAGACAGCCTACAACACACGACACAGAATCAACAGTGGGACATAAATGAAAATCGTGTTTCGAGGATATTCTCAATTTGGCATTTGAAGAGATGTACAGTACATGCAGGTGATTTACTGCAGAATTTTCTTGTACTGTAAATACTGTATATTCTAGTTTATTTTGGTGAATAACTTTCACAAATTTGATGTATCCTGACAGTATGACATTCGTTCCCTTTATATTTTTGTTACAATTTAATATGAAAACGTTTCTTGTCCTATTTCAGCAAACATAACAACAATACTACGCCCTTGCAAGTGCTAACCCCCATAACGTTAATGCTAGCTAGCCTGTCAAATTCATGGAGGTTACGATCAGTCATGGTATACTTGTTTTTAACGCTGGTAAAATGTCATACAATGCAGTTTAACAAAAAGGTTAGTAAACACAGTAGAGAGGACATTTTGGCTCGTTTTTAATTCAATGAATCAAGCTAACGTTAGCCTTTGCTGATTGCTCTCTGCTGCTAGCAAGCGATTTATGACTGGCCATTGGGGTTTATTCAGAATATGATTAAACAAGTTTACACACGCACAGAGTGACATTTACGTAGAGAATACAAAGTTTTTAACCAGCCTTTCTTCCCTTTAGGCGATCGGTGTGTACCAACTCCCTGCCCAGTTTCTTCTCATGCTTGAGCACAACTTACCGCTCATACACCCTCACTGAGACAGGCTGGGAACAGACAGCATCAGCACTACTCTTCCGCAAATAACCGCGAAAGATACAGACGGACAAATATCAACATGTCAATTTTGACAGGTGACATAAAGCCGTAGGAATATGACATGAACAGTGTTGCTCGGTCGCTCTCGTCTATCCAGTACTAAACACCACCCATTGCATACGACTCACTTGATCTGACTCAGGGTACGTTCAAGACCACTCAGAAATAAGAAACGTGTTTCTAAATGAAGCCGGTCGTGTTACCTCGCATAGAATAATAAAGTTGGCCACAGAGTTTCAACTAATTACTTATTTATAGGGTCTGGTATTTTAAAATGTATAGTTATCATGTATTTGAAAATGATGGAAACACGTTTTCATGTAGTAATAACCTACCTATTTTTTTATCCAGAATTTCTTTGAATTAAGAAAAGGAAACTAAAAAATGTTTATCTTTGAAACATGTAAAGTAAGGACCGACATAAAATATAGTTATGTTTCAGTTTTGGGTGTAAAGTTGTGGTATGGACTTGATGATGTGTTGAAGCTGTGCACTGTTGGGGTTTATGACACATTTTAAATGTAAAATAATTAATGCTTATGGTGACATTGATTAAAATGTAAAACATTTAGGAACTATAATAATGTGAGTATAGTTATGTTTTGTTCGGAGGGATGTTTGTGTTTTCTTATCAAACCATTCATTCGTTCGTTCATGTAAAATTAAGAAATAAAAGTATATATATTTTAGACCATGTTGTGTACGGTTGCGCTTTCTCGACCCGGTGATTTTGTATTATTACAGACTGTAATTTACAGTATACAAATACACTGTTTGAGGAAAATTTGGATTTAAAATTCAATGTCTGAATGCATGTGTTCTGGACTAGCAACAGCTGCATTTCAAAGTGTACATGAATGCAACTCGTTTATTTTTCACCCAAGATGCACCTGTCCAAATGAACCGAAAAGTCATTTTGTTGTGCAAGCTAGCCGTTTGGGCAAAAACCCTCACTGTCAGCATGAATATCAGGGACCTCTGACACAAACCTTAACTATTCTGCGCCTTCGATTTAGTTTGCTATCTCAAGATGTTAAAATCGAACCAACTCGTCCCCGTAAGTCGTCAAACGTTTAGTGAATTAGCAATGATGCTAATGCGTTGCGGCGACTACCTTAAGTATGCTACAGTTACAGAAGCACACTGTTGGCTAGCTGTCTGCTCCTTATTGTTTTATTTGTTTGAGTAACCCAACATTACTCAGGGCTTTCTCGCACATGTGCTGTAATTAAGACAGTGGCACATTTTCTCCTAACCAAAGATACTTGGCTCAAGGATTAAGCTTTATATGGGTAACTAGGCGGTTGAGCAATTTAAAAGAAAAACTTCGCAAAAAAAACACTTGGGAGGACCAAGCGTTAAACTGTAGAGCTAATCTGATCATGGCCGAAGACACCAGACAGGACAAGCGGGCCAACTTCTCGGCTTTAACGGACACCAACGGGATGACCAGGACATCTTCCATGTCTTCTGGAAAATCTGGCACTTCCAAGAAATTAGTAATAAAAAATTTCAAAGGTATTGTTCGCAACATCATATTAGTCACAGTGACCTCATTTTAGATTTAAAGACAGAAACGACGATTTCCTGTCTGTTAAAGGTCAACATGTGATTTTATAACAGGTGTAAATTATTTGCAGATGTAAATCGTGGAATTACTCATTAGATACATTAAATGTGTAACTTTCGATCATGCTAACGTTGACATTATGTAACTGATGTTTCTTACTAGGGACCTCTGGCAATGCAATATAGTTATGTATGTTGATGTATATTAGTTGAGTGTGATTTTTATATTATTAGAACTCATTTGTTTATGCTGTAACAGTTGGAGTACTAGTACTGTAAGTAGATTATATGAATTTATATTATCAGTGTCAAGACAGTCATGCTTGAATTAAGTTTAAACATTTAGCTGAAGTGAGCAATGTTTGTAAACTAGTTTATTTTAACGACCAGTCCAAGCTATAATCAATAATGTACTCTAATAATCAGTATTACAACATTATTGCTGTGTTTTTCTGTTTACAGATCGGCCAAAATTAGCTGAGAACTACACTGAGGATACTTGGTTGAAACTGCGAGATGCAGTCAGCGCCATCCAGAACAGCACATCCATCAAGTACAACCTTGAAGAGCTCTATCAGGTTTTGCTGTCATTTTATTGCCAATTAGTCTACACGTTTACTTAGACAGAGTGAATGTTTTAGTTTTTTTCCCCTATTAAAAGTATATTATCAGTATACATTATCTGTCAATTGCCTGACTGATGGTTTGTTTTTTGTTGTTGTTGTTGTTGTTTGCTTTTGTTCTTTCTGTCTTGTTCTTTCCTGTTGAAGGCTGTTGAGAACATGTGTTCGTATAAAGTCTCCCCCACATTGTACAAGCAGCTACGGCAGGTCTGTGAGGATCACGTGCAGGCCCAGATCTACCAATTTAGAGAATATCCTTTATTTCATCCATTTATTTGAAATGAGAGACACTCATCAAATAGTGCAGTTGTACATTATTGTAATCGCAACCACGCAAATTCCAGAAAGACAGTTTGGAAAGATGACTTCAGATCATTTTTCCTTAATATGGAGCTCACAGAATCTTTGGACAACCTTTCTTTCCTGAAGAGGCTGAATCGCTGCTGGCTGGATCATTGCCGGCAAACTGTAATGTTTGATCAGATCTTTGTCTTTTTTTACTTAATGGTAACTTTTGAGATTACTGTAGATACTTATGTTCTTCCTTCTTTTATGTAGATAATGATACGAAGCATCTTTCTCTTCCTGGATCGCACATACGTGCTGCAAAGCTCCTTGCTCCCATCCATCTGGTAAATGTGAGCCATGCACTCACTTTGTTGAGGTGAATGATGAGAACTTAAGATTATTTGTGCCTTCCAGGGATACTGGCTTGGAACTGTTCCGTATCTACATTGTAAGTGACATTGTTGTCCAGAAGCGTACAGTAGATGGCATTTTGGAGCAGATCAAACGTGAGCGAAATGGCGAGACAGCTGACCGCAGTTTGTTGAGAAGCCTGCTGGGAATGCTTTCAGACCTCCAGGTAACCAATTGACTGCCAAGCGTACTGAAAGCAGGCCGTTTCATTTTTGTCTGATTGTCTTCATAGGTTTATAAAGTGTCCTTTGAAGAGAGATTTTTGTTTGAAACAAATCGCTTGTACGCTGCAGAGGGACAGCGTTTGATGCAAGACAGAGATGTGAGCGACACAGAGCATGAATGATTGTTGCACGTACGAATGCAGTCACATTTATATTGCGTGAATGTGTGTCGTCGTCGTCGTTGTTTTTCATGAAACCAGGTGCCCGAGTACCTGCACCATGTGGCTCGTCGGTTAGAGGAGGAGAATGATCGTATCGTGAGCTACCTCGACCACAGCACCCAGTAAACTTATGGTTTTCAACTATACATGCTTTTGAGTACGTTTTGTTCCGTTTCCTTCTCCCATGTTGTTTTTACTCTCTTGTAGGAAACCTCTTGTTAGCTGCGTTGAGAAACAACTTTTAGGAGAGCACATGACTGCAATACTGCAAAAAGGTATGTTGGCCCAAAACGTTTCATATATCTGTGTATAGTAAAACTGTTTCGCCATGTTAATGATTAGGAATATTTAACATGTGCTACTGTCTCAATCGAGGTAATTAACAAAGTGTGCATTATTCTGATTAGCCTTCACTTTAATAGGGTCTCTTGGAACAATTGTTTTTTTTCTCCTAAAGTTGCATAAAACATTATTTGAATATCAAAATGTATCTATTAATGACAATTTGTATAACATTTTGACAGGTTTGCGCATTCTGTTGGATGGGAATCGTGTGACCGAGCTGGCCCTCCTTCACCAACTGTTCAGTAAGGTCAAGGGAGGACTGCCCACATTACTGCAGTTTTGGAGGGACTGCATCAAGGTGTGCTCATCTCTCATGTCACACACAACCCACACACACACACACAGTCCCGTTGACCTTCTAATATATGTCCATAGTCCTTTGGTGGAGAGATTGTTTGTACACCAGATAAAGACAAGGACATGGTGCAAGAGCTGCTGGACTTCAAGGACAAGATGGACAATGTGGCTCATAGCTGCTTTGCAAGGAATGAGGGATTTATCAATGCCTTGAAGGAGGCCTTTGAGACATTTATCAACAAAAGGCCCAACAAACCTGCAGAACTCATCGGTATGTTGGACTAAGAATCAATTTGATATGGCAGCACTACTGCATTCACGTATACTCCCCACTTGTCTCTACATGTCGGTTTGATATCAAAAGATGAATATGAGACAAGAGCTCAATATTTCAGCTTTTATATCCAAGTAGATCTCGGTGTTGTGCTGAAACCTCCAATGTCACAATTTGGTAAATTTATTTATTTTTCACAAGTCTATACAATTGGTCAGTCCACAATTTTTCATTTTATTTGTATTTTTTTTACAAATTATTGACTAATCTAAAGTGTGGAAAATATCTTGCGCTCTTTGACAATGCAATATTAATGGCATGCTGCTATTATTTTTTTGTTTTGGTCTCCTGAGAAGTGATGATTTCAGAGGTCAGCCTGATGCCAGCGAATTCTGAATCGTGTACAGTTTTGAAGACAGCATCATTTACTTGGGATGTAACACCATGTTTTTAGGCAAAAGTACTGGAACAGAATTATAACAGATTAAAGTGGATAAGACATCATTTGCTTACAATAACTGTATTAAATTTTTAGCATTTTTTATGATAAAGAAGAGACTGAAGGTTCAACCCCCAAATACAAGAACTTGAAGCCTGGAAAAGTTAAAATGCATCGGAATAGGAATAATATATCACAATTTATGGAAACAATTTTAGTCCAAATGTGTAACTATAACAATTTTAATAATTTAAAAGCTAAAATGGAATTGTTCCACTACTTTTGGTGGCAGTTGGAGTTTGCCTATTTTTCCACTGTTTTGTTTGTGTTTTTGTTTTTTACTCCGACATTTTTTAAACCTTTGCATCCATTGCAGCTAAATATGTGGATTCCAAGTTAAGAGCCGGTAACAAAGAGGCTACAGAGGAAGAGCTAGAGAGAATTCTTGACAAGATCATGATAATATTTCGCTTCATTCACGGTGAGTTACACATTTTCAGTGTTTGTTTTTTACTTTGTGCATCGAAGGTTAGAGTTTTGATTACGAGGCTGTGACAAAACAAATCACAACATTCTACAACTTCATTCCTTGGATCAAGTTGTTGCTTACAGAAGTTTCTAGCGTGTGAAGCCATTATTAACCATCATGATACTTTGAACACAAATAGAATACTGTTTTCTTAGTAAAGTGTATAGTCAGTAAATTTAGATGCAATGAACAACACCATGCTGTGCTTATTTCTTGTCTAGGAAAGGATGTGTTTGAAGCGTTTTATAAGAAAGACTTGGCCAAGCGTCTACTGGTTGGCAAGAGTGCTTCTGTAGATGCAGAAAAGTCCATGCTCTCCAAGCTGAAACACGGTGAGTCTCTCGTCCGATATATAATTACCGGTAGTATAAATCCAGCAAAGACGTAACTTACCTACCATAGGTCCTGCTTTGCTTTGGATACTTGAACCTAATGGAAATGCTGTATACTGACAAAGCTTCAAAAAGCACGTTTCTAGCATAACAAAACCGAGACAAATTTTGGCTGGTAATGTTTGCGCTTTTGACTTTGTACAGAATGTGGAGCCGCATTTACCAGTAAGCTTGAAGGGATGTTCAAGGACATGGAACTCTCCAAAGACATTATGATCCAATTCAAACAGGTTACTCACATTCTATTTCCAAATGTCGCCACATTGAAAATGTAATGTGAAAATGCACAAGGTCGTTTCATGCAAACTCTGTGCATTAAATGATGTCATTTCCTCTCAGTACATGCAAAACCAGAGTGAGCCAAGCAACATTGAGCTCACAGTCAACATCCTGACCATGGGTTACTGGCCTTCATACTTGCCCATGGAGGTCCACTTGCCCTCGGAAGTAAGTGCATTATTAGGGACATATAGAAGTTGAAACCATCACCATAATTAAAACTATATTGCTCACTCTCCACATACAGTGCCTTGAAAAGTACCCACACTCCTTAAAAATGTTCACATACCATAAGGTCGCAAAGTTTCTTGAGCGTAGTTTGTTGACATTTTATGCAATGGACAAACACAAAGTAGCACATAGCATAGCAGTGTAGTTCAAATGATCTGAGTCTCATTGTGGTGTGCAACAAAAATATAACATAGAGTGTAATTTTTATTTCACATTATAGCATCCCATTATCACAAATGAGGTTTTTTTTTTTTTTGTATTTGATATCTATCGCTGGGGCAGCCATTTTACTATTTGCTGTTGACTGAAAATATCACTGTGCCTCACGACCAATCACGGTTCACCTGTTTTCTGGGTTTGGTCATGTGATGTTCGCAAGCAGAGCCCTTAGGCACTGTGATGTCATTTTCAGTCGACAGCAAATGGCACAATGGCTGCCCCTTGAGATGGATAAAAACGAGTAATTCATATTCCACAAACGCAATATTAATTAGAATATTGTGTTTAGACTAGTGGGGTTGCATAGAACATATTGTAAAGATCATTTTTTACTTGACTCACCCTTGAATGTTTCTCAGATTGACAATATTTCAGCCTTTTTTTTGTCCAGGCAGAATTACTGAAACACCTCTTAATAGATCAGCAGGAGACTTTTCTGCTAGATTAGATTTTGCATGTGTAAAATCATGCCTAGTGAGTCAAAAGTGTACCCCAAGTGTTTAATCAATCACGTCTGACTTACAATACTATTTTCTTTTCTTTTTTTTTGGAGATGGTAAAACTCCAGGGAGTGTTTAAACTGTTCTACTTGGGGAAACACAGTGGGAGGAAGCTGCAGTGGCAACCCACACTCGGCCACGCTTTCCTAAAGGCAGAGTTTAAAGAAGTAAGTTCGTACATTAATGTAGGTCAGAACTCCGCTTGTCTTGAGAACTTCTATTTATCATCCTGTAGGGAAGGAAGGAGCTACAGGTCTCCTTGTTCCAGACCTTAGTGCTGCTGATGTTCAACGAGGGGGAGGAATTCAGCATGGAGGAGATTGGTACTGCCACGGGTATTGGTTAGTGCTGTTTATTGTCTCAATTATTTCGAAGGCAAGTCAGTAGACAAGGCCTTATGTTTTCTCTTCTCTCACAGAGGAGGGCGAGCTCAGGCGTACGTTGCAGTCTCTGGCCTGTGGGAAAGCCCGCGTCCTCAACAAGATTCCACGGGGAAAGGATGTGGAGAACGGAGACCATTTCACTTTCAATAATGATTTTAAACACAAGCTATTCCGCATCAAGATCAACCAGATCCAAATGAAAGAAACTGTAAGAACACATTTCATTTAGTGCCCATTTCCAAAATCAATGCTTGCTCTGATGAAATGACAATTTTCCTTGTAGGTAGAGGAGCAGGTCAGCACGACAGAGCGGGTGTTTCAAGACCGGCAGTATCAGATTGATGCAGCCGTGGTGCGCATCATGAAGATGAGGAAGACCCTCAGTCACAACTTACTTGTGTCAGAGCTCTACAACCAGTTGAAGTTCCCTGTCAAGGTGACTCGTCTCAAGATTCTCTCTCAGTACATGTCAATGCACACTCGCAAAGCTCAATTGCCTCAGATTCACTTTTCTCCCCATAGCCGGGCGACCTGAAAAAGCGTATAGAGTCCCTCATAGACAGAGACTACATGGAGCGTGACAAGGAGACGCCTAACCAGTACCACTATGTTGCCTGAGGGGGGCGCCACTGTTGGAGCCATGTTTCCAGCAAGTGTACGGCTGGCCCCCAAAGCAGCCACCAAGTTTATTCTTGGTGCCACGATACTGGGTGCAGCATCTTGATCAGACATTGATCTCGAGAGTTGAGACTTGGCTGGGTTTTGTCCCGCACTCGTCTCTGATGGCTCTTGAGTCTGCCATGGGAGTTAAGTCCAAGAACAGGCTGGAGTGACCCAGGTTGTTTTTTTGGCAAAAAAAAAGAAAAAGACAGCACTTTCCTTTCACTTTACCTTGTTTAACTGCTGTGGGAGGGGATTTTTTTGTTCGTTTGTTTGTTTGTTTGTTTTCCCTCTATTGCTTTGCTCTGAAATCTTTTCAGGGCGAATTTTGTATTGTAGTAGTTTAATGTTTTATTTCAAGTGTTTAATTTGTTCCCTAAGATGTTCTCTCTTATAAAGTTTGAGTGTTACTGATGTGAAGAGAGACTTGTGTCTGATGACAATGCAGTTGAACTACTTTGGGCTATTTTTGAAGATGTCTTGTTTAACCAAATTGCTCTAAAGTCGTGTTGTTGTTTTTTTCAATTTGAAATCAGATTGTTTTGAATGTAACAATGACAAAAGTAAATAAATGTATATTTAATGAATAATTTTACTTTGAAAAGTGCTGTTATTTTTTTTGGGGGGGGACTCTATAGTGTAGGCTACATTGTGCAACATAATGAAAACTACAACAGATACAGATAGAGCAATGTAAGTTTAATATTTGAAACGGGGCTTATATGCTGTTCAAAATGTGGTCGAGATGTGTCAGGAGAATGTTGCAGGATTCTGCGAAGTGTTGAAGAGCTTCATTAAAGCAGTCTTGCGTTCCTGCTGGGGTTTTACACTCCCTCGTGAATTGATGCGTGTCAGCTGACTAACCACAACACGTGCACTTTGCAGCTTTGTTGATAGAGGCAGAGACAGAGGACCCACACATGCTATGGTACCGACGAGTGAATACAGAATGACACAATACTGTAGTACCAAAGTTATTTTATTAACTTTCTTTATTCTTATATTTGTTAAGGATTTCTTTTCAGATAACTATGGCAATATTTGTAATGTATTTACCTCAACCCAATGGCGTTATGCTTTTAGGGTGTAAAAGAAAAGAAAAAAGTACTGTATTTACTATTCAAGAACTTCATGCATCGTTGTGTGTAAATTGTTAAAAGAAGCATGCCAAGAAATTGAAAACAAAGATCTGTGTTAAAAGCGTGCTTTCATATGAAGTTCTTATAAAATGAAAAGGAAACAAAATCTTAATAACAAAGATAAACAATCTGGGTCAATATTTTTATTTTATGTGTTTCTCTCATGTTACGCCATTTTTGTTGGGAGTGGAGCTGTCAAGTATCGCGTGGACGGCTCTCGGGCGCGCGCTCACGTGACACGCTCGCTGCCGAGTCTGTGCGGACGCGACCAGTTCACGTGACGTCTCATAGCTTTCGGTTCCAGTCAGCAGAGCAGTCGCCGACCTACGTACAGAGGGTGCGCCGTTATAACCGGCACGGTTAAATAATTCTCACCTGTTATCTCCAGAAAAAAAATCCGTTCGATACAGCGTCGCTTATTTTGACAATCCGCCTACTCAAGAGCACTTTGCTGTGCGGAAGTCCCACCTGCGACTGAGCAGCCGCGACGGCCGAGCTTGCTTCATCTTGTGCTGCATCTCTTCAGGCTTTGTGCGTCTTCCTTGACACAAACGCTGAACCTTGCACTGTGCATTCGTAGCCTCTGCGGTGGCACGACGGAAAAGAAAGGATGAAATTATCCATAGCTTGCGGCTCGCTGTTGCTCCTCACGGGGTTTGCCGTGTTGGGTGAGTATTTTGCAGTTCTACGTGAGCAACGGGGCGACTGCTGAGATGACCCATTGATCTTATCAGCTAGCATCGAATGCTACATGCTGATGATCACTTCTAGTTTATGTCATCAAACCCAATTTGTACCATAATATGTCATATAATGTCTATTTGTTAGCATAAGTTGGTTGTCTTCATCTACATTCGATTATTTAATCATACAAATGATTTCCCATCCGAAGAGCAGGATGAGTTAATGTTTGGTTTTAACCACTGTCAGTTTTGAAACAAAATGAGGTCAAAGTGGATCACAATACAATAGAAGTCTCTGGACTAATTGTATTGTGTTGTTTTTATTATTCATGTTTTGTTGATTGTTTGTGCAACAACAGCAGCTGTAGTTCATTGTCACCTGAGAGCTTCCATGTGACTTCAGCGTGCTACTTTGTGTTGCACATAAAACTATGAAGTGCTTCTTCTACTGATTTTAATATCAGAGGAAAACACTCCCATTTGCTTCCCGGGGCAGAACGATTATGTAAAATAAATCAGACTTAATTACGATTTTTCAGTCACGTCGCCCAGGACATCGTTCAAAAGTTATTCTGACCAACAGCATGAATAAAAGTCAATCTGTCTTTCTTGTTAATACGTATAATGTCATTGTTCATTATGGTGGCATTTCGATACAATGCACATCTCCAAAGCTTAAAAAGAATAGGCCTGCGTCATTTTTGTTTTGTTATTGCCTCCGTGCAGTCATTTGATTGCAGGGTTGTGTAAACGGTGTGCGGCGTGTTTACAGGGTGAATAGATGTAACAACAGGTTCATGTTTCAGCAGGCAGCACTGAAATGAAGGGGGTTGGGGAGAATTTTAAAATGTAATAACGAGTGTATGCAACCCCAGGCAGAAATGATGGAATCATCAGTCTCAAGGATTGTTCTTTCCATTGTTTAAATTTGTAGGAAGAAAGCAGATCACAGACATAACTTTCTGGCTTTAAGAAGCACTCAAAGAAATCAAGAAAAAAATGTGATAGTCAGTAACAGTTACTTGTTTAGACCAAGCAGAGTTAACAATTTTTTCGAATCAATAAATTCTGGTCGGGGTTGGGGGGGGGGGGGCTTAAACACACCACTAGTTCTTTGTTGCACCACCTCTGGTTTTTATAACAGCTGGCAGTCTCAAGAGGCATCGACTTATTAATGAGTGATATCCAGTTCAGTACTCTTCATCAACCTGGCTCCCATTTTTCTCCCGATTGCTTTTGCCAGATCAGCTTTGCAGGTCGCAGCTTCAACTTCCACCAAAGATTTTCAATTTGGATTGAGCTCTGCGCTATGTACGGGCCATGGCATGGCCACTGCACCCCATTAATGACAGCTTGACTTGATCAGAATCTGTCTTGATTCGCCCCCAAATGACACAATTGCATTAAAAACACTCGCTGTAGACCAGAAGTACTCAATAGTTGGACTCTGGTCCTGACCTAGACTCAAATGCCATTTGTATATGAAGTTATGAACCCAAAAGCTATTATTACTGTAGATCATTTGACCCTTCTCGAGCCCCAAATCCTACATTTGGAAAAAAACCAATTGTATTGCAGGCGTCCTTCAAGCTGTGACTCTTGAAGTGAGGGAGAGGAACTCCACGTGCATCAAGGCCGAGCTCTCCGCATTGTTCTCCATCACGTACAACACTTCAAGCGACTCGGTACATACGGCAAGAGGATACTCCTTATTTGAACCGCCACCCTAACGTCCGATTAGGATCCTGAATCAACCACTTGTCTTTCCTCAGAGAACTGTGCAGGTGCCGCTGCCTAACACGACCACAGTCGACGTAACAAGCAGCTCGTGTGGCTCGGTTACCGGCATACCATGGCTGGTGGCAACGTTCGGACCCGGGCACACACTGGGGCTGAGCTTCTCAGCCAACGGAAGTTTTTACAGTGTGGCTGCCCTGATGCTGCAGTACAACCTGAGTGACTCGTCCATATTCCCTGAGGCCAACAGCTCTGGTGAGATAGAAGTCTTCGCACAAGTGCACAGAGCTTGTTGACCTCCACCAAGGAGGTTATTTGACATCTGTTTGTGTGCAAACTCCCCCAGTTATGCTTTATTTTGCATACAACGTTGTGCAAAGGAGTCACTATAACACCATTTAGCGATAATTAATGTGATAGAAATATAGGGGACTGGTGACTAGTTGTAATTTACAATAGACTAAATGGCCAGTAGTCCACGATACCCATTGATCTGAATTTGAAAAGACAACGGTCCTGTTCCTGTTGCGTGTCCAACATGAAACACTAATGCCACATAGTGGCAGAAAAATTACCTCAACGCAAATATGACTCAATTTTCACACTCCTTTTAACCATAACTGTAAACTGTAATTGTAATATTTACTTACAATAGAATTACTGTATCACTTAGGGGTGTTAAAAAAAATCGATTCGGCAATATATCGCGATCTTACAGTGCTCAATTCTCGAATCGATTCTATGTGCGGCCAAATCGATTTTTAAACATACATTATTGATGGAAATATTCAACAAAACGTCTTACTTAGGGTTAGGGTTCACACTTAAAGCATGGAAGAATGTTCTATTAATGGAACATTAAGCCTTAATATTTTTTTTCAGGGTTGTTGCAAACTGTTTGTTAAATACAGTAGCTCAGTTATAAGCCTGAAGTTTCAGATAAATAAATAAATAAATGTTCATACAAATCTTACAGTGTACAAGTTAACTGATTAGTATTTTCTAAATTTGAGTAAAAAAGAAAAAAATCGCAATAATCATTTTATAGATTTGTATTGGGATTAATCGGCATTGAATCGTGACTTATAAATCGTGATACGGATCGAATCGCCAGGTACTACGCAATTCACACCCCTAGTATCACTTAACTAAATGATACAACCACATTTGGATTCGGTGTCCGGTTGTTTGGAAACAAAATTTGATTTGCTGTGCCTTTGGTTTTTATTCTCCTCCAGCTGTGGTAACTGTTGAGTCGGCTTCAGTTGGCATCTGGGCAGCAATCAACAGCACCTACCATTGTGTGAGCGCCACCTCTGCTGTCGCCGGGGAACAAACGGTCACCTTCTCTGATATGAGACTTGAAGCGTACATGCCAGGAAATGATCTCAGTTCAGCTGGTATGACATTTCTTCTTTCCATACTTTGGTAAAAGTGTGTTAGCTGTGCCTTCCTTGTCACTCAATGAACCTTGCTTTGTTGCTACAGAAACAATTTGCGCAGCAGATCAAGCTCATACTCCCACTCCCACTCCCACTCCCACCACCACTACTGCCCGTACTCCAACAACGACTCCAGCACCAGCGCCACCCGGAACTCCCGAACGGGGAACTTACTCCATTCGTAACGGCAATGGCACAGTTTGTCTCTTGGCCCAAATGGGATTGCAGCTCAATTTCTCTTATGTCTCTCAATCTCAGAACAAGGTAGTGGGAAGGGCCTCTCTGTCTGTAATGTTCAATCGTTCTCCATTGATACATCAGATTTTTTCTCCCCCACTGTTTTCTTCTCAGACTGTCCAAGAAATTTTTAATCTGACGCCTAATATGACAAATTCTTCCGGATCATGTGAAGCTGGCAGGGCTGCCTTAGTTGTGACTCAGGGCAGAACTACCACACTGGACCTCATCTTTACCCTGGTAATCGTGTTCTCAACGCTGCTGTATTTAGCTACTCGCGCTTTTTTGCGTGTGGGCACAGTTGGTAATCCAGACTCTCTCTGCAGAATTCCACGACCAATAAATACCACCTTAGCGGGATAAATATGCTCGCCAATTGGTCTGATATGACAGGTAATAAAGAAACGTATCGCACATCATTTAAAAAAAAAAAATCTGTTTTACACAATTTTGATTTCAAGAGACTCAAATTTGTCTCTGTCCAGCTCCCGTTTCTGCCGGTAACACCAGCCTTGACTACCTGCGGACTACACTGGGACGTTCCTACATGTGCAATGCAGAGCAAACTCTGGCTGTGGTGCCGAGCTTCTCTCTCAACACATTCAGGCTGCAGGTTCAACCCTTTGGAGTCACCACCAACCAGTTTGCCACAGGTACAAATGGCCGTTAGGTTTCATCTCCGTGTACTCTTTGTGTGTCTGCTCTTTGGACCTCGTCATTTTTTTTATGTTGGTGTTGATGATCTTGTATGGATGAATGTAAGTGGACAACCACATTTATACATCAAGTCAAAATTCATTTGCAGCCAATATGGTAAGGTTTTGGGGTATGTAGGAATTTTGTTCATATAGAACAAAGAACGCGAGGTCAAGGGTCACTGGATTAGGGGGGCCTGGCTCACAGACATTGCTGTCGTTTTGGATGGGGTTGATGATAAAGCTCTCGAGTTCTTCCACACACGGGTCCGAGCATGCCTGCGTGGACCTTGCATTGACATCACAAAGTTGGAAGCATAAAATGATCAAAATGGGAAATTAGGTTGAAGGGAAAATCATGGACAATGACTTTAAAGCAACACTAAGGAACTTTCAGTTTACATTGATTATGGCGCCGCCATATGGACAAAGTGGGTAACGTTATGCCTGAAGGAAGACCACATTTCTCATGAGGACAAGCGCATTGCGTCATTTTTGAGCTCACGACATTCAAATTGACTTCCGTCTTTGTAACGAATGGGTAAAAGTGACGTATGTCATAAAGCAGTCAGCACATTTGTAGTTTTTTGTGTGACAGTGTTCCTACCATTCTCCTCAAAGTTTTGTGCCAGTAAAAATGATACAGACCCCCTCGGACCATGACAAAGGTACCATTCAACTAGTTTAAAGTCAATGCTTCATCAGAAGAGTTATGAAAATATTTTATGGTTGAAAAGTTCCTCAGTGTTACTTTTAAAATGTGCACATTTTTAAGTAATGTTACTATTTCTAGTAAACAGACTAGAGTTTACTGTTCTAATATCATTGCAAGTTACTTGCTTATGTATGCAAGAAACATCAACATGTGAAAGAGTGGCACTTTGTCATACCACATGTAGTAGCACTTAGCCACCTGGAGGAGGCACAAGTGAGAAAGAATTGAGACTTAAATGTACCGTACACTTTTTTTCTATCAAAAACGTATTGCAGGGCATGTGGTGTGTATTCAGTCACACCACATTGTGTGATTGCAGAAAGTCCCCAAATGTAATCATATTCATAAACAATAAATTATAAATGCTGGGTTTTGCCATTACAACATTAACTCACTCACTGTCATCGTCGGCTATAGCCGTAAAAAATTCATTTGAACTATTTCTATTAGTTGAACATTTTTCCCACTTTTGTTAACAAGAGTATGAATACCTAGAATTGTTTTATTGTATTAGAGCAGATATAAAATTTGGGATCAATTGTGGGTTAACTAGTGCAGTCATGCAATTAATTGCGATTTAAAAAAAATATTCGCCTGACGCCCCTAATTTTTAATAATGTTTTCTTTATAAAAATAAAAAAAAATATGAAAAGATTATTAAAAATTAGGGGCATCAGGCGATTAAAATTTGTACTCGTAATTAATCGCATGACTTTACTAGATAACTCATGATTAATCACAAATTTTATATCTGTTCTAAATGTACAAAAAAATTGTCATACTCTTGTTAACAAAAATGGGGAAAAAATATTAAACTAATAGAAATAGTTCAAATTAATTTTTGATGTCTATTGCTGTCAATGGCAGTGAATGAGTTAATAGTTAAAAATTATAAATTAAATATTATTTTAAAATATTTTTAAGTATTTTTGTTTTATTTTTCTGTATTAAAAATGAGTAGAAAATGTGTTAAGCGAAATCCTAGACTATTTAAAAAAAAAAAATATATATATATATATATATATATATATATAAAGTCAAAAAGGTGTCTTATTTTTAATAAGAACAAACGTTCTTAAGTTACTTTTTAAAGCAAGTGATTAGTAAATGAAGTTTGCTGGGGTACTGTTTGCAGTGTATCACAAAAGTCATGGGGAAAAAATAAAATTCCGATTGATTACAAAGCGGTGCCAAATGCTGCTGTGCAAGTCTCGTTGAAGCGACTTGAAACAAATTGTCGCTCCATCTTTCCAGCCGAGGAGTGTCAGATGGATCAAGACGAGATGCTCATCCCCATCATCGTTGGAGCGGCCCTCGCTGGACTCGTGCTGATTGTCCTCATCGCTTACCTAATAGGCCGCAAGAGGAGCCACGCTGGATACCAGACCATCTGAACAGAACCCTCATCGGAGGGGAACATGACTGACCGGAGTGTGTGGTGTAACAGTGAAACGGTAAAACTACAAGTGTTTCATAATATCTGGATTTTGGTTTTTTTCTGGGATAATGAAGAAAAGCCAAATGCGTGTCCAATATCCATCAAAATTGAGCCTAGCATGTTGACCATGACATTTTTTGGGATGTTTTTATCTTTTTGGAAATAAGTCTACTGTATTTATATAAAGGGTGTCGGTTATACATAAATAATTTCTTCTCCCGCTACTTAAGAAACCGAGAGGAATATAATAACACAAGGTTAAAAATGTATTTTTAACCAACCTTATTGTAAGAAAATTGGACAGCTAAGAATGTATATTCAAATGTTATCACGGAGTTGACTGGCTGTTAGCGAATGCTCAGATGTTTGCCCTCCCACAATACTTTGCAGTGAAGCGTGACATCCTACACTGCCCTTTTAATTTATTTTCTTAAATCTCCGCGTGGTGTTCCAACAATCCAAGTCTGCCTTGTGGGTTAGTTTTTGTATTGCCGATATCCTCAATATCTACAAAAAAAGTGTTCATAGAAACTAGTGATTTGATCTTTATTTTTATAGAAAGTGCTTTCAAAGTCATTTTTGCATTGTGCATCCTACTGAAAGATAATAAACATTTGGGTGATGATTCCTTTTGAGTAAATTGTGCATTTAGGATTTCTTCCATCCTGTATCATATATGTTAAACAAATTAATTCAACAATTTAAGATCAATACCAAGGTTATTTTTGAGTACCGAAACAATATCTGGCTTGAGAAGCCCACACAGAACAAAATTGGACACAGTATTCCTGGAATCAAATCAGCGGGAGTGTTATATTTTGGTCAAGTAGCATGAGGTGAATGAGACAAAGATCACATGAAATGTAAAATCTTGAAACTTAAGACATACAATTCATATTCATGTTGCACACACACAGTGACAGTTAACATTTCATCAGTGTAAAAGAATAATTTGTTAAGTGTAACCAAAAATATATTGGGCGTGTCTCTTGGCTGTGCTCAAAGTATACAAAAACAAAAATACATTTATTTTGACATGACTTATTGGATCCGGAATAAAACGCCTGATCCGACATAAGGAAGAAAATCAAAACTTTAAACAAATGACATTAACATGTAAACTAAATAGTGTTACTTTCACATAGCTATAAATATCACATCCTTCCATTTATGTTAAAACTGAAATCATTAAGAGATGAGATCAATAACATGGAGGTCAAGGTGAGACAAGTTGTTTGGTCCTCCTTCCAGTGGAATGCGCAAACAAAATTCAATTTTCCTCCTCAGAAATGATACGTGCTCGACACGCTGCTCTGAGCTTGGTCAACGTGCCGATGGATAGACTTCCGGGTTCCGTAAAGATTTTCTAGGATTGAAAAAAAAAAAACGGGTTGAAGGAGGAGATCACTTTGGCACTGTTGCCTTTTGCTTCACCTTGTCTTACCTGCATGAACGGGTGGCATTCCTCCACAAACGACCCACGCGTGATCTGTTTGAAGATTTGGCATATGTCGGGCAGGGACTGCGCTTGTTCAATTAGAAGTCTGTGGTGATGAATCAGCGTCAGCGCAACACGGAACAGGATTTTCGAGCCCTCGTAGAACAGGCAATCCCAAATTCGTAGAACTGTCTGCAGCAGAAAGTTATTGAATTATTATTAATGATATAAATCTAAAACTGCAATTTTAAGTACGTCACCCTTTATACACATATGCTGTGCAAGTGACAGCACTTGACTAAACTAGCATGTCCTCCATAAAAGTCCCCGGAGCCCTCACCTCCACAGGCAGAATGTCTATGAAGAGACAAATGAACCATCGAGACACCACGAGAGTCCACATGACGTTGTGATCCATCATGGCCTTCCACACTCTGGGCAACTTGACTCTGACCAACTCCCCCAACACTTCCTGGTCTATCTTCAAACCAAGCATGGCCGGGCTGTAGTAGTCTGCCATCGAACATGTACGGCAGCCAAGTAGGTCATGTAACCAAAGCCATTCTTAATGAAGCAATAGTAACGCACACATTAGGTAATGATGGCTACACACACACACACCTGGTAAGATTCTGCCAAGGAGTGCATCCATCAGCCAGAACGACGACTCTTCATCTTTCGTGACGATAAGCAGATAGCCAGCTATAAAATTCATGCCCTGAGGTCAAATCAAAGACACGTATGACAAAATACTCTCTTCGATCTATGAGTGAATGAGAGAGTCGGGAACATGATGCTATTGCAGATGAATGAAAGGACATATTTACAATGCAAACTAGGCTACTATGCTGTGCTGGAAGACATTTCCATTGCAAATACAAAACAATGGCAATGGACGTGTTAATGATGCAGACAGATCCGGTGCGATGATAATCAGGGTATCATCAAACCTGATGTAATGTTTTCTAAATGCTGTTTTTTTTTTTTTATGCGACTAATTTAATGCCCACATTCTGCAAATGCACACACACATAGAAATATCCATATACTGTTTATACTGTATATTAGGGCTGTCAGTCAATTACAATTTTGAATTATAATCAATCTCACGATTTCCATAATCAACTTGCGATTAATCGTAAATTAATCGCACGTTATATCTATTCTAAATGTACAATAAAGTATATTTTCCAAGTTGTTCATACTCTTGTTAATTGACATACAAGTGGACAAATATGGTTACCAAATACAAATGTGGTTGTAACTTAGTTAATTAATACAGTCATTGTGTAGCAAGTAATTCATAAAGTTCATACAGGTACAGTTAAAAAGAAAATGAAACATTGAGATTTGGGTTGAGGTAATTTCCTGCCACTAGGTGGCATTGGTGTTTCCTGTTGGACGTTGGTGACAGGAACACAAAAAAATCAGAGCAATTGGTATTTGGAACATGAACTAGTCGTGAACTAGTCACCAGTCCCCATAAATACTGTATTTAAAAAAAAAGTACATTTATTATTGCTAAATTGTGTTATAGTGACTAATTTATAGGGGTGTGCCAAAAAATTGTTTCTCATAAGAATCGCGATTCTCATTTAGCACCATTCAGAATCGATTTTATTTAAATTATTTTATACTGTCTTGCCTTTGTCTGTGTGTGCCTTTATTTGGAGCGCTGTTTATATTGTACCCGATTTGGCCACTGAGGGGCAGTGTGGTTCCACGCGGTCTGATACACTTAAGTTGTAGCCACATTCGAGAGTCGAAGGAAAAAGTCACGATCAAGTTATTCCAATAAAAGTTTTTTGCAGTGTGGTGCTGTTCTTTTGAGTGATAAAAATGCCGCGAGTAGCTCGCTAATTAGCGTTAGCGAGTCAGACTGGAGTAGATCATTACGATTCCTTGCACATCTATAGATTGAAGCAAAAATCATTGTCAATCAAATCATTTTGAATAAAAAAAATTCTTAATCGATTCTGAATCGAATCGCACACCCAAAAATCGGAATTGAATTGTGAGACATTCAAAGATTTCCACCCCTACTAATTTACACTACGTTGTATTTAAAATAAAGTATGAACAACAATTATATTTAAATGTTGAATCCCTCTAAACATCATATTTAATGCTTCTTAATGCCATTTAAGGCCTTAGTTTTAGCAAAATCCATTTAATGACTTTTAATGTTTTAGCAAACATGTAAAAAAAAAAAAATTTGATAATGTAATTATTCTAATGCAATTTGTGTATTACCTGACAATAACCGACAGCAGGATTGTGGTGACCGTAAGCCCGCAGCACATTGTACAACGTTTTCTGCAGACATGGGTCAGATGTCTTTCGAAAATGCACATTGTCAGGAAAGGTTCTGTTCAAGTCTTAAAAAAAAAAAAAAAGAAGAAGACAATTTTCAGTCACTAGGGGGAGGAACTCCAAGACAGAGAACGAATCTGACCTTTACCATGATGTTTAATGTGAATAAAAACCACCACCGACTAACCTGTGCAAATGGTCTCCACCACTTTGGTGTCGTGCTGAGCGCCAAGCAGGGCCTGGTAGTAGCCTGGGTTTTTCTCTAACTGCTCTTGAGCTCCACTAGCCGCCATCCAAATCAGAGCCCGGTGCTCATTGGGTATCCCCTTACGTATGTAACGCTTCACTAAAGTGGAAGCAAAACGGGAGTTTACTGTGTGCAAGACTAGCTTTTTTGCGACACTTGCACGTTTCACACTCACATTTCACATTCCTCTGTATCCTGCGTTTGCTCTGCAGTAGTTTGGACCACTTGATGGACCTCTGAGTGAGCACAACAAGATACTCAGACATCAGCTCTTCATATGACTCATAGTCAAAGTCTTCTGGACGCTCAAAGCCATATGGATCCACCCTGGGAAACAGCAAAATGAGGATTATTTGTTAGCGCGGCACTCTAGGGATGGGCCGACAGTTGTTTACATTTGTTCTTAAACCTGTGTGCTTTGCAAATGTCAAATATGGAAAAAACACAAAATATTCGGTTTAAGTGCATTATGACGTCTAACTACTTAATCAGACTGGATTTGAATGGTATATTGTACTTTGTCTGTCCCCTTACCTAATTAAACTGTGCTATAGTAAGAGTGGATGGCTTGAAGCGGTGCCTTTAAGATGATTACCCAACATGATAAGCTTTCCTAGCTTAACCCTTTTACAAGAGTGGATACTATTCCATTGGAAAGAAGCATTTTATTTACACACGTATTTTGAACATGTTCAGGCACGGTAAAACTTTGATAGAAATCACCTGACAAAATGATAAAGACAAAACGGTATTTAAAATGTCACGAGTGTGTAAATAAGGCCGTAACAAAGTCGACTTTGTTATGGATAAGGATATCCTTATTGCCAAAACAAAGGCAGGGCTTCGGTGATGCAGGTAAAAGTAAAGACGGTTAAAGATGTTGGGGTGGGAAGTTAATTCTACATCACTGGCAAACTAAATTCAAAACACATAAAAAAAAAGATGAATGCTTCTCTGATAGGGTCAACATATTCACATATGGCAACTATTTTTTGCTAAAGATTGTCTCGCAAAATAACCCAAACAAGTTCTCGCGATCTTTCCGTTATGTCCCACCGCGAGTTTTCGACAGGTGCAACTCATAGCTGGTTTACCAACTGCAAATAAACACTAAAGAATAATTTGATGTAGCCATTACGGCAGGTAACACTTTGTACAACATGATATCCAACGTGTGTTCGTGAAACTAGTGAAATGAGATGCTTGTAAGTTGTTTTAGAGCAGGTTACCTGTCCACTCTGTCTTTGGCTGTGCTGCCGGAGGAGCTCGTCGTCTTTTTCTTCTCCATGCTCGAACGCTTTCCTCGCTTTACGTCCGCTTTCTTCGTCCAGCAAGATATTTTCAGACTGCGACGTTTCAGGTGGTAGTTTTTTTGTTAAGTTTTTTTTTTTTTTTTAAGTGGGAGGTCCCTACACGTTATTTGTTGACAACAGGACACGTTGTAAAACACGGTTTCGTTCATTCATCGTTTTCTTTCTTCACCCCGCGTAAGTAAATCGCTTAATATCTGTTGAACAGATTCCCAGTCCGCCATTGTGCCTGCCATATAGCGAGAACTTTAAGTTTGACTTTTACCGCCATTCACATGCACCTGCTGCTTGCTTCTTCGCAGTATCCTGCTAAAGAGCTCGAGTAACGAATGCAATCCGGACACAAAGAGTGGCGCTTCCCCAGGTTTGCTTGCTGCCTCGGCGATGCCAGCCGAAGATCCGCTTTGAGCTCCTGGAGAAGTCAGTGGAAGCTGGAAGGAAGGTTTCAGTCAGAGTCAAACGCGTGACGCTTGCCCCGGGACTCTCACGTCAATCAGATCTCATGGTGCTTTCAAGGGAATCAGGTAATATCCTGCTATTTTTCCCCCAGTGCTCACCTACCAAATCAATGAAAGGAAATGTGTTAATTATTTTCTATTTGACTAATAAATGCTTTATTTCGTGAAATAGTACCCTATGAATTGCCCGTTATAACCCGATACCATATGTACGCCATAACAACAACATTTTATACAATACATCATATTAATGGATGGAATTTAAGGAATATCATATCAGTTGGTGCCATCTACAATATAATTCACACATTCTGAACTCGTATAATCTCTCTAGTAGAATCCTCATAATAGTTGTTTAATTAATAGATGCTCTCCAAACGAACACTCTAACCACACCCTTTTCAGTGCCTGGAGCTCAGGTGGAGTACAGGTAAATACTGTAGAGTAGTATTTCTCAGCTAGAGCTCCACAATATATCAGGGGGAATACAGATATCACAATATTGCAATATTCTTATTGCAAAGACATGCAATAAATTTAATAATTTGACCAGTCAGACGCAAACTTACTATAAATGTGCATCACCATCCAATAGTTGAACATTGAGCTTGCTTATTTTGCCACATGAAAAAAGTGTAATTCTTTCATTACATAATTAAAATATCATCCATGTTAAATATCGCAATAATATCGGGATCATAGTGCATGTTTTCCCAATATCGTGCAGCTCTGTTCTCAACTTTTATCAACCTTTCCTAAGCTTGCAACTAATATTTCGATTTGCCTAATAGCATAATTGCTTAAGTTGTTTTATAATTTGCCTTTATTTGACTTTTAGCAAGCAAAAGTGTTGTTTTAAATTGATGACAGTAAGTTAAAATGACTTAAGCAATGATGTTGTTGGAGTGACGTACACTAAAGAAAACGTATTGTGAAAAAGTAGCCTTTGAAAACAGATCTACACATGCTTACGGATTTACAGGTTCAAAGTCACTTTTAGAGCATTTTATTAATAATTAATTAACTGATTCTAAACATCTGCATAGAGGTAAAAAATAAATAAAAATAATACAGTACAGTAAAATTAAATATCACAATTGCTCAAAATTCGGCCACAAAAGTTTGTCTTATGTATGTGTACTTAATGTTTCTGACATGACTGCATGCCTGTCAAAAAATAATAATAATTCCAACTAAATGGCAAATCTGACCTGGTATGCATATTAAATATTCCACTGGGCAGGGGGTCTTCAATTTATGACAGAGTAGCTGCTCATATGGCAGTGATGTAAGCAGAATTTGTATGTAAATCAAAATGTGCCCTCGTCCATCTCTTAGCTATGCGGTGGCAGTAGTAGCAAAAAGAGAAGTGTAACACTTTTGTTGTTGCTCCCGTTTTTCATGTGCTAAACTCACAAACCTTTTACAAAAGGCTTATTTCACTATATTGTTCACCACCAAAAGCACTTCTCCTTTGCCGAGAAAATCTACCCACCTCCCAGGTGTGTTTTTTTTTTAGATAAGGATTAGGCTGCAAGCCGCTGCATGATTATTGCACAGGTGAAGTGTGAAATACACAAATGTATAGCGATATAGTTTGTGAACAATATTTGAGAGAAACATGCCTTTTGTGGACATAGAAAAAGTCCTTGAGTCTATAAATGAATGCAATCGGTGATAAAGAGGATTATTTTCGCTACAGTATGATACGGTACTGTACACAATATTTTAAAATTACATTTTGCACGGGTTGGGCTCAACCACTTGAGGGCGACACTAACAAAAATAATGAAGTATTTCACTCGAATTGGGGAATGCACAAATGTTATGATCACGTAGTTACATTAGTTATACTAGTATTCTCATTACTTCCCACCAAAATATTTTGCAGCACTGAAAGTCGTACAGTAGCTGTCTTTTGGCTTCTCCTATCTAGTGCCCTGCACCAGAAAACAAAAGTGACACTGAGTTGGACTGGGTCATATTTAGTTTTTGGGGGGTACGCAGTTTGCAGGATGCAGCCAAAAGTTGCAGCAAATATGATTTATTTATTTATTTGGGGGTGGGGGGGTCTATTATGAATGCAAATTATTTTAAATTGTCATCTATAATTTGCACACACACAAAAAAAAAAGGCATAGAATAACTGATTTTGCATAGATTTTTGTTTTTCCATTCAAAATAGTACTTGTTGGAGTGTTTTCGATACATGTAATCAGATCCACTCAGTTGAATCGCGATTCAATTCAATATCGTACGGCTCCGTTTGAGAAGGTACAATCCAGTGTCTCTTTTCTTCTTCTTCATTTTTCACACATTCGAATGAACCTGTCAGGACTGTAAATGTGCCATTTTTTTCAGATTTACATCCCTCCAAGAAAAGACAATTCAATAAATTTCAAAGTGAAACGAGTCGATTGATTCGATGCACCGCATCTTTTAAATAAATAATAAATAAAATAAATCTGATTCAAATCGTTTTTTGTCACACCCCTAATGCCAAGGGTTTGAATGAATGGGAGAAAAACATCAAACTAATCAAAACAGCGACTTGAATTTGGCAATACCATTTAATGATATTTAATGATCACATAGCTCACACGCTACATGCAACAGCTAGGGCACCGTAGCAATAGAAAACATGTTTAAGAAAATGTAAACAGTTATTTTTTCAATTAATAAAATGAGAGAAATGTATTATTGATGATTTGTAATAAGTCATGTTTTAGTTTTTCTTAGGATATACGTGGTTGCTATTTGCTTCTCCCCCAAGTCAAGTCAAAATGCAGTAGTTGTATTCAATTTAAAATGCTATAATTTATAGCAATCTAGAAAGTAAATGTGTCAGTAAACCGTATGACCTTGGGTTTATATGTTTGTTTGACAGATGGGTCACCGTAGTTTATTGAGGTATACTTTGGTCTCTGAGTTTTGTCGGTCATCGGTAGTTGAGTTTGAGCCGGTGACACACGCACGCTGACATTATCCTCAGATGTTTGACAACTCTGTGGTACTTGTGTATATCTCATTTCTGCCGTTATGGTGTCGCTTTTTACGTCTCCATCCTGCTCATGTTTTAGCAGAAATGTTTCAGTTTCATTTTCCACTGCTGCGTGGACACTCTGTACCTTGCTGTCAAGAGGACAGGACTCCTGTGAAGTTCCCTTTGTCCTCAATCCAGCTCCTAAAACATTTGCAGAACAGTTGGAGGGTGAAGTTTTAGCCAAAACGGTCTCTGAGCGCTGAGCATCGCCGTGTTGAGCATCAAATGTACAAATGTGCGGCATGGTGTAATTGGGCAACCTTATTTGACTCGCTATATGTCTGTGTTGATTTGGGTCAACCATCAATTCTTTACCAATCAAGTTATTGTCTCTACCAATGGAGAGTCTCCCACGATTTGTGTATTTTTCTGTCATTTTCATATCAGCACTAGCTGAAGCCTTTCGTCTCTTAACGTATTGTTTCGGAGAAGAATCCTCACATGTGGACCACAGGATGGAGCAAGGCAGCACAATTGTCATATGGCACTTGAGTGGAGCCTCTCTATGTAGAACAAGCCCGTTGGACTCAGGGAGGGACCACTGTGTTACACATCTCAACTGGATTGTCTCTTGACAAGCATAGTTCAACTTTGCTGTCATACAAATATTTTCTTCACTTGTACCGTGCATTTGACCAGAACTCCAGCATTGTGCGTCACTTAAATAAAAATGGTCGTCATCCAAAAGTGGCAGCATTTGTTCTATTTTCAAGTTCAGGTGTACCTTCTCATCTGAGTTTTGTTGCCCTTCATCTATTCTCCGATCTGCTTTCAAGCACCGACTTGTACTTTTTGGTTTCACTTCTTTACATTGGATTTGTTTGTCGTCACTTGCATCCACTACTGGGCTGTGCCCTCTTTCACAACAAGCAACCCGCCGTTTTACACCGACTGTTCCGGGAGGTCTCTCACTTGAACGTTTTGATTTGATCCCCTTGGACACAATGGCCATGTTCTCAAACTTCTCCATCAAGGAGGACAGGAGGATCCCTTTCCCAATTGCTCTCGAGTTCATCGACTGCTTTGGTGTTTTCAGTCCCAGTTCCTTCTGCTCAGTCATGGCGAACTTGGCCACAATATCTTTCACACTGCCACCCCGCTTCAGCTTGTGCTCTCGTCTTTCTTTGCTACTTTTGCTGATTGCATGTCCACCATCTTGTCTGTGATTTTGAGCACTTGTCGTGCCTCTGCTGGATGACAGAGTTCCGACCTCCCTTCTATTTGTTAGAGGGGGTTTTGGGGTGGTCCTTGTGAATTTGGACTGGAGTAGCCGGAACGTGGTAAGACGCCGGGGTGTTGGCTTTTCTAATATTTCATCTCTTCCACACATTCTTTCAAACGTCTCTTTGGGTTGTTCGCATCCATTTTTTCCCGGGATCCTACACATGTTTTCAGCAGCCTCCCCATTGGTCATTTTATCAAGGGCCTTAAGTTCAGTCTGCTTAACCAATGTCTGGATTCTCTGAACAGGACAATCTCTCTTTCTCTCAAAGAAAGCTGTGAAGACTAGCTCATCCCCATCTTGGGTTCTGGTGGTCCGATTGGGTAGATCCTGTGTCAGGTAATGCAGGAGAGTCTCCAGAATCCCTCGGAGCACTGGACGACAGTCACGGTCTCTTAGTAACTTCCGCAACATACTGGCATCGGGGCTGCTGATACAGGTTTTCTGAGAATCTGGTCTATAGAGAATAGAGGATATGCAAAACTTAATCCACATGACTATGTCCAGATTAGAAGAAAGAACACAACTATGAAATGGTCTATGTAAAAAAAAATATGGTAGAAACGGAGACGCAGCTGCCAACAACCTGGTAACTACAGTGTGTACAGCACTCATGCATTGAATGACGTTTTCTTGTCTGCAGTGACTTAACATTTGTCAAACAAAAGATCAACTTTTTTGTGTGTGAAAATGAGGCTACATATGTCCTTAAAAAAAAAAAAAAAAAAAAATATGTATTATGATAAAAAAAAAAAAGAGAAAACTTGCTGTACTGAAGTTATAAATTTGTTCAAAAAAATCAATTACATTTTTAGTTGACCAATTGTATTATTTTCTTTTTGTATGTCGCTATGAATTTTTCAAAAATTCTATATTCAAAATAATGTAAAGGTGGGGAAAAAAACATATACTGTAGCCTAGTACCCGAAGTGCTTAGCAGCCAGCTTTACGTTAATTAGGCAGCATTGATTAGTTCATTACAGTATTGGATCATTTGGGTCGAATAAAGTGAAAACACGAGCATACAACCAGCAACATTATTATTCAGACATGTCAAGAGAAAAAGAGTCAGGGGCTTTATATATCTAAGTACATTTTAATCATTGATATGTTATGGTTAATTGACATGCTGTCACTAATATGTTTGTCACTGTTCAAATCACAATCGCAGTTTCTGGAAACATGAGTGAAAGTGCACTACACATTTACACACTGTTAAGAACAAATTACTATCATTACAGAATTGAATGTACTGACAAGCTGTTGGATTGATTCATCTCAAATGTAGTTGTCACTAAGCACTTTTAGACGTAATCTTAATTATGTATGTGTACACGATTATGTATGCATCGTATTGTTGAACTACGGTATATCGTTGATCTAGAAAGAGTGGCAGTTTCAGTGCGCTTAAATATAGGTTATCGCATTTAAAGAGGAAATGGGGTTAGGGTTATCCTTGGGTTGCTGATGTCTGTCTGCTTAAGGTTTGCAAAAGTTTACTTCTTTCCACAGCAATGACACATCATCCAATCCATACATATTAAAAAAAACATTTGACATAATATGAGATATAGTACTTCATGTGGAATAGATGCTATTAGTTAATTGGACAAATGTTGAAACCATACACAGTAGCCTAAACTTTTGTGTTTTTTGTAATTCATTGCAGATAGGTGATTTTAGCAAGATAGGAGGAGGGGGGGGGGCAGAAAGGGTGAAGAAAGGATGTGTTACATTAGAAATAATCTGCAAGGACTAGAGGACAGTGCGGGGACGAGGGGTCTTTGGGGTCGTGCAGTTCCTTTGACAGCCATTCGGCTTGTGAAGTGCAGTTTTACTTGTCTATGCACTTCTCTGCTGATGCTGCTTTGTAAATCGCCTCTCCCAGCTCCTCCAAACGCTCCCTTTTGTCTAAATCCTGGTACAGGGTTGCGGGAACTTGGCTTAGACCGTACGTTAGGCCATAGAGGCAACCGGCGATTAGACCTGTGGCTTCACTTTCCCCTAAAAATAACACACAAGTCTCAGTTAGCAGGTCTTCTTTTGAATTGACCCTTCGTTTTAAAATATCTTGATAGCTTACCTCCATGGAACATGGCTCTTCTGCATAATTCAGCCCAGTCATTTCCTGCAATCAGAAGGGCATCGTAGGCTATCATAGGGGCATCATGTCCCCTCCGGCCCGCACGGCCTTCTGAGCTCCATCGCTTGTACAACTGTACCAAAAAGAGTAGTAAGGGAATACTGCTTATAACCAGAGGTGGGCACTTCCGTCGGCCCTGTTGTTGACGGATGCCCACATTTTCGGCGAGTTCTTTATCATGCGAAAAAATACACGGATTGAGAAGGACCCGTCTGTACTGACCCGGATCAACAGACGAAAATCTGCTTCATTCGGTTCTCAGTCTGTGTATTTTTTCTTAGGTTTGCGTCATAAAGCAATCGCCGAAAATGTGGGCATCCATCAACGATGGGGCCAACGGAAAGACGGAAGTGTATTCTGGAATGGAACTCTACTGAAAAAAGGGACTTACCTTATCTGTGTCTTCAGCATCATAGCGATTGTCAAACAATGGTTTATTCTGACCTTCTTTTTCTAGTTGCCGTTCTTCCAAGTAAAACTGCCACTTAGCCTCAAAGTAGAACCAGTTTTCCTGATATTCTGTAGAGAAAAAATATGTATAAGCGCCAACACAATGACCCATTTGTTGGTTCATTATGCCATACTGTGTTTTTCGAAACTTAAATCTATTAAACCAAACCTAGTTTTACCTGCCATATGGCGTATGGTCTTCCTACAGTACTCCTCAGCGCGAGGGATGACTTTCATAAGATCACGGCCCCAAGTCCCAAGTGGCTTTCCCTGGATTGCATAGGATGCAAACAGTGCTGTTGTCAGGGAACCCAGGAACCCTGAAAAGGCAGTGGTGATATCTTCATATGGCATTTTGAATTCAATGGCTACCCAAAAAAATCATCTTGTGCCAAGATCACCTGTGGGATGATTGTGGGTCATCCTGCCAGCTTCAATGCTGACCTCTACCAGGCTGTCTAGTCTCTCAGGTTGCCAGTATCTCATACCTACGCACATGGCTTTAGCAGCGCCCCCGAATCCCGACCCTGAACAGACACATGCAATTCAGCATTTTTCTCTGCAGAAAATAAATTTTTACTGAGTGAGAGAAACATCCCCAATCGCCACAGACCTTTTTCATTGAAGGGCGTATGCCAAGCGAGGAGAAAATTGTGAGGTTTGAGGTGAACACAGCCTTCCACGGTAGCCGGATCAGGGTTTCGACCCTGGAGAGACACCATGGCTTTAACATAGAGACGCACCAGCTCACGGTAAAGGTCCTCCAGACACCAGTAATCTGCATGTACACAAACACGGAGGGATTCTGAATCATTCATAACTGGCACGCGAGAGGAGACGAGCGCGGACTAAGTTTAGCCTCAGCCGACAACGCGACAGATTAGAACAAGCATGCCTTGAGCAAATGGAGACATTTACACACTGTGAGGTCAGCTGAGATCCACAAACAAATCGCATCGCCATTGATAAATAAAGACCCACTATAATTGAGAGTTCTTTTCGCCACTTTAAATTGACTGATGAAAATACTGTCACAAAGGGATAGGGAAGATTTACAAGATAGTGTCCGTTCTCTGAAAAATAAAAACAAGGGAGAGATATCGTTTTCCATGTGTCTCTTTTCCATTTGTTTCTGCTACTACGATTACTATTACACGCCCACTAGTCAGAACATTAGAAGGGAAACTCTGCCATTAATACAGTGTAATGTTTCAGTTTGGCTGCCGCGCGCGCTCACGTACGCGTGCGTATGCGCATGTGTGCCGGCATTCCGGGATGTGGCTAAATGGGGATACCTAATCTCAAAAGATGTCATCACCACATTACTGAAGCCTTGTTACCAGCAGAGTCTGACCGGCTATTGTTGAAGAGGGAGGGATGCTATTTTCAACTCCCGCTGTGCTGAAAATGTATTGCCATCCTTTGCGGGGCTTAAGATGACATTCGGGTGAGGACAAAGATACCGTATTACGATTTGTATTTTGGTTGGTGACCGGATGCAAGGATGGTGAGCGGTCTCCAATGGCATCCTTTCAGAAAAAAAAATTGTAACTCAAATTATAAACGTATTCTCAGTCAAGATGGATCCCAAACGTACCTGTTATAAGTGCCTCTGCTGTGGTCATGTGCATTAAGGTTGCATCACTCAGCGGCCAGTTATCGGGGTCCAGTTTTAGTGCTCCCAGACCACCCAGGGACACCAGTTCTTCTTGGATCTTTCTGCCCGATGTGCAACTTTCCCAGTGGCCTTTTCTGAAGCCCAAGGCATCGCCGGCACCGCCCAGAACCATACCTGCCTTGAATTTCTCCATGGTACTGCGATTTCTTGTTCAGATAACAACTTCTAATAAATATCCACAATTTTCCGTTGTAGCTTTTCTCTCCCACCCAAGAGGACTCAGAAAAAAAACTTTGGTTTGGTCTGGTATCACTGCAAAATGTCCATCGAAACGTTCTCGAGCACCAACAGCATTGTTGTCATAGTTTCTTTACCGGGTTCCCGTTATCGCAGCAATCTTCTAGCGTTTCACCAGTTGTTGTCCGTACCAAGTTCAAGTCAGGTCGTATTGTTCACAGAAATTTAGTTTCCAGGATGGCCACTCACTCGCGTCAAAGTTTCAGGTTGTCATCCACAGCTTCTTTATGCTGGTCATGGTATGTCCATAGGAATCGCGTGTCTCCTAAAAAGGCAATCCCCTTGGCTCTACAGCTTAAAAGACAGTGGCTCGGTTTGGGGCAGTGATGAAGCCTGGATGCACTTTTAAGAGATGCTATAATGTACTGCTCGTCAGCTGGCGCTGTTGGTATTCCACCCCAACCCATGGGGAGGAGGAGAGTTAAGGTTCCATCCTCAGTCCAACCAATCATACACTGAAGCTGACTCGAATCCTTAGCACACCATTTCAGACATTTTCAAACACGTCATTCATTTACACTTGGGTCGGTGCTGTGCTGCCCCGATGTTCTACTCTTTGGCAACCTTAACTGATATCTTTACTTTACCTATTGCGCAAAATGTGTTATTTGAAACCTCCTCTGAGTTGCCATTCGATTGTACACCCAGACATCGAAAGTAACAGGAGACAAAGCATTACCACAAGAGCTTATGATGACTGTGATGATGACATGAAATCGGAATGCAACTGGATAAGAGACGACTGTTACCGAGGAGACATTGACTCTCACACGCACACGCACCCCCCCCCCCCCCCCCACACACACACACACACGGCAGTGCTTCTCATTCAGCAATATGCACAAATGTTTAAATGCTTACAAGCTTAGAAACAAATGCTAGGAAAATAGGAACAGGAAACGATTGTGTCACTTATGTCCTGGTGATTGTAAACTATTGGCATAAGATAATGTTATACCCTATTTGTAATGAACAGTTTTGTTAATCATTGCTTTTTTTTCTTATATGCTGGCACAGTAAAGGTTTGGAATGTGCGATCACATTGCAAAGACTATCATATGTTAGTTTCTGGTTTGTTTTGAAAATTGAATGATACACGGATTTATACCGTTGGTGTCTGATTTTGTTTGTTTTGTTTTTTTAGGATAAAGAGTTTTAGAACAACATTTAGTAAGGAAATGACTGTTATTGGATTTGTTTAGTAGAAATCAGTCAAACCAGGGGTTTAAATCAGAAGTTTACATCTATCTATTCACCATCATTACGGCGTGAAAGTGTAAATGAAATAATAGGATAAGCAGTTAGGAAAATGGATGGATAGAAACTCGTAACTGTAACTTTGAGCCGTTGAAGATCCCAGCCAGAGAAAATCTTCTCTCATCAAAATACACCATTGCTCCCTTCAAATTGTCACTTGGCATTTTGCAATGTAATTTTATTGAATTTTGCACTGCCAAATGTAAAAATTTGCTATGAATGTTTCATAAACAGTAAATTGGTTTTAATTTATGTAATTTTGTTTACCTGCCATTTTGTTTGCATACCAATAGATTACATGCTTTAATTACTATTAATTCAAAATCAATTGTAAGAAATTGTACCAACCTCGTACAGTAGGTATGTAGAATGGAATTATCTGATTGTGTCATGTCACGTGTATTACTGTGAAAGTCAATGTTTCACACATTAACCACACTGGATTATAAACGGCAAAAACTGGATTATACATACAAATTCAAAAGCTGAAGTAACCAAATAAAACAATTGAATAATTTACTTCAGGATCATGTGCAATGAGTGACTAGATTGCTTACAGGCTTATTTCAATTATATTAAACATATTAGCACTATAATGCCTTAATCCAGTTCACACACATGCTTTATTGACATTCTTTTGTAAAAACAATTACACCTTTGGGACGTAACGATCGCTTTCCTTTGCCGTGTAACCAGAAACAGATGACTTATACCAAATGTAACACATTGCCCATCTTTAGGATGTGGCATTTTCCTGTTGGGAGAGCCACAATGTCCACGCATTGAGGTCACCAGCAATCAGTTACATGAGGTTTCACACCATCTGCATATTTTCACAACTATGTGCATAAACCTATGGTGTACTAAAGTACCCAACCTGGTGCTGTGAAAAAAAAAAATGGGCGTCACTCACTGTGGATATCGTCTAGCATTCACATTCAACGCAGGTTTAAAGATCATAAAAGTTGACAGCTCTGTGAGGACAACAGTGCAATGTTGCAGGGAAATAAGATAACTTATAGGAGGTGGAAAACAACTCGAGGTGACATTTGAGCCTTTCCTAACCTATTTCAAGCGTGGTCAGATGAGTCCAGGCTAAGTAACGTTCTGTCACCCCTAGATGGCAGCAACGATGTCAGTGGGACCTTTTCTGAAATACTTTCTAGTATCAAACTAAAAACTCAAAAACAGTGTAAACAAAATACATTAAAAATACTGATGGATTGTATGTTGACGTAAAATGTAGCAGCTTAGTGTGATAAAAGTTTGCAAAACAGTGTAAATCAGTGCAGTTTGTAGTTGGCAAGTCATCTTCACCAGGGAAGCGGTTCATGAGCCAAGTCAGTTTCTAGCCGTGCACTGATTTACACACTCCTGAACTTATTGAAATATAAAAGGCAACTGTATTTAAAGAGTATGCAATTGAGGAACTACTACTAATTATTAGGTACAGTATTACAATTACTGTAATTTTGCTGGTATTGAACTCGAAATGCATACATACTCCCCTGGCCTTCAGATTCGAGTACAAAAAAGCAGAGCTGGATATTTAAATCGTTCCACATTGAGATGTGAATTTCTGATTATAAAAGCAAATTGAAATCATCATGAACCCAACCCAAAACACTCATACACTGACACAGCAAGTGCACATTTCGCTCAGCTCTCACTGTGATTGTCAGTGAGATCGTCAACGGCACCGCTTCATTCGAACGAAACATGCATGATTCGACGTATTGTTCCATTCACTGACGAAAGGAAGACGACACCTGCTGCTGCACCAAGAGCTCACTCTTAATGTCCCCCCACTTGTGCAAAAGATTTAGGTCAGTGAGCCAGATCCACAGCAGCATGATAAATGTTTTTGTCCATAAATGAGAAGTACCAGAAGACCATCATTTCCGAAGCCCGCTGGGTATAGTTGAGATAAAAACATCTCGGTGCAGCTTCATCCACGAACAACCAGGCATCTTATGCAGGCTCAACGTTTGACAGCTCTGCAGATAAGACAACTGAGGACGTCTTTTTGGCTTATGTGTTCAAAAAAATTCATTCACCAAAAAAAAAAAAAAAAAACTGGGAGAGAAGTCCAATCAAAGCATGAGTTAAACACTATGTCATGCCGCTCTTGCCCCCCATTACAATTGGTCTTGCAAACTCCACAAAGTCATCTATGAGAACAGGCCACGCCCCTGAGAAGAGAGAGAGGGAGAAAGTATTAGCTGCACTTTGCGCATGTTAAATATCCCAACTTCATTAACCCACCCTCTTCATCATAGTTCGACATGTCGTCTGCAATCATATTGCCAAAGTCCAGAAGGAGGTTCCACGTGTCTTTGGGGATAGAGCGCTTGTGATGCTCCTGAATGCAGCGCAGTAACCAAAGCATTTAATCAGAGGGGGAGAAAACATGCTCATTACACCACAAGATGATCCATAACATATGCTAAGTGTGACAACGTTCTCCACTCACCTGCAGAAATCTGTTCCAAAGATCCAAAAACTTGAAGCGACCTGTGAGAACTAGATTCCAGTAAGCCACAGCCATCTCTAACTCTAAGTAAGACATTAAGAATGACGGAGAAAATCAGTCTGAATCAATAGCCCCCCCAAAAAAAATCTGTTTGCTTTTGGCCTTACCTAAACCTTTCTGCCCAGGATTCTTGGCAAAATTAAAGGTAAACTGGTAAAAGTCTTTAAACTTTCCGGTGTCTTTCAGCTCCTGCTCTAGTCTGGGAAGGATGGCCTTCAGTTTTTCTGGAGTGTCACAGCTGGAGGGATTAAAGACAAATAATAGACTTTACCGATACTCTAAATCTGTGGTTCTTAACCTGGGTTTGAATGAGTCAAGTATCCCTTTAGGAACCACTCTTCTAAATCATTAGTAAAGGTCTTATATAGAGTAACATTAGCCAACTTTTTTTTTTTAAAGCAATCTTTTCAGTTGCAATTGAAAATAGATTGTTTTTAATACACATTTGACTATTCCTCACCCAAGGTCAGCCATTCCATCCAGGAACTCTTTCTTGCTAAATTCGCACTGAGTGGCTGCTCTGAACTTCCACGCTACCACTAATATGCTCATGCTCGCCGGGTCCAGCATCAGGTCATCGCAAAACTGCTGGATTCCATCGATGCCAATCTTATTCTCATCCTGCGGATCTGCAAAGATAAAACAAAAAAATGCAATCAAATCGCTGTAAACGGCCCCTGAGAAATGTCACAAATACTCACCTTTATATCTGTTGTAGAGCTGTTCCAGCCTCTTGCGATCTACTGAATTTTTCATGGATTCTTTATAGTAAAGGTCCGGATTCTGGAAGTAGTTGTCCGTTGCAACTTCTAGTTTCCAGTCATTCTGTGACAGGCAGTAAACGGCAGTTCTCTCGCCTGCCTGTGTGAAGGACATAAACTGCCGAACCTTGTCTCGCTGCGATGACTTTAACTTGTGCTGAAAGAAGAATCCACGCCAAGGACCATATGGTAAACACAAAGCCATATGTTTAGAGTTTAAGATACCAGGTCCGAGTCTAATCAAAGCGTACTGTATGCAGAACATAAAAACCTTCAGCAACAACCCCTATCAAATGTGGCACGCATTTGATACGTGTATAAATGTGTAGAAACATTGATCAAGATAAAATAGTCACAACACGCAGGTGTGCGCATATTAAAGGTTCAAGGAGTTCAAAAGTGTCAAACACAACGTCCTGATGATTTGCAGAACTATCACGCAGTGGTAAATTAACCTAGAAGGTCATGCACTGCGAGTCTTGCAGAATTACCGACCCGACCCACCCAGGGATCGAACAGCACATTCACCGTAATCCTCCGAGTGGTCTCCTGACCCGGAGGAGCGGCTTAGGGGGCATCAGCTACCAAAAAGGGAAAGGTACGTGCCACAAGTGCTGTCGTGCGCGTTCCAAATATACCAACCACTGACCTTCCCCTTCCATCATATTCCATCCAATGCGACACAAGGCTAAAGACACTACAGTAAACTGTTTCGCAAAACCTCACATTATGAATAACGGGTATTTGCAACGTTTATATTTTGAGTCACTTGTTCTGGTATCGCGTTTTGAATTGTACCTACCATTTTATCACTCGCTGTTTTGGCCAACATATCTATTTTTGCCTCGCTGCGCATGCGCCAAAGAACTGCACTACTGAGTTTGCAGTTGATTCATGGGACGTGTAGTCCAAAGCTTTGCACAAGCCGTGTGACTCGACGTCTATAGTTTTGCACTAATCTAATGTATCAGATACAATTTACCTCAGCAGAGTGTTAACTTCTTTTTTTTTTATATATATATATATTGCTTGTTAGTAACACCCACTGAGGAAAGATTCGGCTGTTGTTGGTAATAAAAGTTTCTCGAAAACAGTGATTATAAAACTCGTAATTACATATTTTTGGGACATTGCCCTATTCCCATTAAAAAATGTTATGATTCGACTCGTATTCCTAAATTACTATTTTAAAATGTTATACGCGACGCTTAAGATAAATCGACGTGAATGTGGTTGCATTTAGTTTCGTGCGTTTGACTTGCTCGGCGAGAAAAACAAAACTACAACTCCCATACCGAAGCAGAAAAGTGTTTCGGAAGTAATATTAAAGTTAAAGAACAACCGAATTGGAGAGCAACGTAGTTTTTGGGCCATTTCTTTGCGCCGTTTTCGCATTAAAGCGATGGATCAATGACGTGCTATGCAAAAAATGTCGTTTGTACTGCTGGAGGATAGCGGCGTTAGCAAAGTTAGGTTAGCTTTAGCTTCGCGTGCAATGTGACGACAACAGTACGGGCTGTGAGTTGACTCGGCTGGCTCGAACACGTTTGACAGCCACCAAGAAGAAGAGAACAGGTACAACTTTAGCTACGTGATCAAAGAAGAATAAAATATCAAAACCTTATTGTGTGTGGGGGGGGGGGATATCTGTACCTACCCGGACGACTGAGCGACTGTCCTGTCTTTGCTAGCGCCACTGTTGCTGTAAATCGCAGAGGTGGCGGACGGAAGTAAACGTTGAAGTTGGTGGCCAAGTGAGTCGCTGGAAAGCTGCATGGAGGTTGGCTTGCTTGAGAAATGTGGCACGGCCGGCCAGGAGGGGGGGAGCCATCAGTCCGATACAACAAGCTGATTGTTGCCGGCTTACTCAATCGTGCACTGGAGAGCCAACGCAGTGCAAATAATATTTCGCAGGTATCTGTTGCCTTATTCATGTGTTTAGACTGGATGTTGGTCAAATGGGATTTGTTTTCACCTTCCCCCTGCTTGCTCATCTTTCCATGATGGTAGGATCTGTCACGATTTATTTCAATTTCATTGCATGCTTTTCGATCAAAATCTGTCGGACGTAATGAATCGTTGATGCGCCAGTGGTTTCGCTCCTGGACTATTCAGTTTCCGTCAGACACGTGTAGTACAGAGAGGGGAAATAGATATGACATTATTATTAATGTGTCACTACGTGATTCCGTGTAATGTAATCCTTTTTTTCTTTTATTTTTATCTCCACCCACAACATTCGTTGTCATGTTAGTTTCCTTTCTCTTAATTATCACATTGCAAGTTTTTGGGCACTGCCTCTCTTTTTACATCTGTAAAAAATAGTTACATTATATTTCCTCTACTACACATTATCGATGAACAATTCTTGTAGAACAAGTCGTCATATTCACTCTTTAAATATTGCAGTGTGTAGTGACATTGTACCATAAAATGTTCATACAGTGCAGTCAATACAAAGGATTGTGACAGAATAGTTGCATACGTATCCTCAAAAACTGAAATTATACATTGTACCAGATCATTTTTGCAGACTTTAACATGTTTACATGAATGTGTGTTTTCTTCACAGCAGCAGGCCTGTAAACAGTGTCACTATTGATGTCCACGAGGAGAGTACCCAAGCAGCATTCCAGCCACTGGATGATGGGCAGGGTAGCAGTTTGAAAAAGTTAACATCACTCAGCTTTACTCATGTTCACAAAGGTGTGACACAGCTCGGCGTGAGTTGAAAACATGACATACGGGACTCGTGAAGGGCTTTGTGCAAATATTACTGGACAATCAATGGGTAGACTTGACAGTTTAAGCCGCTGTACTAAAACTTAGGTCGCGCACTGCTGGAATCCAACCACATAGCACGTTCACTCAAATCCAGCTAGCAATTGGGTGTTGTTCCGTGATGAAAGCCAACACTAGTTGTATGCACAGCTGTTGTATAACCTGACCAGCTGTAACCACACCTTACCTACATAGCCATTGTGCGATATTGAAGCACAATTACTGTGACTTAGAACATAGTCCTAAAACCTCCCCTTTTTTTTTTTCTCTCGGTTATGCTGCTCGGCTATGCAGCTGACAACTTCTTTTTATTTTTGGGATAGTTTCCAAGTCAAGTCCTTAATGATGAAAATGTAACAATTTGCTTGCCTCTACTTTTTGCTTCTTCGAATTTCTGAATTCATTTTCTGTAGAACTCATTATTGTCATTTCCAGTTAGTGGATTTTGACGTGTTCCATGAAAAATATTTTCGGAGGTTTCGGTTGGAAGTGTGAGCTTTGTTAGTTTGTTAGCTAACAAAGTGTCATCGCGTCAATGCACAATTGTGGTGAAAAAAATAATAATAATTCTGTGACATGACAGACATGTTCTTCAAACATCTCTTAATCAATGTGTCGCAGTTCAGCTTCCTGTGAAGCTTCATTAATAACAAACATCTCTTATTTTTTGTCTTTCCCAATTTCCAGGCCTATTGCTCTCAACTCACTCTAATCAGGAGTGAATAGCCTTTTTGGATGCAGATTGTTTGTTTATTTCTGTGCCTTGGCCTGGCTGCGGCATCTGCTGTGCAGCAGAGAGGCCAGGAGGCCAGGTATGCCGCCAAGAGGCTCCGCAGAGGTGGGACCGCACAGCATAAAACCTGGTTGGCCAACAACTGCATGAGGTTGGGTGGCCTCCTCCGCCAAAAGAATGTGGTTGTAAACAAGCTGGCGATCGCCGCGGCTGCTGTCATGCAAAACCAAACCCTTTCGGAATCTGAGCGTCACTTTCAGGTACATGACTCTGCCTTTTTGTGCTGCACTTATTTTATGTTGTTGTAATTATGTTTGCCCTTAAAATTATAGCCACAATAATGTTGTTGTTTTTTTTGTTTGTTGTATTTTTTTGGTTTTGTTCTAATGAGCTAAGTGTGCATCTCTGACTTCCTTCAGGTGCACACGATCCAAGTTTTCCAGAAGGAGCTGAATGAGAGCGAGCACATGGTATTCCAGGCGGTGCAAAGTCTGCATAGGGCGCTGCAGGGCGACTACAAGGATGTGGTCAACATAAAGCAGAGTAGCAAACAGAGGTTGGAGGCGCTCAGGGAAGCCGCCATACAGGTGAGCACATCATCAAGTTACAGCGATCGCTGTCGTGCGATCCCTTTAGACCAGTGGTCCTCAACCTTGGTCCTCGGGGACCGGTATCCAGCCTGTTTTCCATGTCTCCGACAGCCACCACAGGTTAGGAATCGTTATCAGGCTTCTCCAGAGCTTGCTAATTAGCTGATGATATGAATCACCTGTGTTGGCTGCGGGAGACACGGAAAACAGGTTGGATACCGGTCCCCGAGGACCAGGGTTGAGGACCACTGCTTTAGACCATCGGTGTCAAACTCCCGTCCCGGATATATGATCAGCTCGTCAGCAAGCTCTGCATAAGCCTGATAACGATCCTGCTGATTGGAATCAGCTTGTGTTGCAAGAGGGAAAACCGCCAACATCTGCAGGGCCGGAGTTTGACACCTTAAACCAGGGGTGCTCAAGTTCGGTCCTCGAGAGCCCCTATCCAGCCTGTTTCCCATGTTTCTCTCCACTAACACACCTGATTCATGAACAGGATCGTTATCAGGCTTCTACAAAGCTTGGCGATTAGCTGATCATTAGATTCAGCTGTGCACCCCTGCCTTAAACTTTTAATGGCCCATGGGGTTTTTACACTTAATTATTTTTGAAATATCCTAAAAGCAAATTGAACATTTCTTGTTTTTTTTTTTTTTCTTTCCTGTAATGAAGTCTTAAGATGTCTCATCTTCAATAATAATGTGCTCTTGTCTTGGATTGAATTCTCCAGGAGGAGCAGGAGTATGTTGAACTGGTGGCTGCGGAGAAGCACCAGCAGGAGGCTGTAAAGAGCGTCCTTGCCCGGAATAAGACTCTGTCCATGGTGGAGGAGATCCTGGAGGATGTCAGAAAGGCAGCAGACCGACTAGAGGAGGAGATTGAAGAACATGCCTTTGACAATAACAAGCAGGTTAACAATGAACTTCTCATTGAGAGGTTGTCCCTAAGCAGCCAAAAAAGACCACAAAAAAAAAACACCATCAACTCTTTATTTTTCCACGTAAATACAATTCAGCATCAAGAAGGTCATATGTTTCTTCCCTCCTGTCCATGCTTTGCTGTGCAGATGCAAGGAGTGAACGTCGAAGCGGTGCTGAGGGTGGAGGACGACGGAGAGAACGGAGGCAAAAGAAAAAACAAATCCAGTCAGAGGGAAGCGGAAGACGACTTGGGCCTGAGCATGCTCATTGACTCGCAAAACAACCAGTATGTGTTGACCAAACCCAGAGATTCCACAATGCCAAGAGCAGACCATCATTTTATCAAGGTCAGTTCGATGTGGTGTTTTTTCAAACGTGGATATCAATTTTCAAGATCGGCAACGGACACTGTGAGAAAAGGTTCATTATGGGAACCGAAGCAAAAGGGGGCAAGCCAATGTTTTTGATTATTACAATTAGGGGTGTTAAAAAAAATCAATTCGGCAATATATTGCGATATTACAGCGCACAATTCTCGTATCGAATCGATTTTTAAAGGTCAATTTTTGATGGAAATATTCAACAAAATGTCTTAATTAGAATTAGGGTTCACATTTCAAGCATGGAAGAATGTTATATTAATGGAACATTCAGCCTTCAAATTTGATTTCAATACTCTTTAAACATGAAACCGATTGCAACCTGTTTGTTAAATACGGTGGACCACAGTTATAAGCCTGAAGTCGATTTTCATACAAATCTTACAGTGTACATGTTTACTGATTAGTATTTTCTAAATTTGAGTTATAAAAAAAAAAATCGCAATAATTGACTTAGAGATTCATATCGGGATGAATCGAATCGAATCGTGACCTAAGAATCGTGATACAGATCGAATCGCAAGCTACTCGGCAATTCACACCCCCTAATTACAATATGCCTGATTTGTCACCTTATTGGGGGTATACATCTTGCATTGTTCATGATAATTCCAGCACTCTAGAATGTATTATATATATATATTTGAATGTGTGTGTAGGATTTGGTGTCTGTGGTCATGCTGTCGCTCCCCTGCGGCTGGATGTGCTCCCTGGTGGGTCTTCCTCCCATGTTTGGATACATCATCTGCGGGGTCTTGCTTGGCCCATCTGGCGTCAACAGCATCAAGGTGTGCGTTTGTGCCTGTCATGGCAAGTTTTGTATTGCGTTCATTGAGAATGTTGATTTTTTTTTGTTTGTTTTTTTGGGCAACAGTCTATGGTCCAAGTGGAGACTTTGGGAGAACTGGGGGTGTTCTTTACCCTCTTCGTAGTAGGACTGGAGTTCTCGCCCGAGCGCCTACGAAAGGTACACAAAAGTGGAAGGTGAGTTGGATGTGTAATATGATATATGATAATATAACGTTATGTGTGTACATGTTGTGTGCAGGTATGGAAGACATCAGTGCAGAGTTCCTGCTACCTGTGTCTGCTCATGGTTGTTAGCGGCCTGTTGTGGGGACAAGTGTTGCACATTCAACCCATCCAGACTGTCTTCATATCCACGTGTCTGTCCCTGTCAAGCACGCCGTTAGTGTCTCGTTTCTTAGCCGGAGGGAGCAGAGGGGAGAAGGAAGGTTAGTGTGGCAATCTGACCGAAAGTATTCAAAATGACAAAAGTCGTTGCAGTTTGACATGCAACACATCACTTTAACAGAACCGCACTTTACTGCACGACGATTTCTGTTGCACGTGCAGCACTTTGTATACAGCAAGGCTTGTATTAACTCATTCACTGCCATAAATTCATTTTAAAAAAAGATGATTTTTTTTTTTATCGTAATTAATCGCATGACTTCACTAGTTAACTCATGATTAATCACAAATTTCATATCTGTTCTAAATGTATAATTTAAACAAATCTAGGTTTTCACACTCTTGTAAACAAAAGTGGAAAAAAAATGCTAAACTAATAGAAATAGTTCAAATGAATTTTTGACGTTTATAGCCGTCAACGGCAGTGAATAAAGTTAAAAAAAGAAAGAAAATATTATAAAAAAATTGGGGCGTCAGGCGATTATAGTTTTTAATCGTAATTAATCGCATGACTTCACTAGTTAACTCATGATTAATCACAAATTTTATATCTGTTCTAAATGTATAATTTAAAAAAATCTAGGTTTTCACACTCTTGTAAACAAAAGCGGAAAATAAATGCTAAACTAATAGAAATAGTTCAAATTAATTTTTGACGTTTATAGCCGTCAACGGCAGTGAATAAAGTAAAAAAGAAAGAAAGAAAATATTATTAAAAATTCGGGGCGTCGGGCGATTAAAGTTTTTAATCGTAATTAATCGCATGGCTTCAGTAGTTAACTCATGATTAATCACAAATTTCATATCTGTCCTAAATGTACAATAAAAAAATTCTAGGTTTTCACACTCTTGTAAACAAAAGTGGAAAAAAAATGCTAAACTAATAGAAATAGTTAAAATGAATTTTTGATGTTTATAGCCGTCAACGGCAGTGAATAAAGTTAAAAAAAGAAACAAAATATTATAAAAAAAATTGGGGCGTCAGGTGATTAAAGTTTTTAATCGTAATTAATCGCATGACTTCACTAGTTAACTCATGATTAATCACAAATTTCATATCTGTTCTAAATGTATAATTTAAACAAATCTAGGTTTTCACACTCTTGTAAACAAAAGTGGGGGAAAAAATGCTAAACTAATAGAAATAGTTCAAATGAATTTTTGACGTTTATAGCCGTCAACGGCAGTGAATAAAGTAAAAAAGAAAGAAAGAAAATATTATTAAAAATTCGGGGTGTCGGGCGATAAAAGTTTTTAATCGTAATTAATCGCATGACTTCAGTAGTTAACTCGCAATTGATCACAAATTTCATATCTGTTCTAAATGAACAATATTTTTTTCTCTCTAGGTTTTCATACTCTTGTTAACAAAAGTGTGTGGGGGGGAAAATAATAGAAATAATTCAAATGAATTTTTGACGTTTATAGCCGTCAATAGCAGTGAATGAGTTAAAGTGCTTTCTAAATAAAGTTGAGTTGAGTTGAGTACGTGTGACCCAGGTGACCTCGACTACAGTAGCGTGCTCCTTGGGACATTAGTGATGCAGGACGTTCAGCTCGGCCTATTCATCGCCGTCATGCCAACTATGATCCAGGCTCAAAGCGGAGACATTGACAGGTCAGTTCGACGTCAGCTCAAGTTTCGCCTGCTAGCAAGCGCGGCGTGCTCTCTTTGGTACAACCAGTCGCTCTTTTGTGTGCACTGTAGTTTCCTGTTGGGGAGTGTCCGCGTACTGAACCTGCTGGCGCAGGTCCTGGCGTCTCTGGCTGCCGTGATGCTCCTCTGCGTGCTGCTCAAATCGTTCGTGGTTGGCCCCTTTTACAGGAAGCTACATTACGAGTGTAAAGGCAGCAAGGAGATCCTGGTGCTGGGAATATCAGCTTTTGTTTTTTTCATGCTAACGGTACGCATGTTATTTACTGGGGTTTTGTGGGCAATTAACTCATTCACTGCCATTGACGGCTATAGACGTCAAAAATTCATTTGAACTATTTCTATTATTTTTTTCCACTTTTGTTAACAAGAGTATGAAAACCTAGAAACAAATGTATTGTATATATAGAACAGATATCAAATTTGTGATTAATCTTGAGTTTAAATAATTAAGTCATCAAAAAAGAAAATATTAAGAAATTAGGGGCATCAGACAATTAATTTTTTTAATTGTAATTAATCGCATGACTTCAATAGTTAACTCACGATGAATCACAAATTTTATATCTGTTCTAAACGTACAATACATTTTTTTTCCTAGGTTTTCATACTCTTGTTAACAAAAGTGGGAAAAACTAATAGAAATAGTTAGTTTCACATTTTTTTTCACTTTTTTTTATTGTACAACAGATATAAAATTTGTGATTAATCGTGAGTTAACTGTTGAAGTGATGCAGTTAATTACCATCAAAAATTTAAATCGCCTGACACAATTAAAAAAAAGAAAAGATTATTAAAAATTAGGGACGTCAGGCGATTACATTTTTTCATCGTAATTAATCACATGCCTTCACTAGTTAACTCACTATTAATCACAAATTTTATATCTGTTCTGAATGTACAATAAAAATAATTCTAGGTTTTCATGCTCTTGTTAACAAAAGTGGAAAACAATTGAAACTAATAGAAATAGTTCAAATGAATTTTTGACGTCTATAGCCGTCAATGGCAGTGAATGAGTTAAAAATCATCAAATGGATTTAACTAATATTAAGGCCTTAAAAAAAGCATTAACTCATTTGCTCCCAAAAACGTATTTATACGTGTTTTATGTTTGTTTGTTTTTTATGCTAGAGCATACAAAAGGCAACTGCAGTCTCTCAACTGCACAAAATGTTTGAAGCAATGGTAGTTATGACAAAAACGGCCAGCAGGTGGCAGCAGAGTAGAAGATATTAACCAGGGCCATGTTGAAAACAAGCTGATTTACCCACAGATTTGTGAATAATGATTCAACTTAGCTACATTATAATGCTAATTGCTGCAAAACGGATACAGATAGAAAAAAAAAATTCCTGATGAAAGAAGAGACTCTAATCTTTCTTTTGGTAGGTTCCATGTTTTTATAGCACTTGAACACAACATTCTGTGGGCCTTGCACAATCAGTCAAAATTCAGTAGAACAGCCGGGAGCGAAGGGGATTGCTTCAGTGAAAATGGCTGGGAGTAAATGAGTTAAATACGATGTGTCGGGCATTCAAAATGTAAATACAATTGATGTAAAAACATTGTTGTTTATGCTTTATTTTACATGCAACGTTCAGTTGTACAAAGCAGTCACTATAAAGCAATATAAAGCAATTTAGCAATAATAAATGAACATGAACATGAAGTTGTTTCATGTTCCAAAAACCAATTGTTCTCAATTTGATAAGAAAAACATACTGCTCCTTTCAATAACGTCCAACATGAAACACTAATCCCACCTAGTGGCAGAAAAATTACCTCAACACAAATGTATGCCTCAGTGATTTACACGGCTTTTAACTCGTTAGTATGCCTTTTTAACTTCAGATCACTTTATGAATTCCTCGCTATAAATTTACCGTATCAATTCGGTTTCAGCCCGAATCCGATTGGTTGACATTGTTTTCATGCTTGCCTCGTTAAGGTTACAGATTTTCTGAACGTTTCAATGGAGTTGGGCTGTTTCCTGGCCGGAGCATTGCTGTCCTCGCAGGGTCACATGGTCACCGCAGAGGTCAAGGGATGCTTTGAGCCAATTCAAGATTTCCTCGCCATCATCTTCTTTGCTTCAATCGGTCAGATGCAGTTAACGATTTTATGAATACATGACGATGTTATAGTCCACGTGGATCATAACAGACGTTCCACGTTGCAGGTCTCCATGTGTTCCCGACATTTGTACTGTATGAACTCACCATTCTGGTGGCACTCACACTCACGCTTGTCATCTTGAAGGTATTTCATTCCTCCAGTAGTTTTTGTCCTCTTTGCCAAGCTATTCCCAAATCCGCCTCCATCTTGATTTCTCTCTCTCTCTCAGTTCATGATGGCCGTGCTGGTCCTTTATGTAATCTTGCCGCCCAGCTCTCGTCACATCCGCTGGATCGTCTCAGCCGGTCTGGCGCAGGTCAGCGAGTACTCCTTTGTCCTCAGCAGCCGGGCGCGGCGTGCCGGTATCATCTCGAGAGAGGTCAGTGGCGACTTGAGTATTGATGCTAGGGGTGTGCCAAAAAATCGATTCTCATTTTGTACGATTCAGAATCGATTTTAAATGTCCCAAAATTGATTTAATTTCAATTATTTTATACTGTCTTGCCTTTTGTTTGTGTGTGCCTTTATTGGGAGCGCTGTTCCTGTTGTACCCGATTTGGCCACTGAGGGGCAGTGTGGTTCCACGCGGTCTGATACACTGTTAAGTTGTAACCACATTAGAGAGTAGAAAGAAAAAGTCACGATCAAGTTATTCCAGTAAAAGTTGTTTTTTTGCAGCGTGGAGCCGTTCGTTTGAGTGATGGAAGTGCTGCGAGTAGCGCGCTAATTAGCATTAGCGAGTCAGACTGGAGTAGATCATTACGATTCCTTGCACATCTATAGATTGAAGCAAAAATCATTGTCAATCAAATCATTTTGAATCCAAAAGCGTGCTTAATCGAAAATCGGTTCTGAATCGAATCGCAGGCCCAAAAATCGGAATCGAATCGTGAGACATTCAAAGATTCCCACCCCTAAATGATGCTGTACATGGACATAAGCGACACAACTTTATATCCACCTACACGATCCAATACACAAACAAAACAATAAACATGTGAAAATGAATGCGTGTCATTTTAAGTGTATGCGGTTGTGCTCAGGTGTACCTGCTGGTCCTCAGTGTCAGCACCCTCAGCTTGCTGCTGGCGCCAATCCTGTGGCGAGCGACGACACACAAATGGGTGTCACGAAGAACTGTCACATGACCAGACTGGCTTGCAGGAAGAGACGCTCGTGGAAGGTGGGAAATCCAGCAGCATCAGCGCAATTTGCATTTATTTAGCGAAATGTTGTCATCTCATCAAATGGGTGTTGTTTTTTTGCTGATCGTGCTTAAAATGTTTAGAACTCACCTTCCAAAGCACTCCAACTTTCTTCCATCACGTTCCTCTTTTATTATTAGTATAATACTGTAACTGTACTGTAGCTGTAAACACACCATTCGTCTTTACAAAACTTTCAAATCCGCAATTTTTGCATTCCGTTGGCATGTTGTGCCTTTTTGACACTTTGTGTGTTCAAACTTTGAACTTATGTCTCCAGATTTTTTTTCTTGCAACTGTTATTGCACATAGAAAAAAAATATATATTCTTGCACTGGTTCCCCGTCGCGTTCCAAATGAATGTGCCTCCTCAACTTGCTGCTCTGCATACTGCTCGTCAGCTCTTCTATGGCATTATGTATGCTGTGTAAATGTCTCTGTACAGTATATACTTATTTAACGAGCTCTTTCTATATTACTGTTAACACACTTCCAATGGAAATACTTTTTTTTTTGGTTTTGTTGTTTATTTATTAAACTGATCAAAACAAAAAAAACAAAAATTATTGTACGTATTTCAGTGGTCACATTTCTATCATCTTTTTTGGGGTGTGTCCACACGTGTACATGAAATTTGACTCATCACAGCGAACACACTTTTCGCGGCGCGCACTTACTGACAAACTGAATTTTCACTTCTAGTAATAATCTAATTAGCAAAACTGTCCTAGGATCTCGCAAGTCTATCTTGTGATCAACAAATGAACCCGTGTGTGTTTGCGCGCACCTGTATATAAGCTGCTCACCCCCAAACTCTTCTCTCAGCAGATTTATTTTCGAAGCTCCATCATCCTATTAGCAGCGGAGTCCTTAAATAGAACTGATGTCAGACTGCTTCTGCAATTATTAACGTAGCGGACTCAGTTGAAAAAATCAATATTGAGCAGCACAATTAGTTTATGACCTGATTGATAAGTGGTGTATGTTGAATGATGGTCGGGCGCATAATTTTATTTATTATTTATTATTTCTATTACTGGGTTTAAAAAATCGATATCGAATCGATTTTCCTTTTCGAGCCTGATATCGATTCATAAAACCATGAATCGATTATTTTAACTCATTCACTGCCATTGACGACTATAGATGTCAAAAATTAATTTGAACTATTTCTTTTAGTTTCACCTTTTTTTTTTTCCAGAGTATGAAAACCTAGAAAGAAATGTATTGTACATTAAGAACAGATATAAAATTTGTGATTAACTAGTGAAGTCATGTGATTAATTACAATTAAAAAATGTAATCGCCTGATGCCCCTAATTAAAAAAAGAAAAGAAAATATTATTTAAAAAATTTGGGGTGTCAGACAATTAATTTTTTTAATTGTATTTAATCGCATGACTTCAATAGTAAACTCATGATTAATCACAAATTGTATCTGTACAATAAAAAATTCTAGGTTTTCATACTCTTAACAAAAGTGGAAAAAATGTGAAACTAATAAAAATAGTTCAAATTAAATTTTGACGTCTATCGCCGTCAATGGCAGTAAATGAGTTAATATCTCTTTTTCCCATAAATTCATAAGAATTTTAAAGCCTTTTTTGTATTTTATTGTTTTCTTGAAATTAAATTTCATCTCATCCTTGCTGATGTTTGTCTAACATGTGCGGTAAGTGATTATAACGTGTTACTTTCGTTAATAAACAAAATCGTTAGTTACTGCCTCCGAAAAATTTCACTTGGAATGTCATGTTTGTGGAGTCTTTATAATTTCCTTGATATTTAAGAAGAATTGACGTTACATCAATATTGGATCGAAGTGAAGTGAATCGAATCGGAAAAAATAATAATAACCAAAATTGAATCGAAATCGAATCGATTCAGGAAATTTGAATCGATACCCATCCCTACAGGTTTTTTTTTTTAGCATCTGCAGCTAGATGTACTTCATGAGGGCACCATAAATTTAAACTGCCATGAATATATTAAAAAAAAAATGGTATTGTGTACTTCAATACTGCAATGAAACAAATTTGACATGAATTTGAATATTTCCATTGTTAGGCCTGCTAAAATGTAATGTCAGGTAAATGAGCACTTACCAGCTTCCCCGCCTGTCCTTCACCCGCTGTAGTTAGGTTAGTGAAGGATAAACCCAGAGTGGATAAAGCCCTTTGGGAAAATGACGAGTCAGTCAGAAACCAATGTGTGAGAGGAAGGACTCTCAGGTCCAGCCAGCCTCACTGGAGGAACCACCCTGTTCTGTTGTTCACTTCCATTATTGTTTTTTTTCTTCTCTCTCTCAGTTTTTATTTTCTTGCATAAACAACCTCTTTTTTTTTTCTTCCCCGCCACCCCCCTCAACATGGATATCGGCGGTCTGACGACAGTGGTGGCCAACTCGGCCTACATCTCCGCCCGCGGGAGTTTTGACGGGACCGCCAACCCCGCAACCAACCGAGACAAGAAATACCGCTCCCGCCTCAAGCTGCCCCACATCACGTTGTGCGAGGGCCTCGGGGAGACTTTGGATTTGGGCTTCCGGGCCGTCTGCGTGGAGCAGCCCGTCGGCAAACGGCTTTTTCAGGACTTTCTCGACTCCCGCGTCGAATACAAGGGTCCGTGCCGCCTGTGGAAGGACACGGAGGACTACAACCTGGCAGAGGATGAAGACCGAGCAAAGAAAGCTAATAAGATTTTGCTGCGCTACATGGAGCCTGGCGTCAAGTATTTCTGCCCCTTCCTGCCTGAAAACGCCATTACAAAGGTCAAAGACAAACACCAGGAAGCCGGGGACGACCTCTTTCGTGAGACGTTGGATCACGTGATGGACTTTCTCAAGGAAGTGCCGTACGCGTTCTTCTTGGAGAGCGCGCATCTGAAGAGGTTCCTGCAGTGGAAGTGGCTGGAGGTGCAGCCGGTAGGCGAGGACTGGTTTGTGGATTTCCGCGTGCTGGGCAAAGGCGGGTTCGGGGAAGTGTCCGCTTGTCTGATGAAGGCCACGGGGAAACTGTACGCGTGTAAAAAGCTCAACAAGAAGAGACTGAAGAAGAGGAAAGGCTACCAGGTAAAGACTTTTTTTTTAACTCATTTCACGGAAGCAACCCCCTTCGCTCCCGGCTGTTTTACTGGATTTTGACTGATTTTGAAAGGCCCGCATAATATTGTGTTCTATTGTTATAAAAACATAGAACCTACCAAGAAATGTTAGTCTCGTCTTTCATTATGACAAAAAAAAAGTATATTTCTATCCGTTTCCGTTTTGCAGCAATTAGCATTAGAATATAGCTATCATCATTATTCGCCCTGGTTGATCTCTTATACTCTGCTGCCACCTGCTGGCCGTTTTTGTAATAACTATCATTGCTTCATGCATTCTCTTCAGTTCAGAGGATGCATCAAAGCCTTCTCTGTAAGCTCTAGCATTTAAAAAACGTATTAATACGTCTTTGGGAGCGGGCTCATGTTTAAAATAGAGCATATTGATTCGTTTTTTTGGGAGCAAATGAGTTCATGTGGGATGGAGATGGTGGCTTGCATGGGGTGAGTCATTTCCTGCTCCGTTATCTCACCCCGACCCTGAACTGGAAACGAAATGGTGGCGTCTGAATGTCGATTCTCGAACCCCGCAGGGAGCCATGGTGGAGAAGAGGATCCTGGCACGAGTTCACAGCAGGTTCATTGTCTCCTTGTCTTACGCCTTCCAGTCCAAAACTGACCTGTGTCTGGTTATGACCATCATGAATGGAGGAGACCTCAGGTGAGCGCGACCTCACTGTGGCATATTTACAAGAAAATAATTGAACGATTCAAGGGATGACTTCAAATATTTTTTTTTTGTGGCCGGTGTTGTGGCGTTCTAGGTTTCAGGCCGGTTTTGAACAGGGTTGTCCAAACTATGGCCCTAGGGCCATTTGTGGCCCGCGGCAAATACTAAAAATGACATTTGCTACTAATACATTTGTTTTGTGTCCTGTAGAGCTTTTCTAAATACGCAAAATTGCAAATCAACAAAACAGAATTTCTCTTTTTCACACTAACGAATAAAGTTTTTTTTTATAAGCAAAAATGGTTTCCTCCACTTCCTGCTCTATATCGAGGTCCAAATTGTGAACATATAACATGAATGATCCCCCAATAAACTGCTTTAAAAAAAAAAATCTTCTCATGAGCGATTTCACCTGTTTTGAATCTCAATTTAAAGTTGGGGTTCGACTGCTGTTCGTCGCAATGGGTCGCAGGGTTCCTTGACTACCCAAAAATTGTGTAAAATCCGAAACTATTTGCCTTTATAAACTGAAAATATGCCCAGTAGAGCTCTGAGATACACCGACTTGAGTCAATTAGTGGAGCCCCGAGTTCAAAGTAAACACGGTGAAGCTGTATTTAGCTGTTGTGCTGCACACAACCTTTGATTAAGGTCTTCTAAAAGTTTGTAATTAAAGTTTTCTGTTAACTCATTCACTGCCATTGACGACTATAGATGTCAAAAATTAATGGGAACTATTTATCTTAGTTTAACTTTTTTTTAATTTCATTTTTTATGAAAACCTAGAAAAAAAAGTGTTCATTTATAACAAATATAAAATTTGTGATTAGTCGTGAGTCAACTATTGAAGTCATGAGATTAATTATACATAATTACATTATATTATTTGTAATAATTTTTTTAATTAGGGGCGTCAGGCGATTACATTTTTTTAATTGTAATTAATCACATGACTTCACTAGTTAACTTACGATTAATCACAAATTTTATATTTGTTCTGAATGTACAATAAAAAAAAATCTAGGTTTTCATACTCTTGTTAACAAAAGTGGGAAAAAATGTGAAACTAATAGAAATAGTTCAAATGAATTTTTGACGTCTATAGCCGTCAATGGCAGTGAATGAGTTCATGTATTTTGTCAATGTATGATCTTTTAGTCATTTTTGTAAGCTACTTTTTGTTTTCTCTACTGTTAATGCTTGCATGTGTTTTGTAGAATAGAAAGCTGTTCAGGTAGCAATTTTACAATGAAAACAAACTTATATATAAGCATGCAATTGTTTGATGGATTTTAGTGTGTTTGATAAAGATTTAAAAAAAAAAGAAAAAATTCAAAATGGCCCTCGGGACCTTAAAATATTTGGACACCCTGTTTGTCTAAAGTGAAATAATCTTTCCCACGTTTCTCTATCAGGTATCACATATATAACGTGGACGAGAACAACCCAGGCTTTGCCGAGCCGCGGGCCCGCTACTATGCCGCGCAGGTCATCCAGGGCTTGGAACACCTCCACCAGAAGAGGATCATCTACAGAGACCTCAAACCCGAAAATGTGCTGCTGGACAATCAAGGTCAGATTGCAGCCTCCGCACGCCGACCCCACAGCGCAATGTCAATATTGACGTCCACGTATTTGACCTTGTAGGTAACGTCCGCATCTCGGACCTGGGTCTGGCGGTGGAGCTGGCTGACGATCAGTTGAAAGTCAAAGGTTACGCTGGCACTCCAGGTAGGCTCGAGGAGACTCGTCCAAAAGCGTTGTGCGCCTGAGCTTTTCTGTCTTCATTGTTTTGGTGTCAACGTTCCTCCGCCTGCAGGCTTCATGGCACCAGAGCTGCTGAAAGGAGAAGAATATGATTACTCTGTGGATTACTTTGCTCTGGGTGTCACCTTATTTGAATTTATGGCTGCCAAAGGGCCTTTTCGGAGCAGAGGAGAAAAGGTTCATAAAAGCGTGTTTTGTCCTTGCATTTCAAAATTCCACGGAGTCGTATTGTCTGCAGTCGCCCTCCAAAAGTATTGGGACAACAAGGTCACTTCCTTTGTTTGTGTTGAAGACTAACTTTGAGTTCTTTAGTGGCATAATAAGCCTTACTTGCAAAATTAAAAAAATGCATCAAGCCTGCGACCCACTGACTTCAACCAGACTGTTACAGTAAAATGATTGCATGCTCTATTGGGTTGAGGTCCAATCATTGACTTCACCAGTCTAAGATCTTCCACTTTTCCCCCCTGATGGGTTCCTTTGTTGTGTTGACTGTGTTTTGGGTCATTATTTTGTTGTATGATGATTTTTAAAAAAAATTCTAGTTTTTCCTACTCTTAATGAACATAAGTGGACAAATATAGTTATCAAATACAAATGCGATTTTGACCAATGATACAGTCATTTTATCATAATTCATCAAGTTATTTGAAGTTAAAAACGATGTACTAAGCAGTGTAAAACTTAATGAGGTAAAAAAAAAATGCCACTAGGTGGGATTAGTGTTTCATGTTGGACGTTGGTGACAGTGAACAGTAGGGGTGGGAATCTTTGAATGTCTCACGATTCGATTCAGAATGGATTTTCGATTAAGAACGATTTTTAATTCAAAAGGATTTAATTGACAATGATTTTTGCTTCAATCTATAGATGTGCAAGGGATCGGAATGATCTACTCGTCTGACTCGCTAATGCTAATTAGCGCGCTACTCGCGGCACTTTTATCACTCAAAAGAACGGCTCCACGCTGCAAAAAAAAAACACTTTTATTGGAGTAACTTGATCGTGACTTTTTCCTTTTACTCTCTAATTTGGCTACAACTTAACAGTGTATCAGACCGCGTGGAACCACACTGCCCCTAAGTGGCCAAATCGGGTACAACATGAACAGCGCTTCAAATAAAGGCACACACAGACAAAGGCAAGACAGTATAAAATAATTTAAATAAAATCGATTCTGAATCATAACTAAATGAGAATCGATTTTGGAACAGTACATTTTTCTTTCCAAATTCAGAGCAATAATTATTTGAAACCTGAAACAATTGAATGACTCTTGTCACCAGTCCTCACAAATACATATATATATTTTTAAATCCCCTTTTTTTATTGCTAAATTGCATTATAGTGACTCCTTTGCACAACATATGTAAATTAAAGCATCAAGTGTGTAACATCAAAATCAATTGTATTTTGATTTTTCATGTCTCTGAACATCACATTTAATGCTTTTTAATGCCATATAAGGCGTTCATTTTAGCAAAATCCATGTAATGACTTTTTAATTACCTGCGGAAAAGCTGTGTGATATTCATCTTTTGAAACTACAATAAAGTGTTCAAAAAATCTTATTTTTATCAAAAATCGAAACGTTTTCAGTAAACAACGAAGGAATTGACATTGTCATTCCAATACTTTTGGAGTTTGGAGTGGACTGTATATCTGAGGATAAATACGTTACACATTGTTCATTTTTTTTATTTCTATAATCAATGTGTTCTTGAAATCTTGAGCAGGGCGTTTAATGTCAAGGTGTAAAACCTCCCAGGTGGAAACCAAGGTGGTGAAGAAGCGCGTTTTGAACGATCCTGCGATCTACCCGGAGACGTTCAGTGACCAGGCCAAATCCATCTGCGAGGTTCTGCTCCTCAAAGAGGTGGACAAGAGGCTCGGCTTCAAGAACGGCTCGTGTGACCAAATCAGGGCGCACCCTTTCTTTGCTGACATTCACTGGAGAAAGCTCAACGCGGGTGCGTAAGACGCGAACGTGCTGCTTGTCCGAGTCAAACATGAGCTCAACTTTGACCTGCTCAACAAATTCTCCTTCAGGGATTCTCTTGCCCCCTTTTGTGCCGGACTCCAAGACAGTTTACGCCAAGAACATTGACGACGTCGGGGCTTTTTCCACCGTGAAAGGCGTCCAACTGGAAGACAAGGACACGGACTTTTTTGACGAGTTTGCATCCGGGAACGTGTGCATCCCGTGGCAGGAAGAGATGATCGAGACGGGAATCTACGAGGAGCTGACGGTGTGGGGTCCCGCCGGGACTTTACCCGACGACCTGCGACGCGAATCCATCTTGGAGCAACCGGCCCGCTCGTCCACCTGCTCTGTGTCATGAGGGAATGCTCACATTTCCACCTGTCTGCTACTTTTCATGCTAAAATTCGACACTGGTGTTTGATGGGCTGATTGATTTCATTTTTGCAGTCCCCGATCAGTTCCTTTGTACATTTTACAAAGTATTTTGATAATGAAGAGAGACAGTTTAAGTTTTTTGTTTTTACCTTCATCAGATACGATTTTTTTTTCTGATGTGCTCTTGCATTTTTTTTTTATTCATGCCTATTTTTTAAATACAATGATAAGCAAACATCACTTACACCATATAAAGATATCCATTAAAAGAGCTAAAATGTCCTATGAGGAAAGATAACAATTCACAGTTTTGTTTGGCACCATCAACGATGTATTAATTTAACTTTTTTTTGCTCATAGTTTACAGTGATGTAATATTGTTTTCCATTTTTAGTTACATGAGAGTCCAAAATATTGACTGTAACGCGAATAAGTGGTGTAGAAAATGGATGGATGGAAAGAGACGGTGTGTACTATGTAGTGCCATCTAGTGGTGAGCGTTGTACAATATTCTTTTAAATAAAATAATCATTAAAAAAAACGAAGAAACCTTCTGTCCGTTGAAACGTATTCTGTAAATCCACGCTTTGAAGCGCGTGTGTTTTGAAGCAAAAAATAATCAGTGAAAAAGTATGCAAGAAACATTGATTGTACGGTATTTTTTTAAATAATAAATTTAGCGTCCTTAAGTCTGTTGAAACATTCGGTAAATCCTGATTGTAACTATTTATTTATTCATTGATGCATTTTTCCTTTGTGTACTCTTGCTTCTGGAGAGTGTTATTTAAATGCACCCGTTTCAGGGGGGGAACAGAATTTTACATCAGCTCTATACCGTAAATGCAGATTTCAAATAAAGGAGGCAGTTGTCGCTGACAACACATTTTTGGATAGATTTGACCGCCGGAGGGCGCTGTTAAGCTAAAACGTATTTTATTCAACCCAAACGGCATCATGACCGGTCACATAAAACCAGTCTGCTGAGTCAAGCTCATGTAAGATGCATGAAGAAGAGAAGGGAACACTGAGATGGAACTGTGGAGGCTGATTGGTCTCTCTCTCTCTCTCTCTCTCTCTCTCTCTCTCTCTCTCTCTCTCTCTCTCTCTCTCTCTCTCTCTCTCTCTCTCTCTCTCTCTCTCTCTCTCTCTCTCTCTCTCTCTCTCTCTCTCTCTCTCTCTCTCTCTCTCTCTCTCTCAAAGTTGAGACGTCTGAGCTCAGGTTCAGCTACGGTAAACACTTCTTTTGGGGGCCAACATGTTTGAATGTGTATCATGTGTCGCTTGTGAGCACGCACTTCTTCTGAGGATGCAGTAGCTGCGGTGAATTAAAAAAAAAGAAAATAAGCTATCTAAAAAAAAACTACAAGCGAGCTTGTCGAGATTGTATTTTCCCTCCTTTATTCGTTCATCTTGTTCGAGTCGAAATGCAACATCCAGAAGCTCGTCAGACCATTCAGCCATCAGACGCAGACATCTTGGATCCAGAAGGTATGATATTTTTTTACATTTATTTGCATATCAACACTGCAAGTACTTTTCTAATCTTTTTTTTTTTTAATTAAGTAAAATTAATGTAATAGTAATTTTACTTGACTGGGAATGTGTTTTGATTGCGCATACATTTCTTCTGAGTGACGACTATAAGATTGAAATCATATTTATTAGGAGTTCCGTTGAAAGCAAATGCTTTTGTAGCACCCTATAATGTAATAATTTCCTGAAAATGTACTAATGTACAAAATTCGATAAAAAAATGTAGTGAAACCCAATAATGCAAAAATATTACCAATTATGTATTAAAAGTTTTGACTGATGTTGAATAGCAGTTTTGTCGATAATGTAAAACATTAATGGGGATTTTTTTTTACCTTATATCTGAGCATGTAAAACTTGACATGCATATTTGTTCATTTTAAGTAGATTTTTTTCAGTCCATTTTGTGTTTTGAGAATCGGAATGTTAAAATTTTGGTGTAAAATTTTTCCGAGTTAATTTCAACTCCCATAGTGTATTTTTAACACTGTCTGATTTAAATGAAGGTCAGTGTTGGAGTTAATTGACAGAGTTTATCGCAGAGAGTTAATCAAAGTAAGCTCCGCCCACTTAATTAAAACGGCTCTGCCTCAAAGACTTCTGGGAGTGCTGAATGTTACAGTTTAATGTACATGTTCTCTTTTACATTATTGGTGAAATGATTACATTTTTGGTCAAGTTAAGTGCAAATTTATTAAATTTACAGGAAATTATTACATTATAGGGCGCCACAGTGTTTAACTCATTCACTGCCGTAGACGGCTATAGATGTCAAAAATTAATTTGAACTATTTCTATGAGTTTCACATTTTTTTCCACTTTTGTTAACAAGAGTATGAAAACCTAGAAAAAAATTATTTTATATATAGAACAGATATAAAATTTGTGATTAATATTGAGTTTAAATAATTAAGTCATCAAACAAAAAAGAAAATATTAAGAAATTAGGGGCATCAGACGATTACATTTTTTAAATTGTAATTAATCGCATGACTTCAATAGTTAACTCACGATTAATCACAAATTTTAAAATTTTATATCTGTTCTAAACGTACAATACATTTTTTTCTAGGTTTTCATAGTCTTGTAAACAAAAGTGGAAAAAAATGTGAAACTAATAGAAATAGTTCAAATTAATTTTTGACGTTTATAGCCGTCAACAGCAGTGAATAAAGAAAAAAGAAAATATGATTAAAAATTCGGGTCGTCAGGCGATTAAAGTTTCTAATCCTAATTAATCGCATTACTTCAGTAGTTAACTCGCAATTGATCAAAAAATTCATATCTGTTCTAAATGTACAATAAAAAAAAAAGGTTTTCATACTCTTGTTAACAAAAGTGGGGAAAAAAGTTTAACTCGTAGAAATAATTAAATAGAATTTTTGACGTCTATAGTCGTCAATGGCAGTGAATGCGTTAAATGACCAAAATGGAAGCTCGGCGCAGTTAAATTATCATTTAGGAAGCAGCCTGGAGAGTAAAACTTGCAAAAACACATCAAGATTTATTACACTGCACATCTTGTGTCCATTATTATAAATCTTGTGTGTGGCGATTTTATGACTTTGTTGCTGTCTTTGTTTTTATCTCACACACACACACAAAAAAAACAACTTCACAAAAATAATAGAAGAATAAAGAATGCCATGCTTGTTCAAGAGCATCTCCCTTCCACAGTTGCGTATGTGCGGAGGAAGAAAACAGCCCTGTGGGTGACTGTGGCTCTACTGTTTCTGTCTCTGGTGGTCCTGGCCGTGGGTTTGATCTCCGCCACTCGCACCGACAACGTTCCGGTGGCTGGATATTACCCCGGGATCACCGTGAGTGGCGAAGCACTTCATGCTCATACTTTACAGTCCTACCCGAGTTTGTAGAATGAGAAAATGGGCGCTCTGTCTCCATCCAGTTGAGTTTTGGGGCATTTCTGGGCATCGTCGGCATCCACCTGGTAGAAAACCGCAGGCCTATGGTAAGCGTTGTCATCCTTGTTACACGTTTATAATTCCAATGTTGACCATTTCCCCCTTAACAGTATGCCGAAAATGTCCAAATGCGATGGAGAGACCAATAAAGGATACATGTGCCATTTATACAGTAAAAGCTTCTGTTTCCTGTCATTACCTGTGTGTTTTACAGGAAAATTGTTGACAGGCGGAAAAATGTGATTACTCTGTAATGCGTTCTTGCTCTCTGGGCGCTGGTCATTGTCCATGACTGCATTTGTGGTCAGTCGCGGACATTCTGATTGGTTCTGTATTTCGGTGGCAAAAACAGAAATTGAATTAGCATTGCTTGTTTGCTGAGACAGCCGCACAGCCAAAGTGCCTGGTTGTGTAATAAGAGGAACACAAATGTGATTTTTTTTTTCCCCTTACATAATAAATCAGTGACAAATACTTCACCTGTCTTCTCTTAAAAAAGTTGATCGTAATAATGCAACATTATTTCTGGTTAAAAAAACAAAACAAAAAAAAACACTTTCACCGAAATGCTTCGAGATATTTATTTATTCGACGTTCTTGCTGCTGCCTTCATGACTGGTGAGGGCGGCCAAGTGTGTGTGTAGTGAATTTTTCATGGCGGACTTGACGGTGTCGTGTGGCAGCGCGGGATCCGCTTGTCGGTGTCGAGTGTTTGATCCAAAAAGCTGAGCAAAAGTTTGAAAACGATAAAAGCCTTTTTAGACGTATATCTGTCTATTGAGGTGCTGTTGAAGTACAAAACACACCAGATTACCAAATATCTCATGTTTTATTTCATTGTACAGAACACATTTAGTAAGGAAATTCTTCTTTCACAACTACTGGGCCTCGTGAGGACAAACGGGATAGAAATTAAATAGACAAAACCAAAATGATCCATCATATCACCACAGTCTTTGCATTGCCTCCAAGGTTAGTTTTAAAGTTGATGTTAAATGTTATTATTAGTGCTGTCAAACGATTAACTTTTAAAAAACGAATTAATCACACATTTTTCTACTTCTCCAACGGCAGTACAAATTCTGCTTTTCTCTTTGGTTTCATTTCCAATCAATTTACCTGGCCACATTGCCTCATCCTAGCTTGCGCTAAGCTAGTTCGTCTCTCAGGTCCGGAATCCGAATTTGCAAACTCCAAAGGCGTGACAAATTATGCTTTATCTCTTTAGTGTTTTTAAATCATTTACGTGGCTACTAGCCTAATCCGAGCTAGTGCTAAGCTAGTTCACCTCTCAGGTCCAAGTCCAGGAATCCAAGTTTGCAAACTCCCTTTTGTTTGTTGCTAGCAAGCGTTAGCTGGCTAACAGCAAGGTGGTAGCCGACCAAATATTCCTACTTTCAGGCATCGAATAGCTTTCACAAATGTGCACGATTATACTGTATATATAGCACCCATTGACCACAATTTACTAATAGTAAAAAAATAAATACAATTAAAAAAATAATAATAATTAAAAAAAAAAATATATATATATATATATATATATATATATATATATATATATATATATGGTAGCACCCCTAAACCATCATATATTGAAGAAATATTTTGCATGTGTAATTTCTAGATATATCGGAACACTTTAGGCTCCCAGCCGTATAAAAAAAAAAAAGATTTTTAGAATATTTTTTTATGCACCCTAGTGCACATACAAATGGCAGACATAATGAAGACGAACCAGTCAAAAATGACAATATGTTATGTTGCATTCTGAGTCAAATGGGAAAATGTGTTTGTTTAAAAAAATATATATATATATTTGTTCTATGCAGCCCCACTCGTCTAAATATGGAATTCCGGGTAATATTGTGTTCGTCTAATGTTAGTTAAACAGCCAAATCTAGCCGTTTTTATCCATCTAAGCCTGGGAGCAGCCATTTTTTCCGCATTCTGTCGACTAAAGATGACATCACAGTTGCTCAGGTCTCAGGTAACAACCAATCACAGCTCAAATTCAGAAAACAGGTGAGCTGTGATTGGTCCTTGCCTAAGCCCTGAGCAACATTGATGTCATCTTCAGTCAACATCAATTGGCAAAATGGCCGCCCTCTGAAGTGGATGAAAATGGCTGGCTTTTTGCTTCATAACTCTTATGCCACAATGTAATATTAATTAGATTGTCATGTTTAGACTAGGAAAGTCACACATAACATATATATTGTTGACTTCCCTTTAAACGGCCAATTGGCCAGTATTTGAGTCACCTCCGATTCATCCGCAGTGTTAGCCGTTTTTACAGTATTTATCAGATTATCCTATAGTTTCCAATCACACTTTTATCATAATTATTTCAGACACAGCCAAATTTGCGAGTCATGATAAACTATGATATGTCCTGTGAATGTTTCTTCAGAGGTGGCAAATCCAGGTCCAGAGAGTAAATACACTGCCACAGTTTGGCTTTAGCACCCGATGCTAGCTAGCTAGCTAGCTAGCTCCCTAAAAGGTAAACAAGCACCATGGGAACTAGCTAGCTAGCTAGCGCCTGGGGCTAAAGCCAAACTGTGGCAGGGTTTTTAGTTTCTGGACCTGGATTTGCCACCTCTACCCTTCTCTGCAGTCATTTACCATCATAATAATTCAAAGTATTGGAGGGATACAACATAAATGAATATGCAAAAATGTACTCAGTTCATCAACTTGTAGAGGGAAAACTGCACGTGCCTCCATTTTAACTCGTACTGCTGGCCCCTTTTAGACACGGCGACTTTTACTTTATGACTAAACGCTTCACCAAACTGGTGTTCTGTTCTCACCTCTAAAAGGCTCTTGTGGACATGAGCGCTATATTTCACAGACAAAAGCCTTTCCGGTCACCTTGCTGCATGGAGAGCATTATCGTATTTTAACCAACAGGCAATGGGATGTTGGCTTCTTATTACTAGTGTGCTGTGGTGCTCTGTCACTGGACCAGTGAGCGCTGCAAAAAAAAAGACCTTGTAGTGACTTTAGGTGCACAGCGTACAAGATGCGATTTTCTCAAGGCAGCTTGCACTTGTTACTTCTTTCTACATTCTGCTTTGCATCGCTCATTTGTTGCACACGAGGGCCAATTAAAGGCTGCGTTTGGAGCGCGCGGACGTGTTTTATGTCCTGACAGCTGGTGCTAAGCTAATGTGAAGTCATGCATTTGTCAGGCTGTATTGTCTGAGCTGCCGGCCTCATCTCCCGCTCGGAGGCCATAAAAGTCGAGGCATTTAAACAGCTAATGAAGTGGAGCGTCTGGGCTGTGGGCAGATAAAAACCCCGCCAAGAAAATGGTTATTCTTTTTCAGCGGGGCTCTATGTTTCTTCCGTGTTTTATTATGTGCTTTCAATCAATCAACAGTCATCCATTTGTGTTATTCTTTTTTTTGTGTGTAAGATACACAGCTGCAATCAACTGACATAAGAGGAGTATGATGATGAGGATGAAATTGACCACTTACCATGTAAATATTTATGCTGAAGTCAGATGTAAAAGTAATATTTAAAATATGGACAAAATTAACTACTGAAACTTGACCGTCAGTTTTGCAGTCTAAGAGAAATGTAAAAAGAAAAATGTGAATAAAAAGCCACGCAGAGCTGCTGAAACATTAACATTAGGGATGGTAAAAAAAAAAGAAGTTCAATAAAGATTTGTCATTAGATTGCCACTAATGAATTATAGTACGTTATCTTTTTTTTCTGGCACACTCTTCTTCTTTTTTTCTCTCCTACGGCCATGAAATGTGATACTGTCTACTGAAAACATGCAAATTGCAAAAGACAAACCGGAGAGTCTTTTTTTTTTCAGTGTGCAAAATAAAACGAGAAAGCGTCATATAAATCGAATGCATTATAATAATTATTATTATTATTATTATCATTATTATTATTTATTTTATTGGCCGCTTTCCACTTAACCAATATGCAGAAGCACTAACATTTTCAAAATCCCTTTGCCAGATTTACAGTTGGATTGAAAAAAAAATGCAACTAATCCTAAAATAACGATCAGTCTTTTTAAATTATTTTTTTGTTAACCCAAAATATGACTTATACTAATAACTAATAGATTTAACTCATTCAGCAGCCATTAGGGTCAGGGTTACTAGATTTTGACTGATTTTGCAAGGCCCACAGAATATTGTGTTCTAAAAAAACATGGAACCTACCAAAAGAAAGATTAGAGTATCTTCTTTCTATGTGTTTCCCTTTTGCAGCAATTCGCATTAGAATATAGTTTCATCATTATTCTGGGGAAAATAGCTTTTTGCAACATGGCCCTGGTTGATCTCTTATACTCTGCTGCCACCTGCTGGCCGTTTTTTTTTTTTTTTTTTTAAATAACTACCATTGCTTCAAGCATTCTCTTCAGTTGAGAGGCTGCATCAAAGCCTTCTGTAGGCTCTAGCATAAAAGAACATTTAAAAACGTATAAATACGTTTTTGGGGAGCATGGCCATATTTAAAATAGAACACATTTCTACGTTTTGGGGAGCAAATGAGTTAAAAGGCTTCGTTAAAAAAAACATTAGGACAACAGTTAATACAGCTGGGATGTAATGACTTCTGATGATCCCTTGACAAGTCGCAAGCACGGTGATGGTAAATGATCATTTTTTTATTTTTAATTGGCGATTGACTGTGTTCGGAAAATGAATAACAGCAGTAGTAAGTAAAGTAAATTAGAAAACAAAATAAAAAGATGAGTCACTGACCTGGTGGAGTGATTGAACAATGACATTAAATGATATACAGTAAATGTTATTACAAAGTTTATGATGGGACATCTGTGACAGGGCAGCTGGGGCTTCTAAACAAAGTGTGTGTGTGTGCGTGCGTTGTCACTTTTTGAGAACATGAATCATAACATTGACCAAAATATCATCAAATACTATCTGTGTGTGTAATATGTTTGACTGACCAAACACGAACTCAAAGTAATTTTGCTTTTGTTGCCGCGGAACTTTCCGGATTATATGACACATTTCTCTCTCGTCGCACGTTTTCTCTTCAAGCTGATGGCGGCCATCATCTTCATCAGCATTGGAGTTATTGCGTCTTTCTTCTGCGCCATCGTGGACGGGATCATCGCATCAGAATTTATTGTGAGTATGAGAAAGACGGGAAAATGTCCGCGTGTGAATCAATATTCCACGCTGCACGTGAAAAACAAAAGTTTTCAGGTTGTGGTTCAGGACAAGAAATTGTCATCAATTTGCATTCTAAAAAAAAAAAATCAGCCTAAAAAAAAAAAAATGCAACAGTTTGCATTATTAATGTCTGTTTTTTTATTTTATTGTGTAGTTTAATTACAGTTCGCTTCCTGTCCTGCACGCGAAATGTATACAGTGCAGCAACATAATTGTATTCTCAGTTGAGGACCTGGAAATGAGCAAAGCTCAGTACGGCCCATTAACCCGCAGTGAAATATCAAATACATTTGAATGAGTGTGGATGGACGACGCGGAGTTTAAAAAGCCATCCAGCTCTTGGCACGCAGTCGGCGATATTGATCACGAACGCTATCAGAGACCTCGCAGGACAAGAGAATTTATATTCATTGCTCCTTCAAGCCTCACACAATGAAATCATTTAACGAGCCCGTTCGTCGTATCGTCCTGCTGCAGGCGGCTCGCTGCTGATCCGCAGCGTTTGACGCAAAACGTCTGCATTGACGCTAATGTGCCGGCACGTCCGCCAAAAGGGAAACCTGTAAACATGCGGGACTGGAGAAAAAAACATTTGGGATCGTTTGCTGCAGCACGAGGAAGACGGCCGATGATTTTGAAACCCTAGTTTAAAACCCTAAACCTAATTTAAAAAAACTACTTTGAAACCCTAACTCTAGTTTAAAGCCCAGCTTTGAAATTGTAATCCAAATTTAAAACCCCAACCTTAGTTTCAAACCCAAATTTGAAACCCTAATCCTACTTTCAAGACCCATCTTCAGTTTGCAACCCTACTTTGAAAAAATTCTACTTTGGAACCCTAATTTGAGTTTGAAACCCCAATTTGAAACCCTAAACATGGTTTAAACCCCAATCCTTAAAATCTTAACCCAAATTTAAAACCCCAACCTTAGTTTTAAACCCAACTTTGAAACCCTAAACAGTTTTAAACCAAAATTGGAAACCTTAGTCCTAGATAAACCCTACTTTGAAACCCTCATTTGAAACCCTAATCCTACTTTGAAGCCCCAAATCCAGTTTGAAACCCTACTTTGAAAAAATATATCCCACTTTGGAACCCTAATTTGAGTTTGAAACCCCAATTTGAAACCCTAAACATGGTTTAAACCCCTACTTTGAAACCCTACCCATAGTTTAAAACCCAATGTTGAAACCTTAAACATAGTTTAAAACTAAAATTCGAAAACTTAGCCCTAGTTAAAAGCCTACTTTGAAACCCTAATCCTACTTTCAAGCCCCAAATTCAGTTTAAAACCCTACTTTGAAAAAAATCCTACTTTTGAACCCTTTTTTGAGTTTGAAACCCCAATTTGAAACCCTAAACATGGTTTAAACCCCTACTTTGAAACCCTAACCCTAGTTTAAAACCCAACTTTGAAACCTTAAACATAGTTTGAAACCAACTTTGAAACCCTAATTTGAAACCCTAATCCTACTTTCAAGCCCCAAATCCAGTTTAAAAACCTACTTTGAAAAAAAAATCCTACTTTGGAACCCTAATTTGAAGGAAAAAAATCCTACTTTGGAACCCTAATTTGAGTTTGAAACCCCAATTTGAAACCCTAAACATGGTTTAAACTCCAACTTTGAAACCTTAAACATAGTTTTAAACCAAAATTTGAAACCCTAATTTGAAACCCTAATCCTACTTTCAAGCCCCAAATCCAGTTTAAAAACCTACTTTGAAAAAAAAATCCTACTTTGGAACCCTAATTTCAGTTTGAAACCCCAATTTGAAACCCTAAACATGGTTTAAACCCCAACTTTGAAACCTTAAACATAGTTTCAAACCAAAATTTGAAACCCTAGCCCTAGTTAAAACCCTATTTTGACACCCCAACCCTAGATTAAAACCCTAATTTGAAACCCTAATCCTACTTTCAAGCCCCAAATCCAGTTTAAAACCCTACTTTGAAAAAAAATCCTCATTTGAAACCCTACTACCTCTATCTTGAAACCTGAGGTCACACTTTCTGATGGTTGCAACCATCATTTAAAACTCTATCATCGCTTGTGACCCTATAGTTTGAAACCTTAACGCTGGTTTAAAACCCTAATTTGAGACTCTCTAAATTGATGCCCTTCAATGCAATTGTTTTAAGTCTTTTAATTTGCGTTTTTAAGCACAACATCTTATTATCATTATTATTATTATTGTTATTCATCCAGTCGAATACAAGATACATGCCTGTAAAATGTGTCAGGTGGATGCCCTCGGACCGCTGCGCCATTGCCCCCACCCCTCTCGGCGCCCCTGGGAAAGACTTTAATGCAGTTTGTCTCTGTTTTTGTAATCCTCCCACAGGACATTCGACCTTTGCAAGAGGACATGTGTGAGTTTTACACCAGCGGCTCTGGCTATGCTTTTAACAGCTACTACACTGAGGTGAGCGGTTGTCGTTGACGTCACGCAAGCTATTGAGATATTTTCTATTGGTGACCTGTTCTCTCAACAGGCACAGCATATGGAATATTGCATGTTTATGAGAGATACCGAAGGACACAATTCTACTTTTGACACCCCCCCCCCCAAAAAAAGAGCGACATTTTATAACACATACTAATTTATAGACTACACTAAATGCCAGTACGCGCCAAGCTCTTTTCAACGGTTTTAATTTAGCGACCTCTAGTGGTCGAATGGCTTTACTGCAGTTACTTAAGAAACACAATAAATGACGCTAACAATTGCTCGTATTCGTGTACCGTATGCAACTCATCCGATTTTGAACAATAACGCCTTGAATTGACCGCACTTGCAGGAAACGTGTGATTCGTCGGGCAAAACCTGCAAGCTGAAGCTGAGAAGCAACACTTGCTACTGCTGCTACCTTTATAACTGTGAGAGGTAACATTTGCAAACATATTGTGACACGTGCCTCAGTTGCCAATTTGTCATTTTCTTTTTCGAAGAGTTTGTCGAATTGAGTAATATTTGTTTTCATTTGTATGTTGTTACTGCGCATGCCATGATCCATTTAACAGAGGAATACGTTTGAATAAAGACGAGGATGGATCCTGTTCTGCCGTTTCAGAATCTTAAATCCAAGTAGTTTTGGTTGTGGACAACGGGAATACATGAAAATGTAACTGCTTAAAAAAAAAAAATACAAAATGTGACTTGACTTGTGTGTTACAGCCCAGAATACCACCCCCAGTACTTTGAGTTCACTGGGGTTAGCAGCTGTTGGGATGTGATCCACCTCCATCGTCTGCTGTGGTCCTCGGTGGTCCTCAACGTGTCCGGCCTCTTCCTGGGAATCATCGCTGCCGCCATCCTCGGAGCCTACAAGGACATGGTATGTGTACAGTATGGAAAATGGTGACTACTCCATACTGCCACACACTTATGTTCCATTTCCACTCCAAATCCTGCAGCAGAAACCCGCTCCACCGATGGCCCCAAGTCCAGCGCCGCCGCCCCACATCCTGTACAACCCGACCCAGCACATGCTCACCTACGCTGGCTTCTGTCCTCCTGGGCAGAATCTCCCCGCCTACCCTAACTATCCAGTACCAGTGCAGGTTGTAATATTGTGAAAGCAGAATGATCGTGTCACCGGGTCACATGATGACATTTTATTGTGTGTAGGTTTCCATCCACTTACTTTTATTCGAATTTTCAAAATTGGCGAAAATGAAACTGAATGGAAACGCCAGAATAATAAAAAAAATAATAATGATAATAATAATTCGCAAAAAAATAGTTTTTACACTTGGAGGGGGTGTTTTTTGAAGCGTATCGGGGAAAAAAAGGAAAATTCGCAAATAAGCGACAAGACCGAAAATACGTCGCGCGTTTTGACTGATATTACGTCACACGCACGTTTGTAGTCACAATAAATGGCGGATGATAAAGTAAGATTATGTTTGGGGAGACGAAGAAACACGATTATTTTTTATAATTAATTAAAGAAAGAAAACATTCATGCAATTTTAGATTGCTTTATTAACATCAGCTCTCAATGTAACGACACACTTCACTTACATGCGGGAGGGAAGCCAACAAGACAAACTACTTCCGTTCAGTCCGTCAAAACCAACATTCCCACTTGGAACTCCCCATTGTTCCAAAGTTCCGTCACTACAACGTCATCTCGCGGCGCACATTCGCAAAAGAAGAGCGGATGGAAACTGACATTAGTCGCATGTCCGTTTTGCGCATTTTCACAAAATTCGCATAAAAATTTCGAAACATTTGGATGAAAACCTGACTATTGACACCTTCTTTCCTCAGACTACCGGTAGTTTTCAAGGACCAGCTAGCCCACAAATGATCCCCGATGGTGGTCCGGGAGGCACTTCCTGTCCTTCCGAAGAAAGCCACAGTCAGCCGCCCTCGCAAGGTGCAACCCAAATGTTACAGCAAGGGGGCCCCCAGGAACCAGGCGGCTTCATGCTTACACCCAATGCTCCGGTCCTCTTCGGATCCTCACTCAACCCCTTCGAGAAACCTCCACCTTACGCCTACTGAACCCTCAGCCATTAGAGAAAAAAAAGCGTTTATGTCCCTAATTTGTTTGCCTGAACGGTTAGAAGGTCGGGTAGGTGGAGAGGTCAGTGATCTTCTTGCTACTGCTAGAAAGGAGGAAGATGTCTGTTTAGTAGTGAACGTAGTAGCTCATGTGCTTTGAATAGGCCTCCTTCTTAGCAGATGTTCCTGTTTGCTCTCTCTTCTAAACAATGATAAATGCACTACAAATAAGGGCTTTCTTTCAACAGTACACATCGTGTCCGGGGAAGTCAACCCAAAAATGTTCTTTCCAATATGCTGTATCTAAACACAGCATTCTAGTTAATATTGGATTTTTAAGCAGCAAAATCAACCAAATTGTATCCATCTCATGGGGCGGCCATTTTGTTAGTTGCTGTCGACTGAAAATGACGTCACCGTTAGGGTGACCTGAGGTCCCGTTTTGACAGGGACGGTCTTGTGTTGAGACTTGTATTGTATTGTAATATTAAAATGGCCGCCCCTTAAGATAGATTAAAAAAAAAAAAAAAACAGGTCAATGTTGTTTAACTCATATTCCGCAAAAGCAATATTAATCAGAATGTCGTGTTTAAACTAGTGGGGCTGCATAGAACATATACAGAAATTTTTCGGCTTGACTTCTTTGACGATTGTGTCGGCTTTTTATTATTGTCAACGAAGAACATTAGGAAATAAAAGTGTTATTTAGCACTAGTAGTGTATGACGCTGTAAACATAAATGTGTGAACATTGTCAACTCATCAGATGTTTTACCATCATCATAATCACAACATAAGTGTTAAAAAAAAACAACGATGTTACTCTTGAAATTCACTGAACTGTTTATTTTGCTTTTAAATAGTTTTTACCCTGGAAGATTAAAACGTAATTGTAGCATTGTGCTGATTAAAAAAAATAAAATAAAAATCATTGGACATTACAACATAGGTGATAAAAATTAAAAAAAAATACACACACACAAAAGTATTCTAGTATCCTGGCATTCATTCATGAAAAACAAGAAAATAGTACACCAGAGTGAAGCTAAAATAATACTGGAGCCCTTCGGACACAAACAACGCTTCTCAGTCTCACATTCTTTCTTTCTTTCTGTATTTTGGTTTACTCAGCACTCTACAAAATGAATAATTAAACAATTCTAATTCAGTTTGTGAGTCGAATCCCATTTTTTGAGATAATCAGCTATAGTTGATTTTGTACGAAGAACATGAAGTTGAGACTATAGTTGTTGATTAAGCTTTGATGCAAAGATAACCTCAGTGAGCCGAGCCTATTGTACGGTGAGTTTCTGTCCTAAAAAGCATTGTACAGTCACATTATTTACATACTTAGTATAATACAGCGCACTCGTTTTCCTCTCAGTAGCTTGTATGGTATGTTAAGATACAGTGGTCTTCCATTTTTGCAACGTCAGCCTCCTCCTCCCTCTCTGGCTTTCTGTGATGAATCATGTCATTATCGGACCTGGTGGCTTTTAGCATTGACGTGATTTGAGAACTTTTTTGCACAAGCCAAGTGCGACTGTGACAAATTTCACCTGTTTTTAGAGCACTCAAGTAGGCACAAGGTAGATTTTTTTTTTTTTTGGAAAGGTTGCAGGTGGAGATGAGCTCATGAATATGGCTTCATGTTGCGTACCACACGTCTACCTGCAACAATGTGCAAATGTTTTCTAGAATTTGCAAAATGAGTGAATAGAGGGAGGTCACTAATATGAGGATTTGCTCAGTCTGACAGAATGCTGCTTTGGGTCACATAACATTGAAATCACACCAAAAAAAAAAACGTACTTAATATTCTTGAGGGCTTACAAGGTGACGTGACAGACCAAGCATTCCATCCGATGGACATTGTTGACTTATTATATTTCTTAGAATATGCAAAAAGTCCTTGCTAGAGCTTCCGGGCAGCAAACACCATTGTCACAGTCAAGACCCATGGTCCGAGGGCCCAGTAGGACCACAACGCCTGCTTTAGATTTAATGACATTTAAATCTAATAAATCAACTCTCTACTCAAGGCGTGATCTTATAAATATTCTGGAAACAATCTCCCCTGCTTGTGGATTTGCTTTGGCAGAGGACCGTGCAAGGTCACTGGTTAGAGTCCAGCAGGGGGCAGGAGTGGGAGCGGATGTCGTTGTGTTTCTGGATGGCCTGGTCCAGGTCTAGAATTTGTCCGTTTATTGTGACCTTCATGCAGCCGCTGAATGGCGCAGACACCAGTGAGGAGACCAGCGGGACATCTGAAGAAGAGGTGACAATCAATGTCAATTTCAATTTCGAGTCTGACATCCATGAGTGTCCTGGAACACTTTCAATAACTGTTTTTGCATCACCTTTTTTGGGGCATTTTGTGTAATTTCAGTTTTGTTTTACATTTAAGTGTGATTTTTGGAAATATTCATTAACTCATTCACTGCCATTGACGCCTATAAACGTCAACATTTTATTTGAACTATTTCTATTAGTTTTAAAAAAAAAAATCGCACTTTTGTTAAGAGTATGAAAACCTAGACATTTCTTTTAATAATCTTTTTTTTAATTTTTTTTAAAGATTATTAAAAAATTAGGTGCGTCAGGCGATTACAATTAATAGCATGACTTCAATAATTAACTCACAAATTTTATATCTGTTCTAAATGAACAATAATTTTTTTCTAGGTTTTCATAGTCTTGTTAACAAAAGTGGATTTTTTTTTTAACTAATAGAAATTGTTCAAATGAATTTTTGACGTCTATAGCAGTCAATGGCAGTGAATGAGTTGATATTGTAACTCCACTTCACCAATACTGTTTACGGTTCTTGTTACGACGGCGTATTAGGGCCATGTATAAATATATATATTTTTAAAGAGCAGGGGCAATATTCAGAGAAAAAAACTCACAAATTTGCCACTTTATAAAGTGGCAAATTTGTCACATTATAAAGTGGCAAATTTGCGAGAAAAAAATCATAAATTTGCGACTTTACAAAGTGGCAGATTTGTGAGAAAAAAACTCAAACTTACGAGAAATACACGTAGCATACTACTCGTAATGGCTTTAACCATATCATGTTAAGGATTTGTTCTTTGAAGCGTTGGGTATGGCCAGCGACAAAGACGTTACAGGTCTACACCCTCAGGATCAAGCATTTAAGTTCTCTTGTTAAAATAAATATTTATGTTTCCAGAATTATTATTTACACATTCATACAATTTTATTAATTTTTTTTGTACAAGTAGCTAAGTTGATGTGTCGAATCTGCTGCTCTCCGCCATTCACTTGCATTTACCTAAAGTATGCTAGCTTCTGATTGGTTAGTATTTAGTCAGCTGATAGGGGATCAGGAAGTGTTGAATACGTCTCTATCCCGTTTTTTATTTTACAAACGGTGTCCCATTAACCACTAACGAATCCACACATTAAACTATAGCTACACAATGTGTATTTCGCGGAAGTTTCTGACAAAGCTGCCACTTTTTAAAGTCGCAAATTTGACACTTTATAAATTCGCAAGTTTTTTTTCTCGGAATATTGAGCCCGCCCTCTAAAAAAATATATTCATACGTGGCCCTAATACGCTTTTGCTGTATCTTGTGGATGATGAAAAAAAAAAAAAACTCTTAAAGTGCCACAGTTTTATTACAACTTAAAACTGATCAGGTGGAGCAGCAGAAGCTGTTTTATGTTTCGCAAACAGAGATCGCCTGATATGTTTTTTTTTTTTTCATGATCAATACAGATTATTAGTAGTCAAGGGTGCTGATATCTGATATTTGGATCCGATATTTGACATATATATATATATATATATATTATGACAGAGTACTTTTAAGAACAACCAATATTGCCTGAAAGTCTTCATCACAATTATTATTGAGAGTGCGAGGTTCGATGCCCTCTCCTTTGCACACGCAATTTGTTTGTTATTTGTTCTCAATGCTCACCGCCGGGCAGGCCTCCGATGAAGGTGCTGGACGATGAAGGAAGGTTGACCTCCGCATCGTCGCTCCGTCCGGGCTCCCCGTCGACAAGGAGCAGGGTGCGGTTGCCTGACATCTTCACCTCGATTTCATGACTCTCACCGTCACAGAGGGGTGCCGGTGAGCTGGCGACGATGACGCCGCCAGCTGTTACCACGACAAACTACAAGCACAGTTTATTCTCATTAAAAGTATTCAGAACTCATTTAAACCCAAAGACGCGTAAACACGGTTTTTAATACTTTGTCATTCAATCCCCAAATACGTATTTACACGTTTTTTTTTTTTTATGCAAGAGCATACAGAAGGCTTCGAGGCAGCTTCTGACATGAAGAGATGGCTTAAATAAAGCAATGGTAGTTATTACAAAATAAAGGCCAGCAGGTGGCAGCAGAGTATACGCGATCAGCCAGGGCCATGTTGCAACAAGCTCTTTTTTACAGTGTTTTCACCAGAAATGTGAATATTGATGAAACTTGTTGCAAAACGAAAACCGATACAAACATGCTTTTTTTCCCATGATGTAAGAAGAGACTCTAATCTCTCTTTTGGTAGGTTCCATGTTTTGATAGCAATAGAACACAATAGTCTGTGGGCCTTGCAAAATCCGTCAAAATCCAGTAAAACAGCCGGGAGCGAAGGGGGTCGCTTCAGTGAAAATGGCTGCGAGTGAATGAGTTAAATGCTTTTATCGGTACTTACGTCCCTCCATTCATCCGTGCCAGGGTGATAGTCAGCCAGAGCGATGGAGAAGGGGATCGTGCCTTCGTGAACAAGAGCAAAGAGCACTCCGATGCCGGTAGTGGGGTAAAGGGTCAACTGGACACTCAGGTTCTGGGACTCTTAAGCACAAGCAAGGAATGTTCGATTCACAAAAAATTGTGAACGCACCATCGTATACGCACACTAAACACTGCTCACCATAAGAGATGTTGAAAAGAGCAAAACCCGTGCCGGGGTAATACGCTCCCGGATTCTCGGTGCTGAAACACTGAATGTTCTCATTAGTCATGATGCTTTCCTGCATCGACCGGTCTTCTCCAGTCATCCAACGCCAATCTTTCATGCAGCCGTCCAGACGCGGGTTCACCTACAAACAAGAGCACAGGTTGAGATGACCAGGCCGAGAGCCGTACGAGGAATACGGAAGACCAAAACTGCCAACATTAAAAAATAAATAAATTAATTAATACATTAAATGAAAATAAAAGTGGATTTAAAAAATAATATTCAAAAATAGATACATATATATATATATATATTAAAAAAAAAAAACGACATTCAATAAAATTAATATAAATGAGGAAATAAATACAAAAATAAATATATAAATAGAATTAAATATCAATCAATAAATGAAAACACTCTGCTCTCACATTTATTTATTTTAATGCTGCAGACGCTCTGTCAGGACGAAATGTTATTCAAATGAGGGGGCGGTCCTAAGCGTGTCTTGGGTTGAACTCCGGGTCGGCGAGCAAGGAAGTCTCGCCGGCTTGCATGAAGAGCTCCAGCAATGGATGACTATCTTGTCCACTGTCACCACGACTTTTTGCAAGTTGTGTTTAGTTCCGCATTTATTTTCATTTTTTTGAATCTTTTTATTTATTTATTTTACTGTTTTTTATTTATTTATGGATATATATATTTCATTTACATTTATTTATTTGTATTTAATTTTGTAAATATATTTTTTATATCCGTTTTTATTTTCACTTTTATTCATTAATTAATTATAAAAAAAAAAAAATGTATTTGGGCAGTTTTGGTCCTCCATAGAAGAAAGGCGAGAACAAAACCAAAACCTTGCTGACGAGGCTGCCCTCCTTAAAGGGGACTCCTCCGACGGTGAGGTTGAGCTCATGCATGTCCTTCTTCAGCGTGAACAGATCGCCGTTAACGGCGATCTTCATGACGGCCTCCCTGTCGATCTTAATCACCAGACTCCGCCCCTGCTCCTCCACCGAAATCTGGTGAGAAAAACGGTAAACATTCTGATCAGAACTGACGCGTCCACTCGTGACAAGAAATCACCGACCTTCCTCCACTGGCCGTCGTTGACGACGGGTCCGCTGCTGGTGACCCTGCTGACTGTGCCGTACTTCAGCTGCAACTCCAGTTTCCCGTGATGAATGGCGAGCACTATCCAGGAGCTGTTCAGGTGACCTCCGGCAAAGAAGATCACACCCTCCGAGTCGTACGTGCGGAAATCAAACTCTGCGGAAAAACTGCAGCAGAAAGAGTGAGCGTGAAAGAAAAGGTGCTTGAGATTGATTAGGAGTGATATTACATAGAGAGATGGAAGAAAGACTTTTTTTTTTAATTAAAGCTACTGAGCGCAGACAATTCAATTTTGAATCGTTTTCATTTTTTAAAAAGTTGTAATTTTTACAATTTTTATCTTTATTTCATTAATGTAATTTTTTTTTAATTTGAGTTTTTTCATTAGTTTTCGTTAACTAAAATAACCTTGTGTATAAAACAGGGTTGAAATTCGGGAGCTTTTTCAATAGCATTGCGGGCCACAAAAAAAAATATATATATATATATATAAAATTGAGGGTGGGCCACAAATGGCCCCCGGGCTGTCGTTTGAACACCACGGCTCTATCTGTTTGCTTTTATGACCGCCAATCAATCAATTAGCAACCCAAGTTCAGTTGAAGAGAACACTGCCTTATATGTACTCAGTGTTTTCCACACCATGTTAATACTTAGGCGGGCCACCTATGTCGATTTTAAGAAAATGTAATACAAAAAAAACAAAAAGTTTTTTAACTGTGTCGCGACCAGATATACCCGCATGTAACATTAGTTCACTGTCACTCACTTGTGGATCATGAGGTTAGAGGAGATGCAAGTAGCAGGACTGAGAACCCAACCCCCCCCCCCCCCCCCCGGGAAACACTGGTTCCATGTGCTTAAAAAACATGCTTTAAAATGCGGAGGAGTCAGGACACGTCCTCACCCAGTGTTGATCCTTCGACGGAAGCGCAGCCTCATCACCGGCAAGCCGTTGAACATGCGGCCCAGGTAGAGAGAGCGAGAGTTCCTCTTTAGAGCCGGCGTCATGCAGGGAGTTACAGCCTGCAGGAAAACAACACAACGTTGTCACTCAAGCGCGTTTGGCAAGCGACAACACGCACCATCCGTTGTGGAAAGAGATGCACGAGCTCCCAAACAAAATGGCCGTTTTTTTGTATTTCACCTTACAGCTCCTGAGGTCCTGTTCCAGCTTCATGCCCTGACGGCCGTCGCACAAACAGCGGAAACTCCCCAGGGTGTTGAGACACTCTTGCGCGCACACACTCGCCTCGCACTCGTCCACATCTGGGAACGAAAGCGGAGGGGAGAGAGATGGGGAAAAAAAAATAAAAAGATGACTGCTCGGCCAGCGATTACAAGTGAATTGAAGTGCAGGATTCTATCAAAACATGAGCTCTTTAAAAAAAAACACACACACACACAAAAAAAAAACATCGGAACTGGCTTCCTGTCAGCATGATGATGATGAGGAATGTAAACAACACTCGTATCAAGTGGGATTTGACGTGAACCGAGACGTTATCGTCCCGCCGCACAACAATGACCTTATATGGCTATAATAAAACTCCATCATTTCTCAGAGGAGATACGCTGAGGTTACGTAAAGTCTCTTTTCACACAGAAAAGCAAAATACCAAAGAACAATGACGTCACGATTTTGTTTACTTTCGTGTTGGCACTAAATTCAAAATCAGCAGTTCTTGACCTTGTTGGGAGGTACTGAACCCCACCAGTTTACACCAGTTAGAAAAATAAAGTATCATGTTTTTTTTGTTTTTTTAATTCAAGATGTAGGTTTACTGGTGAACAAAATGTACAGGGAAAGTTTTCATCATCATCATCATCATCATCATCATCATCATCGTCGTTCCCGCTGACTCCGAGGGCAGTGCAGTTGATCGAAATCACAATTTCAATTATTACGTTCCACAAATAGAAAATCGGGCATAATCATAAACAAAAATAAATAGCTTTTATTTTGAGTGGTTTACATTTATATATTTGCACCTTTTTTATTTTAAAATGACTCATGTAATAAATCTTGTTTGGTCAAAAAGGAACTTGTATAATTATAGTGTTTCAAACAAATGTATTTGTCTTAATATATTTTTTTTTTTACATGTTTAAACATTTTCTTGTTTTGTACCAAAAAACAAATGATTGTCCTAATCGTGATTTCAATTTTTACCGTGATGAATATTTTCTTCGTAATCAAGCAGCCCTACTGACTCCTGTCAATCAACTCAACGCACTTTAAAAAAAACGCCGCCGTTTTCTTAAGATGGCACCCGAGGGCAGCAGATACAAGGAAAACAGCAGAGGCCCCAGAATTGAACCCTGTGGAACACCATACTGTCCCGTTATGTGAATTCTTATCGCATATATTCATCCGACTCCGACCAATTTCTTTTTTTTAGCTCGACGTAGCATCACATGACTTAGCTGAAACAAAACAAGACAGCGCAGAGATGACAAACGACCCCGTTGCCTACTCAAAAGCATTTCTCTCAAATCGCTAGCATTCCTTTGCTGACCCCACAACACAGCTGCATCGGCGCCTGCTGACACCGAAAGCTGCTTCTCCAGCAGGACTCGACAAACCTGTGCGTGTGCGTGCGTGCGTGCGTGCGTGCGTGCTATGCTCACCCACGCAGCTCTTGCTCTCGTTGTCAAAGACATAGCCAGGGTCGCACAGACATTCGTAGCCTCCCTCGTTATTCTCACAGCGTGCGGATCCACACACGTTCATGACGTCTTTACACTCGTCCACGTCTTTGGAAAGACACAAACGTGGACAGTTAGGAATACTGTATATACATTTTTTTCACAAAAATCAACTCACTCAAAATGTATTATTATTATTATTATTATTAAGGTACTATGTTTGTCTTGTATTGCATTCCAAATCCACAGAAAATAATTACGCCTACTTACGTTGTCGTATAGGTGTGGTATGAGAACCACTGTAAGTGCAACTAAGACATACCTGTCACCTAGTGGCGAATGGTGATATTACAAATTAAATCTATAAACTGACCATGCATATTCGAAGTTCTGCACTCACACATTTGCATATTCAGGATTTTTTTCTTCTTTTTTTTTTTTATATTTTCGATTTTCCTGTTTTCCTAAGGGATTTTTTTTTTTTAATCTCCAAACATATATTGAATGTCTATCAATGTTTTTGAGGGGTTAAAAACAATTAAATAATACATAAAAAATTTAATTTGGCTGATTATTTTTGCCCGATGCTTGAAGGACCATAATCAAATTAATTGGTTTTATTTATTCATTTTTTTTATTACCTCCAAACATTTTTTTTTTTCCCGGGAGAATTTAATGTCTATTGGTGTTTTTGAAGAATATTTGAGGGTTTCAAAATAAATAAATGAATAAGCCATAGTCAGATTAATTGGTTTTATTTATCTATTTTTATTATTATCTCCAAACATATTGAATGTCTATCAGCATTTTTTAAGAATATTTGGGGGTTAAAAAAATAAAAAATAAATAAAAATAATTACATTTGGCCAAATATTTTGCCCAATGTTTGAAGGGCTGGTTTTATTCCTTTTTTATTTTATTATCTCAAAACATATTGAATGTCTATCGGTGTTTTTGAAGAATATTTGATGGTTAAAAAAATATATATATAAAAAAATAAAAAATAAATTAAATGTAGCCAATTACTTTGCCCAATGTTTGAAGGGCCCTAATCCGATTATTTGGTTTTAGTAACAACACACGAGCAATTTGAACACACACGCCATACACGCATGTGTGGTTGCTCACCAACGCACATGTGATGTCCTCGCAACATGTAACCTGTCTGACAGGAGCAGTGGTAACTCCCCATCGCGTTACTGCACTCGTGGTCACATCTTCCGTTGCGCTCTCTGCACTCGTCAACATCTGCCAGAGGGGGAGCGAAGGGCCAAACGGTGGGAGGTTTCGGAGTATGATCCATGTGAAAGCAGCAAAAAAAAAAAGAACATCATGAATTATTTTTGGCTTGAGTAAATAACACGCAATATTGCATTTCTCAACTCTTGTCTTTTGTTCAGCGAGTACTAAATACTGTTTTAGTGTTTTTGGGACTTGAGACTTCTCTTTAGTGGAAAAGACTCAAGTAGACTGAACCCTCCTTGATTTCCACTCTCGGTAAGGTGGCGAGATGAGTCACGGTGGAAAAGTGTGAATTGAGTGGCTGCGAAGCATATTCCACTCCAACTCACATGGGTGCACTCTTTGCAGTTTGTGCTCCGACATTTTATCTTCACATCTAAAAGTGGAAGCCTTCAATGTCAGCTTATTCAGGGCAGGCGGCATCCTTCCCCTCATATCAATTACACACTATAATAGGAATGGGAATGAATGTCAACCTTGTTAAAGTGCCAAATGAAAACGGTTATGTTTATACTCCAACCTAATATTCATGTAAAATGGCTGAATAAAAATACTTGGTAAGTATTTTGACAAAATACGTCTTGTTACTTATCAAGATACGGCAGAAGCCCCTCGACCCCCACCCCCAGCAAATTACACAGAATGTATGACATCGTTTAGACTTGTTAAAATGTGCAAGTCTCCATGTTTGTTGTTAACTCGTTCACTGCCATTGACGGCTATAGACGTCAAAAATTCATTTTGAACTATTTCTATTAGTTTTACATTTGTTTCCACTTTTGTTAACAAGCGTATGAAAACCTAGGAAAAAAATTATTGTTCATTTAGAACAGATGTAAAATTCGTGATTAATCATGTCATGTGATTAATTACAATAAAAAAAAATATCGCCTGATGCCCCTTATAAAAAAAAGAAAAGATTATTAAAAATTAGGGGCGTCAGACGATTAAAATGTATTTATTTGTTAAAATTGTAATTAATCGATTAATCACAAATGTTATATCTGTTCTAAATCAACAATAAAAAAATCTAGGTTTTCATACTCTTGTTAACAAAAGTGGGAAAAAAAGTGAAACTAATAGAAATAGCTCAAATGAATTTTTGACGTCTATCGCCGTCAATGGCAGTGAATGAGTTACAAAGCTCCGCAAGAGAAGTAGAGCACAAAGACGAGCTCTCAAAGTGGCTGCGTGAGTGAGGTGAAGCCAAGCGACAGCTGTCAACGAGGTCACCGACATGACAACGAGTGCTATGCGCCGACCTCACCCCCCGCGGGTTCGACATTAAATCTCTCATGGCGATGACAGTACCTCGATCACAGAAGGCCCCCGTCCAACCTGAAAAACAGTGACAGAGGAAGGAACCCTTTTTGTCCTCGCAGCGCACGGTTCCTCTGGAGTTGCAGGGGGAAGGCGAGCATTGGTCTGGAATGTCTTGTTGTGGGAAAACACAAAAAGCAGACAACACGTTTGGCATTAGATTGACGCTCATCTTTATTTGAAAATAATATTAGATTAGAGCAGCGAGCAGCTATGAAGGGCTCTCGCAACCCTGGCCACGTTGGGGTACTGTTACAAAGGACAAGAACTGTTTCAATGGATTTTGACTGATTTTGCCAGGCCCACAGAATGTTGTGTTCTATTGCTATAAAAACATGGAAAGAAAGATTAGAGTCTCTTCTTTCATCAGGACAAAAAGCATATTTCTATCGGTTTCCGTTTTGCAGCAATTAGCATTAGAATATAGCTAAATGTCAGCATTATTCAAAAATCTGTTTAAAACACTGCGGGAAAGAGCTTTTTTGTAACTTGGCCCTGGTTGTTCTCTCTGCTGCCACCTGCGGTCCATTTTTGTAATAACTAACATTGCTTCATGCATGCATTCTCTTCGGTTGAGAGGCTGCATTAAAGCATTCTGTATGCTCTAGCATTAAAAAAAAAAAAAAAAAAAAAAAAAAAAAAACATTAAACGTATAAATACGTCTTTGGGAGCATGGTCATATTTAAAATAGAACGTTTAAAAAAGAAAAGATTATTAAAAATTAGGGGCGTCGCATGACTTCACTAGTTGACTCACGATAAATCACAAATTTTATATCTGTTCTAAATGTACAATAAAACAAAATGTCTAGGTTTTCATACTCTTGTTAACAAAAGTGTGGGGGGGGGGGAACAAATAGAAATAGTTCAAATACATTTTTTACATCTATAGCCGTCAATGGCAGTGAATGAGTTAAAATATCAAATTATACGCCAGGCCCAAAACGTCTGTGTAACGCTTGGTAAGTTTTCAAAAAGAATAATTCGGTGCTGGATTTCACTTTCCTTTGTTTTCTTTGGTCCTTCCTCGGGTCTCCTGACGGCGGTGTTCGGTTTAGGTGAACGGTATGGGATTTTTTCTAATAGGTTTTTGGTGAGCTAACGAATACACACACACACACATACACGTACTCACCCACACACAAAAAATAAAATTAAAAATAAAAATAAAAAAAAGAGCAATGATGATGACATTACCGAATAAACAATACTGAGCTATTTTTGAAAGAAAAAAAAAAGGGAAAAAAAAAGAAAAAGAAAAAAAATAGAAGAATAATTATTAATTAATAATTCCTACCGGTCGCTGCTCAGGTCCTAATTATTAGAAAAGAAACAGCATAACGCTGGCTAAGTTCTTTGCTCCATTTTACTTTTTAGTTTTAGTAAGTGTGTCCTCTGGCTCATAAGAACATATTATTCCACTACATGCTCTCTACATGTGTTTAAAAAAAAAAAAGCGTTGTTTTCTTGTGCTTGCAGTGGTGGAGTCCGTGCAAGTCTGTGCACGCCAGCTTGCGATCAGAGCAACGGAGTGTGTGCAGGGCCTGGAGGAAGACGCAGCGCAGATGCGAGTTCAACTGTATCAAACTGAATCCCACCCAGTTTCGAAACAGCGGAATGGGAGTTCCATCAGCAGTTTTGACATCAAATTTGAAAAATTACACTTGCTTGTTGGCAGCGGCCTCGACATAACAATAACACGCATACGACGACCAGATGTGCGCAGCTACCGAACTTGAGTGTTTGCGTGTGAAATGTGCGCGGCCAGACGAGGGGAAGGAAAAAAAATAAATCAGTTTCTCACTTCTGATAAATGTGCCGATATCCCGCCAAAAAGTACGCATGACATCATGTAGATGTTAACAGAGGAATGGCAATATGTGTTGCAAAAGGTGGAATAATGTGCTGACATAAATAAGGAGAGGGGAAAAGGAGAGCCGTCGTCTTGAAGTTAGCACAATGCACAACAGCTGAGTCACAGCCCCCTCCGTCCGCGTCACTCTACTACACTGATGCAGCAGAAATTTCATACCCGAGTCACGTCAAGACTTTCAACTCGCGTCATCTCTGACGAAGAAGGCGCAAGGGGTCGTCATTCGGAAATGTGCTGCATCATAATGCTTGCTGCAGGCGCAGATGATAGAAGTCAATTTAAAAGGGAATTGGGACATTTCCTGCTGCAGTATTCACTGCTGCAATGCAGCCTTGACTGCCCCCACCCCAGAAAAAAAAAACGGTGCCTCAATGAGGAAGCCAAAATAAATACAAAATGTAACATTTTTAGACACAGACAAGTCAACATCAAACCTACTGTGGACGCAGGTGATCAAATCGTGTTTCTTCTTTGCCGAACCTCCAAACCTCTCCAAACAATCTGAGCAGAAGAGAAGCAAAAAAGTGACAAGATTAAGCAACATTTTAGGTCAGTAAAAAGGCGGCGTGGTAAAATACGACTTACTTAAATACTTGGGATAGAAGTAGTCCTAAAAGGAGACGAAGACATGAAAAGATCCATTTTAGATGCATAAACATGATATGTTCATATATGCCTTAACATTTCTATTAAAAAAAAAAAAAACTTGTGTTACCGTAAAATGTCGTGTATAACAGGCCCTTTCAAAAAATGCATTCATTTGTTTCTATGTGAATAAAACCCTCAATTTACTTTTATTATCATAAGGAATCAAATGAATGACTAAAGACCCAAAGCATATCAATAAGGTGTAAATGCTTTTAAATCCAGGTTAAGAACTATTTTCCTTTCACATAACTCTGGTTAAGGTCTTCCCAAAGAATTGTTCAAACCGTGTTTTTGAAAACCCGACTCTTTTATTCATTTTAGTAAGCTCTTTTTCCGTGGCTTTAGCTCTGAATCTCTTTTGAGTCTGCTTGCAACCGATTTGAAATGTCGGCACTTTTAATTACAGTAAGCGAAGCGTGTTGACTTTGTGCATTGTGTATGAAATCATAAAGACGTACCCGTGCACCCGTAGAACATTCCATTGGGTACACTTACGAAAGAGAATGACTTTCAAGTTCAGCACAATCGTTAAGAAAAATTCTGCCTTTGAAAAATTGCGCAAGTGCATGAAAAATAAAAATACGATAACTTTGTGGCTTTGCTTTCTCCCTGCAAAGGGCGCCACATCCATCGCCAAAGGCCTTTTGAGAATTCTCCGAATTCCTGATAAGGAGCAGCAACATCATTGCCTCCCAGCTGCAGCCGTAACCCTCCCCCCCTGCAAAAAAAAAAAAATCGGCCAGAATTCTTCACTGATTCTGCTGCAGTGTGACTTTGGAAAAAGTGTCCGAAATCAGACATCAGCAATATAAGCTCGATAAAAGCTCAAGTTGAGCCCCTTGACTTGTTGATTCTCAATCAGCTGTGGCACATTCATTTTGTATTGATTTATTTTTATTTTTGGTCCGTCGTGTCTGTCGCAGAGAAAAGTCAACGGCATCGCCTCTCTGTCTTTGCACAGTCAGAGCTTGCAGCAGAGTAAATTGCAGCGTCACGGGCACGTTCAGAATGAATAATGCACCTTGTTTTGACACTGCAGTCCTTTGTGTCTCATATTGCAGAAAGCTACAAATAAGCCTGTCACAGCAGCAAAAGGGAATTTGTCAGTCAAACTCTGCTGCAAGATAAGAGAATCAATTTGACCTTTTCTTAAGATCATCATTTCGGATTAAAGGGTCTTGCCCATGGTATTAATAAATGCTACTATTGATAATAAGATGATTTTGAAATATTTTCAGTCAAGTAAAAATATGACAAAACACGGCTGAGCATACATTTTCTGGGTTATTAACTCATTCACTGCCATTGACGGCTATAGACGTAAAAAAATATATATTTTAACTATTTCTATTAGTTAAAAAAAAAATCCACTTTTGCTAACAAGAGTACGAAAACCTAGAATTTTTTGGGGGGTAAATTTAGAACAGAAATAAAATTTGTGATTAATCGTTAGTTAACTAGTGAAGTCATGTGATTAATTACAATTAAAAATGTTCATCGCCTGACGGGACTAATTAAGAAAAATATATTAAAAATAAGCGGTGTTTAATCATAATTAATCGCATGATAATTCTATATCTGTTATAAATGTACAATAAAAAAATGTTTTAGGTTTTCAAAAAAAAAAGAAATGAAATGAAAAAATGTGAAACTAATAGAAATGGTTCACATGAATTTTTGACGTCTATAGTCGTCAATGGCAGTGAATGAGTTAACATTTTTGGAAGAAATTGTACATGTATTCACATGACCTGCGCGGACACTAATCTGCTGTAAATAGCTCAGAGCGTAAGCAGTGTGATGCATTGTGTTTGTAAAACAGAGTGGGAGGGAATGTATGCAGATTAGGGACACATGACCGAGCAGAATCAAAACACGTTTCTCAATCTCCACCAAGATTTTTGCTCAAATAAGAAAATAAGACTGGGGCGGCCTGATTAGACTGTGTTGACACGCATGCGAGGGGGGCATGTGCGGATATAAAGGGGCCACGCGTGAGACGTGTTGTTACCTTCCATTGGGCAAACTAAGCCAAGCAAATTCAGTGGAATAGTGAAATGTAGTCCCCATCGGAGATGATAAGAGAAAATGACACACGCGCGGCGTAGTATGAGGACGGCAGCATTTTCCAAAACGCTGCATGGCAGAAACTACGACTTAGTCATTTGCTGACTCAATGACCACCACAGAAACCGAAGAGAAACGATATTTTTGAAAAACATGCCCATCAAATCCCATTCCAACATTATCTTGCTTGTCAGCACTGACGGGAGCGTCAACATCGGCAGCTGCGACTATGAATCATCAGTCGCTATAAAACTCACGCAAACTCATGCCAGAAGTCTTCAAATAAAAACAAGAGTAGATTTGCAGATTTGGGTCATGATTGACATTTATAAATAGTACACTCACTCGCTGGTCAAAACATTAGGAAACGCTGCAAATTCCAATTAAAAAAAAAATGCTTTAAGAGTTACGTTATTCAACTTTGCTCATCGCACACTGACGCCTCCGACAGGAAAATTGTCAACCCGGTTTTGAATCAACTTTTAAGTTTACTCACAGTCTCGGGGTCATTTTCAAACACTTCTCTGGCTTCCTCCTTGGAACACTTCTCTTCCACGCACTCCCTCTCCAAGTGGCCCTGCTTGGTCTCCTCAAACACTTGGTTAGCTCTCCGGTGTCTGCTCAGGAACTGGTTTGCCTTTTGGTGTGACAGGGAAACTGGACAGAATGAAACTAAAGATCAGTGGTGGTAAAAGTACATACGTTGTAGAAAGTAGAAGTACGGTAAGTACCCTTAACACATTTACTTTCATAAAAGTGCTAATGTTGTGAAATGACCCCCCAAAAAAGTTACATTAGCTGATGATAATGGAAAATATTTGCTGTCCTTCCTTCTACTGTACCAAAGACAAGGATTTTAAAATTCAACTTATATAGAATCCGCTTAAGTTTGAGTCTGGACCGCATCAAGTATGCCACAAAAAAGGAGGTTTTAATATTCCCAAAAAGTACAACTAATCAAATCTTCTCAATCTATATTAACTCATTCGCTGCCATTGACGGCTATAGACGTCAAAAATGTATTTGAACTATTTCTATTTAACATTTGTTTCCATTTTTGTTAACAAGAGTATGAAAACCTAGAATTTTTTTTTTTGTAACATTTGTTTGCATTTTTGTTAACAAGAGTATGAAAACCTAGAAAAAAATTGTTTTTGTACATTTAGAACAGATGTAAAATTTGTGATTAATTGTGAGTTAACTAGTGAAGTCATGCGATTAATTACGATTACAAATTTTAATCGCCTGATGCCCTTAATTTACGGAAAAAAAATATTTTTTTTAAAAATCGTAAATCGGAATTAATTGCATGACTTTACTAGTTAACTCACATTAATCCCAATTTTTTATATCTGTTCTAATACAATTTAAAAAATCTAGGTTTTCAAACTCTTGTTAATAAAAGTGGGAAAAAATGTTTTACTAATAAAAATAGTTAAAATGAATTTTTGACGTCTATAGCCGTCAATGGCAGTGAACAGTTCAGAACATTATTGATTCTTCAGAACGTGAACAAGATTGGTGACCTCTCATATAGTTGAGTACTATAATGACATTCGATTTCTCGAGTGCTGAAACTTTCTCTGTGCATTCAAGACATGCAGGTCTGTCTGTCTGTCTGCCACTGTGCTCAGCAAAAAAAAAACATTATTTTTCCAGTTTTTCTTGAAATTGGCAGTTCTTCCTCTTCATGGTAGGTTTTTGAAAAATACATAACTGGGAGACTGGATATATTTTCCTTCCACTTGGTGCGACTTCAGAACCACGTTTCGCCGAAAGCGGAGTCTCATTTTTGCCATGCGTGCATCAATCACACAGTTGTCATAGCGATTCATACGATAAACTCATTAAAAGGCACTTTAACTGTTAAATTCCTTCCTATTTACTGCCAAATTCACATTTGGGCTCTCATTCGCATCTAATCGGTAGCAGTGCGGACTTACATATTATGTAAGTTAACATTACAAAACAAAACACAGTTTAAAAAATAAATAAACAAACAACCAAAACACAAGCAACAAAAAGGTGGGAGTCGCACTAACATTAAACTTCACCCTACAACTCCCCTCCAATTTTAATACACCACACAACTTGTGGGTGGGGGGGGGGGGGGGCTTGTGGGGGTGCCATCGGCGGGGGTGGATGGGGGGCGGGGGGTTGTGGGGGGGCGGGGGTTGGGGGCCGGTGGGGTGCCTGGTGGGCCTGCAGTGCCCCGTCCTGCTGCGTTGGGCCGGGGGCGCGGGCCGTGTTGGGGCGGGGGGCGCTCCTGCTCCTGGGTTTGCTCTCCGGCCGGTGGCCCTGGTGGGGCCCGGGGGTCGTCCTTTGGCGCTGCCGCGGCCTGGGGGGCCCTGAGGTGTTGCGCTTGCTCTGTTCCGGCGGGGGTCGACGGCTCCCCTCTTTGGTGGAGATTTTCATGCATGCCAGATCCACCACACCAGCATCTACCGAAACTCAGACACAATCTGTTTCCTCCTCAGGTTATTGAATCGGTGGAGGCTGGTGTCTCGGATCTCACGCGGCTTCGTCTGTCCTTCCTTCCTTTTCTCGGTCTCTCCGTTGGTCTCTTGAGGCCTCCCTGATTTTATGTTTTTTGGATTTGTTGGGGTCTGGATGTTTCTTGGGCTGGGGAGGAGTTCTGGTGGGGGGTGTCTGGTCGGTGCTGGATTTCACCTTCCTTGGTTTTCTTCGGTCCCCTCGGGTCTCCTGGTGTTCGATTTAGGTGAACGGTATGAGATTTTTTTTCTAATAGGTTTTCTGGTGAGCTAACAAATACACACGCACGCACGCACGCACGCACGCACGCACGCACGCACGCACACATACTCACCCACACACACAAAAAAAAAAATGTATGTATGTATGTATGTATATATGTATATATATATGTGTATATATATATATATATATATATATATTAAAAAAAAAAAAAAGAGCAATGATGATGACATTTCCGAATGAACAATACTGAGCTCTTAACGAAGAAAGAAAAAAAAAAGAAGAAGAAAAAAAAAAAAAAACATTAAACTTTGGCATCAAGTAGGGGGCCAAAAAATATCCTGTGGGCTTGCAGATGGCCCTCCAGCCGCAGGTTTGAGACGGCTACCCTAAGATGTCAAGATTTCAAAGGTTGACTTTGTTCTTACTTTTCTCTATTTACGCGTTTGTTTATTTATTTTTTTCAGATTGTGTCATCCACGGAGAATGACAAAAGTTACAATCCTTATTTGTCAAAGTAGACAGGCGAGTACAGTTATATCTTCAAATGTAAGGTTTAAAAAAAAAAAATGACAGGACTATAAATATATATATATATATATTTGAAATTACATTGTATTTCGTTACTCCCACCACTGCGAAAAGACAATCCACAACGACATACATTTGGAAAACAATAGAAGGTCAGGTAGCGTGGAGGTGCCCCCCCACGGTGGTCCTAAACTCCACAGCGTGAGGGGGGGGGGGGGGCTGCTCGGGGGCACCGTGAAGGACGCCCGTGTTTGTTATCACAACACAAAACGTGAGGAGACACTTAGCGCTGCCTGCCATACCAAGTTAGCCACCTAGCATGCGAGTGTTTACTTACTACTACTGGCGGAGCAGCGAGCGGCCAGCAGGATTAGCAGCACGGCCGACGCGAGCCACTCTGTCCGGCTCACACGCATCGTGTCGCCGCCGTGTCCGCACCGAGCACCGTAAAGTTTTGTCTTGGGAGAAATAAAATGAAATAAAAGTCCTCTCTGTCTCTCTCTCTCCCTCGTTGCCTCTCGCGGCTGTGAATTCGTAGGTAACGTCAGGTTTTCAGGTACTTCTAAAATTGAGTGTCGGAGGCTAAACAGCCGTCTTCTTCTCCCCCCGCATGTCTGTCACTGCTAAGCCGCCCTCGTTGTCCTCTGGCTGCGGTTAGCTCGTCTCCATTGCGGTCCGCACTTCTTGTCCTTTGGTTCCTCACCTCCTCCTCCTCCTCCTCCTTATACACTTGCGTGTGCGTGTCGACGAGTTACTGCGTGGTGTGCGAGCGAGGCTGCATCATTTTTGTTCGGTGCAGACTCGCACTTCTTCATCTTCCCTCCTCTTCAAAGCGTCAAACGGGAATGAAGGTTTTGGCGCATTGGCAAGGAATGCAAGCCAACGCTTTTCGATTTTCGCCCTGGGATTTGTAATATCATTTTGTGTTGAACATTTTGCATATGGTGTAATAAAAGTTTCATACGTTCATAGGTTAATTTTCAAGGGTAAAAGATGTTAGCAGTTGACAAGGATGATAGACATTAAAAGGGGTGAAAGAGAGTAGCTTGCTAATGTAAACTGTCTCGTCATTTTGGCTTTGTCTCGTCATTTTCTCCACAAGACTTCCATTTACTCTCCATACACTTAAAAAGTTTACATATTTTCCCCTCCCTGCTTAGTCTGTTTACATATCACTGGCGTCGAGTCGAAACCAATTATACCTCCAAAATAGTAACTTTTCAGGAGACCCCAAAATTTGTGCTTGTTCGACCATTAAAATTGCAAGCCATTTTTAACACTTAAGTTTGGTAAATCATTTGTAAAAACAACACCCACGCGTGTGGAATGACAAATAGTGTTGATTAGTAGAAACATTTTTATTTTTACCACATTGTGGCTAAGGAGGTTTCGGCGTGACGCCAGTAATCTTATTACTCAGAGAAAGAGAAAACAACTCTTATTATTGGTCCTTTCCTTCCTGTTTTAATTTCCTTGGACAAGTGCAATAGAAAATGGATGGAAGTGAAACCTAATGTCAATATAGTTTGCTGACTCGAAGAAATCACGTGGTTCTACGGATTTGTTGTTCTAGAATGGACATCCCTTTTTTTTTTTATAGCACTTTTCCTCATTTTTGTCAGTCAAACACATCTTCAATGTGAATATTGTAGTAAAGCCACGCACATCCCAGCATGCTTGTCAACTAAACGTTGCTCTTTATTTGCTTTGTCATAAGTGTGTCTGTGATGTCTTTAAGGAAAAGGAACATGTGTGTATTGTAATTTATTTCACTTTCCAGCCTTAGCTTCCTTGATTTCAGTTTTTGGTTTCAGCCCAAAAATTTTCATTTTGGTCCTTCCATATTAAAATACAGTCACTGTTCGGAGCTGCAACAAATGTGGGTGACTCAAACAAGACAATACAATCTGAATTGTATAAAAAAATAATCAGCAAGCATGTGTTTGACTTTTATTTCAAGTTATTTATCCACATGTGTCTCATCAGCCTCGATGAGAGGAATAATCCCACCAAGATCGAGCGACAGAGGCCAGGCTGCAGGTGGCTTCGGAGCACAAGCGTCTCTTGCTCAACACGATGTGCGTGCTGCTACGGGGCTTTGCTGTTCTCCGACATTTCTTGGAATGACTTGGTTGCAGCAAAGTGCTACAACTACGTCATCCGGCTTCCAGCAAACTAGCTGTCGTCGTACATCACAAGTAATTGAGAAAAAAAACATTGATAAGTGCGGTATAGCCAACTAGAACCTCTTCTTGATCTCTCCTACTCCCCTCCTCCCGTTCTGTGTCCTAAATTTTCAACATTCCACGACGGGGTGGACACTGCTACCTACTGCGAGTGGTGGTGTTAATTAAGGTCACTCTCCATGTGGCTGAAGAACGTCAGTTTCTGGGGTTGAGGCGGGAGGACAGGAGTGGGACTTGATACTGTTGTGTTTGCTCAGGGCCTCGTCAAAGTCCAACATCTGGCCGTTGACAGAGATGTCCATGCAGCCGTGATAAAAGGCAGTTACTGGGGTGGCATCCAATGGGACATCATCTGGAAGGGGAAGTGGAGAGAAAATGATTGAAAAACGGATGTAAAACGTACGTGGGTAGTGACACCTGGAAGTGTCTGCGCATATGTGGGAATGTTAGCCGGCTAATGAGCATTATATTAACTCGTTTACTGCCATTGACGGCTATAGACGTCAAAAAATAATTTGAACTATTTCTATTAGTTTAACATTTTTTTTCCACTTTTGTTAACAAGAGTTATGAAAACCTATAATTTTTTTATTGTACATTTAGAACAGATATAAAAATTGTGATTAATCGTGAGTTAACTAGTGAAGTCATGCGATGAATTACAATTTAAAAATGTAATCGACTGATGCCCCCCAATTTTTTTATAAAAATTTAAAACAGTTTAGTAATTTTAATGTTTTTAAAGAAAATATTATTAAAAAATTAGGGGCACCAGGCGATTAATTTTTAAAATTGTAATTAATCGCATGGCTTCAATAGTTAACTATATATTTTTTTATAATTAAAATTACTTAAAAAAAGAAAAGAAAAGATTCTTAAAAATTCGGGGCGTCGGGCGATTAAAAATTTGCATAATTAATCACATGACTTCACTAGTTAACTAACGATTAATCACACATTTTATATCTGTTCTAAATGTACAATATTTTTTTCCTAGGTTTTCATACTCTTGTTAACAAAAGTGGAAAAAAATGTTAAACTAATAGAAATAGTTCAAATGATTTTTTGACGTCTATAGCCATCAATGGCAGCGAATGAGTTAAATGGTAAAATAAATAATATAATAATAACTAGACAAAGTGAAATTTCTGGAGAAAATGCGTGTGAATGCTGAAAGCATGTGGAATGCTTATGAAGTAAATTGAAAGATAAATTGTGTGAACATTACAAATTCTTAATTGTTGAAAAATGAATAAAAACAAGTGAACGGGAAAAAGTTTATATTAAACGTTAAATTGTGCAAAAAGTAAGTCGTGTGGAATCAGACGTTATATTCCCAGGTAGGCGTGAATTTTTGAAGAAAGTTGAAATTTCAACGGTGTATTATAGGTATTATGTGGCACTCTGAAAAATTTGGAGAATAATAAGTACGGAGAATAATAATAACGTTTAGAAACATAAGTAATATAAATAATCAGTCAACAAGTATATCAACACTTTTGTTGTTAAATAAATAAAGTTATGAACGAAAACCTTTCCGAAAGTTGACGCGACTGCAATTCCTCTTCTTTTATCTCTGCAATGACATTGAACTTCTGGTGTTAAATTCTTACAGTTGCTTACTGCAGCAGATTCAACTAATGAGACCACAAAGAAACACTGATCATTGATTCCTGGAATCAATCAAGATGGTCACTTGGAAACGCTTAAGAGGGAAAGTTTCCTGTAACTACTTTAAGCTTGCTTTGAAGCACTTTTTGGAAGAAGTCTCAAAAGACAAAAATGGGAAGTTCGTATTGAAATGATTAGCGCTGGCACATCGGCCTTAATATGATGAGCGCACGCCGCTGAGTATGTTACTAAACAACTAATCTTCAACTGACCTGGTATCCCACCAATGTAGGTGCTGACCGGGTTCTGCATTGTGGAGTTAAGGCGCTGCAGCGCCTCCTGCAGGGCATCAGGCAATATTTCCCTGACGTCTGAAGAGTTGGCTGAGATCGAAATTTCTGTCGGCGTGACACTCAGCAGCACTGTTAATCGGTCCGGGTAACACAACAGCATTGAGTCCAGTGTTGCAACCATAACCCCGTCCAAGAAAACTTGCAAGTTCTACAACAGAGTGACACAAACATGAATAAAAACGTAAGCATGCTTAAAACACGCTTAAGAGTGTTTTGAATATGCACACACAGCATCATATTCGCCCTCGGTCAGCACAGCAAGCGACAACGGGACTCTGCCGTTGGAAACGAGCGCAAAGAGGACGCCTGTGCTGCTTGAAGGACGGATGTTCATCTTTAAATCCACCTTCCAGCTTCCAGAATCACCTAAACACAATAAATATATATGTTATTCAGTATTAAATATAATCCTTTCCTTATAATGTCACTAAAATGTGTTTATAATTGTTTGCTTCCTTAACAGCACAAACAGCTTTGGACATTTTGTTTATTAAATCACCAAACACAAAAAATAGCAAAACAGAACAGATATAAAAAATGTGATTAATCGTGAGTTAACTAGTGAAGTCATGCGATGAATTACAATTTAAAAATGTAATCGACTGATGCCCCCAATTATTTTATAATCTTTTATAAAAATTAAAAAAAAGTTTAGTAATTTTAATGTTTTTAAAGAAAAGATTATTAAAAAAATAGGGGCACCAGGCGATTAATTGTTTAAATTGTAATTAATCGCATGACTTCAATAGTTAACTATATATATTTTTTATAATTAAAATTACTATTATTATTATTATTATTATTATAATTAGCAAAATATCTTACCTATTTCCAGTCCTGCGGACCTCAATTGAGCTTTAAAGTATACCATGAGTATTCTCTTTTTTTTCTTTCACCCCTCCACACACTCCGTTCAAATAACACTACTGTGTATCATTGCAAATATATTTCCCGATGCGGACTGCTAAAAGTCTGACGTAACTTACTCACTGTAGTCAATATTGAAGCGCGCCAATCCTTCCCCAGCGAAAAAAGATCCTCGTTCCACATGTACGTAGCAATGTTTACTTTCCTTCTCCTGGATGACGTCCTTCAATCCAGATGCTCCCTGGTTCATCAGGTTCCAGCCCCGGATGCAGCCATCAAGTCGCGGGTTGATCTATTGGACAGATGGATGGTGAGCGGGCTCATTCAATTTAGGTTCTTAACATTCACTTTCATGATTCAATACATTATTAGGAATCGGGTGCAACAGAGAGCAAAAGAGCAAAAAAAAAAAAAAAAGGAGCACTTGAGGATGGAAACTTACAGGTTTGATGAGGCTGTTGGTGCGATTGGGGAGGCCGGCGATGTAAACTTTGGTCGCCAGTTTGCCGTTGACCCCCGTAAAGAGACTCTCAGGACTGTTGATGCTCATTACCGCTTCCTTGCTGATCTTCACACTGATGCTCTTCTCAAGTTCGTCCACAGAAACCTGCAGGTCACATACAGTGCTGCGGTCATTACTCAAGGCTTGAAAAAAAAAAATCCTTCTTTGAGGAGCAGCTTTCAAACTTATTATTTATTTATTTGCAGGTTAAAAAAATAAAAAAAATTCCATCAAAATAATTTTTTATTTCTTAAATTCACATTGTGTAATGTATAGGAAAAAAAACAGGAAGCGAAGCTAAATGCATTTAAATAAAAAGAAAGAGAAGATCAACTGTAAAATAATTGTGAGTCAAGTCAAAACTCAGGATTCTATTGTGAAAACAAATAATATTACTGACATGGTTTTAGCCAGACATCTATGAAGAGTGGACTCCATCACCCAAGCATTTACTTCCAGTGATAAACGCAGTCGTTGCCCATCGTAGGTTAGCTTAGCAATTAGCATGGCTTCTCCATCTTTCCTTGTCATCCTTTTGTCAGAACAATACTTGTCACAAGTGTACCTTCACTGTATCGTCCACAACGGAGGCGATGATTCATGACTTGTGGAGCGAGTCCACAACGTGCTTAGCCACAGCAGTAGCTAGCTGAAACTCGCTGCTCGCTAGCTGGCGCGGCATAAGTAGCGCCGAGCTACTCGAGGCTGGACCTTCTGTTTAATTTCAGTTTTTCTATTCAACGTGTTGTTTCGATGATGCGCAAAATGTGATGTGAATCCGCATATTTTGGGCCTTGTTACGCTTCTCATTAGCACTTTGCAGTAACTTTAGAAATGTAATACTATGAACACACAAATGATGTTTCCACACTCACTCTAAAAAAAGTGCAACATGTTCATCGATCTTCCATTCAAATCTTCTTACCACATGCCACTGTCCATCATTGATGGCTTTCCCTCCACTGGTGACCTTTAACGTGTGCTGATTTTTAAATTGGACCTCGATGCGGCCGTCTCGTAGCCCCAGCATGAACCATGCGTCCTGGGAGGATTCTGCATAGAGAATAACTCCCTCTGGGTCAAATGTGCGGAAGTCAAACTCGGCTGCAAACCTGGCATTCAGAAACATAACTGAAAGTGTTAATGCCACGGCAATTGAATGATTTAAAAAAATAAATAAAAATGATTTACAGTACTCCGACTCACACACATTTCTATGCTCAATTATATAACGCTCACTTTGTTGTCTCTGGCAAGCGGAAGAGAAGATATATCACGGGAAGCCCCGCAAACTGCTCTCCCAGGTACAACATCTCAGCGTATTTGGAATCGTACAACTCCACACAGACTGGGATCCTCTCACAACTGCGCTTGTCATCCGCCAGGCGAAGACCCTGGCGGCCGTCGCAGTGGCACGTGTAGCTGCCCACGCTGTTGACGCAAACGCCTTCGCAGATGTTCACCTTGCACTCGTCGATGTCTGCGATGATGAAATCAGAAAGTATTCAGAGATCCTTCAAGAAGAACAACCGCGCAGAAATTCGGCCGGTTGACTTTCTAACCCGGGGTTAGGTCATAGGTCAGGTTTTGTTGTAACTCACCATTGCAGCTTTTGGAAGTGAAGTTGTATTTGAACCCTGTTGGACACTGACACTCAAACGTTCCTTGCGTATTGACACATTTAGCAGGCTCTTCGCAAATACTCGGGTACATTAGGCACTCGTTGATATCTGAAGAGAGTGAATACAGAGGGGGGGAAAAAAAGAACTTTTAATATGAACGACAAAAACAGACCCTGACACTTCCATTCCAGAAATCAAAAATCAACTAACAAATACAAACAATCTGACCCGATCAAAAAATGTGCGAAAGTAAATGTTTCTCACGGAGTCACTGCATGTTTAGAGAGACTTTGTACTAACGCAAGATAAACAGTGACAAATCAGAGCACGACTTACTCATGTGAGACAGCAAACAACAACAAGTAAGAGCGATGATGTCAGTTTGAGGTCAGTTTGTCAGTTTAAACAACCTCTTCTGGTGACTTTGGAGGGGCATTTTGTTTTGATTCAAGTCAACGTATGAGTAGATGGTTTATATACTAAGTACACCCGGGACATTATCAACCGCAATGTTACGAGTGACCTGTTTTCTTAGCTGCTGAACATCACTTTGAGGCAGCTGCATTTCCGCCACAGGGGGGGGGGGGGGGGGGGGGGGGGGGGGGGGGGGTTGGGGGCAGTAAAAACATCTGTCCGCATGTGAATAATAAACACGTTTGTTATAGCAGTTGCGGTTTTCAGTGGTTTGGAATTCAATAGGATGCAAAATCATGAATGTAAAATTGACACCTGTTGATATTTTTATTGTTCAATACAATGCAATTGTAAATGTAGCTACGCTCACAAAGAAAGCTAAATTACGGCTATGTGATGACAAAACACGGAAACGTCTTACCCAAACAGTTGATATTGTCGCTAAGATAGTAGCCATCTTTACATGTGCAGTGGAAGCTTCCCGGAATATTTACACATTTCTGGTTACATCCCGCTGGAAACTCGGGATCGGAACATTCATCGATATCTGCGCAACAGACGAATTGGTCATTCTCATTTGAAGTTATAAACTTTTTTTTTTTTTTTTCTTAACTCACCTTTCTCACAGCATTGCCCATTCCAGCCAGGCTTGCACACACACGTATAGGAGGCTTGACCGTCCACGCAGCGCTCGGAACCTTCCTTGTAACACGGAAACGGCGTGCACTGATTGCTGATTTCTGTCCAACAACAAACAACATTTTGATGGAACAACAAAGGCAAAAAAAAAAAAAAAAAAAAAGTTAATGTAACCGGGAAGCTCTTGTGGATCTCAATTTCTTCACAAATAAATATATTTTTCGTAAACAGATCATTTGCAGACCAATTAACTCATTCACTGCCATAAATTAATTTAGAAAAAAAAAAGATTATTACAAATTCGGGGCATCAGGCGATTAACATTTTTAATCATAATGAATCGCATGACTACACAAGTTAACAAAAATTTTTAAATAAATATATAAAAATAAAAACATCTAGGTTTTCATACTCTTGTTAACAAAAAGTGGGAAAAAATAGTTAAACTAATAGAAATAGTTCATATGAATTATTGACATTTATAGCCGTTAATGGCAGTGAATGAGTTAATGAAAATTGGATAATTTCCTGCAGCACACCTGGTGATCTCTTCTTCGCACTGAACGAAGCGACATGAAAATAGCACCCACCTTTCACACAGGTCCGAAGGTCTGACGGGATGGCAGAATCGGAATTGTGGTTGTTGATGCCAACACGATGGGAGCCCAGACACACTGAAAAAGAGACACATATTTACTAAACAGAAAGAAAAAAAAATCCCAATAAATTCTAAAAAATTATCTGTCTGCAAACTTACCAATATACCTCGGATAAAAGAAGTCCTGTAAAAAAAAAAAAAAGTTTTTAAAAAATGTTTTATTCAGTGCTTGCTTTTTTATTTGAGCTGAAATGTTGAATCTTATTAAATATCATATTTGGAGTTGGGTCATTGAATGGATGGATGGATGCCTTCCCACCAATGAACTCCCTCAGATGCCCCCCCCTCCCCCACCTCTCCTCTCTCATTGAGGTGAAGACTTTGGTGTCCCTTCTTACCGTCTCAGGGAGGTTCTCAAAGATCTCCCTGGCCTCCTCCCTATTACACAGCTCCTCAATGCACTCCCTCTCCAGGTTGCCCTTCTTGTGCTCCTCAAAAAGAGAGTTGGCCCTCCTGCGCCGGCTCAGGAAGTGCGATGCTGTGCTCTGGCTCAGAACTGGGACACACATGGAAACACACGTATGAACACCACATGTCAACAAACTGGTTGTTGTCCTTTTTTGCACAACATGCAGTTCCCGCATACGGGATTCATCCAAGAATCCAAGCGGCTTCGTGTTACAATAACATATGACTGATCCAAGCAGGAATTTAGTCATGTTTGCTTCTGACACATGGCAGATGGAGCTGGAGTCTGCATGGTTTGAATTGGCCAAGCCAAATTGCTCTTAAATATGAACGAAATGGCCTGGGGGGGAAAAGAGGTCATTGCGAAACTGAGATTTCCAAGAAATGACCTTTTGTTAGTATAAGCACCTCGTGATGTGCACGCGTAGTTTGAATATAACAACTCACTTTGAGTTCACTCACTTGATTAGTAGCAACTACAAAAACACGTGATTTTACTTTCGCCGCAGTTGCTCAAGACAAGAACTTTTGGGTATGAATCAAACAAACTTACATCGCGAAGCATCGGCGAACGTCAGCAGAAAAACGAGACATGCCGAGACAAGATTCTGTCTCCACATAGTCGAGTCGTTTAGTCCCGCTAGGCCCCGCTTGGCTCCGGTAAAAGACTGACTTCAAACCTTATCCTTCCCGAAAACGCTATGCGAGAGCTGGGGTGGGGGTCAGAGAGATACGGGCGGGGGAGGCATGCAGCGAAGCGCGTGCGTGCGTGTGTGCGTGCGCACTTACTGCTGGTGGGTGGAACTCATGCACAAAACAGATTTACTCCACACAATGCACGCCGGGAGGTCAGCAAGCTCCACAATGTGGGTTGTCAACAACAAACCCTTCATTGGGACCAGCGGGGCAAAAACACAGTACTCAGGTACAAGCGCAGATTGAGTATTTGTGTGGTGGGAACAGTATCTGGTAAAAGTCTTGCCGTAGTGTAAAAGTACTGATTTAACTCGAACAAACACTTTAAAAAACTACTGACAATGAAATTTTAAGTACAAAAATTTAATTATTGTATGTGAAAATAGTAATACCCAAATATTTGTTTTACAAATATATGTTGTTTAGTCTGGTATTTTGAAGCCTGAGGTGGCGGCCATTTTGCTGCTTGCTGTCGACTGAAAATGACGTCACGGTTGCTGAAGGTAACGACCAATCATAGCTCAGCTTAAAAAAAAACGGGTGAGCCGCGATTGTCGTTATCTGAGCCCTACGCATTTTCAGTCAACTCAACAGCAATCTCCTAAATATACAAAAACGTATAGTAACTCAAAAGTTGCCTATTTTCAAGGAGAAGAGGAAAACGTTTTTATATGTACAAGAACAAAAATATATTTTGGATCAAGTGTTCTAATCTTACTAGAATAAAGTTTTTATATTTTGATATTAGAGTCAAAATGAAGCAATGGTAGAAAGTCATAGCTTCACAAAATGATTTGTAAAATACTGTACTGTTATTGTGCCTCCAAATAGCACATAAATGTCTAAATATGGAAGGGAAATCAAAGAACAACACGTGCAGCCAATTAGGTGAGCTGTTGTTCATCTCAGCCCAAACACTGGCTCCAAAGTAGTACATTTTCCACAAGGCGATCAAAAACAAGTTGTTGGGAGAGAGTGAAAAATAAATGATGTCATGACTTTCGATTTACAAGAAGATCAAAGCACTTACCGGACATCCAATCAGATTCCTCTGATGCCGCGTATTCTTTCTCGCAGTCGCAAGGAAGAAAACGTATTTGCATGGTGCGCAACCATTGCTATGATATGCACTTCTGTTGAATTATTTTCATTTGCTGGTATTCATCTTGATGAGAGCATTTCTCAGTATTCACACACTCTCTGGACCAACTGCAATTTCTTGACAAAGGTCAACCCAACCACACCCTTTTTGACAAAAGGAATCCAAAGACTTGTGTAACATATGCACCGTACTGGCCCAACAACTAACAAGTATCCAACGAATCATCTGGAGGATGTTAGGAAGCCATCAAAGAACACGGTTAAGTTGTTTTAACAGTTTACAGTCGAACAAGAGGGTACTTCATCTAACTCCAATGTTTCTAATACATGACAGAGTAGAACAGTTAATGTATCCAACGCAAGGCTATGAATTAAGACATCATTTGTCTTAAATGTTATACACTTATTTTTTTGTATTTGAGTGAGTTTTACAAAGATAAAAAAAAAAAACATTCATACGGAATACTGACATCACACACAATCTTTCAATTGCAAAAACAGATTATACAATGCCAAATCTAAAAGAAAGAGAATGTCATAAACGGTGAACAAATGACACGGACACCACATTTGCATTAATATTTTCATTTTGTTGTTAAGAGAAAAAGCACAATACACTTCACCATTCATCCCACTGTTCTATATACAGTACACTCACAATAAGATATATTTTACTTTTAAAATATTTGTACAAAATACACGTGGATTCTGTGTGTGGTTAATTAGCAAATTAATGGGAAAGAGTCAATATTATTGCAAGGTGGGGGGAATTTTTTTAAGAATAAATCAGTCCTTTATAGGCTCGAGGGTGTGAAAGTTGCCGTTTCTTTAACGGCTTTTCCCCAAATGCTGATGTTTGTAAGGTTAATAAGAAAAAAAAAGTGACTGAAAGGGCTTGGTTGTGTGGTTAATACTCAAAACCTGAGGAGTTAGTGGACACAAATTGCATGTTTGGGGAGAATAAATTAACTCATTCACTGCCATTGATGCCTATAAACGTCAAAAAATCATTTAAACTATTTCTATTAGTTTAAATTTTTTTCCCACTTTTGTTAACAAGAGTATGAGAACCTAGACATTTAAAAAAAATTGGGGGGGAAGAATTATTTTTTTTTTTAATTATGGGCGTCAGGCAATTACAATTTTTAATTGTAATTAATCGCATGACTTTAATAGTTAACTCACAATTAATCACAAATTAAATGTACAATATTTTTTTTCCTAGGTTTTCATACTCGTGTTAACAGAAGTGGAAATAAATGCTTAACTAATCGAAATAGTTTAAATGAATTTTTGACGTCTATAGCCGTCAATGGCAGTGAATGAGTTAAAGATCCATGAGAAAGGACTGTGTGTGGTTCTACATAATAAGAAAAATGGGAACAATATAAGACTGTTTGCTATACTGTTATTAGTATCATTACAGGCAGTGATTCAAAAAAAAAAAAAAGCTCTTACAACTGGCATGCTGCCTTCTCACTGCTAACACTGGGTCAATTCACTCGGCATGGCAGCTAAACATTTACACACTTCAGTCATTCAACTCAGATGCACAGCAAGATGTCTGTATGGCAGAGTCAAATTCATAGCTTAAAAAAAAAAATCACCCAACATCTTTTTAAACATCACAGGTTATGATACATATATTTAAAAAAAACACACACATCCATTTAATGCATTGTATTATTATAATATTTGTTTAACAAAGAATATTATATATATATCTAAAAAAAAAAAGACTGGCACTGACCACCACGGAGGATGCACAACCAGGTGCTTACATTTGGAGATATAAAGCAAGCAGGTGAATGGCGTTATTTCACCTGCTTGCACAAACGGTGACCGGAGTCTGCTGTGATGACACACGCACTGGTTTGGCAAGAAAAAGTACAGTAATGATACAATGAATTCAACAGACGACACACACACAAACACTCACACAATAAAAGTGTTAGCAAGATCAAAATCCGGTACCTTTGGAGAAATATGAGGTGCTGGTGGGCAAGATTGGCAAAATGAAGCAAAAAAAAACATTGCGTATTCCTAATTTTTAGGATTTATTATTATGGCTGGGTTCGGCATTTTAACTCATTCACTGCCGTTGACGCCTATAAAGTCAAAATTTCATTTGAACTATTTCTATTAGTTTAACATTTTTTTCCACTTTTGTTAACAAGGGTATGAAAACCTAGAATTTTTTTTAACAATCTTTTTTTAAGAAAAAAAAGGTAAAAATTAGGGGCGGCATCGCATAACTTTAATAGTTAACTCACAATTAATCACAAATTTTATATCTGTTCTAAATGTACAATAATTTCCCCCCTGAGTTTTTCATAATCTTGTTAACAAAAGGGGGGGGGGGGAGTTAAACTAATACAAATAGTTCAAATGAATTTTTGACGTCTATAGCCGTCAATGGCAGTGAATGAGTTAAATATGCTACGTGTGTAGCATTTAGCCTACCAGTACATTTGAACGTACTTCCTCAACCGGTCAAAAATGTTTACTGAACGTTGGCAATCCACGCTTCTGTAGTTAATGAAGTTTGATGACCTGCAATTTTTGTGTACTTTCTGCAATATAAAGTATAAATAAATGGTTGTCACAATCTAGCCAATAAAAAACGATTGTGAAAGCACGCAGCTTGAATCCATCTCCAACCTGACGCATAAGACCTCCAACAGTGAAGTCGCGCCATCTTTCAAACTGCTCGCGCAGAAACCAAAAGAGGCTTCCAGGTTTTTTGCTTGGAATCAGCTCAAAATCTGGATCAAGCGGCAAGACTTCAAAACACTACAGCACATAAAAGCTCAGCATCTGTTAGCACACGGATGATAAACGACGGCAGTAGGTGCCAGCGGAGTGTGATTTCGCTCACGCCTCCAACGCATCAGGCTGCACTTGGTCCCAAAAATCCATTTTTGTCAGCTGTCGACCTTTTTATTATTTCTAGGCCAAAAAAAAAAGGGGGGGGGGGAATACTGTTGCTCCTTCTGAAGATTTGGTCTGTAAAGATGTAATATACAAAGAACTATTACAACAACCAAAATACAAATCAACACCATAAAATATAGTTTTTTGAGAAATGTCTTGTCCGTGCATTGATTTGGAGGTGATTAAAGTGCGTGTCGTTCACTGTTAAAAGCTGTCCAGTGAAAAGTTTTGTTCTGTCCTCGCATCACAAAAAAAGTGAACACTTCTTCAACTTCTCCCTCCACGTATGTTCCTCTTCTGTCATAACTGATCTGAGGTCCGTTTCTCCATATATATATATATATATACGGAGTGCTGCGTCTTGAGCACAACCCTGTCCCTGTCTTGTTTCCGGCGGGGAAACTTAAAACTCGTGTTTTCCCTGAATGCAGCAGATCCGGCGCAAGCCGCTTGAGAGCAGATGGACTGCGATTCACCGTCAAGTCCCAGCGCGCTGATTTCCGAACGTCAAAGGAAGGAGTCTCGAGAGTCGCGGTCAGATGGAATAGGTGGAGCTCTCGGACTGCTGACGGATGTAGCACTGGAAACTCTTGTCCCCTATTGGATGTTCTCTGTGGAAATAAGGAGAATTGGTGTGTTGGATTAAACTGCAGATTTGGACTACAAGGACACGCGATATTGGGAATCATGTTGTAAACAACACAATCAATCCAAAAACAATTGACAAGCAGAACCACGTACTGGCTGCCTATCTTGGTCTTCTTGAACTTGTCTCGTTTGTACTTGGTATGCTGTTGCTCCAAAGTCTGCACAGCTGAAACGATCTGCTTCAGGGTTTTGTAGGTCTCCTGGGGGTCGTCAATGACGAAGCTGGAGTATTCCTCTTGCTCGGGTCCGTCGTACACCGACTTGCTGCCGCAGGCCTCTGCGGGCCAAAGGGAGAACAATCCAGCAACAAAGAGCATGTGAGTTGGGCTGTTTACAAAATCAGCATCATCGTAAATAAAATATTATTAATACTAACTTTTGATTTGTTTGAGTTGTTTAAATGTATACATTTGCACCTTTATTACATTTTAAAATAACTAATTTCATACATTTTGGTTCATCCAAAAGGAATTTGCATAATTTAGTGTTTCAAAGAATTGTATTTTTCTTAATATTTTGTATTTATTTTCTTGTTTTGTACCAAAAAAATAAAAGATCGTCCTAAACGTGATTTCAATTATTCTCACTTTATTCTCAGAATTCTGACTTTAAAGCGAGAATTCTGACTTTGTGATGTAGAGCTATGAATTGTGGGGGGGAACCAGAATGTCTGAATTCTAACTTTAATCTCAGAATTCTGACTTTAAAGTGAGAATTCTGACTTTATTTTCAGAATTCTGACTTTCTGACTTCAAAGTCAGAATTCTGAGAATAAAGTTCTGACTTTATTCTCAGAATTCTGACTTTGAAGTCAGAAACTCAAAATTTTGGGATTAAAGTCAGAATTCTCACTTTAAAGTCAGAATTCTGAGATTAGTCAGAATTCTGACTTTAAAGTCAGAATTCTGAGATTACAGTCATAATTCTCACTTTAAAGTCAAATATCTGAGAATAAAGTCAGATCCTGCCAAACTTTTTCTCTCTCTCTTCACTGGCCCTAATCCTCTTCCGTGTAATCCTCTTCCGTGTAATTCTTACCAAAATAATCGTGATGAATATTTTCTTCATAATCGAGCAGCCCTTACATGTGAGGTTAAACAACAGTTGAAGACAAACATACTTGAGGGACGTTTTTGCCCTTTCTGACCTTGCATCTTGATCAGTTTGGTCATGTATGCGCTGTACAGGGAATAGATCCGCTCAGTCTCTCTGTCCCCGTCTACGTCCAGCTGGATGTTGGCTGGGAGGCCGCTAGAAACAGATGCGCGCAGGAACGTGAGAAGAGCAAAAACACAAGATAAGGACCGCCGGGGAGAATTTCTGGACGGCTCCACACACCCGGTGCAGGGCGTACAGCCAGGCGCCGTGTCGGCAGAGAGCTTGCAGCAGAGCCAGTGGCCGTTGAGGTAGGCTGAAGGATGATAGGTGCTAAGACGCTTGCGGTTGCATTGGCTGACTTTGGTTAAGATGTCGATCCAATCACGCGCCTCGACGCAGTTGTTGGCTTGGATGTAGAGTGCCCTCTCTGGCTGGATCACCTGGAACATCTGGAGGGAGGAGCAACAACAGAAGGAAGCCATGATTCATGAGAAAGTTGTCTTGAAATCTGTGAAATGACTTTTTGCGAAGCCCTTACATTTTTCATCTTAAAGGACTCCTCCTCCAGCCTTTCCACAGCCAGAATGTTCTCTATGGGAATGCTGCACAATGCTCCCTCTCCTGGAAGTAAGAGGTAATGCATTAGTGGAGGTTTTGTACTTTTTGTTTCTCAACTTAAAAAAATAATAATAATAATACATTGTATTTGAAAAAAAATATTTAATTTAAAAATGTAAATTTAAAAATATATATTTTTAAATTTTATTTAATTATTTACTTAAAAAATAATCATACTAATTAATTGTTTTAATTTTTATGTATGACAAGCCAGTTGGCTGGGGCCAATATTAGATTCTGATTATGATCACGGTGAGCAAAAATGTCCCAGTTTCATGGTATTAAAATTACAGATCCAAACTGATTAGAACCCCCCCCCCCCCCACCCCGAATTTTCCCCATTGAACACTAACTATTGTAGTTTAAAAAAATATAAAGAAAATTTAAAGGTCCTCTGTGGTAATATTAGCTTTTTCTACACCATGCATGCTCCACCAATGCCCAGAGGAGTATGAAGAGTCCTGAGTTTTTTACTCTGACTTCCACCTATCAGCTTTTATTTTCCCTTTATAGTAGAGTGTGCGGACCCTCACACGCGTACCATAACCGAGCCTGATACAGATGTTACGCTTTGGGCCAGAGGTGGCAGTCGCAAGTAAAAAAAAAAAGTGACAAACTGCACAAGGATCCTTTAAATAAGTAAATAAATGGATACATGTTCATATTGTTCTTAGTAAGTCACAGTGTCCCATCACCGATGAGCTATCTTTAGAACAGACCCGTGTGCTACTTAAGTTGTCCTTGGGGCTAATTAGTACCCACTGGCGCTGTTTAAAAAATAAATAAATCTGTTTTCAGTGTCTCTTTGGTCTTGCTTCCTCTCTCCTCTCCCGTGCGTAACTGCGCTTTCTCTGCTCACCATGAAGGAGGGGGAAAAAAAGGTTCAAACTTCGCAGGTGGCTGAACTCTGCAAGCAGCCAATCATATTGTGCCCTGCTTAGACGTACCCTCAAGAAAAGCGAAGAGCTCGCTACCAGTGTTAGCGGGAGACTTTATAAAACCGGTAATCGGCCCATGCCTACCAGCCAGTATCGAAGAAAAAATGTGTGTCGACTAAATAAGTGCAGTGAATAGGAAATTTGAAAATGTTGACACGTTCCTGTGCCGTGTTGTTTGAATTTAGTACGTTCCCAGCCTCCCGCTAATTTGTCTACAAAGACAAAATGAAGACGCTACCTTTAGTCTTGTGGTAAGTGAACTCATGGTTGGTGAGACGAAACCATCTCTTTTTAAAGTTCTTCATTCCGAATCGGTTTCTTCCTTGCGCTCGCTTTATCATAAATCTGAAAGGAAAAAAGGAGAGACATTTGACTGAAAATATTTATACAGTAGGTGAGCTCAAGGTATTTACAGCGGTATAAGTTAGCACTCCTTCGTGCATGTGTGAGTTAACCCCTTCTTTTTTTTTTTCTTTTTTTTTTACTTGACGTAACTTGTGTGTTATCTGGCTCAAACGGGACTTGAATGCAAAAATAACGTTTCATCACACTGATAAGACACGTTGACAAAGCAGTGCTGCTTTGCCATTACATTATGTAGCTAAAAAGAACGCACAAGCTATCACAAGTACAAGACACACGCAAGTAATCACTGTGATGGTTTATGAATCCCAAGTGTATTTCCACTTCATGTTTACAACTTAGCAACAGGCGGTTGGATCGAATAGTGGGAAATGAAAAGCAGCGTGCGCTCGAAAACTGCCAGTAAGAGTGACAGCGTCGATATTGCTGTTAATTGATAAAACATGTATAGGGATGTGAACACAAGAGGAGCTCGCACGTAAGCGCCAGACTATTTTGGGGAAACGGGATTGCGCGCATTCCTGAACCCCAAACGTGCAGACCCCCCCCCCCCCCCCCCCCCTCCTTGGAAGCTGTGCTGGAGTGTCTCATGGGCAGCAGCGATAAGGTGACAGTGGGTACGAGGAGCACAAAATGGGGTCAGGATGTGGGCAGATACATGAGAAGCCAGGAATGTGGGTACAGTAACCAGTTCCCGCTGTCACATCTGGCGCGACGAGGGACGAGAGTCGCTATCATGTTAGCCATTTCTGCGGTCCTCGTGCACGTCAGCCTGCGGGGCACACGGTGTCACGCCAAAAAAAAAGGTGATTTGTTTTTCAGCGATCTACAACCAAGTGTGACGCGGGAGAGGAGGTGGACCACTTGAGGAGGGTTTACGGTGCGCACACAGACGAGAGAGGTCACAAGGGCAAAGGGGGAAGCTCTTACCTGCCCTTGGTGCCTTTTGACACCTTCCCATCCACCCTCTTTATTGTGACTTTTGCACTTCTACTCCCGGTAGCAGAAAGACAAGAGGGTGGGGATGTTGGTGAGTGAGGCAGGAAAACTAGCTTTCCTTTGAAGCCTCATGAGTTAAAAAGAAGCAGCAAAAAAAAAAAAAAAAAAAAAAAAGTAGCAGCACATTTTGTGTACAAAACGACTCAGTTCGTATCCTCGTGTGTATGGTTAGAAATATCATTTTCGCATTGGGCGCGGATGCAAGGGAAATATTTGGACGGGGTCAACAATGATTATTAAAACAACAGTAAAATGAGAATCATGGCGTGTTAGCATCAGTTTAAAAACATAAAGGCGGCATACCCTTCTTTCAGCATGATGGGTGTTTCAATACTCTTCTGATCCCACTTCCCTGAAGTTGATATGAGGTCCAGAAACTGCGGAATGATAACAAATCCATGCTAAATATAGTACTTTGTTTATGTTGGCAAGAATCTTGGGACACCAAGTACAGTTAAAAGAACAAAAAAATCATTTTCTCAGTCAATCAGGGGTTAGGTTAGACCAGACATGGGCTCCTTGTTCAATTTTCTAAAGATTTTTTTTTTGGGGACAAACCCCAAAAAATCTTGAAAATGTTGTTAAACATTCAATATATACTGTACATACATATATATGTTTTGCATGAAAAACAAGGGATAAATGTGGAAAGAAAAATCCAGAAAAAATACAAAATAAAAGAATAAAATTGTGGGGGGGGGGGGGGAAGCCAAATATAAAAAAAATCTACAAATATGCGAATATAGTTCTATTTCGTCCCTCCCGAGATTTCGGTGCTGAAACTGCACGGTAACTGTCGTTTGAAGTTACGCCACCATTCACCAATAGATGTCTTAGTTGCGCCAGAGAATTGCGCATACAACACCCGCGGTCTTGATTTTTGAAATTTGAAAAAGAGTACGTTATTGTGTAGAAAAAAAAATCACAAAATGAGTTATTGCACTTAATGTTGGTTTGCTGTTCAGCAGTTTTGTGGCGTCCTTTAACGGGATTTTTATTTTTTAATGCAAGAGAGCTCTTAGCACTGGGGGATTAATTTTTTATTTTTTAACAGTTGGTGGTTATTTTGTTGTTTGCTTTATACCTTTTGTTGTTGGGTTATGTCATGATAATTGATCTTTTTACATGCAATGAGAATAGGAATAAATGATGAAAAATTAAATCAATTAAGAGCATGTATTTTGGATGCAGGCACATACTTTGTCCATATTTAAAACAGAAGTTTTGTTATACATCTGTTTAGAAAGTATGTTTCATCCTACGTGGGCCCCTGTGCAACACTGATGAAAAATTGTACAATTTAAGTTGCCGATCCATGGGCAACATCCCTTAATTCGGTGCAAAAAAAAAAGAAGAAGGCAAAACCCTGCAAAAATGGATGCGTTTAAAGCTCTTAAAAAAAAAGTGTGATTTACTGGATGTCAAAAAAAGAATAAAAATGCCAAGACTTACATTCTTCACAGCATCGGCATACTTCTGCTCGTTGAAGTAGTCGTAAAATGCTGCCATGTAAGGCTCTTTGAAATTGGCCTTAAAGGAAAAAAAGAAAGAGGTCATACACTAGAGTTGGGAGATATGAATAACATTTTGGTGGAAGCTACTCACAGATTTGGACGTGGCGAGACTTCCCAATGTCTGGATGGTCTTGGAGATGAGGGTAAGCGTTCTCGAGGTGGCGGGATCCTGCACAGCCAAATAAGAAAGACGATAATAACATGGGCTACATAATAAGCAGTACAGTATACGACAAATGACTATGTGAGATTGTAAAGCGTCAGTAAATCCAACTCACCGGATGGTGGGGCCGTAACTGGAAGAGATTGGGCGTTAGGATGGCTGGAGCAAAAAAACGCAGGAAGATGAAACTGCTCACCGCTGTGTATCGGACATCTTGGTCCACTGGAGGAAATATATATATTTTTTTGTGATGTCTACAAAGGCAATTCTTATATCTGGATCGCAACAATAGCACAATTTTGAGGCCAGTTGTGATTGCAGAAGAATACTGCAGCCACAAGGGGGCACCAGAGTATGACACCCAAGCTACAGTAAACAAACAGGCAATCCTCAGAAAGATAAGTAGCAAATAAAGCAACCTGTATTTCTGAGTGAATTACAAAACATGGCCTTGAACACATCATGCTATATATATATATCAGTTACCTTGGAAACGCGTGGCAGCGGACTCTCTTAGCGAGAAGAAGATGTCACACATGACAGTGGGACAGCGGACGCCAGAGGTGGTGATAACGTTGAAGATATGGTCCACATAGTGACGAAGATTTTCCTGCGGCGGGAAAGTCAACCCAATATGTTAGATAACAGCGGCCGCACGCCAACACACACAACCACGCGGGATCCTTTTCTTACTCGATTTGTCTCGAGGTTTTCCGATTCCTTGAGCTTAACTGGGTCAATTTCACAGGGCTTGTGTTCTGCGCAGATCTGTCAAAAGATTCAATTAAGAAGACTTTTATACTTGGATACTCTATACACGCATATTTAAGATGCATGAAGAACATGTGACTTCCAACCTCATCTATGATTGGTTTAAGTGTGACTTGCAGATAATGCATCCCCGCCAGTTTCATGGTCTCGTCAATGCATTTGGACGTGAGCGAGTTTCCCCGAAAAATGGTGTTTGGATCCCTGCATTAGAAAGCAGATTAGCCAAAACAGAAAAGATACGCACCAACGGAGAGTTTGGATAAATTGTCAGTTTACTGACTAACCCTTTCACAGTCACATCAAAGCTGCTTATATTCAAAACATATTATAGTGTTTGACAAATTCATTAGACCATCCGGTAACATAAAGTGCTTTATTAAAATATAAATATTGATTAATGAAACCATTTTGAACAGGAAAGAGGAATTTCAATTTGAATTAATATTTTAACTCAAAATTTTGTAATTAGTTTTTGTGTTCAAGATTAACTAATTCACTGCCATTGACGGCTATATACGTCAAAAATTCATTTGAACTATTTCTATTCGTTTAACATTTTTCCCACTTTTGTTAACAAGAGTATGAAAACCTAGGGGAAAAAACATTGTACATTTAGAACAGATATCAAATGTGTGATTAATCATGAGTTAACTAGTGAAGTCATGCGATTAATTATGAATAAAAAATGTAATCGCCCGATGCGCCTAATTTTTATTGAAATGTTCTTCTTTAAAAAAAGAAAGAAATGTTGTTGTTTTTTTAATAACTAAAATTACTTTTGAAAAACAAGAAGAAGAAAAGATTATTAAAAATTAGGGGCGTCAAGCGAATACAATTTTCCGTAATTAATCGCATGAATTTTATGACTCACAATTAATCACAAATTTGATATCTGTTCTAAATGTACAATATTTTTTTTCTAGGTTTTCACACTTTTGTTAACAAAAGTGGATTTTTTTTTTTAAAACTAATAGAAATAGTTCAAATGATTTTTTGACGTCTATAGCCATCAATGGCAGCGAATGAGTTAATGGTAAAATAAATAATATAATAATAACTAGACAAAGTGAAATTTCCGGAGAAAATGCATGTGAATGCTGAAAGCTGAATGCTTACATTTGAATGCATGTGGAATGCTTATGAAGTAAATTGAAAGATAAATTGTGTGAACATTACATGTACAATAATTTTTTTCTAGGTTTTCACACTTTTGTTAACAAAAGTGGATTTTTTTTTTAACTAATAGAAATAGTTCAAATGATTTTTTGACGTCTATAGCCATCAATGGCTGTGAATGAATCTAATCATAATATAATATCGTGATCATTTTTTTTAAATAAATATGTTGTTCAATAATTTTTTGATAAATAAGTGTTAACATTACAGAAACATAAATAAAATGGGTAATTAATTACCAATGCTATTAACTGAGCTAAAGCTCAAACTGGGTGACAACCTAATAAAATTGTTAAGCACTGTACATCTTCATGATCTCCTTTTAAGCTAATTGAATTAATTATTCACATCATACGAAGCACAAGATTCAATAACATCTTCATTCAAGTGACTATATAATATACAACACTGAGCTATCTATCTAATGGTGAGTATCAAATTGAATTGGAATTCATCTCCTGCAGGCATCCTCCTTTGCATCACATCACATCATCTCTTCAAAAACAAGCAAGATTTTTCCACACTCACTGCGTACGGTTAACTTCAGCGTGCGCAATGGCGCTGATGAAAGGCACAATCTTGCCGTAGTGGAGGAAAAGACGCACAAGCGGGATTGCGGCTTCTTGTTTCTCTCGACACACCTCCCCGAGAATGTTGGCAGTGGACGCCGACGCAGGCTGCACGGCGACAAAACATGGTAAAAACACGTGACCCGGCAACACGAGACCTGTGACGATTCACTCACACACCTGGACGTTAGCCGAGAACAGCAGCAAATCTCTGAGGGGGGTGTAGTGCTCCGAGGGGAAGACGTGGTCCTCGGTGTAAACAATGTTCAGGCGCAGAGAGCCGAGCTCTTCTACCTTGACAGATTTCCCTCCGTTTTCCCTGGGCTGAAGATAGTACCTGAGAAGAGATTTCATGTCAACGACTGATTTAAAGGGGAAGACAACCTTAGCTCATTGACTGCCATTGACGACTATAGACGTAAAAAATTCATGTGAACTATTTCTATTAGTTTAACAATTTTTTCATTTTCACTTATTTTTTTATGAAAACCTAGCTTTTTCAATTGTACATTTATAACAGATATAAAATTACCATGCGATTAATTACGATCAAACGGCCTTTACTTTAATTTTATTTTTTAAAATTAGACCCGTAATTTTTTTTAAATTTTAATTAATCACAAATTTGATATCTGTTCTAAATTTACAATATTTTTTTTTCTAGGTTTTCATACTCTTGTTAGCAAAAGTGGGGAAAAAATGTTAAACTAATAGAAATAGTTCAAATGAATTTTTGACGTTTATAGCCGTCAATGGCAGTGAATGAGTTAAACATTTCTTGACAATAATATGTTATATATGACCTCACAAGTCTAAACATGACATCCTGTTTAATATTACATTTGTGGAATATGAGTTATGCAGCAAAATCCAGCCATTTTTATCCATCTCAGGGGGCGGCTATTTTGTCTCTTGCTGTCAACTGAAGATGACATCAATGTTGCTCAGGGCTAAAGCAACGACCAATCACAGCTCATATTATTGTCAAGAAACTGGGGGGGGGGGGGGGGTTGACTTCCCCTTTAACCTTTTAAAATAAGGTGAATAGCTTTAAGGACAGCTTCATAAATGAACAGGAAATATTTGCCCCATTTATGCAAGCTAAATAAGGTAAAGGTAACCTATTTATATCATATGTCCTTTCAAAATAAATGTTAATACAATGAATGCTACCATCTACAGGACATTACAGAAATTGTAGTTATTTTCACTTTAAAAATAAATTCACTTTACAAAGAAATTATGGTAAAATGATTAATTTAATTTCTCAGTAAATATATTTTTCCCTTATTTTTTTATTTTATTTTTTAAAGTTTGACATTTAATTTTATTAATTATATATTTGTGAAATTACGATACATGTGTGAACGTATTTTAACAATCAATATATGTATTTCTAATGGAGTTTTTTTTGTAAAAGAACGGAAATATTGTGTATTTTTACAGTTACAGTGATTTTATGTTATTTTACATTTGTTTATTTTTGTAAATTAAATATTTTAAAATACAGAAAAAACTGTCAAATCAAAAGTGAAATTCTGTTATATCAGTTTTTTGTTTTTTTTACAGTGTACAGTACTAGACACATCTCAGTATGATACAGAGTAGTTTTACATCACTACAAACTCAAGGCTCGAAATAAGCGGTGCGGTCAAAATGCGCATTTTGTGCCTCATCAAAACAAATGAATAGCAAAATTGAGAATCCCAGATTTTTGCTGTTTTCCTAATAACCGAACCACCAAGAAGATCCCAAAAAAGCCTTCACTGGACGTGCCATCTGGCACACAGGGCAGAGGCCGTGGGCTGATGTAATGCTTTTTTTTTCAATTATTATTATTTTCCTCCAATTGACCCTAAGAGACCTGCCCACAATTTCGAGGGAGCAGCCCATGAATGTAACTGATGCGGTACACATCCCACCTACCATGCATCATGGACTCCGGATTGACCCAAGGCTCTGAGGGGAACCCGCACTCCTCCCAGGAACTCATCACCAAACTTCAAGTTGCTGGCATTCCACAGGTCCACCCTGGACATAAACCCGAGGCCACTGTTCAAAGACACAGACTCAGCTGATTGCAAAGTTTTCACTCACCTCAAAGCCAGTTTGTCCACATCTTCCTCTTCTACATCAAACTGTCGCTTTGTGTAGCTTAGGGGCCGTGTCACCTAAAAGAAGAGAAAGCATGAAATAGCATAAAAATAATAATAATAATAATAATAATGCACTTTTCTGTAGCACACTCAATATGTGTTTTTTTTTATTTGTATTTTTTTAAATGAGTATTTATATAATAGTATAGTCTCTAATTCTTCTTCCGCACCAAACTCATCAAATCAAGCCAGAGGCATTGCTGCAACAAAAAACGGATCTTTCCCAATCTATTCTGGCAAAGTTGAAATCCTCGCTTGAGACACGTATCCCACTACTATTGTTCATACTGTGTAATACGGCTTCTGTTTACTGTGCAAGTTTCAAGAGCCCAGACGTTTATGAGTCAGACTTTTTAGTGTGTCTGCATCAATCACACGCTTGTCCTGCTGGCCGGGCGGTAGCAGAAAAGGAAGAGGGAGGAGCCACAAGGAGGGGGGGTCAACACGGCCACCGACAACTATCTGACAGCATTTTCAAATGTATGCAGAAAAAAAAATCTAATTTTGTGGTTCCAGGACAGGATGTTGCGGAGTGTTTTTTAAATTAGTATGAGATGAAAATATTTTTTTTAACTTCCTATAGCGAGATTGCGTGGCCACAGAGCTGGCACTGGCACAGTTAACACTAATGTTGTTAACCAATCACACAGTTCAAATGCTAGTACTTTGTTCAGTTATACAACTGAATGAATAAACAAACAACAGAAGTGATGGATGTGATGCAGTGGAGAGAAAATCAAATCAAACCTAATCGATTTAATTTAATGTGGGTCAGTCACACGCTTGCAGCATGTCTTTTGAGAAGAGATTTTTTTTTTTCTTTAGAAGAAAATATGTGGATGGCCTTGATAACAATTAATTTCAATCATCTTCAAAAGTTATCAGGGTCAGATAGATTAACTGATCTGCATCCACAAATCTCTCCAGCCAAACTCCAAAATGTTTTCCCAGTGTCTAGTTTTGTGTTGTACGATAATGCACCCGCTAAAGTATCAAGCCATGACGTATTAATCTTAAACTATACCTCAAAATAGAAAACTTCATCAAACTGTGGATTGTTGGTTTTCCTCTTCACCTTGGTCTTCTTTGCTTCGGACCTGAGGAGAGCAGAAATTAAGAACCTTAAACTTTATAGCAAGGAGGCTTGTAGACTTTACTGCAGTCATTTACATGTTACGTTGCATAGTAAGCAACATCTTCCCATTTGACCACTAGATGGCAGCACATTATTTTGGTTTGACACTAAATTTGAAAGAAGAAGAATGAAAACAAGGAGTATTTGATCTCAGCCACGTTTTTGCTGAAGATTATTGAATGGTTGTTGATGTACACTGTGAAATTATAAATGTTAATTAAAAAAAATAATAATAATAATGATTTGTTTACTGTAAACACATAAAATAATTGTTACGCTGTAACACGACAATATTTCTGTGCTATCCATTGCTCTTACTCCCTCTCAATATATTATATGTGTTTGATTTTGTTTGAATGATTTGAAAAGTGAGTTTCATCTGCGTCCGATTTCATTCCTAAAAAATTTGACCTACTTTGGTTACGTTCATGAATCATACCAGAGCATGTTGTGTGTACTGTACTAACCTGGAAGGACCAAGTAGTGAGACAGCAGCATAAGGGTCACATTGGCCATTGACGATTGGAAGACCTTGGCACTCCAGCACTCTTGAAGAAACACAAACAAGACAATTTATTTTAATTTAATTTTTTTAAGTCACATATTTACTTGATACTAATTCAAAAGCCTGGTTGTCTTTGCAGACCAGTTTTGTCAAAAAAGATTCCATTCCACTGAACAGAATAAATCTAAATCAGACCATAGAGTACATACACAAAAAATAATTTCTTATACAGCGACAATTGTTAAGACAGGGAGAAAAGTCTGCATGCATAAAAGTCCAATATTCTCTGGGGACTATTAAAACGGTTAAAATCTCAACTACCACTTAATTAGTGGAATAATGCGAGAGGGTCGCAACCACTGAAAAATGACACCCATCCCAGCAGCCCAGAAAAGCTTTTAGCTCCCTCTCATCGACCTTCTTGGGAAAAAACCCCACAGCTCCCAGTCAGTCGCAAGTCAAGCGTTTGTGTCTGAGCAGCGTAGAAATGTTAGCACTTTTACAAAGACCTGCTTATTTTTCGGAGGAAATATTAGTGACCGTAATGCTTAGCGGGAGGCGAGAAACAAGTTGATGATATCCCCACCCCCCCACCCCCCCGGACCGACACTGTCGAAGAGGTCAAATTTATTCAAATTGCCTCAATGATAACAATAGGAACAATTTAAAAAAGAAAGTGTTGTGGAATGTTTTGATAATATTTGCAATTGGGTGGAACTGCATTGCTTTATAATGAAAGAAAATAGAAGAAAAAAAACAGCATTGTCAATATTTTTAAGAACATATTAAGCTGTTCAACTGACAAAATGTATGATGTTTTAATACGTGCGTCTCACCAAAAGTTAAACAATATACCAGAGCCCTACTTATTATTCAATTACAAGGAAATCATTGACAGAGCACTGGCAACTTTTCTCTTTTTTTTTAAAGGCTGCTTGTATTTAAAAAAAGGCTGACTAATGCAAGGCGTGTGTCTTAGTGTATTGCTATTCTTGTTACCACAGACACTGGCAAGATATAAAAGCGTTATTAATACCCAAAAATATTAGAACAGTGAGGCCAGTTCCTTTATTTTTGCTGCCGATTGAAAACATTTGGGGTTGACGTTAAAAGATGAAAATGAGTTCAGAGCTCAACAGTTACGCAATTATTTCAAGGTATTTACAGCAGCATCAACATGGACAGCAAAACTGCAAATGACCTTAAAATAGATTGAAATAAATAAGATTTCAATGTTTAGTTGCAAATCTTTTGCTTGCAACAACTTCAACGAGCCCGTGACTTTTTGACATCACCTCATATTTTCAACTAATTATTTATTTTTTTAATTATGATGCTTTTCCAGGATTTCACTGCAGCCTCTTTCAGTTGTTGTTTGTTTTGGACACTTACCCCATGGCCTGCAAGTCTCCTCTTCCGGTGAAATGCATTCTCTATAGGGTTAGGGTTTACATCTGGAAATTGACATGGCCAGTCTTATAAACTTTCCACTTCTGACCCATAATGAACTTCTTTGTTTGTTGTGTATCAAATCCAGACATAAATAAATCTGAAATTATTATCTCCTTTCTCATTGTAAAAAACAACAACAATAAGGCCTCGCTGTTCCAATACTTTTGAACAGGAGTGAATGCATTTTTTAAATTCGCGTTTTCACTGTCGCATTTAACTGAAAACTAAGATGAACTAATACCAAATGTATTTATTGTATTTTGACCATGGTTATTATAATTTACGAAAACTACCGGTAACAGAAAAACTCCCATTAAAATAAAAAAATAAATAATGACAATTTTACATTTATAAAACTAACTAACAGTTGTTAGAGAATTGTAGTTTATTTTATTACGCAGTACTTAGTGAGCCTAAAACTACTAAAAATTTAACTAACACAAAACATCTTCAAAAAAGAAAAAAAGCAACAAACTTGCTTGTCAAAAACAAAAACAAAAAAACTACACTCAGAACAAAATAAAATACAATGAAAAATCCAAAACTCTTCTAACCCTGATTCCTATTCGACAAATATAGAAAGTGCAGTGTCGGTGTTCAGTATTTATCTTCCTGTGTGAACACGATCCGTCTAAAGCTGTCCCGCTCCCAGATGACATCATGCCGTAACGGGATTAGAACCCACACAGGACGAGACACCCGGCAGGACGAATCACTTCCTGTGTGTCACGGTGATACACTACGAGTCACACAGCCTGATGAATTACACAGCAGATTGCGGCACATCTCTTAACAAACACACATAGGCACACGCAAACACACAAGGATTCCTAATAAAGAAGAAGGGCTGGGTTAAGCGTCTTTAATGCCAGCGCACTTCCTGTCCAATAAGCTTGTTTATGTAACCCCTGCTTGGCCTACTATCTGGCCCTCTCACAACACTGCACTGAGCTTTGACATGCCGCTCAGACTGCCTGGCTGACATATTTGTTTAGTACATGTTACTCTTTTTTTTAATTTATTTTTTATGTTAATGCGCTTGTTTTGGACGCTCCCATATCCTGTCAAAAAACAATTCCAGTCCAGCAGCAGGATAATGAATTCCAATCCACTCCAAACGGATGCAAAAATATTGTGTCACAGGCTAAGCGCTATAGCAGATGAAGGATGAGCTACAACTGAAGCTGAGCTACGGTTAATAGATAACATTTTAAAGTAGAATGACAATCGGTAACATTTCTTTTTGTATTCTGAACCAAATGAGAGAGAAAAATATGACCGCATGACTTTATATATATATATATATATATATATATATATATATATATTAGGGGTGTGAATTGCCTAGTACCTGGCGATTCGATTCATATCACGATTCATAGGTCACGATTCGATTCGATACCGATTAATCCCGAAATTGATTATTGCAAAAAAAAATAAACTCAAATTTTGAAAATACTAATCCGTAAACTTGTACATGTACACTGTAAGATTTGTATGAAAATGTATTTATTTATCTGAAACTTGAGGCTTATAACTGAGCCACTTTATTTAACAAACAATCTGTTGTTCTGTGTGAAATAAAATATTAAGGCTTAATGTTCCATTAATATAACATTCTTCCATGCTTAACTTGTGAACCCAAACCCTAAGTAAGACGTTTTGTTGAATATTCCCAATAAAAATCGATTCGGCCGCATATCGAATCGATTCGAGAATTGCGCGCTGTAATATCGCGATATATTGCCGAAACAATTTTTTTTGACACCCCTAATATATAAATAGCATATTTTCCTTAAAATTACATGAAATTAACGGCAATTTTATTTTCTATTCTTTTCATTTCAATTTCTAGTTCATAACATTTGATACCAATATCAAGTACGCCTTTTGACACATAAAATAAAAAACAAAAACAATGACAGTTCATTCTAAATAAATACATTTCTAATTTATAGTTCCAGCGAGTACCGATACCTTGAAATAAGGCCAGATATCGGCCCGAGACCTGGTATTGGTACTCGTCCATCCTTAATAATATTAAGATTAACATTAAATAATTGCATTTTCTTTGGACTAGTGTTTCTTGTGTTTTTGTGTGTCTGCTTGAATTTTTTTTTTTTAAACATGGACACTTGGCATTCATACTTTGTCCCTATGAGGCCCCAGGACAGAGACTTCCACACAAATGTTTACTAAAGGAAGCGAGAGAAGAAGAAAAAAAACGCAAAGAGATCAGACATTGTCAGCAGGACGCGTCGTCATCTGGCATGAGTGAACACGTTTTCATGCCAATCCATCCATTAGCTAATACAGAGTGAAACAAAGTCGAGGCCGGCTGTCCTCAAACTAAATCGCAGGTGACAGCAGCTGAGCGGAAGTGGCGGGAAGTTTGCCTCGCAACAACAAACAAAACCATACATGTGGATGCACATCCTTGAAGGTTGACATTTTGTATTTTTGGTCAACAGCGCCTCAACACTTAACATGTAAAACTAGAATGGGAGGCTATTCAGTAGAGCGCAGACCTTTGCCATGCTTGAACCGTTCACAAAAGTGAAAAACAAGAGTGCAGGATTTTAATTTTGTAAAATTTTAGGAGTAGATGAAAGGACTACGGAAGTGTGGAACTGCATATGTGGAGTAAACATTTTTGACTGCCGAGTACGCTCGAACGTGTATGCGAGCACGTTCGAACGTACTCGCAAATATGATCGAACGGACTTGTTGGCTAATTGCTACACACGTAGCATTTTTACTCATTATGGTAAAAAATGCAGAAACCCGGTCATGCACTGTTTTTTGTTTTTTTACTTAATTTTCGAACGTTTTGGTATAATGTGGGCTAAATGCTTAAGAAAGGGTGTTTGGGGGGGGGGGGCATACGCATTTTGGAAAATATGCTATGATTGTAGCATTTAGCCTACAAGCACGTTCAAACACATTTCCGAGTGTTGTGGAACGTACTTACGAGTATGTCCAAACGTACTGTATTTGCGACTTATTGTGAGTATATTTGAACGTATTTGCTAGTACGTTTGAATATATTTGCAAATATGATTGAATTGACTTGTAGGCTAAATGCTACAAACAAAGCATATTTTCCCATTATGGAAAAAAAATAGCGAAACTAAATCATGCACTGTTTCTTAAATTAATTTTCAAATTATTCATATTTGTATAATGAGGGTTAAATGCTTTAAAAAAAAAGAAGTGTTTATTTCTCACTTGCGCATGTGCAGGTGTTACCCTAGTGGCATTAGGGGAAAATATGCTATGTTTGTAGCATTTAGCCGACAAGCACGTTCAAACGCATTTGCGAGTATTGTCGAACGTACTTGCGAGTATGTTCGAACGTACTCGGCAGTCAAAAATGTTGACTCCACAATGGCAGTTCCACGTTATATCGAAGGACTATACAATATGAGCCTTAGTGTTTGTCCAATTTAAAAACAACCCAAAGCATGCGCAGAGCTTACCGTGTGGCTAGTTTGTGGTTGATGACTCCGCTGTCTGTGATGACTTCACTCAGACGGAGCTCCAGGTGCACTTTTCCCTGCAAAAAATGCACACAAGTCAACATGTTTTTAGTTTCAGCAGAAGCTACAATTCACAAAGAGGAACTGTTCACACATCGAAGAGTAATTCAATATAAACTTGCATAACCTTTATGCACTTCTGATTTTTTTTTTTTTTTTTTTTGTGGATCTGGAATGAATCAAAAAAGGGAATTTTAGGGAAAAATTTTTCATATTTGCCTCAAAAGCCCTCGTAATAAATTAGCTAATGGAATTATTAAAGGAATGTCTGCGCTAAAGTAGTTTCAATATTGCATTATATACTTAAAAAGAGTCATGTAATCATTTTCTATTTTTCTAAACAGCTTAATCAACATGAGTTTTAATGGAAAGCATCAGGTCCAGCTTTTACGCCGTTACATCTTATGATGGCACATTTAACGGTGATATTTCTGGACCTCCGGTGGAAGTTTCATACACCACGTGTGGGATTAGTGTTGTATGAAGGGCGATTACAGACATATCAAACATGGTCTTCCTTCATGAATGAAGCACGAAACAAAAGCACAAAAACATTGTGGTATTCCTCCACCGAGGGAAAAACAGTCACGTTGAAGTTATTTTTATTCTGGAGTGATTGGATTAATGACATAATGACGGTGTTGGTGTACAGCTGTCTCAAAGAGCTCCGTTAATTAACAGTGTCAGCGTGCAAATTCACAGGCGTCACGATTTGAGCGAAGGGAGCGAAACACACGCGCACGGGGGGCCAACAATGCGTCCTCTATTGAAAATAGAAGCGAGACACTATCTTCTGACTTCATTTGATCTATCTCGCCTCGCTTTCGCTCTGTAACTCCCATTCTCTTCACACATCCTTCCGCCCGACGCCTCCTTGGATGAATGTGTCTCTGTTTCAGCGAGCTGCTCCAGGGCGACACACACCCATCTGTCTGCAGATGTTACCATTCACTGTTTTTTCGGGTCCTGTGTGAGAGCATCTGTGAGGAACTAACTGGGGTGTGTATGCGTGGCTGCGTGTGTGGCTGTCTGTGTGCGCATACATCTGTGTGGGTGAACCAGACGGCCGAATAGTGAGGAGCGGAACAGTAATAGGTGTTCCGGGCATGTCCTACCGGCAGGAGGCCCCGGGGACGACCCAGGACACGCTGGAGAGACCACGTCTCACGGCTGGCCTGGGAACGCCTTGGGATCCCATCGGAGGAGCTGGCTGAAGTGGCTAGGGAGAGGGAAGTCTGGGCTTCCCTGCTAAAGCTGCTGCCCCCGCGACCCGACCCCGGATAAGCGGAATTGAAGACGGAACGGAACGGAACGGAACAGTAATACATGTGGGACAAGTGCACAGATCGACCACTGGAAGCGAATTCCTGAAAAAAAAACTACTTCAGGATCAGGACACCGAAATATATCATATTCATTGTAAACTGACATACAGTATGAGTATAAAACAAATTCAACACTAGAGCACTCAAGTTCTAACTTTCGCCGGCTGCCGTGCACACTCTGTAGCTAATGCTAAATGCTATCTTGGTTGGCAGTTCAACAGCGCTAAACACGGCAATGCACTCATCATTATGCAACCTTTTTTGCTCTGTCCCGGAAATATTGGGAGCTGGCTGTGTAGCAGAGGTGGCAAATCCAGGTCCAGAAAGTAAAAATCCTGCCACAGTTTGGCTTTAGACCCATGTGCTAGCTAGCTAGCTCCCATGGTGCTTGTTTACCTTTTAGGGAGCTAGCTAGCTAGCATCAGGGGCGGAAGCTAAACTGTGGCAGGGTTTTTACGTTCTGGACCTGGATTTGCCACCTCTGCTGTGTAGTTGACCTCGCACCAGTCCCGCATTACATACATGCCGCCAGAAAAGCTCACCTTGCATTGGCTTTGATCAGCGACTGCAGCAGTGTGACTACATTTCCCAAGATTCTTAGTCACGGAAGAAGGAAGTAGTTCTAGTTTCAGTATGACGAAAACACACTTGCAACCGATTTGATGAGAACGCACATGTGAATTTGGAAGTAAATAGGAAGGAATTTAACAAGTTAGATTTCCCTTTTAATGGTTTTATCACATGAATCGCTATGACAACTGTGTTATTGACATACACGTGGCAAAAAAATGAAACGCCGGGACAGGACCTGAGTAATATTGGGACAAAATAATAAATAACTTCAAAAGGGCATCAAGCAGGAAAAATATTTTTAACCCGCAGCTGGAGATGGTAGTTTTGATATAAGAGGACTGATGAGAAACGATAGTAAAGTTGAACCCTGTAATGCAGGTCAGTCTTTCCTCAGTCTGTCTGTTGCTCAACAATGAGTCACAGTTACAGGAAGATTTGCTTTAGCTACACTGCCTGGCATGTCACTGTATCACAGAGAAGCATGTCCCCAGTCTTGACATCTGTCAGGAACACACTGATCGACTGTAATTGCCCGTCAATTGCCACATAAAGCTTTGGACCATAGTGAAGCGTTACAATGTAATCTGACAACCAAACGGTTTGTGTTTGAACATTAGTGCATAGATTTTTCTTTGTATTTTTTTATGGGTGCGTTTGAACTCACCGACCATCTAGCTCGCTTTTGTTTTGAATGTAAGATAGGGGGCCAAGCTACAAAAGTAGGTAAAAGGTGGATTGGGACCGTGACGAACTTGACCCTTATTTGTCATCATGTTTGATGATAGAGCGAGAACAAATAACTCAGTTGTCATTCAGGGGCCATCGGGACTCTCGGTTGTCGCAAACACTAATGAAGTCCAGCACTAAGCATTGTAACGTGTACAAAAGTGAGCATAAAAGATTACAGGGGAGCTATTTAAAGAGTATACAGTAAATGTTTGTGCATTCTCTTTGTCTGTACTGACCTGCACCTCTGAGTCAGCGCTGACAGGTTGGAGCTGGAACCAGGTGTCTTTCCCGTGATATTTCTGCAGGTCTTCTTTCTTCACCGCAACCTTACCTACGCACATTATTGCAAGTCAGTATGACGAATGAGCTAAAAAAAGGAAGACATGGTCGACATGAAAAAAAAAGAAGAAGCCAAAACGTTCAGGTGTGAGTAAGACGAGTGGATGTGAAGCATATCACAAAAAAAATGCAAAAGATCACAGATACTCAGTTTTTAAATTGAGGTTCTGAGATCTTGCACAGGAAAGACAGATGGTTTGATAGTAAGTAGACAGACGACTGGCCAACTAACGGGAGAAGAAGAAATCTTGATTGTATGCTAAGTTTTAGCATCATAAAAAAAAAACCCATCTCATTGTCATTACATGGAGAAAGATTTGGTTGAAAACTAAAAACCACATACACATATAATTGCCGAATGAGTGTTTCTAGAAAGTTTTTGTGTTTGGAACTGACAATATCAATACTGTAGCGCATTTGAAACTTTCCAGTCCTTCTGTAGTATTAAACCACAGACACCAGCTGCACTTCCTGACTCTTATCTGACAATTGTTGATGCATAACCCACAGCACACCATATGAAAGTGACGCTTAGCAACAATATTAGCGAATCCTACAAGCACCACTACGTAAATGACAAATTGACAAGGTTGGCCAAATCTTGCATATAAATATTGCGTCATAAAATGTGCTGTCTATTTGTAAACGAGTTAATAATTTGAGAGCGGTGATGTGAGGCTACACTAAAAATTGTGCTTGCGGTTTAAGGGAAATTACATTTCACAACCGGACAGGTAGCCATTTATACCTACTGTTGCTTTAAAGAACTTTCCTATTGATATATTGACTTCAAAGTTGAGATGTTAGAGACAAATAACAAACTAAAGAAACTCCGTGTGACCCCACCAGACCTAATTCCACCTGAGCATTACATACGTACATGAGACAATATAATTGCGCCAAAAACCTTTGAGCATTTTACCCACCGATACTTGAGTCCCTCCTGAAGACATCCCTGTCAAAGATATAGAAGGAGAGATGTCTGAAGCTTCGTGGAATCTCACAATAGAAGTCTTCTCCATAGAATGGACTGTTGGAGAAAGGGCACACGGGAAAAAAAAAACTGACATTGTGATGCGAAGGAAAACCTCGAGGCTTAACTAAATCCTCCACATGTAAGAACATTTGTCACCTGAGACGTTAATAGCTCTCGGGGGTCAAATTACAGTACAATGGAACAAGATGTAAGAAGAGCCTTCACAAGCACAACACAACACAATTTGTTCAGTTGTGATTTCACGCACAGACATGTAAAACAGATCAGGATTAAACTTGGCAGGATTAACGAAAACACAACAGTGGAGAGTTGACACAGAAAGGATTTCCCCCCCCTCAAATTTGTATTACTACGTTATTGCATCAGATTCGCACCGAAACTAACAAGCCAATAAAACGAGAGTAAAATTGTTTTGTTTATCTGTGTTGTCTCATTTTGTGACATATTTGCCATTTGAAATCTTTACCCATTGACACTCGTTAAAAATGTGGACGTGTGGTGTCTTAAAATACAATAAATAGGAGCATGGTGGGGCGCTGAATTCCACTTCCAACGCCCACGGAGGAATGCGCCCTCCCACCGTGGAGCGGACATCACATCCGGCTATTGCTGATTGACAAGTGGAACTGCTTTCGTGCTGTCTTGCATACAATTGGATTGAGCCCTGTTGACATATCTGTCAGTCAAGCGCAGCAAAGTTTACTCGCTGTCTGCCGGAATTGCGATATACATTTACTTCAAGTACATCTCATCATATTGTACTTCTGTTGAGTTGTTCTGTTTGTTAATGCTTTTGGATGTTGAGCTTTTGATTGTGTGAAGCACAATGAGTGTATGCGTGAAAGCCTTGCGTATGAAATGACCTATGTAAATAAAGTTACCATGCCTTAAATAGTTTGTTCACCGCCTCTTGAGGAACAACAAAAGCAAGGTAAGGATAGAAGAGGAATCTGGATACAGACCAAGGTTATTTAATTTGTAGTTAACGAAAACTGACAAATGAACTAAAACAAACAAAGCGAAAACATTTTCGTTCACGAAATACAATAAAAATAAAAATGCTTTTAAGAAAACGCTAATGTTTATATAACTAACAAACAAGTAACCATATGGTGTAGCTAAAGCACTTTAAGTCCGTTTACCACGTTACCATAACTGTAATTAGAGTGAAAATGTCTAATACTAATACTAAAACAAAAACACACAAAAAACAACTATACTAAAATGAAGCGTTTGAAGAAAAAAAAAAGAAGTAAAAACCAACAAACCTCTAAAACTCTAAAACTAACAGATTTCTTTTTTTTAAAGTCAAAATGAAATAAAAAATGTATTACATTGTTCCCTTGATGTAATACTCTTTTGTGGACTTTTTTTTGTGCAATTTTGCATGTTTTTTTTTAACAGCAATGTACCTTTCTTTTTTTGGGATCTATGTTAACTCTTAACTCATTCACTGCCATTGACAGCTATAGACGTCAAAAATTCATTTGAACTATTTCTATTAGTTTTCCACTTTTGTCAATATGAGTATGAAAACTTAAAAAAATTTAAATCATTGAACATTTAGAACAAATATAAAATTTGTGATCATAATATTATAATGTATTTATTGCAGATATATTTTTTTAACGTAACCCCAGCGATAGACAAGGGAACACTGTACAATGAAAACCAAAACAAACCTATTTTAAAGTTTTTTTGTTGTTGTTGGCTTTTTGCTTTAACCCTACTACACACAAACAAAGCTAATGCAGTACTGCATGATGTCGTGAAAATCTCTAGAGATTGTTATGCTCGCTGTGATGCACAAACAAACAAACCCAAATCATGAAGTAACGGAAACTTCCGATTTGTTGGTAATATCAACAACCACATGAAACCTCATTCTTTATAAGTGTTAATTGACGGGAATGTTTCAATTATGTGTTTTATTGCAACTTCCTGCCCACACAGACGTAAAAAGAACAGGAAAAAGAAAGAGGCAGGATGGCGTGCATACCAAAGCGACTTCTCCACAATCTTGGTTCTGAAGACTTCTTCTTGGTCCAGGTTGACAGTGCAGTAACAATCCCTCATCCTGTTTGGCCCCGGGTATGGAGGGATGTTTTTAGCTTCTCCTGTACCGCGAGTGAGAAAAAATTGGTGAGTGAGCGGTTATTATTCAGGAACGCCGTGGTAAGCAGTAACAAAGTGTTTACTCAGGCACGAAGCTGAAAGTGATTATTTATTAAAGAACAGTAATAAAATACCCTTATGTACGTGTGTGCACCTGTTTATGTTTTGAATGAAACACACATGCTCAACACACACCCACATTTTCATTACATCATCAAAGCCCACAACACGCATAATGAGCTTAGTTCTCGTCGTGTGGCTACTTCGAAACGGGGCACGCTGTCATGTCATGCTCTCAAACAGCCACTCAACTGGGCATTTATGAATGGTTATTGCATATCATGTGTGTGATGTCTGATCTGTGAATGAAAGGAACTGAGTGGGACGCTTCCTTCATCCGGCTAGTCTGCCCTGTCTGTTCCTCAACCATATGTGACAAGATAGCACTCCCTTTCACAAGAATGTGGTCCAACCACCCACATCGACACACTTGCATGCACAACACGCGCGCACACACATGCAAAGGTGTTGGTGTCCGTGTTGCTCATGAGGAATATATTCTAATTTCCAAAACCTCAGACCCACAGCCTTGGTTCCACATGTGTGTTGGCCTTACTCACGTGTGTGCAGCTACATCTGATGAGCAAATGGCAAAAGCAACAGAAAATCTATCACCAGTAGTTCATGCTTTGACTCAATAATGTCTTCATAATAAGAGCACATGTAAGGTTGTGTTTTTGCTGTTGTTTAGATTAACTCCTTCACTGCCATTGATGCCTATATACGTCAAAAATTAATTTAATTTTTTTTTTATTATTTAAATTTTTTTTCCCTACTTTTGTTAATAAGAGTATGAAAACCTATATTTTATTTATTAATTATTATTTATTAAAACTATATTTTTTCTTTTAAATTTTTTTTTTTAAAGAAAAGATTATTAAAAATTTGGTGCGTCAGTTGATCATTTTTTAAATTGTAATTAATTGCATTACTTCACTAGTTAACTCTCAATTAATCACAAATGTTATTTATATCTGTTCTAAATGTGCAATAAAAAAATTCTAGGTTTTCATTCTCTTGTTAACAAAAGTGGGGAATTTTTTTTAAACTAATAGAAATAGTTCAAATGAATTTTTGCCGTATATAGGCATCAATGGCAGTGAATAAATTAATAAAAGTTAAACATTTTGCCATCAGAATGATCTAATCGTAGAAACACATCAGAGCAGCCGTTGCAAGAGAAAAATGAGTGATAAGTAGATGATCCAGGCATTTACTGTACATAACAAACGCATTGCTATAAGCGGAGATATAATACACTGCACTGTTTCCGTGTGCCTGATGGGGGAAGGGGAGAGAGTTGACCTTTGACCCTGAATATCTGGCTGTAAAACAGCAAACAGATTCTCTCCATGAAAGGACATGATTTATGACTCCGTTTATAAGTGCATGAATAGTCAAGACATTTCATCAATTTTGCACTTGCAATTGCGTTTCCATGGGGAGTCTTAGGAGCCATTTTTATTGCAGCAAACTTGTATTTTAGCGAGTATATTTACTGCTTCTGTGCACACAGTGACAGTTTGAGGGATGTGTTTGCAGCAAGGAAAATTGTTCACGTGTCATCATTTAGGTGACTAATAATGCAGGTGATTATGCACTTGCACTTGTGTGTTATTTTACCCACTCATCATTTGCTTATGCAATTGTGTGCTAAACACATTTATAAAGATAACGTCTTTGCTGTAACAGCAAAACTAAAAATATTTCGTCGAATTGCCTAACATAAATTTTATCGAAATGTGTTGCCTTGAAATTTTGTGTTCAGTTTTTAGTTTTATAGTGTTCGGATTCCCAATGATCGACAAAAACAGAAAACTACTACTATTAGAAATTAATAAATCCATGTTGCAATTGTTAAGTACAAAATGTTGAACCAGACTTTTAAAAAAAAAAGGATTAAAAGGGAATTTTTGAATTTGTTAATTGTCACAAACTTTGATTATTTTTTTGGGGGGGTGTTTGGTTATGAAGGACTAGTTTGTGGCCTTTCCCTTCCCAAATAAAGGCAACAAATTGTTCTTTATTATTTCATCTGTGTAGTGTAAGAACAATATTATCCATTGAAGGTGTGTGTGGATTTTCTTTTAATGTATTACATTATATTATTTATTTCAAAAGCAGTCATGGCATCTGATGTGTGGAACTGTAAGTTAGTTTCCACCATTATTTAGAATCTGTCAAGTAAGTTTTGCTACTTGTCACAATTAAATAAACCACATAATGAGATTGTTTGCTCTTTGAGGTAACTGGACTGAGGCACTGCTTGGACTCATGACAGTTCAAATCGCCTCAAGGCACTTGCTGTCCTATTTTCTCTGACACTACCTTTTTGCTCCAGTGACTCAATGTTGACTCTTCTTGGATAACTGTAGCATCGAAGACATCCTCTCAAATCCCTCAAAGTCTCAAATTACATATATAACAATGATTCAATCAGCATCACTGCATCACAATGGAATGCTTGTCCAGCCCATACTAATATTATTAAAGTTACCTTAACCACTAAAGCCGTACAAGAACAAATGGTCTGCGGACTGAGTCTGAGGGTATAAGGCACATCCACACACATCTCAAGTCAACCTTCTGCTCCTGACAAAACGGACGAAAATATACAAACCACAGAGGGACAAGCAAGTGATGAAGTGCCCCCATGGGAGTCCCTTACAATGTAATCGAAGGTAACTCTCTGGGGGCTGAATCATATTTCATACATCGACGTTCACAACAACAGTCATTCACTAATTATGTCATGTTTGGGTTCTGTTTTTCCTTGTGTGTTCTCCCTTGGTCTTGTTAAGTGTGTAATCCTGCCCTTCCTCGTGTGAACCAATCAGTGCCCTCAGCCACTTGTGTCTTGCCCCAGGTGTGTCTTGTTGTGTCATTAGCGTCTATGTATTTAGTCTCCAGTCTCCCCGCTGTCTGTGTTGGTTCATTGTCTTTTCCCCTCATGTCATGCTGCCCGTTTTTGCCTTGTTGTTCCACCCCCGTTTTGTTTTACTGACATTTGGAGTTCGCTTTTGTTTTGAATAATTCAATTTCTTTTTGCACTTCACCTTCGCCTCCTTGCCCTGCTTCCCTGCGACTGGGTCCTCCACCAAACTTTACCCTCTTGACAAATTAATGATACATGAGGTCTAAAAATGGGATTCCTTCCACATCCTGCTGAGTACAATTGTTTCTACCCATCATAATCTTCATCTTACTTATCGTCATTCGTTGTGTGATTTTATTGCCTTCTATTGATATATCTGCAAAACCCACAGAAACATCCTCCTTGACATTCATTCCATCACTCAGTAATAATCCCTCAATTCCGATTCCCTTCCAATATTTGTTTTACTCTAGCTATGCCTTCCAACCGTCTTCCTTTTTGTAGCTTTTATGTTAGTCCATTGCTTCCATATTCCTCTTTGAAACCAGATTAAACCTCATTTATTTTTATTCTCCCTTCCATCACCCCTCCTTTTCTTTCTCCACAGAAACTGGATTTCATTTTCTCTCCTCAATATCAAATAACAAGCAGACAAAAACAACAGCCTTCTCCTCTCATCGTGCAATGCTCATCGGCGCTGCTGTCCTTTGGGAATGTCTTGCCCTCGTATGTGAACAAAAACATACACAGCTCTTGGAAGGTATGCGCAAGCGTACTATGCACACAAAACAAGATGAGCGCACATGACAGAAATACCCCCAAAGTAAGGTCAACCCTCTGTCTGATTACATTACAGGAGAGTGCAGGAGGTGAAGACGGATGCAAGGCAAGAAAGAGGAAGCGCAGGCGATTGAAGCAATGCGCCTCAGTGAAATGTGTTGCTTTGTTAATCGTCCTTCTCTGTTGCGTGTACGGTTACAGCAAGGCGACTTGTTCTTCTAATCCCCGCTGACGTGAACACATCCGAGGATACGCAGGCCTGAATATTTTCAGTTGCTGTTCACAAAACACGCATGGAAGACATGGGCTTAAGGGAAAACAAAATGGGAACGCATGTGAGAGAAAACTATACGAATCAGTTGCAAGGGGAGAACAATGACTGTGGAAGAGAAAAGGAGACCGAGAGGGGAGTGGAGAACAGCTAGCATCGGAGAATGCTACAAGAGGAAATGAGATGAGGAGAAAGGAATTTCAACTGGATCCAAGATGTAGTTGAAAGCAGCAAAAAAACGAGTTATGATCCAGTTGTGTGCATGTGTGTGGAGAGAAAGCCAGATAATTGTGCAATTACCTGTTAACATTACTCAATTCCTTCTATTATCTTTATTTTTATTCAATAACATCGTCAGGCCAGGTACGGAAGTACAGCGCATCATGTAATGATTGACACACATGCATATTTGCTTCTTTTTTTTAACATCATGCGACTGCAGCATACCCTTATTTTCATAATAAGGTCTTATTTTGACTTCTAAGTATGTACATATTTCTCAACAGAATGCCAAACAATAATAACGACATGATGACACATGAACAGTATTCAGGCCACGGAGTCAAATCTTAAAGAAACATCCACTCTGATTAAATCAAAAAGTTACTAACTGGTTCCTTGGCTCTAACTCCTAATGCGACATTTCCTCAAATGCAACTTGACACTTTCTTTTGTTAGGGCTTCCTTGACAGGTAAACATTCACATACTTCGAATCCACAGGCAGAACATGCTTATTTTTCTTTCTTTTTTTTGAAGAGCTCAGTATTGTTCATTCTGTAATTTTACCGATTTGACATGTCATCATCATTGCTCTTTTTTTTAAAATATATATATATATTTTTTTATTAATTTTTATTTTGTGTGTGCGTGCGTGTGAGTGTGTATTCATGAGTTCACCTAAAACCTATTTTTAAAATCCCATACCGTTCACCTAAACCGAACACTTCAGAATCCAGCCAGAGTCGTGAGGCCGTCAGGAGACCCGAGGAAGGACCAAAGAAAAGAAAGGAAAGTGAAATCCAGCACCGACCAGAACATGCTTGATGAACAGTATTTGTGCAAGGAACACACTGACAACAAAACAATCATTACCTTTTACTTACTTTACCCCCCGACCCCCCACCCCACCCGCGCCCCAGGGCACTTACAAACCATAATTAAACGGAAACCATCTTTGGAACTTGATGGTTGAACCACTGTTTCTATTTAGAACACAGTACCATTGTGAACTCAGATGACCCCTTATGACGTCACCAGGGTTGTTTAGTTATTGTGTGACTCGTTCCAAAGCCATTGCATGTAAAATATGCAACAGCACTACACATCTCTTCCAGTTCCAAAACCACTACAAATAAGAATGTTTAATCCCCCCCCCCCCCCAAAAAAAAGGGTATGTGGGGAAAAAAATCAATCAATGCAGAAATACTGACATGCCGACTTTTTTGTATTTGGTTACTGATCAAACTCATTCCCATCTTGTGCTGGCAATGGGTAATGTTCACACCGATCTGGTAAGTCTCAATGGAAAACTTGAGTGAGACAAAAATAAACAACCACAAACATGCGCTCAAACACACATTTGTGCATGGATATGCAAGTTCACTAAATATGGGGAGGCTTTAAACATGAGGATATGATACAATCCAAATGTCTGCTCGGCAGCTTCATTTGGACTTTCAGAAAGAACGATGCTAAGAATTTGGTTTATCAGCGGATTGGAAACAGGCTAGACTGACAAACAAACTTGCATCCATCCATCGATCTATCCACCTATTCATCTTTTCCCACTTATTCGGGGTCAGGTCGCGAGGGCAGCAGCAGCTTAAGCAGGAAAGTGCAAACTTTCCTCTCATCAGCCCGAGCCACTTCGTCTGAGGGGCAGGCCAATTGGGGGACAAAGTCACTCCAGCGTATCCTAGGTCATCACCAGGCCCTTCTCCTGGTGGAACATGCCTGAAACACCTCACCACAGAGGCATCCTGATCAGCTGCCCGAGCCACTTCATCTGGCTCCTCTGAATGTGAAGGAGAGGATGACCCAGCTTCTCACTCGATCTCTAAGAAAGAGCCTGGAGGAAGCTCACTTTGGCCGCTTGTATCAGGGATCTTTCTGTCACGACCCACAGCTCGTGCCCATAGCTGAGGGTAAGAACGCAGACGGACCGGTAAATTGAGAGTTTCGCCTTTCGGCTCAACTCCTCCTTCACCACAACAGACCAATACAGAGATCTGCCGATTCAACTATTGATCTCCCGCTCCATTCTTCCATCACTCATGAACAAGACCCCATCGTAATAAAATGTGTCCACTTTCCCAGTGAGGGAAACTCCACCCTTTTCCGAATGAGTACCATGGTCTCAGATTTAGAGGTGCTGATTTTCTCATCCCAATCGCTTCAGTAAAAACTGAAGATTATGTCTCGATGAAGCCAATAGAACAAACATCATCTGCGAAACGCAGGTCACCAAAACCCTCACGAGATCGCCTGGAGGACGTGGTGGAACATCGTCTCCAAGGCCGCAAACGTGTAGACTGGTTGGGCGCACGCCAATGCACTCTCGAAAAGTGCATTGGAATCTCGAAGAGCTATTTGCTCCTAGCTGTCAAACTTTGTGGCCGTGTTTGTGCTGGTATATCATTAGCGCAATATCCTTAATGAATAGGACGTTAATTGGGAGCAAACTGCGGGTGCAGTTGTGGAGCAATATTCAGCACTCTTCGCGGACGTAGCGCATTCTTAGTGGATTTTTGACCTGAGTCTTTTAAGTCACAACGCAGTGAGGGCTTCATGCTTGTTATGCCACTTTGAGCAGCTAGAGGTCACCCCAGGGAGAGATGACATCTCCCACAGGGCATCTGAAGGGCAGCACCGAAGAGCGGCACACTCCAAACCCATTATTTACCCCTTCTAACCCCGCATGCTGGGCCTACTGTGGCCAATCCTCGCTATTCCAAGTACTGCTTTCTCATTCCGGCTAGATTACATAAATGTTGACAGAAAACCACCGTACTTCCCAGAAAAGTTGCATTCTAGGACAAGGCACAGGAAATTTATTGGGATATTATAACTAAGCAGAAGTCTTCCCATGAACGTCTGCTTCACTGGCATTCCTCCTCTCTCAAGTCGCTCCTTGCCTCCTATTCAGTCTGGACAGGGGGAGGTTCAGGAACCTCTGTTAGACAGCTGTGAAGGGGGTGAGGGGAGGAGAAGCGGAGGGGTTTCTGTCAAAAGAAACCCACTCTTCCCTCTTGGGCTCAAGCCTGCCAAAGTCATATTGCCGCAGGCGCTTAAATTCAGCTTTCTTAGCACAGTACCTCTTGACACCTCAACTCGTTCACTGTGCTGTGTTTCCATAACATCCAAAAATACACTTGAACTGTAAAAATGCTATAAAATGGTAACAGCTGCTTGGTCAACACTGATGCCAACTGGATGGATGCCAGGAAGAGGTGAAATCACTATGCTGTATTGGGCATAAACATGAATTATGAATGTACATTCAAAATATGGGAATTTGTGCCAACAACAGATGTACATAGTCTGGTTTGACATCATTTCAACATTTGATTTAAGTTTGTTTGCACTGATGATACCGAAATCCACCCTGAGCCCTTTTTAAGCTTCATAATTTAAGTCAACTATTTTGGTTCAGTCTAGCAGCAGTTTGTTTTTTTGAGAATTTGCATTTTGGTGTTAGGAGTGGTAGGTGCATATTGAGATGCTTATGTAGACTCGCTTGGCTCTATTTTCGTGACTGGTGTAAATCTTGCATGAGATGTGGCACATCTCTGCGCGCATAAGGGTTAGACCTATAGTAGGGCATCGAGAATCAAGAATCTAGTGGAATCGGGACTGAAATTCCAGTTATCCCGGAATGGTTCCGATTTTAAAATGTCTGTGCTAAATTTCCATGCCTAGTTCGCCATGCGGAAGCCACTGAACACGAACGAAGCACTAGCACTAGCTAGTGCAAAATAATATCGTGCAAAGGGGGTTGCTATTCAAATATGAGAAAACACCTCCAGATACACGGAATAGAGTTGAAAGTGTCGAGATCCTCGACCTTCCTGCGCTGCCTTTAACTTGGTACCAAAGCCTGGCACTACACCCATTACGCCAAAGTCAGAAGAATCGGGTGAATAATCCAATAAATGACGTCTAATGCTGAGCGCCAAGAAGTTAAAACAGTGGGTCAATACACAAATGCAAATGGCCAGCTAATATTTAGCTTACAGTATAAACAGCTTATGATAGAAGGCTACATACATTGTTTGTCAAACAGTTAAAGACAAGTCAAATGCATGCGTCGAGGTTAATTAGTGCCTAGTTCCACCTCCAGCTGTGCCACTGAGAATCCTGTCGAAGTACTGACAGACAAAGTGTAGCCCGCTCCTGAATGCGAGACACCACCTCTTGTCCCTCTCTGTGTCCCACCACATCTGCTACGTATTAGCTTGATGCCAAGCAGGAAAAAACACAATTCTTCTGTAGTCTAGGGCAGCCAATCAGGAAGTGAATTGGGGGGTAGTTTCCTGTTTCCTGTTTTACAGACACCCAGTACTATCCCTTTGTGGGTTGCAGAAAATCATGTGTTCCTCCGGTAAACTCAGGGGAGTCATCATCTGGCAGAGCGTCCCAATAGTAAGCCGTCTCCTAAACAAAAATGTTCAGGTCTGAGTCATCAGCCAACCACATGCCAAAGACAATGTGGTGAGAACAGTGTGACGCAAGAGTTGCACAGGGCGGTAAGGATCACACAACATGACGGCGGCACCGTATAAACTCTACTGTTGTCACTGTGTGATATTACAGGTGGAGGACTGACAACTTGAGCTTGGAACTGACAAAGCGATAACAGGAATATTTCTTATTAACAAGGTGTAAAGCAGGTCCTCCAACCTGCTTGATGCAAAAAATAAATACATTTATATGTCAACGCATGATTGGAATGTATTTCTCACATATGGAAAGAAAAGCTTCAGAAACGCAGTCTAATTTTATATCAGCGGGACTGTTTTTGTTGAACGTGTGTGTGTGTGTATCGTCATGTAATTCTCTTTTATTGCTCCCCCCCTTCTGTCGCGCGTTTGGAGTCAAAACAATCCGGACAGCACAGGCAGGATGAATGGGGTGCCAGATGTCAGTTAGATTGTTCCTTATTGACTAGGAATAACAATTAGAGCACACGCAGGAAATGAATGTGCCACTGAATGCGTTTTAAAAAAGAAAAAGAAAAAAGAGAGAGCAGAAAATACAGTGGGCACTCTCTCTTTGAAGAAACATTTACCATGATCAGTACACAGGAATTAATATTTTGAGTGGGGGTGGGGGTCATACAACTGACCTCATTTTAAGTGTGTCGCAAGAATTAAAAGAACAGATAGAGAAAACACTTGAATTTGTGGGATATCAAATATTTGACATTAAATCATTATATGACAATTAGGTTTCTTATAGTGTAATCACTGAAGCTATTATCTATTATAACCTATGGGATACACATAACATTTAGTCCAGTACACATGTAGCCTTTGAGGCAACTTGTGCTTCATGTGCTGGAATGATCATTTCTAAAAAGGGCCAAGAAAGCTCTAAAAGAGCTTTCACTGTAAGATGCATTCAGCATTTATGGCTTCATTCATAACAAATAGCGGAATGCACTTACAAGTCTCTTGCAAAGCAGGATATCCACTGGAGAGAAATCTAAATATAGCAAGCTTTGGCAACAATCAATGACTAGAGTGTGGTGGTTGTTTGGGGGCAGAGGATGACCATTAGAAGATTCTGCTTCAATCTACAAAAAAAATATGTTGATATTTATGCACAAATGCACGTAAATAGGCATTGCAATTTGCAATAGCAACAGACTACATGGATCTTGTATGGCAGCTGCTACATTCCCACAGTCCCCCACGGCTACAGGGCTGTAGAAGTCTCTTTTCCACTGCACGGTCATTTGTTGTACAGTCTACACAGAACCGCATGTGATTTGAATTAGAATAACATTAACAAGACAGATCTGCCCCGCTCCTCCAGCCCTCGGTGCCTGTCTGGCCCATTAATGAGGAGCCATCCATCGAGGCTCTGAGATTGGGGGTGGGGATTTTTTTTTTTTTTTCTCCTTACCTATTTTAATTTTAACGCTCTGAAAAACCCGCAGACCTTCCTCTTCAACCGCCATGCTCTCGCCGTCCCTCAGTTCCCTTTAGCCGGCTGAACAGAAGCGGTTCCTCCACGCTGGTCGCTTGTAGCCTCTCCAGCAATGGGATATTCCAGAGGTTTTGCACATCTATGCGCACATAGCCGCGATCACACTCCGAGAACCGTGCCGCTGGCTGATTGAGAACAAGAGGACCGCTACAGCTCTCCGTCCGTCACGCAGCAGCAGCAGCAGCAGCAGCAACGGCAGGGGGGCGGGGACTTGGCGGAGCCCCGCCCACCTCTATCAGGCGTGACAGTGGAAAGGAAGTCTGTTGAAAGGACGAACAAGCTGCATAATGATCGAGGGGCAATTCTAAAGGGGGGGGCACATAGGACCACGGTCCACGGACTTCCTAACCAGATGTACAATTAATGATTTAAGGAATGTATGCTAACTCAACATCTTGTGTGATACTTTTTATGCATTCCGTATTATCTTACTTTATTTTTTATATATGTGCGTTCATCCTTTTATTTTATTTTATTTTATTTTACTTCCTTTTCTTTTATTGCCTTGCACTTGAACAATTTGCACTTTTCTTTTTTTATCTTGATGTATGCACTGAACAGGAGAAAGCTCTCTCATCTCATACGATTTATGATGACAAACAATAAAAGACATTCTATTCTATTTTATTCTATTCTATTACAAAAATGCTATCTTAGATATGGAAATATGTGCTCTTAATATATTTCCATTTTGAAAATACATTTCCAATGCATGTATAAAAGATCCACTATCCTAACGAAACAACAAAGAGCTTGAAACAAACAACAAAACCACGTTATGTATTTTTTTCCCACCAAGTACAATGGACTATTTTGCATGATAAAATACCATCCAAGGAAAGATACTGTGTGTGCCCATATAGTGTAAAGATATTAATGCTGATATTATTGTCACAGTACCAGAGGTGGCAAAATTATTCACAGTTTGTAGTTAAGTAGAAACACATTTAAGAAAGACAAGTAAAAATGAAGGTGAAGCAAAAAAGAAGTCCTTAAACTAAAAATACTAAAAAGTAAAAAAGTTTTGTTTTTTTAAGTGTCAGTAATATATGAAACCTGTAATGAAAACTTGGCATAGTAAAGCAAACATTTTGGTATGTTTTTTAAACCAGCTAGCATTTGCTCAGGCTTTTACACTATCAAAACAACTTCCCATAGCTGGGCTTACATTGCCAACTGACCAACATATGCTATTTGTCCTCACTAGACAGTGCTTCATGCTTTTGGACTGTGTGAGGAAGTGGGTTGATTACCAAAGTATTGGTACAGAACCTGACAGACTAGAAGATTTAAAAAAAAAATCAAATAGTTTGTCAAATTCTTTTTCATGACAGAATGCTTGGTTTGGTAGTGGGGGTTGGTCACACTAGGCATTAATCAACCCCCTCAACACAGCATAGTGCTGATGGCTAAATTATACAGAAAAGGAACAGCCCATAATTATGGGCTTTTCAGAAAGTATAATTTTAGCTGTTGGCAAGGCTGGTCACCAAGCCTACTTGCTTGAATTTAAACCCATCTCTGAGCTGTGGCAATAAATGATCATGTTTCCTGCATCCTCAAGTGAAATGGATTGCAGATGTGTTCTAAACAGTAAAATCATGAATCGAGCGATTAGATCCATTATCATTACTGATGGACTTTATTTAGCAAGTTGTGGTGTGGCCAATCCACTTTTCCCGTTGACACTGTTCTTGGGACAGATTTAACAGATGAAAGTCCTACTGAAGTGTTGACCTGTCCTGTGGGACGTATGTCTCGAAGGGATTTAAGGCCCATTCAGGTGGAAGACTCATGGCTATTATCAACCCACGCTTGAGCCTATTGAGCCACGCCTATGAGACCATAATGGCCACCGTTCTCAAAATAACCCGGCGCTGGTGCGGAACATACGACTTCAGCTGGCCAAGCCAGAGATGTGGGCGTAAAGAGCGGTTGGACTTCCCCTTAACCAGAAATCACAGCTTGCTTCAGCGATGAGATTAGCAGTGACTGCTTTAGAAAAGCTCTAAAGCTAATTAGCTTGTATCTCTTGCAGCCTGCGAAACAAGTGTGAGATCAGAAATCACACTCTCCACATAGCTGTCCGAGTGTGTGTATTTGCCTACAGCCTGGACTGGTCACAGAAACCGCCAGCCATTCACTGTCACATTCACACGTTACTAAAGTGAACCACGTTGCTTGCGCCAAAGTCAGGCGAAAGAACCACTACACGATCAGTGACCCTGGATCTCAGCCTTTGCAGAAAAACAAACAAACAATAATTGTGTACCAAGATGGCCACATCCTGCAGCATCTGATATGCATGCTTGCTGCATCACATAGGGAAATAATGTTTAGAACCACATTGTATTTTAACGTAGCTGTTGTGACTACACCCTGTGGCAGACCACAAGCCTGTGAGTGAAACTGTGTGCACTTTTTTTTTTTTGCTTAAGATTTTAGACAACGGGAGGTGCCTCATTTAACATAATGCAAGTTTCTCAGCTATCGTACAGGAAAAAAGGAACAATGTAGCCTACCTGTATCCTAAAATTTGTATATATATATATATTTTTTTTTTTACAATGTGCCGCCAAAGACAGAGGAAAGAAATTGTGTCAAATTTAATTTGTACAGATTAATGAGCGGGTTAACCAACTACCACAGTGTTTAGGGCGTTGTCACACTTACAATAACTGTACAACCACTGCGGTGTGTGCTCGTGCGCACGCCACACCTCATAATGCACAGACATACATGACTGTACTTTCTCGCTGAGTGGGGACTGAACAGATGGTGTTTGACATGTACAAAGTTAATCTTTCTCTTGCATTATTCTCCATATAGGGCTTGAATCAAATCAGAGTACCTCAAAATCTGATGTGATCTGCGATCAACAAAAGGAACACTGCGAAATGTGCTAAGGAGATAAGCCTATTTGTTATTTTGAATTTGTATATGTGTTTTCATTCATGCAATCTGTTGGGAGATGCTTTCGACTTGTGCTGCAAAAGTTAAGATAACGACAGGAAAACATATTTTTAATTCTATTTTAGGCAACTGTCAGATAAAATCATATGTATTCAATATGATGTAGCCTATTATGATGATAATTAAGATGTATATTGTATTCCTATAGGGATGAAAAGTAGCAACAAAGTATTTTCAAGGGTTTATGGATTCAGTGGAGTTGTTGGATCAAGTCAAACTTTTGAGAATAATCTTATCCAAACACTTTTTTTTTTAAAAGTGTAATGATATGATAAAATATAGTGTACAGTAACAGTACCTTATCCAGAAGGAACACGCAGAATGGTGAGGTCACATGTATGCTCCAGCCTCCAGCACATGGGCCACCCTAGCGAGGGTAAGCAAATAATGGACGACTATTAGTATTATACTACCACCTAGTGAGCAGACAGCAAAACATATTCCAAAAGCATGTGGATGAAGTCAACATTGAACAAATAAGGTTTGTATTTTAGTGACAATAAACCAAATGCCTTTTCACCCAATACTAACAGTTTCTAGGCAGATTATTGACACATTGTAACACATAAACTACTTGCATTGGTCTCAATATCTTTTAAAATATTTTTGTCAAAGTATAATTAATTTCATTTTGACATGTAATCTTGGGGTTTCTATGCTCCCGAACCAAAATCATATATATATATATTGTGTGCAAATAAGTTAGGCCTTGAAGTCTGTTTGTTTGTCCAAGTGAAAATAATTGAGAATATTATTGATCAATGTTATGCATGCAATGGGATCATTTGGAAAGTCGAAGTATGTGGAGAAAACACACAGAAGCATGGGAAGAATTTAATTTTTTTAAATCCACAGTAGGTCGCCGCTGATTCATATCCGCAGTGAGATGTAATTTTAACTACGAACCCACCTTGCTGCATGTGTATAATAATGCAGAGTGTTATATAATCCTCTGTATATAATACTGTAGTACTGTAAATTATATCACGGTGTACAATAACACACACCCCTTCGAATATATGCAGTTAGAGATTGAGCCCTGCTGCAAATACTGATAAAACACAGGTAATCAACACCCCATATATTATGTTATGTTATGTTATGTTGTGTTATGTTATGTTATGGAGGAATCACTATAGAGCTGCGCCATCTTGTGGGATCTCAAAGTCTAATAGAAAGTGCACAAAATAGCCACACACCAATAAGGGAACTGGAAACCGATTTGGTCGCAAAATAAAAAAAAAGTGTTTTTTACTTAACAAATTATTATTAAACAAATTAATTTAGCGAGTTATGTGTCATTCCCACATTACACACAGTGAAGCAACTTGACAGCATGTACTACAAACACTGTGTTTTAGTCCTGTTTAGCTACAAATATTTCGCTAAAAATGTAACATGCAAGTACGTTACGTTCAGTAAAGACAAACAGGTAGGTCAGTAAAGCTCACGTGACTGCTACGTGTTGTGTTGTGTCCCTTTAAGCAATTCTCCTCCACTCACTCTGTCCAACAGCGCTTTAGCATTTCGCTGCTGTCATATCGCTCTTCGAATCATGGCTACCCATTCAACCGAAGAGCCGTTCCCCTTTCACGGGCTGCTTCCCAAAAAAGAGACCGGCGCCGCGTCCTACCTAAGCCGGTTCCCCGAGTACGATGGCCGGGGGGTGCTCATCGCTATCATGGACACCGGGGTTGACCCGGGGGCGCCCGGCATGCAGGTACAACTCACCCGGCTAGTTAGCTACAAGCTAACTGGGAGCAACTGGAGCGAAAGGCCACATAATCTGTACAGTCACTAGCTAGTTAGCTAGCTGAGCTGTTAGGATGGACAAATGGAACACATACTGCGACATTACCATTGATACAAGGATGACAACTTAATTTACACAAAGAAGCGCATTTGTTGCCTCTTCTTCCGTTCTCACTAATGATTTACCGATAGAGACGAGTTGACGAGAACCGTTACTGTAAGTTAGCCTTTTCGCACAATAGCTCCTAGCATACAGCAGTTGATTGACTTTTAGACAACTTGTGAGTATTTAATTTATTTCGTGTTATTTACTCAATAGGATAAGCGGTGTGTAAAAGGCCTGGATGTTTGCAAGTTTGACAAGACATTTGATTTAGAAGTACAGTACTCACCACGACCATTTTTTTTATTGTGACGTACGCGTACTGTAAATTATACGAGCTAAATAAAGTAGGACGAGAATGATTCAGCTGTATTTTCCAATTTTATATTTTTGTTAAGCCTCGGGGTAACAGTGCACACTATTTTGTTCCTTTTGACAATAAACGACATCAGCTCTGGTCAACATTGAATCTCATCGTGAAATACTATATATACTGTTTATTTAATGCAACGTGTATATGCAGGTTACACGTAATATCCTGCAACGTGATGATATTGTAGAAAGTTTACTGACTTGATAAATATGACCGCTTTGTTTTGTAAAGGGCAGAGATTGAATCTGATCATGTATATTATGTACTGTGCCCTTAATGTGTTTCTGTAGGTTAGAAATTCTACTGTTTATATCAATAGTGAATGGACCGCTTTTTATATAGCGCTTTAACTACACCATATGGTGCCAAAGCGCTTTACAATGCCTCTCATTCACCCATTCACACACCAATGGCCGACTGCTGCCATCGCAGAGCGCTGTCAGATCACTTTGACGTGGTCACCAGGGGTGAGGATCAAACCCACAACCTCATGGATGGGAGACCACCACTCAACCACTGAGCCATGTCGCCCCTTATACATAAGTTGCATTCAGTTTCACATACAGTATACTGTTGTAGTGTAATCATTGCAATATTTTACTGTGGATCTATAAATACTTTTCTACATATTCTGTGTACTGACTTGTGCTCTATGTGTTCATCCTCAGGTGACAACAGATGGGAAGCCAAAGATTGTTGATATCATTGACACAACAGGCAGTGGTGATGTGAACATGGCCACGGTGGTTGAGCCAAAAGAAGGGACTATCACTGGTCTATCTGGTAGAATATTAAAGGTTTGTAGATTAATACAGAAATCATTTATAAACAACAACAAAAGTGTGCATTTATGTGTGTATTACATGGTATTTTAGCGCACTCAACTCTGGTTTTGACTCAGTCCCATACCTCTGGAATTATCCTAAAAATATATATCATAGTGTGTCTTTTTCTGTCATCCAGATCCCTCCTGCTTGGGTCAACCCATCAGGGAAGTATCACATTGGAGTTAAAAATGGCTATGAGTTCTTCCCTAAGGCCCTTAAAGAAAGAATACAGGTAAGAAAATGTTGTAGTGTATTATTACGCTTCACTGGGTCAGTTGGCTGGCGACCAGTTTAGTGGTATGGTTGGTTTTACTAGATTATTATTAGTAACACAGTAAAAGTGTTATACAACTTTGTTTTGTAGTGTTGTAACTTGAACAATGTTTGAATGAAATAAAACATGGCCACAATTGCAAGATGTAATGGCATTATCAAGTGTCGAGTCTGTATCAGCAGGTACTCAAATGTAAGTGCTCGTACTCGGTCTGAAGAAAGGGGCATTTGTGCCTCATTTATTCTTTGATCGCATTTCATAGTGACAGTGTTGATTTAGATTCAGATAATTGGACATCCTCGTTACATAAGAGAGAACACTGTTCTACGTTGCAGAAAGAGCGAAAGGAGAAGATGTGGGACCCGGCACATAGAGCAGCGCTAGCTGACGCCTGTCGCAGGACAGAGGAGTTTGATCTCTCACACCCCACTCCAACACAGGTAACAAGAATGATCCATCACAGAAATGATCTATTCAAGCTGCTTGCGCTCATGTCACTCATCGTGCCTTATGTCTCCAGTTAGAGAAGTTACAGAGGGAAGAGTTGCAAAGTCAATCAGAGCTGCTTGTTTCTCTAGAAAAGAAATACAGTGATCCCGGTCCTGTGTATGACTGTGTTCTTTGGCATGACGGTGTCACATGGCGGTAAGGCCAAACATTGACTACGTCGATGTCTCCAATATCCTTCATAAGGTCCTCAAATTGTTGTTTGTCTGTTAAGGGCTGTAATGGACACCTCCGAGTGTGGAGAATTGTCCCAGTGCACTATTTTGAGCTCCTTCAGAGAGTCACAAGAATATGCAACATTAGGGAACGCTGAAATGCTAAACTACTCCGTGAATATTTATGATGAGGGAACCACGCTCTGCATCGTCACCAGTGGAGGTAAAGCATATAAAAAACCTGTTATCGTTTGTAATGCTACCGTTTTCCACTAAAAGGAAGTTCTTCTTGAATGGTTTGAAGTATGAGAACTTGTGTATTTGAAGGTGCTCATGGGACACATGTTGCAAGCATCGCAGCAGGTTACTTCCCAGAAGAACCAGAGCGGAACGGGGTTGCCCCTGGTGCTCAGATCTTAGCTCTGAAGATTGGAGACACTCGGCTCAGCACCATGGAAACGGGCACAGGACTTATTCGAGCAGTACGTTAGTTGGATTTACACATTGTCAGTTAGCTGTTGATAATAAACTAATCGATTTATTTTCTTGCGCCTATCCAAAGATGATTGAAGTGATCAACTACAAGTGTGACTTGGTTAACTACAGCTACGGAGAAGCCACCCACTGGCCCAATTCAGGGTAAGTGTTGTAAAGTTGCAGCAAAAAAAAAAAAAAAAAGCCTATTTGAATATCAATTGATTTGTTATTGTTTACATCTGGGTTTTTTGTGTGTTATTTTTAGGAGGATTTGTGAGGTTATCACGGAGGCTGTACAGAAGCACAATGTGATATTTGTTTCAAGTGCAGGAAACAACGGCCCCTGCCTCTCCACGGTGGGCTGCCCCGGAGGAACCACCAGCAGTGTCATAGGTAAAACTGTCGTGTCTTAAGATTTTTCCCATATGAACAGCCGAGATCAGATTAATCTTATTTGACTAAACTGGAAGTCAACCTTGCACATTTCTTGACAATAACATGTTATATGTGACCTTACTAATCTAAACATGACGTTCTGATTAATATAACATTTTTGGAATGTGAGCTATGAAGCTAAATTCAGCCGTTTTTATCCATCTCAGGGCGGCCATTTTGCCACTTGCTGTCATATCACTCTGGGCTCAGGCAACAACCAATCAGAGCTCACCTGTTTTCTGAATCCTCACTGTGATTGGTTGTTACCTGAGACGTGAGCGGCCATTTTACCACTTGCTGCCAACTGGAGATGACACCAATATGGGGTAGATGCCACAAACTTCCGGTTTCCACACATAAGCGGCGTTTTTGGCCACTAATGGCCGCGTTCCATCACTCCCACCCCCAACCGTGTATCAACTCTCTGGATTGCTTCGGATAACTGAGACAGACACACTACACACTCGCACCCGTCGATGGGAACGCGCAACCGGGGGGCACAAAGGCGGAAGTGCAAGAACTGGGACGCGGCCCACACGTCGCAAACAGGAAACGGAAACAAAGCTGATGTGTGAAAACCAGGAAGTCGGAAGTCCCGCCTCCTCTGTGGCATATACCTCAGGCTCAGGCAACAACCAATCACAGCTCATCTGTTTTCTGAAGCTGCACTGTGATTGGTTGTCACTTGAGACCTGAGGAACATTAATGTAATTTTCGGTCGACAGCAAATAGCAAAATGGCAGCCCCCTGAGATGGTCAAAAACGGTGGCTTTTGCTGCTTAACTCATATTCCACTAACGCAGTATTAAACAGAATACCATATTTAGACCAGTGGAGCTGCATAGAACATATTATTGACGAAACAAAACAAACAAACAAGGTATAGGGGATGGCTAACTAAACAAACGAACGAAAGGGGGGCAAATACACACGAACAGCCAGACCGACCAACGAACCAAGTGGACAAACACACAAAGCCAGACAGACAGTCGCCCTGACCACCAGCCTTTTAAGCTGTAGCCAATAATGACCACAGCTGAAGCCGATACACCCCACACACCAAAAACAAACTCATGTTGACTTCCCCTTTAATACATTATCAGACTAGAAGTGTCATCTTTGGAAAATGAATGCGCGCACACACAAGTCTTCTGCATATCCTCTCCTTAGGTGTTGGAGCCTATGTGACCCCTGACATGATGGTGGCTGAATATTCTCTGAGGGAGAAGCTGCCTCCCAACCAGTACACCTGGTCCTCCAGGGGCCCCAGTACAGACGGTGCACTCGGGGTCAGCATAAGTGCCCCTGGTGGCGCCATTGCGTCCGTACCCAACTGGACTCTTCGTGGTACCCAGCTGATGAACGGGACGTCGATGTCATCCCCCAACGCTTGTGGAGGCATTGCTCTGGTCCTCTCTGGTGGGTCAGAACTTCGTAGTACTTTTTGCTGTATGGTCTCGCAGAGCCATTCATGCACGTTTGTGACTTTGCATGAGACAGGGTTAAAACAGCAGGGGATACAGCCGTCTGTTCCTGGAGTAAGGCGAGCACTGGAAAACACAGCTCTGAAGGTTGATGACATTGAGGTGTTTGCACAGGGCCATGGAATCATTCAGGTAGCTGACCTTTTGCCTGCTGGTAGTTTCTTACTTTCATTGTATTATGATGTCATTGTTTGCACTGCTTATTCAATCTTCTGCGGGTAGGTGGACAGGGCATTAGACTACCTCACACAAAATGCCTCCTTACCCACCAGCCATCTGGGTTTCTCAGTAACTGTGGGAACACACCGAGGCATCTACCTCAGGGATCCGACACAGCTTTTGTCGCCCTCAGACCACGGAGTAGGAATTGAACCAATATTCCCTGAAAACACGGGTATGTTCTCCTTGCCTATCATCCATATTGAAATTGTGCAGTGGTGATGAGCAATGCCTATAGTTTGATGTCACTAGCGTCAGCAGAATCCTCATACCTCCCCCCAAAAATTCAGGAGATCCCCCAAAATAATATTTGTTAAACTGTCAACATTGTGTTGTCCAAAAGAGAAAGACATTTTCAACACTTAAAATTATTAATTTGTAAGCATACTCCCATACATGTGGATTGACCGACAGGGGGCGGCGTGGCTCAGTGGTAGTCTCCCAACCCAGAGGTTGTGGGTTCGATCCCATGCCATTGCGACCACATCGAAGTATCCTTGAGCAAGATATCGAACCCCCAGTTGCTCCTCATGTGCGTCGTCTGTAGGTGAATGAGTAGTCGAATGTAAAGCGCTTTAAGGGCCTTGTAAGGTGGAAAAGCGCAATATAAATGAAGTACCGTTTACAATATAGATTTGTGAAAAAATGTGAAATTGACCAAATTGTGACATAGGAGGTTGCGACCTCGACACCATCAATATATAAAATCTACATTATCAGAAACCATTATCACACTCTCATCGAAATTCACATTTGATATTGTCATTTCTTGATCTTTTTCTCATCCATCCGTGTTTGAAAGGAATTCTGGATTAGGATTAAACACACAAAAATTGCCACTAATAGTAGCCATTCACTTACTGATTTTAGTTTATGACATCATTAGATTGAATCCACAGCAGACTTGTACAGTACATACTCATGTTTGCTCATGTTTCTTCACACTGTATTTCTGCTTCCTTCCAGAAAACACTGAGCGAATATCCCTGCAGTTACACTTGGCCCTCACGTGTGCAGCCCCGTGGGTTCAGTGCCCATCTCACCTCGAGCTGATGAACCAGTGTCGTCATGTCAACGTCCGTGTGGATCCCGTCGGCTTGAGGGAAGGGGTGCACTACGCAGAGGTGGGCAAAAATAGCCAATGTTCTACAAACTGTTAATATGCATGTGGCAATTTACAGTATACCTTTTTCAGGTATGTGGTTATGACACAGCAGCGCCTGGTTGTGGGCCACTCTTCAGAGTCCCCATCACAGTTATTATTCCCACCAAGTAAGATGATACTTTTTTTCCCCCCCACTTTCTCTCAATAACAGCTTTGTGAAAATGTGTGTGTTTCACAGTTATTTCTCTGTCTTCTTTATCCGGCAGATTGGCAGAGAGTCGTAATCATGAGTTGTGTTTCAAAGACGTCCACTTCAGACCAGGACAGATTAAACGCCACTTCATAACGGTGCCTCAGGGAGCCTCCTGGGCAGGCATGTTCTCCTTTCTCTAACGGCTGAAAGAAGAAGCTCGAATACAGTGTTGCTGTTCTGACAATTGTTTGTGGCATCTGCTCTTCACCTCTGCAGAGATCACGCTGACTTCTCATTCTGGAGACGTGTCCTCAAAGTTTGTTCTGCATGCGGTGCACCTCGTCAAACAGAAAGCGTACCGAGCTAATGAATTCTACAAGTTTTCGTCACTTTTGGAGAAAGGCTCACTAACCGAATCCTTTTCTGTGCTGGTTTGTAAATTTGTTTTTCTGGCATCATTTACTCTGCATGAACCTTCATGAAGTCAAGTGTGTTGTAGTTGAAACCTCCATAGAAAATTTAAAGTGGAAGTTAACCTTAAATATTTATTGACAATAATATGTTATATGTGACCTCACTAGTCTGAACATGACATTCTGATTAATATTTCATTTGTGTAATATGATTTATGAAGCAAAATCCAGCCATTTCTATCCATGTCAGGGGGCGGCCATTTTGCCACTTGCGGTCGACTGAAGATGACCTCAATAATTGTTCAGGGCTGAGGCAACAACACATCACAGCTCACCTGTTGTTTGAAGCTGAGCTGTGATTGGTTGTTGACTGAGACCTGAGCAACATTGATGTCATCGTCAGTTGACCGCAAGTGGTAAAATTGTAGCATTTTGCTACTTAACTCATATTCCACTAACACAATATCAACCAGAAAACCGTATTTAGAATAGTTAGATTTTTTCCGGGGGGGGGGGGGGGTGACTTCCCCTTTAAGTGTAGGGTTACTAATTCAGTTATTTTGGTCCCCGCCTTTTTCAGTCTGGTAAGATTGTTGAACTGTGCATTGCCCGCTGGTGGGCGAGTCTGGGAGATGTCACAGTGGACTACAACATCGCGTTCCACGGTCTCAATATTTCTCCTTCGCCGCTGCACATTGTGAGTGGAGCACTGTCACGCATATGAAAAATTTTTACACACCGTCCGTGACTCCTGCACCTCTGTCTTTGGCCAGAATGCGTCAGAGGGAATTACGAGTTTTGATGTGTCATCGCCATTGAAGTATGAGGAAGTGTCTCCGACTATCACCCTCAAGTCTTGGGTTCAGCCTCTCAGGCAAGTTCACACGCTAATCGTTACCTTGTTGCACCAATTTGCTGTGTTGTTTGTAAATTATGTTGTCCTCTCCTCTAGGCCCATTAGTTCAAAGATAAAGCCTTTGGGAGGGAGGGATGTTCTACCCAACAACAGGCAACTTTACGAGATTATTCTCACCTACAGTTTTCACCAGGTACCTTCCAATGCCGGAAGCATACAACAGTCCTGACGTTTTTCAATCTCGTTGTATTCATAACTTTCTCTGCGCAGCCGAAGAGCGGGGAGGTCACACCCAGCTGCCCGTTGCTCTGTGAGCTGCTGTATGAATCTGAGTTTGATAGTCAGCTGTGGATGCTGTTTGATCAGAACAAGAGATTGCTGGGTTCAGGGGATGCTTACCCACATCAGGTAACTTTTTCTACATGCATGTTTTCAATTTATGTTTGTCCTTTTGCCAGCACAGTGGTGCTGGGCGTACCTGTAAATATCAAGCGCTTTTCTCCCCCTCCAGTATTCTCTCAAGCTTGAAAAGGGCGACTACACAGTACGCCTGCAGGTGCGCCATGAGTTGTCGAGTGAGCTGGAGCGGCTAAAAGACCTGCCGTTTGTCGTCTCCCATCGTCTGTCCGCCACCCTCAGCCCAGATGTCTACGAGACGCATCGAGTGGCCCTCCTGGCCAAGAAGAAGGCAAACTCTGTCACCCTGTCACCGGGGGCCTCGCAGCATTTCTATGTCACAGCCTTGCCAGATGACAAGTGAGTTCAAAGGGATGATAACAAGTCCATGACGGCACATTTAAACTAACCTAAACATTTTAGCAAAAAAATAGGTGATTGGACACATTGAATTTGGTTTTATGCAAGAAATGTGTCAGTTGTGTCTAAATTTGTTGCCACTTTAAATTAGGGACGTACATCTGTTCGGAACTATAATTGTGTTCTTTCTGTCTTTATTCTCATTTTCTGCCCTTCCTTCAGAATTCCAAAGGGGACAAGTCCGGGGTGCTATCTTTCAGGGTCCCTTGTTGTGGCGAAGAGTGAATATGGCAAGAAAGCAGTGAGTGACTTGAGTTCTTTCATACAGTATCTGTTCTCCAGACCAGTAGTCAGTCCTGCTGCTCAGAACATTTGCTCCATTTTGATTGGGGAACAAATATTGTAACAGTAAATATGCCATAGATTAATTATCGCTGTACAAATTTTATACATTTATATATATTTTGGGTTTTTACAAATCTATACTTTTGGTCTGTCCCCATCCCCATGTGCATGTTTTTATAAATAAACTTATTTTTAAAATTTACTTTTTATTCTTATTGCATAAAAATAAAAACATTGACAAAAAATCAATACAATAAAATTTGACAAGTTTAGAGTGTTGAAATGACTTTCTCCTTTAGAAAATAATTGATAATTGCAGAACAAACATGTCATTTTTGGACTTTTGTGATGGTTTTGAACATACAAAGATTCAGTCCAACACCAGTGAATGATCCTGAGGATGAGGGTTGAAATAGGGTCCTCCAAAGCTTTTGATATATATATATATATATATTTATTTATTTTTGGTCCTTTTAAAAATTTGTGACCCTTTCCGGTCGCCGTTGATGTGGGTCTTGTGTTTATTGCATGTCATGTTTTTTGCCTCTCCTCACTCATTTGCCCGACATCTGCTGTCATATATATAATGTCGCCCATGTGCCTCCTCGACGCATCTGGTTTTGCTAGTTTATTCTATAATTAGATGACATGTCATTGGTCATATTTTAAGCACCGTGTCTGTGGCTCACATGTTCACTTGTTCATGAGGAAAGACAGGAGTTCCACGGGGTCAAATGGTCATGAAATAAAACCTTTGAGGGGAAAAAATAGGCTCGCCAGTATTTAGAACAGTATTCCACAACCTTAATTGAGCCAAGGCACACATATGATGTTGCATTAGAAAAAAAATGTCATGACAGACCACCAAACAAAATTGTGATCTTGTCTCAATTTACTCACAAATTAGTATAATTAATAGTTGAACACAAAGGTATGAATCACAAAAGGTGGACATCCTGGTAAATTGGACCAAATGCAACCTAGTGGAGGAGCACCTTAATTATTTCACCTGTCATTCTATCTGACTGGCTTAGATGGATGAAAAAGGATACATTATTTGTTGGAAATAAATGATAAAATAATAATAAATCAATAAAATGAATACATTTCTCACGAGCTAAATAAAATTCCGATAATTTCCCGCAGCAGGCTTGATGATTTCTCATGGCATACTAATTGTAGTTGAGAATTACTGATATAAAACATGCATTATAATGGACATACGTTTTATTTGATGTGGAAGAACTTGACTGGCCTAGAGAGAGTCCCGAGGCCAACACACTCCAAAATATTGCTGGATGTCCATTAAAAAAAAAAAAAAAATTTAAAACTCTTATGTGGCAACAATGCAAAAGCCATTGATCACTTATTGTTTGCATTGAAGCTTATTTTTCTGTCCTCATCCAAAAGGCACATACATCCCAATGTGTGTTGTTTCGTACATGGTTAATTCAGAGGTGATCAATCAGAGTGTACGAGTGTGTCAGCAATGAAAATCTTAACTTTTAGTTTAAACATTTTTTGGGCAAAAATGTTAACGAAAAATCAAAAAGAATCCTTTGTGGTGTGCTTGTGTTGTCTCTTCCTTACTGTGTGCTATTCTGACCACCAGGGGCAGTCCTCTGCAAAACGACAAAGAAAGTTTAAAAAGGTACTGGATGAGATAGAAACTTCGTACAACAGAGTGCCCACTGCTCTTGTGGAAGTTGCTTCGACTTCACTTTAAAATTGCATTTGTTTTATTACTTCTACTTGATCTGTCAAAGTATGCCAATGTGTATTTTTAGAAGTACAGTATTACAAATGAGTACATTGGAAATTCTAGTGATGAGTGAAATGAGTACCGACTTGGTGAACATGGTACCAAAGTATTTTTTTCTCTCTCTCTCTCTCTCTCTCTCTCTTTCTTGTCAGCACTAAAAGTTGGTATTCGAGAGCTCTTCCTCAACAAAAAAAAAAAAGGGTTATTGATATTTTGTTTGTTTTGGGTGCTAAATTGACCCAAGATGGCTGTGCTACCTGAGGTCAGATTGCAAGATCCACATTGTCTGTCATTGCAGGGTGCAACCAGGATTATATTCAGACTTTTTAGGGATTATTGTCCTCTTATCAAATCATGAAACGTTTTATGTTGTACGTGGGCACGCCTTAACCCAACTGATGTGAATGATTCGGCTTGCTAACTCAGATTACATTGCCGCCATTTGTTGTTGCAGTTGAAGATGTGAGAGTGAAAATTGTATGTAATTGTTATTTAATGTTGCAATGATTTGTGTTTTGTACAGGACCTTGTTTCAGTCATCTACCATCTGATCCCTACACCCAACAAGGCGAAGAATGGCGGGAAGGAGAAAGACAAGGATGCCGAAAAAGAAAAAGACGTAAAAGAGGAGTTTGCTGAAGCCATGAGAGACTTGAAGATTCAGTGGATGACCAAGTGAGTATAAAAAAACTTAACATGCCTTATTTTTGGTGTTGTTTTAAGCCATCCAAACTCTTTTTTTGGTTGCTCAGGTTGGACTCCAGCTCAATTTATGATGAGCTTAAGGAAAAGTACTCTGATTACCTTCCTCTACATGTGCAAAGACTACATCAGCTGGACTCTGAAAAGGTCATTAGTCATCATACATCCGTAGCGGGTTTGACTGCCAATGGTTTGTGTGATTAAAAAAAAATCCAAATCAAAAATACAAGCTAACATGAATTCAATTTTCATTTTCTATTTAGGAGCGTGCCAAACGTCTTGGGGAGGTGGTCTCAGCCGCTGACACGGTCGTCTCCCACATTGACCAGACGGCCTTGGCTGTTTACTTCACCCTGAAGACGGACCCGCGACCCGATGCTGCTACCATTAAGGCGTACGTGACACTCAACTCCAACTACACATTCAGTTGCCCCCCCATCAAACACATTGCAAATACTTTTTTTTTTTCGGTGGAGGGTAAAGGATTAATATTTCCATTTATTTCAATGAGGACAGATGATTTGAGGAAGAGATAGATCGATATGTTTTTTTTTTCATGATTTACACAATTAATAGTAGCCAAGGTGGCCGATAACTGATATTTGAAGCCGATATACATTTTCAGTGAAAAAAGGGGAAACATTGCCGTCAATAAAAAAAAATAAAAAATACAAATCCCAATCTTGACTTTGTTGTAATGTCTTAAAGCATGTTTATTGAACAGATTTTCAGACTTCAAAATGTAGATTTTTATTTTTTTATCTTAGACAATATACTCTATTTTAAATCTCAAAAAAAAAAATGTTCAGGGAGCTCCCAAGGTTATCAGTACGTCTTAAAAAGTTACATGGAAACTTATCAAAGTAAATACCATAGCTCTGTTTTTCCAAAATTTAAAAAATCCTGAAATTTTAAACTTTCACATTTCTTTGCTTTAATGTCAAACAAAAACAAAAGGTTCCGAAGGTTCCCAGGGTCAGCAGTATCTCTTAAAAAGTTAACTGAAAATGTAAAGAAATAGTTCCCTGAGATTAAAATGGTTTTAGATTGACCTTTTAATTGGCCGTCAGATTTTCAAAAAAGGCAGATACCGATATTCGTCAAAATGCCCAATATCGGTTATCGTCTATCCCTAATTTGAAATACAAATGTTTTGAGCGTGGTCTCAGAACAGTGGTTCTTAAAATGGGTTCAATGAGTCTGTCTCAGGGGTTTGACGGAGGTCAAGACTCATATAATTCGTGATGACGCGCCCCGCTTGGCCATCATTGGCTACAGGTGATCACGCTACATTGCTTGGCGTATCTGTGCTGTAGGAAATTTGGTGCGCTCAGTAGCAGTAGTAGTTGTGTGATTTCTTTATTATTTTAATCCCTTCATATCTTGAGCTAAAAAAAGAAAGTGGTCGGACGAATATGTGCAGTATAACGGAACGTATGGTGTTCCACAGGGTTCATTTCTGGGGCCTCTGCTGTTGCCAGATTCAATGAAAAGGCTACTTTCCCTGTAAAAAAAAAAAAAAATCACCAGGAAACCTTATACCTATGTCATGAATTGGGGGGATGTGGGGGAGGAATCATTTTATTTTTCAATAAAGAAGGGTGCGGTGAATGTGCATATGATTACCTCCCACAAGATTAATTTCCTAAGTCAAGACCTTCCTCTCCATGTTTCAGTGACATGGAGAAGCAGAAGTCATCCCTGCTGGACGCCCTGTGCAGGAAGGGCTGCGCTCTGGCCGACCAGCTGATAACCCTCGCGCCTCAGGAAAGCGGCGCCATCGCCACGGGCCAAGGTGACCCCGAGGGAGTTTGCGAACAGGAGGCGAGCAGTTCTGATGACTCAGCGCAGGCTTTGGCCAACATTCTGACAGAAACCTTCTGGGAGGTGCAGAAGTGGGCGGAGCTTACTGAATCCAAGGTGGGTTCAGGTTTTGTCCAATTTTGACCTGGTTTGCAGCACCGTACTTAAATATTTATCTTGTGTTGTTTCTGTTGAACGAACAATTTCTTTCTTTCAGGTGCTGATGTTTTCCTACAAGCACGCCCTCGTGAGCAAGATGTACGGCCGAGCCTTAAAATACGCCTCGAAGATGGTGGAGGAGAAGCCCAGCAAAGAGAACATGAAGAACTGCATCCAAGTATGAGCAGCATCAAACATCATATTGATTGATTATTTGAACTTGTACTCAATTTCCATGTTTTTTTTTGTTTTTTGTTTTTTTTTAGCTGATGCGTCACCTCAAATGGACGCACTGTGCCACCTTCACTGAAAACTGGCTCCCTGTCATGTACCCCGCAGACTACAGCCCCTTTTAGAAATCACACAAACGTCATGCCACACACCTGAAGCGTCACATCAGTATGATCACCCCGCTCAGGATCCTGCGGAGAGAGGACCCTCTTTTTGTTTTGGTCTCGGACAATGAAAGACGGTGCGCAGCTACCTGGTCATTTTTAAAAGGACTCACTGAGCATCTGTCGTTGATTCAAGTGCCACCAGCACCACAACAAAATGGTTCAAATTCAAATCTCTCTTTCTATACAAATCAAAGATTTGTAGTGGATGCCACAGTTCAGTTTTTTGTGGGGTTCTCTTTAGTCTGGCGTCAGCTCTCATTTTTGCTCACGGTTAGCCTTTTTTTTTATCTCTGAATTTTCCTCCCAATCTTCAATACTCGACGTCTATGTGCCATGCTTACCGGGATGTTGAGTTCACTTAGTGGACTTTTAGGATCTGACTTTGCTCGAATGAACAGACCTCAGAACTGAAGCAGTATTGCGGTGCCTTGCATCCATGTACCTTTACTGACGTGAGGGGGCTGGAAAGCTGTGGTAGGACTGGAGCTGGGGGGTTTATTGGGGAGGGGGGTTTCCCCCCCTCATGTCAGTCCACACTCAAAGCAGCATTGAGACACTCCGCTCATCAGCCTCTGGCGTCCCAACGGGCCACGGTCTCATTTTGCGTCACGCCGCCGCCGCCGCTCCTCAAGGTCAGCTGAGCTACGGCACGTGACCACCTAACGGACCTCCGCTGTGGCATGAAACCAACTTCGCTGGTACACGTTCACGCGCTCGTACATGTTTCCCGTGCAGCATTTGAAATGTTGCTTGTGGACACCAAGACCTAAATGATGTACATACACATAGCAAAGCATAGTACGATGCAATAAGTATATACTGTAAAACTAATATTCTGATTGATGTATTTTGCATATTATGCATGTCTTGTAGGATTTCAGGAAACATGATTTTATTTGGAAGCTAATTATAGTTTGAAGAATTTTAAAATCTCAAGCATTTGCCATTTTCATAGGAGTGTGTGTAAGTTGAATTTATGGCCACCATTTTTTTTGTCAACTGAGCAGAAGGATAAAGTGTGAGTATTTGCTTCAGCTGTTTTTTTGCATGTTTTTGATATTTTACCTCAACTTACTTTTATTACTCACCGATGGCCATTTTGCATATGATACTGTTGTTTGACCTGTGGATGTATTTTCCATCAATTTTCCATCCATTTCTTTACAAATGTGTTACATGAACTGAGTTAGTTCCATTATGTGTAGTGAAAATGCACAATTGCATTTATTCATGCATTTCAAGAATATGCAAAGGGGATTTGGTGTGAAAGATGTCAAATTGGGAAGGATGTTGTTGCTACTGGCCAGTAATGTTTTATAGCTCAGCAATAGACTGCTACTCTCCTTTTTAAAATTTAATGACTGTTTAAAAAAAATAATAATAATAATGAAAGTTATCCTCTAGCTTGTGTAACTCGACTTGGATTTGTTGAAAAGATGACCATGTCGCTCCATTTGTAATTACAGGTCATAAAAAAAATATTTTTTGGGGGAGGACAGTTGATATTTCTGTTTTTAGCTGTCACTTTTTAAGCCAGGGCATCTGATTTTTGCAACCCATTTACAGTCATCATGGAGTTGTGCACCTGAAGTTTTTATTTAGTTTACAACGTTGTGCATTGTTGTTCCTTTACCGCCCCATATGTGTGGCTTGGGTCAGATTTAAAAAAAAAAAGAAAAGAAAAAAAGTTCAGGGTTCTGCTATCTTCGCACGTGTTGCTATTGACAGTCTCTTTGAAGCAAGGCCTTAACTTCCACCACTACTGAATGCCGTCCATTTGTGGCACCAAACAGAATCCTCACGTTTCATTCTCTGCTGGTGTCAGGATATTAAAAAAGCAAAACAAAAAGAAGCTTATGCTGTTGTTTTCTGACTGAAATGTTTTAGGTTATGTATTCTAGCGAAGGGCCAATAAATTATTGGTATTTAACTGATTGTTCCTAAGAGACTTTTGTCAAAAAGGAAAAAAAAACAAGATACAAAAAGATCTCAGAGATGGAACAAACACTCAAGTAAAATCATTTTCACGAAAAATAAGTGTTTACTGATCAACTTTGATGATGTAAAAAAAAAAAGGGGGGGGGGGGGTGTAACCTAAGTATTCATAGTTCTATGGCGCATCAAACCATGAATATTAATTAGGTTGCCTCTTGGTTGTTTAATTTTGGTGTAAAACAATTCATCATTTATATAAAATAGCTGTTCTTCAAAGTACTGTAACTAACAACTAAAGTTATACACATTTTGTCACTTGGTGTCAACTAAAAAATGACATCACAGTGCCTAAGGGCTCATGCTGCATTCGAGAAAAGTGGGAAATTGGAACTTTTCCGACTTCATACGAGGAAGTGTGCAAGGAACGCCCCTTTCGACTCGGAGATCCGAGTTGCAAAGTCGGATTCCGACTTCACCGACCGGCTGCAATCTGACATCACTCGAAAATGGCGACCCCGAAAATTGAGACATGGACTGGGAATGGCAAAACATAATTGACACGATAATAAACATACAGTTGTTGTCTATTTATTATAACATTCGAAATACCGACTGTGTGAACCAGAACAACAAACAATCGATCGGAATCAGACATCTTTATTGTTTACATTTGCCTCGAACGCTTTGAGGCCAGAACTGCGACAATCCAAGTGGGATAAATCCGACTTCCTACGTTCCACAAATGCAGCATTAGCTTGCAAAGCAGGTGAGATGTGATAGTCGTTATATGCTGTGGTTCTGTTTGGAAAAATATCTAAAAATCTTGTAATTGCACTTGGAAGACAACAGCATGATGATATCCAAGGTAGCCCATCGTTTTTTAGCGTTGACGATGTTAGCGACTTGAAAATGGAGCTTTTATGAAAGTTACTCTTCATTCAGTCAGCGGATGTCTCTGCATCTTCCCATGTAGATCTTCATCTCTCCATCTTCGGCGAGCAAAGTCGTTTGGAAGGCGTCCTTGAATGTGTCCGTAAACGAGAGGTCAGACTCCAGCCTGACCTTGTTGGCCCAGATCACGCTCGTCCCTGGTTGGCAAAAGTGCTTCATGGTGGCCAGAAGCTCAAGCAGGTAGTCGTGATGGTAGGCCACATCTGCCGCCAAGACGTAGTTGTATTGATGCTCAGATGTGGGGTAGGCGTGCTCCAAGTCACCCCCCCATGGCAGAGCTACAACAGTGGGCGTGTACCTGCAACGCCCGTTGATGTTCCTCATTACATTGGACCTGAGGTTGCTTAGCACCTCAGGTAAGTCCGTCGCTGTGACTGACGCTCCTGAGGTCACAAATTGTAACATATATCAGACACAGTATTAGTGGTTTGTGCGTGTGAGTGTGACCTGAACTCACCAAGCAGACTGGCCACAATAGTGACCAGTCCTGTTCCGGCTCCCAATTCGAGCACACGTTTGTCCCGGAGGTCCACTATGTGCCTGTTGTTGTCCAGGAAGGAGCACAGAGCGAGCGCCTGGAAAATGGATAATGCAGTCATTCACACTGACAATTGATTAGGGAATTATAAACCCATTCATCTATTCTCAGATTTGTTTTTTAATATATGTTTTTAGGGGTGTTGCTTTCTTTTCTTTTTGTTGTTCTTTGTTCATTAAATAAAAATGCATATTGGAGATTTACACAGAATCGTATGGCATTCACTTGAAAAAAAAATCTTCAGAATTTTTTTCTGAATAACTTTTTGGAGGGGGTGGGAATAATTTTTTCCCTATTTTTTTTATATATTTTTTATATATTTTGTGTGTGTGTTTCATTATCTACCCCCCCCCCCAGATTTTTTTTCTGTTTTCATAATACTGGTATTTTTTTACTGTTGTTTTTTTGGAATATTTTATTTGATAAGAGGAAAAAATAATTTTTTTAAATGAGGGGGAAATAAAAAAAAATTTGAAAAAAAAAAGCTCCCTAAAAATACTTAGAAAAACAGGATTATTTTTTCCAAGTGAATGCAATACCCTTTCCTAGGTTTATCAGCGTTTTTTTTGTGTGTGGGTTTACCCCCCCCCCAAAACTAATTTTTTTGCACAAATACATCTCAAAAAGCGCCGTCAATTATACATGAATTCGTGCACCGCCCCGGTCCCTATCTCCCACAAATGACAGGGTTTCACTGTATAGTTATATGTTGTAATATCACCATTCACCACATGATGGCAGACATTTTATGAACGCTTTGCACCAGAAAAAAAAAGTATACCAATACATCTCAGTATATAGTTATTTTTGGATTTTTCAAACCCTTGTCGGCGAATCTTTAATACATGCATTGAGCATTAATTATGGTATGTACTGTGATGTACAATTGTTAAATAAAAAACAGACACATGCATGTAATTTGTCCTTACTTAAAATTGTATTTTTGTCATACATCTGGTTTGTGGCCCCCAAGTAGCACTGATGAAAAATTGTGGCCCCCCCTGCAGAATTCGAGTTGCCCATCTCTGATTTAGAATCTTCAATTAACCTAACACGCATGTTGGAAGTTCATGCAGATGGCGCACAGTTACAACTGAGTCCAGATGCTAACCCCTGGACTTTTTTTTTTTTTTTGTCTCTGAGGCAGTATATCGTTGCTTACCGCTGGCCACATGACCGCTCCAAACGATTCAATGGATTCATGAATGACAATGTCCTGTCCTCTGTAATGGTACACATCTCTCCCAAAGCTGCTGTTGACGCACGGAACCCAAGCTGATATCCTGCCGGGCTGCGTTTGTCTCAAATCATGGACTTTCCCTAAAGCATATTGTCGCAAAATTTCATGGCAACAGTCTCCCTTTTCTTGGCTCATCATTCCCTCCCCTGTCTCCTTTCCTTTCCGAAGATCCTGGATTTCCTCTCTCTCCTCGCCATCTCCGCACGTGGCCATTAAAATAATCAAAGATTCCTCTTCTTGCAGCAACCTCGTGTGAAAGAGCCTCTTAAATTGATCCAGAAACGTATTGTCCGACTCCATTCTGAGCTTGTTGGCCAAGATCAAGGTGGTCCCTGGCTTGCAGAAGTGCTTCATGGTGACCAGAAGCTCGTCCAGGAAGCCGTGGTGGTAGACCACATCGGCTGCCAGGATGTAGTCGTAGCGATAGACCGACGCCGGGTAGGTGCGTTCCAGGTCGTAGCCCCAGGACAGGGGGGCAACCTGAGCTGTGTGTCTGCAGCGCCCTCTGGTGTTTTTGCTCAGGTTGTATCTCAGGTTGCTCAGAACGTCTGGAAGGTCTGTGGCGGTCACCCAAGCCCCTGTAGACCACATAGGACAAGGGATGGGCAATTTAAATGCTGGAGGGGGCCACACATCGGACCACGCACGTCCTAACCAGATGTGTGACAGCAATTCTATTTTAGATATGGAGAAAATACGCGCTTGTAATATAGTTCATATTTCGTAATACATTTCTCACTGCATGTATTAAAAGATCCACTATCCTAAGCCAATAAGAACAAAATAACCACATAGCCTACTGTGAAGGGCAGCACAAAACAGCTGAACAGCAAACCAACATTAAGAGCAATAAGTCATTTTGTAAAAAAAAAAAATCCACAAAAATCTGCTCACTCAAAATTTTATATTTTTTTAGGTACTGTGTTTGTCCTCCGTTGTAAGCCCTGTCTACCATCTAGTGGTGAATGGTGATATTACAAATTAAAACTACAGTAAAGTCGCAGTTTGGCTCTCGTATAATTGCATATTCGCTTCTTTTCAGTATTTTTTATTTTTTTTTCCTAGTTATTCCGGTATTTTTCTCCTCCATTCATAGAAAACGTATATTAAATATTTTTCAACGTATTTTTAGTTTTTGTTTTAAAAATTTTGGGGGGTTTGTAAAGCATGTGAGGATTGGGGTCTTGATGCAATCTCAGGCAGGCTGAAAAAAAACGTCTGCCTGAGATTGCATACCTATGTATCTCTGGTCAGGAGGGTCATAGAGCTACAAAACCCATCCTCAATGCTCTGCCCCCCCCCCCCTCCCCGTATTCACTGAAAAGTGGATTGGACAAACAGAAATGGATTTAAGGGGGGGATGCAATTTCAGGGAGGCTGAAAAAAAAATCTGCCTTAGATTGCATACTCATGTATCTCTGGTCAGGAGGGTCATAGAGCCACAAAACTCGTCCTAAATACTCTCACCAGTACCATCCGTATATGATGAAAAGCATTTGAGGATTGGACAAACAGATATGAATTTGGGTGGGGTGGCGTGGGTGCAATCTCAGGCAGGCTGAAAAAAAAATCTGCCTGAAATTGCATCCTCATGTATCTCTGGTCAGGAGGGTCATAGAGCCACAAAGTCACCCTGAATACGCTTACTCGTAAATGATGAAAATTGTCAAATCAAAACAAAATTCTCCCCCCTCTGCCACATCCGCACAAGCGCCTCCGAGTGTGTCTCATCTACCGAGGAGCGAGGCCACAACGGACAGCAGGCCGGTCCCTGCGCCGATCTCCAGTACGGCTTTGTCCATGAGATTCAGCTGGTCCCGATGAGAGTCCAAGTACTGACTGAGAGCCAAAGCCTGGACGCACGCAGTACGCACGACATTCATGCAGTCTCACATTCCGGAAAGAATTACCAACGAAACTCACCGCAGGCCATATCATTCCTCCGTAGGAGTCCAGACCCTCCTGGATGACGATCTCCTGCCCGACGTAATTATACATCTCTTTATCCGCCCTCGAGAAGAAACACGGGGTCCAACCTTGTCTCTTGTGGACATCTTCACTGTGTGACTCCTCTGCATGACGCGAAGGAGAAAACATTTTTTTTTTCCCACATGGCCGACTTCCACGTGAATCTGTGAGACATGACACCTTACCCATCTCCTCTGGTTGCTCTTCATCTTCCTCCATCGTCACGACAGTTCACTTCCCCCCGCTCTGTGTTGACAAAATATCCGTACAAAATGCAGTATGGTGTTTGACAACCAAAAAAAGAAGACATCATTTAAAATATATATTGCATACAGTTATACATAATCAACATCGTTTACATTTTAACTTTAAAGGAAGCTCGCGCAAAACACCGGTAAGAGACATTTTCAGCTATTTGTTAAAAGACCTCGTCCTCCTCCTTCCTCCCTTTCTAAATCCCGCCTTACCTTTGACCTTTAACCTACCTTGCTGTATTGTTTTAGCCCGGAGAGCGTTCCGGCTTGCAATCTGCGTGCGTCCAGCGATATCAGCCTGCGTGAGGGGTTATAGGGACCATCTTGGTGGACACTCCCATCATCCTCATCATCGTCAAAATCATCACAAGGGGCACGTGTGTATTTTTAGAACTGCAGCCGTGATAAATAAACACAAGCAGATGATTTGCAAGGCAGAATGGCAAAGAAGTGGCACGAGACCAGAAGCGGGCAATGAATCTACTTCCTGCCTTTGTGGCTTTGTGGGTGGCCGGCTAAATTTTCTGGGTAGAAAGTAACGAACAACGTGAGCCCTGTTCGCCAGCTCGAACCATTCACATCGACAACAGACGTGCTCACTATGCTAAAAATACTTCCAAACATTCTTTTTTTTTTTTTTTTTCTTTAAAGAGCTCAGTATTGTTCATTCGGAAATTTCATCATCATTGCTCTTTTATTTTTTATTTTTTTTATTTTTTTATTTTTTGTGTGTGTGTGTGTGGGTGAGTATGTGTATGTGCGTGCGTGCGTGCGTGCGTGTATTTGTTAGCTCACCAGAAAACCTATTAGAAAAAATCTCATACCGTTCACCTAAACCGAACACCAGGAGACCCGAGGGGACCAAAGAAAACCAAGGAAGGTGAAATCCAGCACCGACCAGACACCCCCCACCAGAACTCCCAAACATTCGTTAACACTTTGGTTCACAATTTATGTGACGAATGAGAAGAAAAATTTTGTTTTTCTTGTCACTTCCTGCTAATTGTACTGGAAGCATGTAAGCACCCTGAAATGTGGCGCTGGCGTCAGTTTCTTCACCAGATATTGACGGTAACTGGATCGGGCTCGCATGTAACCGGATCGGGCTGGCAGCCGCCTGAGGGTGAAAAGTAGGACGCTGCTTCAACATAAACTCCAATTAGAGCTCCCTCATTTACTTGTTCTTTAACCTTTGACCTCAGTTCACACCCAGGCAGGCATCATCCACTTTGATCTATGCACATTCCAAATACAGAACAAACCCGTCCATGCGTTAGGTCATTGCTCTACTTTCATTGTTGATGTGGATCAGCCTTATATAGGGAAAAAAAAAAAAAAAGATAAGACTTTGAAAGCTGATGACAGGCAGCAAATGAGTTGTGCGTTTACAATGTGTGTGCGCTACTGAGTGTTTTTTTTTTTTTTTTTTTGACAGACACACAGCAGCCCTTTGGTCCGGTGGGATCAACAAAGCTTTTTGCGCTTTAATCCAACGTTCCGCTGCGGCACTCTGTTGGCCAAGCCAGGTTCATTCCCACACGGCAAAAAAAATGTTGAGGGATTTTGGATTCATAAATTGTGTGACAGCTTTCATAAGTCATACAACTGGCAAGTTGCACAAAGTGTCCGGCCCATGTTCATGTTACCAAGACTGTGCTTAAAATAACATTTCTGGCGCTAAGCAGGAAAAAAAAAAAAAAAAACAGAAGCGCTTGAGAGAGAGAGAGAATGCATTGCATTCAAAACTCATATTTCAATGCAGATCCTAATAGTCAAACGATGCCCGTTGGAAAGATCTGCAGCGTCCTTTTTTGCCCAGATTCTTGCCGATGTTTTGGTCTGACCGGCGGCGTTTAGAATGAGAACAACCCGTGATCTGTCAAGTCGGCCCTCAATCTCTTGAGTAACAAAGTGCGGCCACAAGATTAGTATTAAAAGACGTACGGTATAGCATTACGCAGCCTTGCACAAACATGACATTTTCATTTGTGCTTCCAAGAGTGAACAGGAAAAGCTGAACAAAATGGATGGGTTGGAAAAAAAAATAAACATGGCTGATAAGGACAAATATGGCTTCTTCTCCAGCAGTGGTCAATCTCTAAAAAAAAATGCTCCATCTAAAGGACTGGAGTAGAATATAATATAATATTGTATAAATAACATGTCGTTGAAACAAAAAGTAACCATCCAGCATCAAGAAATGCTTTGAGGACTCAATTCCATTTTTTTACAGAAATTTCACAACCTCTAAAACATTCATCTGTTATACAGAGAAATGTCAAAACATATTCCAAAAATATTTGCGCAATTACCAACTGTATTAATTCAAGATGTAACATAAACGTTTCATTGGTATAATACTGCATATCGAATGTAATATTGGATCCAGCTTACTGTATATAAAAACATTTATTCAGAGGCACATTTGTAATCAAATGTCAAATCTGCATAAATTACAATAGCCTACACTATCAAATGTCATTGAATGTGTTGAAGAATGAGTAAATAATGAGCTAAAAAAAAATACTACAAAGCAAAAATTGGAGCGTTAACATTTCAGTGTTACATTTTGAGGAGTTGATTTTAACTCCTGAAGTGTCATTTTAACACCTTCAGAGTTAAACGGTGTCCGGTGTAGGTGTTATTTTACAGAGTTGACCACCGAGTGCTAGATGAACTCTGCAGAGATGTCATTAAGCTCCGCCTCCGCACCTGCACGTCTCCAGTTTAAGAGAGACGAGTCGGCGCCATTTTCCTCCTCCTCGCTTTATCGCTGGGAAACGCAGTTTGGGCGCATGAAGTCATTTTCACTCACAGAAGAGAACGCAGCAAAAACTGGAGAGTTCAAGTTTGGTATTTACGACTCTGGCCGTGTTAATTTAACACATTCATTCGTTAATATTAAAATGTCTAGTGTTAATGAAAGCAAGCCGTTTTGAGTATTCAAAAAAAAAAAAAAACACTAGATGGTGTAATATTTTAACACTACATACTCTTGAATTGTAAAAATCAACACTGACCAGTGTTGACTAGTGTTACATTTCAACTACCATCAAGGTTGTTTTGACTTCATCTCAGTGTAAAACAAAAAAAAGAAGACATTTTCAAAACTGTTGTTTTAACTTCCTCTAGTGTGAAATTTAGCTCTGTAGGTGTTGAATTGACATTGCCGGCGATTTTTTCGGTGATAGTACAAACGAGTAAACAGGATGAGTAAGACACATCAAATGGTCGGTGAAGTAAACGGTTTAAACGGTAGCTCCTTCTTGATGCTTGGTCCTCTTATCGCTCCTCCAGGCACGGTACAGTTTAATGCTCAGACTGGGGAGGTCGTACAGTTCCTCCACGTGGAAGCGTTCCCTGAAGCGATCCACAAAGCTGTTCTCTGGGTCGAGGCGGAAACGCATGGTCCACAGGATCTGGGTGTCCGCCTGACACAGGTGGCTGAACGTGTCCAACAGCTGGTCCAGGTAAGGGTGGGCGTACACCACGTCCGCAGCCAGGATGTAGTCGAAAGAGTGCGTGCGCTGTGGGAACTTCGGCTCCACTTCTGGGCCCCAGACCAGCTCGGTAACCTGACGATGACAACAAGGTGTGATCGTGTATTTGAGGTCAATGGTACAGCCCTTGTTTAAGTGTTATATTGCCAATGGATCCCTCCGTAATAGAGGCTACTAGGGGTGTTTAAAAAAAAAAAAAATCGGCGATATATCGCAATATTACCGTGCACGATTCTCGTATCGATTCAATATGCAGCGAAATTGATTTTTAAACATCCATTTTTGATGGAAATATTCAACAACACATCTTACTTGAGGTTAGCTTTTAAACCAAGAGAGCCATCTCGAGGAGTCAAAAAATATCACAGGTGCTTCATGAAGCTTCATTTGTCATTGTCTGTCTGTCTGGTTAGCTGTCTAGCTAGCTAGCTAGCTAGCACCTTTAAACCAAGAGTGTCATCTAGAGGAGTAAAAAAAATATCACAGGCGCTTCATAAAACTTAATTTGTCATTGTCTGTCTGTCTGGTTAGCTGTTTAGCTAGCTAGCTAGCTGGCCCATTTAAACCAAGAGTGCCATCGAGAGGAGTCAAACAGTATCACAAGTGTTTCATGAAGCTTCATTTGTCTATCACTACTGTTTAGTATTTTCAATATTTTGAATATCCCCCCCAGCAATAATAGACTTATAGATTCAAATCATGATTAATCGGTATCTAATCAAATCGTGACCTATGAATGGTGATACGGATCGAATCGGCAGGTACGAGTCAATTCAAACCCCAAAAGACTACTATGATTAATCTTCCTGTTCTGGGTCAAAATGACCCACTTTCAAATTAAATAACAAATATTAGCTTTTTGCTATCAAACTTGGCACCAACAGACAAAATAAATAAATAAAATGGTAACCCTGATATATTTTCAATTAAAATGGTTACGAATGTTTATCGGAATGCTTTTGGAACATTTAACATAGCCCGGGTCAAATTGACCCATTTTAAAGTTAAAGGACTAGTAGCATTTCATAATGAAACCCGTTAAAAATGGTTCGTTTTTAATATTTGCGATGAAATTGTTTATTGTTCAAATTGACCCGAGAGCATTAACGTCGTTCCAGAAAAACTAACCTAACAAAAATGAACAAAATAATAATATAACTTGTCTGTAGCACATACCAGGGGTGTGTATTTGCACCGTCCTCTTGTGTTACACGTGACGTTGTACTGGAGGTTCCCGATCACATCAGGGAGGTCTGTAGAAGTGACCTTAGCGCCTTAGCAGGTAAAACAAAAATGAAAGGGATTTCAAAATGGTGGACTAAATATATGCAGATGCGACAAAGTCAGTAGACGCTTGACCAAAGTTCAGTTGTTTCACCTAAAAGACTCGAAACAATAGAGACGAGACCAGTTCCTGCGCCGAGTTCTATCACGTTCTTGTCCATCAGGTTGTACTTGTCACGGTGGGTCTCCAGGAAGTGACACAACACCATAGCCTGGATGGCGATAGCGTTGCAATTAGCGGATCATCATCACATCTCAGACATGTGCTTTGTATGTGCACGTACCGAGGGCCAGAGCACAGCTCCGTAGAGATCTGTCGATTCTTTAATTCGGATCTCCAGGTCAGAGAACATGTAACCCTCCCATGTCTCCGGGCCGATGAGCGACGGGTGGAACTGGCGCGCCAAAATGGCTTTGGCGAGTTCTTCGTCCACAGCAGACTCTGCTTAGGGAAAACGAGTACAAGTGTATGTCAATTCTTACCTTATACCTTTTACATTGACAGCCTGACCAAAAATGTTGCCAGCTTGTTTGATGACATTAGCGCATTTAGCTTAGCATACAGGAAGTGAATCATCGAATTATTTCACAGGCCTAATTTTTTTGCTATCTGCTTTAAAAGGTCACATACGAGATAAATCCTTACATTTGCCGAGGTGTTCGACCGCCTCTACGAACCCGTACTTATCCAAAGCAAGGCTATCCTGAGAGTGTTTATTATTAACTTGATAAATGGAGAAGGTCTCTAGAAGTTATGGAGATCTTGTCAAATCTGTCTATCTGCAGCTGCCGGCACGTAATTATATGGTCAACACAACACAAACGATTGCTGCGCTAGCATAGCTGTGAAGCCACTGACACTGCTGGAAATAAACTTGGCGAGTTTATTATGTCCAGAGCAGACAATCCCAAGATTAGAATCTTTCGAGTTAGCGGACTTGATCGGTGATCTTCACATTAACGCCATGACATATTACACAGACAGCAATGTGATTGACGAAACCAGATGACCGGATCCTGACCTGCACATTCGAAGATCCTACTGTCTCTCTTCGTGGCCAGAAAGTAGAAATTTACAGATTAAGATGTATTTCTTTGATGTGGAATCTTCCTGACAATTCCATGGATGGAGTATAATGAAGAGACTTCTGGACGCAGTGTACAATATGAATTTACATATGTATGACAAAATGTGTGGTGTTCCGCAGGGGTCAATTTTGGGGCCCCTGCTGTTTTCATTGCATCTGCTGCCCCTGGGTTTTCGTGATTGTTTTAAAGCGCTCTATAATGCCAAGTTGAGCAATTCCAGTCCAGCACAACGAGCTATCTAGCAAAACTAAAGCAACCATTTCTTAAACTGTATGACAATGGGAATTACAAGAACACAACACTTTCTGAATTCAAGATGAAGAGAGACAGTTTTGATGAAAAGACTCATCTTGAATTGAGGGGGAATTTTTCAATAATGAAGTTGTGCACTTCCAACAAGAACCACTGTATTAAGACTATATTAAACTCGGGACAACTTATTTACCTTAAAATATCAAGTTACATATGGAGTACGTCACGCAGAGATTTCAAAGGTCATCATGAACTATTTCAACAATCGAGGATCCATTAAAGCCCAAGTCTGACTGTTCAGCCAAACCACAACAAAGTTTTAGTATTCCATGCATGCCTCTTACTATTTTTTTTACACATTTTATTTTCATAACCACTGTAAATCGTTCAAAAGTACGTTGGAATTTGTGGTCTTAAGATCAGGGAACCACACATGCCGTGTGGATGTATGTAAATCATGGCGCTACATTTCTCAAGAGGTAAATTTTATGAAGCCGCGCTTACGTAACTGAAAAAAATAAAATAAACACACAGACTTGTTCTCGAGCTTTTAAACTGTGCGACTATGCAAGCTAATGCGTAAAGCTAGTCGTAAAGTTTACGAGAGCTTCTCGATTAACGCAGGTTAAGAAATACCACTTGAGTCATCTGTCGCAATTTTGAAAATGTGTTCAGAAAAAGTTCCTCACCTTCCTCTCCAGTTTTGGAGCTCTCCTCACACTCCCGAGTCTCCATCATCAAAGGAGAGGACAAGATCACACACATGAGAATAGCGAAGAATTCAAGCCGCGTTTTTGGTTTCTGGTCATGCTAAAAGTCCTTTCGGATTAGGTCGATCTGGCAGCAAGTCTCTGGCTGGCCATTGGATGCGATCTAAGTTTTAAATGACACGCAACCCCATAGAACACCAAATCCAGCATTTAACCAACTTCTTATTCCAAACGTCCCATCTGGCCTCCCGGGTGCATTTCCAGTTCTGAGGCTGTCAGGCGCTGATTGGCAGAAACAGCTGCCAGGTCCGACAACCGAGCTGCAGTGAACAGGACACCTTTGTGGTTTAAAATAAAGACAATATGAAACTCGGCCTACAGGTTTATAAATAAATCGAGTTGTCTATGAAAACGCTGCAACCATGCATGTGGCTGTTTTGTGAGACCTGGGGTAAAAAAAAAAACTCAACTGCAGGCTAAAGTAACGCAATTATTAAAGTATTAAATATATAAATTAGTACAGTACTAGGTTGATGTGTTTAAATTAGGGATGTCAAAATGAGTGTGTTAATTTGAAGTTTATTTAAAAAACACTTTTTTTTTTTTTTTAATGCACGCTTAATGACTGTCCCTTACTTGGAAAGCATGTACTGGGGGAATTCCAGCCACAAATGTAGTAATAATGCATATAGTTGTGGAGACTGGGGTAAAGTCGTATTTTTACCATTTTAAAAATGTGCAGAATTTCACAAGTCACTTCATGTTAAAGATTAGATAGCTCTCAAATGCAATTATGCCATCTAGTGGCAGAAAAATGACCTCAACACAAATCAACATTACACTCTTTTTTTTCTTTCAATACATCTTTTTAATTTTAACTAGATTTGACAAATTATGAAATTACTATCAATGACTAAAAGATGCAAAAAAAATCCACTTTTATGTAAACATGAGTATGAAAAGTTAAAATAAAAATATTTTATTGTACATTTTGAACACAAATTAAAATTGTTATCAATCGTGAGTTAATTATTGATGTCATGCGATTGATTAAAAATCACAAATGTTAATTACCTGACGCCCCTCGTTTAAATGTTTGGCTGGTGCTGAATGCTTCAAATATCTTTACAATGTTTTTTTAGGGATACACATATTATTCAATTTAATATAAAACAATGAATTATTACATTTGAAATCAGGGGTCACTAATGTGGTGTCCAAGAGTACCAGGTAGGCTGCGGTTCTAAAAATAGCTCACCAGTGATGAGATATTGTGATTTTCTAGGAATGTTGTAGACGTGATCATTTGAAAATGTAAACACTGGCGGATATTTATTGAAATGAAGTGTTGTGTGATATTGATCTGTTTCGTAATTCTTGAGAAATTAACATGATCCGTCTCTTTACATAAACACGTATCAATTCATAATTCAAGCAATTTGGTTCTATCAGTTTGAAAATACATTTCTAATATTTATTTCCTCTCAAAAAAAAAATCATTTTTATTTTTTCTTTCTTTGTCCTCTTCCTCTCCTGCTTTTATTACCGCGGCCTCTCGTGCTTCCCTTAAACACAGATTGAGCTGTAACCATAGCAACTTTCGCATAATTATTGTCCCCGTCTTCACCGGAGCTGCTGCTGCTGCTCTGTCTCGCGTGTTGTGACGCAGTCTTGGAAGTCTTCGTCAAGTGCGACTCCTGGCTAGCGCAGCTCACATCGCTAGGAGACGTAATCAGAGATTGTCCAATTCCCTCCGAACCCAAAAACCCGCCACCGGCGATAAATCCGTCCCGTTCTGTCACTTGACTATTTTCAGCTTTCTTCCGGTCCTGTTCGATTATCTTCCCTTTCTTGGATTTGGCTGGCGAGACCATTTCCTCGTCTGATTCCCCATCCTCGTTTCCGTTCTCTTTTCTTTTCATGCAGGTGATGGCGCGGCGGAGACGTTGACTTCGGATCGAAAGCTTTTCCTGTTGCTCCATGCGGAAGAATGTGTCAATTCGCATTTGAGTCTAAAACAAAATAGCAGAACAAATTATGTTAGGAAGCCCGTTTCCAACAGTGGACTCCCATTTCTGCCTCCCAGTCAATTATGATTTGTGTGAAATGTACCTGCTGTGTGTTAAGCTGCTTAATCACAGGCTGCAGGGTCTCCGCGGTTTTCCTACTAGCCCAACCAAAACGATTTTGACAGAATGTAAAAGGCTGGTCAAGGAAAAGCATACCTGTGCAATACTTCAATAGATGAACCCATTCATTGCCATTGACGGCTATAGACGTCAAAAAAATCATTTGAACTATTTCTATTAGTTTAACATTTTTTTCCCCCACTTTTGTTAACAAGAGTATGAAAATCTAGAATTTTTTTATTGTACATTTAGAACAGATGTAAAAATTTTAACTAGTGAAGTCATGCGATGAATTACAATAAAAAAAAATATATACTTTTTTTAATTTATTTTTTATCAATTTATGGCAGGGAATGAGTAAATGTAACCAAGAGTGTAAGGATATTCTTTGATCATGTCCAGATGAGGGCGTCCCCAGCTGAACGAGCTGTCTGACTCGTCCACAGCAGGCTGCAGGTAAGCCTGAGCCACCGCAGGGTTTGGGAATCCAGGTTGAAGTTTCAGCTCCCTCAGCTTTTTTTTCACTTTTGTGTCCCGAGGATCAGCAGTCTTTCGCTTTTTTTCGTGAGCCTCCGACCACCACATTCTACAAAGACAGAACAATCATTTCCATACTTGTGTAATATTTAATGGAAGGGAAAGACATCATTACTGTTTTTTTTAAAAAGTATTTTCTGTCCAGTTCTTATCATAGCAGGAATCTTAAAAGCTTTCTACTAGGGGTGTCGAAATGAGTGCGTTCATTTTGAGTTAATTTTAAGTTCCTTTAAGCCACTAATTTTTTTTTAGCGCGCGATTCATGAATGCCCCTTTCTTGGAAAACCTGTACTGGGGGAATTCCAGTCAAACACAGCAAACATGTCCACATCAAAATGTAACATTAATACATTTAATAATGATGCATATATTTGTGGAGACTGGGGTTAAGTTGTTTTTTTAACAATTGTATGTAATGTGCATAAAAGTAAGAAAATAAAAATGCACTGAGCTGTCACCAATGTCTTACAAATGCAATTATGCCATCTAGTGGCAGAAAATTACTTCAACACAAATCAATATCACACGTTTTTTTACAGTATAGGACATCTTTTTAATTTTACCAAAATGTTATGAATTATCAAATGACTGTATCAATGACTCAACTTTATTGTTATGCTAATAAGAGTATGAAAAATATTGTACATTTAAACATTTATCACATTTGTGACTAATCGTGAGTTTCCAGTGTGTCTAAAACTGCTTTCTCATATTCAACTTATGAAAGTTGGACCACACCTGAATTGTGTTAGTGGCTCCAGCCCAGGTCCGGGAAATTCATTCAGGATTTCCATGCCAGTCACATACCCGACCCCAGGCACGCCCTCGGTGTAATCACTTCCAAGCAGGAAAGCCAGGTTTATCAGTTTGGTCCTGTCCAAACCTGTGTTGGAGGACGGAAAAGCAGAGATAGGGACAGGGCGGGGACAGGACAGAGGAGTCACGCTCTGTGTGTATAAATCAGCTATCATGCCAACAACATCAACGCCTGTTGGTGATATACGAGATGTAAACGTAACGGATTAGCAGTTGGATGCGTCTTCATTTCACTTGTCAGCGCAATTTTTGATTTGTTCCAATGTATGCATGACTATAGTTGTAAAAATAACATGGCTTATTGAAGATGCTTCATATAGATTTGGAAATAATACATCTGTCCATGTTCAAGTAAAAAAAAAAAAAAATATATATATATATATATATATATATATATTAGGGGTGTGCCAAAAAATCGATTCTCATAAGAATCGCGATTGTCATTTAGTACGATTCAGAACCGATTTTAAATGTCCCAAAATCGATTTTATTTAAATTATTTCATACTGTCTTGCCTTTGTCTGTGTGTGCCCTTATTTGGAGCGCTGTTCATGTTGTACCCGAATTGGCCACTGAGGGGCAGTGTGGTTCCAAGCGGTCTGATACACTGTTAAGTTGTAGCCACATTAGAGAGTAGAAGGAAAAAGTCCCGATCAAGTTATTCCAATAAAAGTTGTTGTTTTTTTCCAGCGTGGAGCCGTTCTTTTGAGAGATAAAAGTGCCGCGAGTAGCGCGCTAATTAGCATTAGCGAGTCAGACTGGAGTAGATCATTACAATTCCTTGCACATCTATAGATTGAAGCAAAAATCATTGTCAATCAAATCATTTTGAATCGAAAATCGTTCTTAATCGAAAATCGATTCTGAATTGAATCGCAGGCCCAAAAATCGGAATCCAATCGTGAGACATGTCCACTGACCCAGTTGGTTCTGGAAGTCACTGTACTGGTAGTGCTCCACATATTTATTCTGGCTGAAGAAGTTCTTGTAGACATGCCGCCCTCCAAACAGCCAAACGTCCGAGTCGTCAGTGATCGTCCCGTTGGTTTGGTCGGCTCGGTCGAGTGCGGCGCACTGCGCCTCGGCCTCCATCGGTGCCACCAGGAACGGAATGCCGAACAGTCGTAAGAGCTCCTGGAACCGCAACAATCATTTGACTCATTAAAATCTATGGAAAGGTCATCTTGATGCAGTTTTTGTAAAATTGCTGTTTTTATTTTTTGATTTTTTTTTTAGCTCACCTGGCTCTCCAGGTACATCTGACCCGTGACGGTGTTGGCCATCCTCTCCTGCTGCTGTTTCTGCTCTTTCAGATTGCTCTGCTCCGCCAGCAGAGAACTCTCGAGAGACTGCAGCTCGTCCTGCACCACAACAGCGACGCTCCAAGTTAGTTGTCAGGGTGTCTGAATGTATTCCACCACTCATCATCAACAAATTGCTTTAGGGGTGCCAAAATAAGGCCAGCGGGCCAGAACTTGCTCGTTAGGGGGGTACGCAAGTTGCAGCTTTTCACCCCAAAAAACTGTTATTACTAATTTTGTCCACTTGAGGGTGCACTGACGACCACTCAGCAATAAGATAATACATAGAATATTTTGATCATGTATTTGCAATAATTTGCACACAAAAAAGAAAAATCTATATAAACTGGTATCGTTCTGGGAAAAAAACGTGGTATTGAACATTAATGATCCAAATACAAATAAGTATAATTTTCACAATGCTTCCTGTCATTCAAAAGTGATGAATGTTTTTTTTTCCATAAATGAGAATGGCAGACACCGTTTTTTTGCTTACCACATTAAAATCTTCCCATTCATTGACTGCGGGAGCTGAGCAAGACGCTTCCCGTTTTTCCTCATCCGACCCTTCGTCCTCGTTAGTCTGTGTTTTCTTGTCTGGTTCTTCATTTAACTTCAAAGACTCGTCTGGAATGGCGGCAGCGTCGAACTGACTTTCTGCTTGTTCATCTTCATGGACCACCTCTGCATCCTCCTCACATTCTTCACCTGATACTTCGACGAAGCTCTCTGTGGGAAAATGTTTTTTTTTTAATGAACAATTCTTTTAACTCATTCACTGTCATTGACGGCTATAGACGTCAAAAATAAAAAATAAATATTGTACATTTAGAACAGATATAAAATTTGTGATTAATCGTGAGTTAACTATTAAAGTCATGCGATTAATTACAATTAAAAGTTATCTTTTGTTTTTGTTTTTAATTCATTCACTGCCATTGGAGACTATAAACGCCAAAAAGTAATTTTAAGTATTTCTATTAGTTTAACATTTGTTTCCACTTTTGTTAACAAGAGTATGAAAACCTAGAATTTTTTTATTGTACATTTAGAACAGATATAAAATTTGTGATTAATCGTCAGTTAACGAGTGAAGTCACGCGATCATTAATAATTAATTTTAATCACCTGTTGCCCCTAATTTTTAATTCTCTTCTAAAAAATATTTTCTTTAAAAAAAGAAGAAGAAGAATAAAAATTATTAAAAATGAGGGGCGTCAGGTGATTAAAATTAATTATAAATAATCGCGTGACTTCACTCGTTAACTCACGATTAAAAAAACAAAAACAAAAGATTATTAAAAATAAGGCGTCAATGGCAGTAAATGAGTTAATAATAATGAATGAATCTGCTCGGTTACCGTCTGATTCACTGTTATCAATGCTTTCTGGCTCGACATCAAGGCTGGTCTGTAGAACGGTGGATCCGTTATTTATCTGCTCAGGTAGCTGAAGGCGACTTGGAACATCCCTGAGAGGTTTTCCATTTTGCTGCTCAGACACACAAGCAGCTGCCTCGGGATGGACGCGTCGTTCCTTCTCAAACATCAACCCCTGACCCGAGTCACCTCTCTCGTCAGGCTTTTTCTGACCAAAACTTACCGCCCTTGCGTCAACTAAGTTAGCTTTGAGGATTTCCTTGTCTTTGTTCCCCTCACTCTTCTCCTCACCCACATTTTCCCTGTCTGGTCCTTCATTAAGTTCAATGTGAAATGCTTTATTCCTCTGCCCAACGATTTCTTCCATAGAATCTGACCTAATATCCAACAAATCATCCGGTGCAGTTTTTCTTTCAGTGATGCCCTTAAAATGGATTCTTTCTTTGACAACATCTCCAATAGCATCAGGTTCCATCTCCTCCTCCGAACTACTGAGGACTATTTGCAACTTCGTGGCAGAGTTGCTGCTTTGAGGCCGATGCTTCCGTCCATCCTCTTCCTCATCCTCCTCAGCCATCGCTCGTTGGATGGCGATCAGAGTACGTGGAGAAACGCTACCATGGCCTTCGTCCTGCTTCACCGTCTCCCCGTCCGAGCTGTCGCTCATGGCGGCCTGGATAGCCTTCATCGTACGAGGCGAAGGCGGCGAATCGAGTTTAGATCCGGACGCTTTACAGTCTTCTGAACAGGAAACCTGCTTTTTATCTTCTTTCTCGGAGACCGGACGCCACAAGGGCTCCGGTTTGTCCACTGCTCTCTTTATAAAGCCTGCTAGGGCGTTCCCAGTCCAGGGTGCAGAGGCTGGTTGGCTCACGGGGGGGTTTTTACTTTTCGATGAGCCTGTAGAGCAACAAACCAACCAACAGTTTTAGCTTGTTATATTTTTATACAATTACAATTAACTCATTCGCTGCCATTGACGGCTATAAACGTCAAAAATGCATTTGAACTATTTCTATTATTTAAAAAACAACAACACTTTATTAAAAAAAATATGAAAACCTAGAATTTTTTTTAAAAATAGTCTTCTTTTTTTTTAAGAAAAGATTATTAAAAATTAGGGTCGTCAGGCGATTAAAATTTCTAATTGTATTTAATCGCATGACTTCAATAGTTAACTCACGATTAATCACAAATTTTATATCTGTTCTAAATGTACAATAATTTTCTTCAAGGTTTTCATACTCTTGTTAACAAAAGTGAAAAAAAAAGTTTAACTAATAGAAATAGTTCAAATGAATTTTTGACATCTGTAGCCGTCAATGGCAGTGAATGAGTTAATATTGTTTAGCTGCACTTTGTAACAATTTACCCCAAAATATATTTACAATAGCCTTTTTATTTGTACATTTATGACTGAAACATTTTTTAATTCGCAAATCAACACCTCAGCTGTTAATAATGGGAGCTCCTGCAAGCCTCTGGCCAATAGTTTTCGGGTTCGAATTTCCCGCCTTCTGTCTGCGGATGTGACGTCATGTGTGCGTTGTGGAGAAGGGTGTGTGCAATTTCACTTTTTGTCTACAGGTGGCAGTAGTGATTCGAAATGGAATTTTCTGCGTTCTGTAGCTTTAAAAGCCTTTTTGCATTTGTCATGAAAATAACTGACATTGGCGGTAAAAATATGCTGATCCAAGCCAAATATTGTATAAAATATTCTTTAGTAATACAGTATAATGATGCTCAGTATTATTCATTACATTATTTTTTTTAATTAATTAAAAAATATTTTTTTGTTTTGTTTATTTTGTAATGCACAAACTTTCCTCGTTGCTCCTGATTGATACTCGCCTTTAATGAGGATGTAGTGAGAGTTGTCTTCTGAAACAAGTCGACGCGACTCAACGTCATGATTCTGCTGGTCCTGTTCGGAGAGCTGCGGCGCGCTGCCGGCACTGCGCTGGTTCATCTCCTTTTCCACTCCTTTCAGACACTGATTCAGCGTGTTCCTGTGCAGCAAGCCGGACAACTGGTACTGGGAAAAATCTGTGGAGAGCTAGGAGTGACTTAAGCAGTTAGGAGTTGTGTGTGTGTGTGTGTATGTGTCTATATAGTTGTGTACAGTAGACATGAAGCATATGACTGAGGTACCTCGGGGGGTTTGTGGTACAGGGTCCGACGCCTTTTTGAAAACTCCTTCATGTCTTTGAGGATCTCGTGCTTCATTTCGAGTGGCAGGCAGGCAAACTCTTCGGAGTTGATGTCCACAGAGTTGGGGTCCGCGTAAACTTCCTCCCCCTGGAGGATACAGTATAGTACTCAACTCAAGTCAACATTATTTGAAGGAGCACATTAAAATACTAATTCAACATCATTAACTCATTCACTGCCATTGACGTCAAAAACTCATTTGAACTATTTCTATTAGTTTAACATTGTTTCCACTTTTGTTAACAAGAGTAGGAAAACCTAGAAGAAAAAAAATATTGTACATCTAGAACAGATATAACATTTCTGATTAATCGGGAGTTAACCATTGAAGTCATGCGATGAATTACAATTCAAAATTTTAAATCGCCTGATGCGATTTAAAAAAAGAAAGAAAAAAATATAAAAAATTAGGAGCGTCAGGCGATTACATTTTTTAATTAATCGGAATTAATCGTATGACTTCACGAGTTAACTCACGATTAATCACACATTTTATATCTGTTCTAGAAGAACAATTAATTTTTTTTAGGTTTTAATAGAAATTATTAAAATGAATATTTGACGTCTATAACCGTCAATGGCAGTGAATGACTTAAGTAAAGTCAGATTGAGTGTTTGTCAGTCATGACTATTATGAACACATGTACACTCGAATGGCACAGGTGTAAGAACAGTAAATGTGCTTTTTATTTACCTGATAATCATCATCAACCGCATCATCAGACTCTTTCCCTTCCTCCTCCTCTGAACTGTAAACAAGGATAATTGGGTTTTAATAAACGCTTGTAAAAATTTAAAATGTTGACAAAATTACTTCAATCATCGAATGAATGTCAATAGCGTTAGGAAAAGAGAACATATTCTACCAACAAATACTGTATTATTATTAATGGATTTTCACTTGAGTGTGGAATATGGTTATTAGGGTACAGTCTATGTATTATGCAAATCCGTACGTGGGGGTCAACTGCACTACCTCAAATTAATAATATGTTAGAGCAAAAAACATCTGACCTGCTTTTCTGCTCCTCATCTGCCTGTGGCAGGGTTGGTAGAATGTACATGTCGTCCACTTCATTTCTCTTCACACTGGATAGGCTGGGTAGAGGACTCTTACTGAAGAGGGAAAAAACGTTTCCGCCACAAGTGTATATTCATTGGTTCAGCTGTTTGACCTTGATATAATTTGTGAAAAAGACCTGTCTATGATGCTTTTATACCTGTCATCTCCCAGCACAGCTTTGATGGCTTGCCTCTTCAGGAATGTCTTGAGTAGTTTCTCATTCGTCTTTTTGGACTCTTGGCTCAACTCTTCCTTTCTCTGCCTCCTCAAGGCCTAAAAAAAACAAAAAACATAAAAGAAAATATAATTGCTGTGCAATAACATCCATTAGTAAAGAATGCAAAGGGTGGATCTTACCAGTGTTTGTTTCTTCAGCAGAGGAGCATCGCCATCAAAGACAAAAACTGGCCTGATGCGGAAAAAGAGCAGCTTGCAGATGCGGTGGAAGAGTGTGAGAAGGTGGGCGTTCTGGACACTGTTGCCTTCGCGATCTCGGACCCCCTTCACTGCCTGATTCAGCCATATGCTAATATCTGTCGGTGCCAGGTTAAGGTTCATGTTTACGAGAACAGAGTTAATAACCGCAACACAACTGAGAGAGGGGAGAATGGAAACAGTTGATTAGATCCCTCAAGTTTGGATACCAACAGCAAGAATTTTACCCTCCAGAGTCTCTGGATTAATTGGTTTCCCTGTGCTCTCCAGCAGCCTCCAAAGTCCGTGCACTCCCATGGCTTGATTTAAAACAACATGATAAGGTTAGAATTATACAATGGCTTCACATACGAATACACTTTTTTTGGGTCTGATTTTGGTAACAACAATTCCGTCCGTCGAGCAACAAATGTCGGGCACAAAGGTGCCGTCTATTAAATGTGTCGATTTCCGGTACATCCGGCCACATAATAAACAGCTGGAATGCGGAGGGCCATTGCCAAGTGGTATGTTACCGTAACTGTTTTCTGATCATGTTAGATATATTTGATTGAACTACTGCGTAATACTAGGATGAATTTACCGAAGCTTCCTCCAAAGAAAGCGGTCAATTCGCTAGCCGCAAAATTAGCCACGCAGGAAAATAGTTTGGCCGTAGTCTTTATCTGACTATGATTACCTTATCAGCTCCTTTGCTATTAAACGTGACCGTTGAATTTCTCACCGCGTTTGTGTCATGACAAGTGTGTGTTGAAGCACCATTTTATTTTTGTTTTCTATTCAGAGTCATTCTTGGACGTGGATATTTGTTGTCTGCACCAGCTCAGTAGCCTACCACCGCCATGTCGACTACCGCTGTCAGGGGTATGTAACAGTATAACATAACATCCACACAACCAAATCATCATAAACTAATGGTTTAATTGTTAAATGAAAACGCCTTTACTTAATTGCCAAAAGTAATCACCACTTGCCATCATTAAAAGCATCATTCGCTTCAACCATTAAAAGATACCAAGTGGATATTTTGCCGTGACCGGCAACTCGCCACATAGCGCTATTTTGCCGTGAGTCGAGGGAGGACTACAAGTACAAATTCTGCACCAGTGAATATGTACTCGCTCGTGTATTTGGCTGGTAATGTCGGTAACTGACAGCGTTATGATTAGTTTCATACCGATAACAGTGTATGCTGTGATAGTTAGGTTAGGCTGGATGTGCCAATATCAGCCTATTTCGGTGGCAAACAAAATGAAAACTTAGTGAAAAGACACAGAAGGGTGTGAAGCTATGCAGGAAACGGCTAGTTCATGACTCGGTCCGGCGATTGACGTTCACGGCAAAATAGCGCGAGTTGGCGGTGATGGCAAAATATCCACTATATAAACCATAATTATGGTGTGTAACTGTTTAATATATAACAATTTAGAATCATCAAGTTACTTAATGAGCACATTTAAGGGCCTACGGTAGACATCAATCCTATCTTCCAGAGCCTGCCCGTGTCCCAGTACGAGTTGCTGGCGATGGCATGGAAACTGAGAAAACGCCCTCTATCCCGGAGGTCAGCGCAGATACACTGCCATCGGGTCTTCCTGAAGCTCCTTTCATCAAAACAACAAGCCCCAAACACAGCCCCAAGTCTTCCAGTCCTCCTCACCCTGTTGCCCCCCAACCGCTCGGAGTTCTCCACCTGGGCAAAGTGAGTAGGGAGGCCTGTATGGAGGTCGAGGCCATCAGGATCGTCGTCCCTCGTGCTGCCATAAGTAGAAGCAGCCGCGTAACCGAGGCGAAAGCAGATGCTGTACAACAGGTGGAGGAGCGAAGTTCTTCCCCGCAGCCATCAGTGGATGATTGGAGAGGACAGCTAGAAAAGCTTCAGAACTCTGAACGCAGGCTTCTGCAAGACAAGGAGGGCCTCTCCAATCAACTGCGTGTTCAGACAGAGGCAAGACCCACATTGAGCAGATTGACATTCAACATGGCGTCACGCAGACAGTCTAATTGCTATTTTTTTTCATCATGCGTGACTAGGTGAACCGTGAGCTCAAGAAACTGCTGGTGGCATCCATGGGCGATGACCTGCAATACCAATTTGAGCGTCTGGCCCGTGAGAAGAATCAGCTGATTTTGGAGAACGAGGCTTTGGGGCGGAGTTTGTCGCACACAGCGGAGCAGCTTGAGCGCATGAGCATCCAGTGTGATGTCTGGAGGAGCAAGTTCCTGGCCAGCAGGTATGAAACAGACAAAAAGGGGTACAATAACACAACATGATTCACTGCCATTGACGGCTATAGACGTCAAAAATTCATTTGAACTATTTCTATTAGTTTCTCATTTTTTCCCCACTTTTGTTAACAAGAGTATGAAAATCTAGAATTTTTTTTATTGTACATTTAGAACAGATATAAAATTTGTGATTAATCCAGTGTTAACTATTAATTCATTCACTGACATTAACAGCTATAAACGTCAAAAAATAATTTGAAGTATTTCTATTAGTTTAACTTTTGTTAACAAGAGTATGAAAACCTAAAAACAAAATTTTATTGTACATTTAGAACAGATATAAAATTGGTGATTAATCGCGAGTTGACTAGTGAAGTAATGCGATTAATTACTATAAAAAATTTGAGTTGATTATTAAAAATTACGGGGCATCAAATTTGATATCTGTTCTAAATGTACAATACATTTTTTTATAGGTTTTCATACTCTTGTTAACAAAAGTAAAAACTAATTGTTAAACTAATAGAAATAGTTAAAATGATTTTTGACGTTTATAATCATTAATGGCAGTGAATGAGTTAAAATCATGCGATTAATTACAATTTCAAAAAATTAATCGTCTGACACCCCTAATTTTTAATAATCTTTTCTTCTTTTTTTTTTATTAGGGGGCATCAGGCGATTACAATTTTTGATTGTAATTAATCACATTACTTCACTAGTTAACTCACGATTAATCACAAATTTTATATCTGTTCTAAATGTACAGTAAAAAAAAAAATCTAGGTTTTCGTACTCTTGTTGTGAAAAATGTGAACCTAATAAATAGTTTAAAAAAAAGTTCAAATGAAATTTTGAAATCTATAGCCGTCAATGGCAGTAGAGTTAAGTACTCACTTACACATGAAATGTTTAGGTAGGTAGACAATCCTAGCTTTACCAAGTTGAAAATGATTGGTTTTGACATTGTCAAAAAGGCATTAATAGTGATTGTAGGTTTGAAGGCTACCTTAGCATGTCTACAGTTGTTTAGTAGATGTGATTGGTTAACAGTAAAGACAAAATTGCTGTTGAATCATAGAGGCTCACAATTAAGTGGACACAAATGCAGACTAGCGCAGTTCAAAAAGCCGTAATTACCTTCACATGTGGAATGATGACGTTGAATTCACTTCGTCGTATCTACAGAGTGATGGCAGAGGAGCTGACAAACGCGAGAGCAGCTCTACAGCGTCAGACCAGAGAGGCGCAGGGAGCCATTCAGGACCTGTTATTGGAGAGAGAGGAGTTCTCAAGGGAAATGGTGCTCACTCATAGGTGAGTGGGCCCCGTGGCTCATCATCATGTTTTCATCAGCATTTGTCTAATGGTATTAAGGAATTTAGAATAAAAAGAGATGCCAAAACAAGCAAAAAAAAAATGCAATATTGTACGGTAAAATACGTAACTTCAGTCATATATTTTATCCTTGTATTAAAATAGTTATAATGTTGACAAATTTTTATCTCAATAAACCATTTCTACGCATAATATTCTTTATTGAGCACAGAGTTAAAAAATAAACTCTGTCAAAAAATTTCTGTACAACCTGTTCTATGTGGCCCCCGTAGTAAAAAAACGGTATTCTGATTAATATTGTGTTTGTGGAAAATGAAGGCCAAGACTTTTGAAGCCCCGAGGCCACCATATTACCACTCCCAAGAAACATTTGTCAGCATACAATCCTATACATTTACAGTTTCGAGATTGGAGAACATTTGAGACGTTACTTGGTAGAAACAGCATGATTTATCATGTTTTAAATTTGTTAAACATAAACAAGAGGACTTCAGATTTTTTTTTACAACTTGCCTTCATGTTTACAGGAGGAAACATGTATTATTTTTAAATTAAAGAATTATACCTGTAATTCAACAAAAGATGCCTCTGCGAAATCTAATATTGGCGTCTAAGAAACTGAGCGATAAAAGAAAAAGTTTTTTTTCAAAGCAGCACATACCGTCCACTTGTTAAAAAATAGTGACCACCCTGCAACAACCCCCCCCCCCCCGGCCATATACTAGAGCGCACGAGCTGTATATGTCTAATCTGTACGTGTACGTGTACGTATACGTATAGTTCATACAGTAGTCTGCTCGCGAGATGGGAGGGGTAAGATGGCCGCCCTGTGGCTTCAAGGACTTGCACGGACGGCGTGCATGGGCTATCAGCTATCCAGTCATATATACAGATCAGTGCTGTCAACTGAAAATGTCATCAGTTTCTCATTGCTCAGACAACGACCAATCACAGTTTAGCTTGCGGACGTCACATGACCAAACTTAAAAAAACAGGTAAAGTGTGATTGGTCGATACCTGAACTTGAGCATCTGTGATGTCATTTTCAGTTGACAGTAAATGACAAAATGGAGAAAAACAGGTGGATTTTGCTGATTAATTGATATTCCACAAACGCAATATTAATCAGAATGCCGTGGGGGCGCATAGAACATATTATTGGAAATATTATTTTTCAACTTGACTTTCCTTTAATAAAATCATACTCATCATAGTGTCATACTGTTGTTGTTGTCAGATCACTGGAGCAGCTCCTGGTGTCTCTGCAGTGGGGCAGGCAGCAGACGTACTACCCCAGTGCGCAGCCGCTCAGCACAGGGGAGATGGCAGCGGCCAATCACAAACTAGCAGACGCTATCAACTCTCACCTGTTGGGCAATACCTGCGGCGGCGCGGTCAAAAGCAGCGGTGCGACATCGGATCAACTGTGCAGCACACCAGCAGAGAAGATGGCCGAGAAGGTACATCATTTGTCCTGTTTTCAGATCAGATTCTAATCATGAAACCAAATGGTTTGCTGATGTTTGTTGTAGGTGCTGAAGATTTTAGATCCAATTTCCTGCGCAGAAAACAAGGCGGAGTCTCCACTCAGTGACTCATCCCCCGCAAACTTTTTGAGCAGTAAGAAGAGTATTGGCAGGTTTCACCCGTACACTCGCTATGAGAACATCACTTATAACTGCTGTGAACGCTGCACCGGAGAAATCGTCGTGCTGTAGGTGAACTATTGATGACTATTCCCACTCTCACGTCAGCGACTTTTGTGAGAATTTGGTGCTTTTATATATATATATAATTATTATTTTTTTTAAATTAAAAGTCATTCACTGCCATTGACGGCTATAGACGTCAAAAATCCATTTGAACTATTTCTATTAGTTTCACATTTTTTTCCCACTTTTGTTAACAAGGGTATTAAAACCTTTTTTTTTTATTGTACATTTAGAACAGATATAAAATTTGTCATTAATCTTGAGTTACAATTTAAAAAATGTATTGCCTGATCCCCCTAATTTTTTATATATATATTTTTTAATTGTAATTATTGAAATGACTTCACTAGTTAACTCACGATTAATCACACATTTTATATCTGTTCTAAATGTACAAAAAAAAAAAAAAAGGTTTTCATACCCTTGTTAACAAAAGTGGGAAAAAATGTGAAACTAATAGAAATAGATCAAATGAATGTTTGCCGTCAATGGCAGTGAATGAGTTAAAGATGAGTTTTTTTTTTTTGATTGAATGAAAAAAAGAAAATTAACAACCCAGTTCATGATCTCAGATAAGCATTTTTTATTTTATTTTTTTATATTATCATATATTTCAGAGCCACCACAAGCTGGTTGGAGCTTCTGCATTTAAATGTCCTGATTCAGGATCTGTAAACTTGTATGGTTGTGTTTTGGCATTATTCTGTTTGCATGTTGAAGAATGAATGGTAAGGTGTAAAAATATTTTTGCAGCTGTTATGGAAAATGAATACCTAAAGAGTTGTAATGCATAGGAAACTTGAACTTGTATTTTCTTTTAATAATGTTTGTGTTTTAGGCATAGCTTTTTATTATACTTAATGAATATAATAATAATTTTTTTTCTTTCAAAATACAGGACAAAGTTGTGTATTTTTTGTTGTTAATTTAATAAAGCCTGAAGCATGTAGCAACTTCTATAGAAAAGAAACAGAGCTACAGTATTTTAATATTTTATTCATTCGAGTATGACATTATTGCAAAAATGTAGATGGGAACAATGTGTCCATTTCATCATGTTCCATCATCATCATTCCTCCATCAGAGATGACCACGCTCTGCTTGCACCTGGTTTGTTCTTTCTGTTTCGAGACGGTGCAGACACTTGGTTCATCACGCCTCCTTTGAACTTGAATGCACTTGTGGGTTTTGAAGACGTGTCCCCATTCTCTCCTGTTCCACGGTTGGTGATTTGCTGCCGATTCTGGAAAAACCCATCATGCTTTCTGCTCGGCACAAATTTTAGCGCCTCCTGCCAGTTCCCCGTTTCCTTTATGCTTATCATTATGCTCATCATCTGGTCCAGGGTCAGATTTTTGGCTCCCAGCCCCCAGGAGATGTACTCGTCCAGTGGTAAACGTGCTGTGGCCAAATTCAGGCGCTTGGCATTGGCAAACGACAAACCGGAAATAATCGACCGGTCGACGAGAGCGCCGATGACGTAGATTTTTGAGTGGTCGAAGGTGTGGAGAACATTGCGAGAGTCAGCAGTGAGGTAAACAAGACTATCACGAGGAAAAAGATTAACAAAATGATTGTCTGTGCTGTTGACGAGCAGGCGGTTCCAGACTTCAGTGCCATAGCGCTTGAGGAACTCTTGCATGTAGGCTCCATCTGGTTGCAGGTTACAAAAATGTAGATGGTAGGGATCCTTGGCGCGTCTGTTCAAGCCTTGCACCTCCAACATTTGCTTCACTGTGTTTTCAAGCTCCCGCCTGTTCATGTTGGACTCGTAGCTCATGTCAAAAACTAAAGGCTGGCCAAACAACATGGACTGGGCGGTCCTCCAGGCCAGCAGTTGGTCCAGTTTGCTAGTCCGGAATTGGGATAAGAATGTGTTTTTAGGTTCCTTCTCATCTTCATCTTGATGTATTTTCTGCGCTAATGACGCTTCCCTCTCCGCTTTTTTCTTCTGCTGCTTCCCAATTCGGGCTTTTTTAAAGAATTCCTTTCCAGCCAGGAACTTGAGGTACTTTCTTCGAGCTGTCTTCGTGGTGAGGTCTGCCACCGTCGTTAACTCTTCCTTAGACATCTCCTGAGGTACAGCTTTACCAGCTAGCCGCCACATTGCAACCAGCTCCCGAGTTGCTTCCAAAATGTTACTTAAACCCCTTTCCGGGATTTCGTCCTCATCACTTACTTCATCATCCTCAGCATCTTCTTGTTCAGCTGATGAAGACTGGGATCTCATTACGGATTTCCATTTGTCCAAGTCAACATTGTCCTTTTTCTGTGGACTCCCAGTACTGAAGAGGTGACTTGGGTGGCGGGGGAAAAGGGATGGCGCGGTCCCGATTGCTTGCCTTTTGTTGACACGGGAAAACGCGAACCTGCCACTTTTCCATAGTCCACTTAAATGTCGTTGAGTGAAGAGTGGTCGCAACATGTCAGAACAATTGGTATGATGCGGATGTAGAGCTGGCAGCAACAACCGGAATGATGACACATGCAAGAAACCTTTTTTGCACGAGTTGGGAGTTGGGAGTTTTCACAGATCGTCATACTACAAAATCCGATTGCGCCATGGCCCTTACAGTCACTGTTTTGACAGATTATTTTTGCGGTCCACGTTTCACGTTGGGTGATCGTATGGAGGTCACGTTGCTTTGCAGTGTAACGTTATAATATGTCGTACTGAAACGGCGAAGTGTCTTATTTTATTTGCGTCAATTGAATCATAGTGTCTATTGTTTTCTGTATTTAAATTAGCTTTTTAAAATTTACTACAGTTTAAAAATGTCAAAATTTATTTTTCGCAATCAAAGGTTAAGGTGATATATTTCCCCCACGTTTTTTTTATTATTATATATATATATATTTCCCCCACGGTAGGCTCAGGGTGTTACACAGCAGTGACGACTTCTTCCGGCAGAAAACAGTTGCCGATCCTGAAAATGAGCTTCTTTTTGCGAAAATTGAGCTGCAAGAAAGACATAGACGACGTTATCAAGACAGTTGCAGAAAAGGTGGTTGTTTTGAGGTTTGGGAGGGATGAAGACTCCGTTTGTCTCCAGCTAGATGAAGTTGTAAGTAACCATCCATTATGTTTAAGTATTTCGTGCTTGACGTATAATCGCTGATTGTGTTCTTTTGTAGCTGTCAAAAACGGAACACGACCTGAGTAACATGGCCTCCATCTACATAGTCGATGTGGATAAAACTCCTATTTACACCAGATACTTTGATATCAGTTACATCCCATCAACTGTGTTTTTTTTCAATGGCCAGCACATGAAAGTGGATTATGGGTGAGACATTTTGTTTTTTTTGATGTTTTAGAAAAAGCAATTGCATGTAAAAAGAAAAAAAAAGATGATTTTGCTTTCCTTCAGCTCACCAGATCACACCAAGTTTGTTGGCAGCTTCAAAACCAAACAGGATTTCATGGATCTTATTGAGGTCATATACAGAGGAGCCATGCGGGGCAAAATGATTGTCCAGAGTCCCATCGACCCACAAAATATTCCCAAATACGACCTCCTGTACCATGGGATTTGAAATCAACAGCTGTATTATGTTTTTGTGTGTGTTGGTCATTTTTACTGCTTGAGCAAGAACTCTGTAGTAATTTGTGTCTGAATAGGAAACTCAAGATTTATAACTGTGGTTATTAACCTTGTTGGAGGTACTGAACCCCGGGAGTTTCCTATGCACATTCACCGGACGTGTCATCACAATGAGTCGGGTGTGTGTCTTGACCTTTGCCGAACCCTTGGAGTTTGATCGAATTTGCCAGGTTAGGAACCACTGATTTATATTAATCTTCAATTAGGCTGATGGGGAGGCATGTCTGCAACTTAACTGCACTGCATACATTTGTTGATCATCTTGAGTGTTGTGATGTTTCCTATGGAAAACAGTTATATTTAGTGTGAAATGTGTATTAATGCAATACAAAGGTTTTGATGTTGCAATAAAGTTTTCTATTCTAGGAATGAATCTGTTATTTTCCATAAAGTATTCACAGAAGCTTGGAATTATGGATTTGTGTGTTATGTCTGTTGGTAGTGTAAGGGACTGACGGAGAGAAATTAACTAATTTGTTTCACTGTGTGATAGAAGGACTCACTGCATTTGTGTAACTCAATGTTAGACAGACACTGGTTTAACTAAAGCAAGTTGAATATGGAAGAGGATTTTTTTTTTTTAATGAAACCACTGTGCAAATGATATTTCAGAATCAGATAATTATTTTTTAATTGATACAAAAATGTCATATAGTACAGGAAGGACAACACAAGATGACTTTTTGTTTTGTTTCGCTCTCCCACACTCCTACTCGACAGGTGGCGCTAGTAAATCGGAAAGCAACACGGAAAGAATGACGGAATTAAGTGACGTACACATCCGATGTGCGCGACCTTGTTCAATGCACGGCCTAAAATAATCATAAAAAAAGCAGCTTAAAATGTTATTACGGCAGCGCTGAAACGTGATGTTTTAGTTGTTGTAGTGCCTCTTTCGGGATTCAGAAGATGATATCGCTCATTAAGGCTGCCCTGGGGAGCGTGGCCGCCGTCTGCGCCCATGGTCACCCGAACGGTAACTAAACTTCACTAAATTACATTTTAGAGTACAATAAATGATTATTTTTTGCTTATTTTTCCCCCTCTATATTAAATGTCTTCACATGATGGCTCAAAAATTAGTATTATCAATTAGTGTTTTACCAAAAAGACGCAAAATGCAACAACTTATAAAGACAAAATGAGTTGTGGTAATGTAGTGATTATGTATAATGGGGCATTTATCACGTTTGTTTTTAATAATGGATGTCTTACTCGGTGGAAGGAAACTCTTTGCTCATTGAAAAGCATTGGACTTGGAATCCTAATTTGATTTGTGATGATTATGATTTCAAAATGTGATGACATTTTGTTTGACTACTATAACAATCTGCCTGGTTAGTCACAGGCAAAAGCAATACAATAACGCTGTTTGTTTTCACCATGTAAAATCAGAAATGTTCGGAATTGTCCGTATGATGGTTTGGCTTTGTGCTTCATGTAGTCAAACTCGTGCCAATATCTGTGCCTACAGGTCTTCTGCACAGTCATTTAAAAGTTCTAACTGCTGGACTGAAGACGTTAGGAATCCCTCCAGACTACAGTGGTAAAGTCCTTTTTTTAATCTACACAACATCTTCCATGTCTGACTGGAAGGATCTTGCTCGCACTGTAACATACAGTGACCGTGTGTGCCTTGTGAGTCTTGACAGTACCGTTGTCTTTGTTTTTGTTTCAATAAAGATGTGGTGCTGCCAGATAAACCTAAACTGACGTTTATGAACAAGGTGCCCAATTTAACAAAAGTTAAGAAGGAGATGAAGAAACTACGGGACATTCAAGGCCCGACTCGGACAGCAAATACCTTCACATCTGGACAGTATGCAATTGTGGTAAGGTCACGTATTTTACGCTGTCCTAAATTCAGTCGTTTATTGTTCGCGTGATGGGACATTTTCGTTGCTGATGCTCAGGCAATGGGAGGGGGCTACCTCCGCTGGGGTCACATCGAGATGATGCGTCTAACCATCAACCGCAAGACGGATTCCCGCACTACGTTTGCTCTCTGGCGCTTCAGCGCTCCTTACAAGCCAATCACGCGCAAAGGGCTGGGTCAGCGCATGGGTGGCGGCAAGGGAGCCATCGACCACTATGTGACGCCGATCCGCTTTGGCCGTCTTATTGTGGAAGTGGGAGGAAAGGTGGAGCTGGCAGAAGTGGAGAAAGTTTTGACTGAAGTCGCGAAGAAACTTCCCTTTCCTGCTAAGGTGAGACGACAAAGTGCACTCATCAGCCGCAACATTATATTTGCACATTATGATGACGTCCGATACAAAAGAAAATCAAAACATCCACCATTAAGCATTTTGAGGTGTTTCAATATTTTTGAATTATTACAACACTGTTCCTCCCGTAGGTGATGACTAGAGAAACCCTAGAAGCCTTTCACCAGGCTCAGGCCGATATGGAGAAAAACAACCAGAACCCGTGGACCTTCAGGAAGATTGCCCAAGGAAACATGCTTGGCATCAGGAAGGTCCTCAGCCCATTTGACCTAAGAAATCACGGACGCTTCACAGGCAAATTTTACTTCCCGGGCAGGGTATGACAGACCCCAAAGCAGTCCAAAGACAGAGACCAACCATGGTATTAATACTGTATGCGACCTTCACTGCAGTTTGAAGAACCTTAACTTCAAAAGTCATGCAACTCTTTGTTTGTTTTGCAGTCATATGTATTTTCATTTGATGTTTGTGTTCAAATTCGTTTTATTTCATACAATCAAGTTGGAGTGAAATAAACATTTTGACTCAATTACACACAAATATGTTCACACATTAAATGCAGAAATACAACTGCCACCGAAAGGTACCACACTTGTATCTTTGTACAGGCCCTTTCAGAGTACATTTAATCAATTACTGTGAACTAAATCTTTTCAACTATAACGGCACCTGCAGTAGTATTACAAGTAACAATTCCTAGCAGTTATCTCACAATTAGAATGTGTATGCTTACAAGCATGACATTTTCGTACAAGAAAATAACTTTATTCAAATAAATCCATTTGATCAATTATTGAACTGAACTGAAGATCAGCTGGGAAAAATGCATGCAATGCGTTGATTGTAGTACAAGTACCACTAGTGTTACAAGGGCTCCCTCTAGCGGGACTGTACAGTTTTACACCCCAACCCGCCCGCGTTTACCCCCATTTAAGCACAGTTTACCGTAGCTTCGCTTATAGTAATACTTTTCATGAATAAAACCTTTCGTGTTTTTGATAAACAATTAGGCCTACGTATTGCATTTGATGTTGGCCATGATAGTGGTACTTGGCGTAAACTAGTTCCGAGAGACACTAGTGAATATGTATTGTATTTGTCCCGAACATGGACTCACAGGTAGCGATTCAACTCCGTTTTCCTAACAAAAGGCAGTACACGGAGCCATCTCGAGTGACTTGATTGTAACGGTAAGTCACAGATCACAAAGGATTTGTATATTTTGTGTCTATAGTTTGGATAAAGGCCTTTTGGCGAAATCGATTTGTACCTGAGAAGATTAGGTGAGGGGTTAGCTGTGTGTCTACGCATGCGTGTTTTCAAAGGCAAACTGGCGCGGAAAATGTATAAATGTCCATTGGGCTTTTCGAAACGTAGATCATAAACGTGTTTATCGTCACTTAGTTTTTACAAGTAGTTGTACATTTGCTTAAGCAAACTATTACGGACGTAATCGCTATTCGAAATGAAACCTGTACGTGGTTCTAATCGGGAAGCATCAAAAGTAGCAACTGATAACCCGGTAAGACGCACTAAAGTAAAACGAAGTGGATATTTTTCCGTGACTGGCAACTCGCCTCTTTGCGTTATTTTGCCGTGAATCACGTGAGCACTACAAGTACAAAACAAAATGTGCGCCAGAGATTTATACCACTACCTCGTGGCATTATGGTTAAAGACACGGGTTCTAATAACGCTTTGTATTTTTTTTTTACTACAATTTCTTGACAACATATGCTTATTTTGGGTTAGGCTATTAATGTCGCTAACAGCCTATATTCGGTGTCCGGCGACTGACCAATCAGAGCCGTTCACGGCAAACTAGCAGGAGAGTTGCCGGTCACGGCAAAACATCCACTGCCCCCCCCCCCCCAAAAAAAAACCCCGTCGACTTCATATCATGTTGAAACCGGTTATTACTGCTTGTCTGACAAACTTTTTATATTTTACTTAAGGATTCGCCGCCTGCCGACGACAACCATGACAAGATTACACCCCACACATCGCCAAAGAAAAGAAAAGGTGTGACTATCTGGGTGACTACCAAACATTCCTAGAAAATCATAATAGCCCATCACCAGCTACTCATGTGTTCCTTGGGCTTCCTATCTTGGTGACCCCTGATCTCCAGTATGTTACGGTCTTGTCACCTTGTCTTATGTGTCCGTCTTGCCTGCTTCTTGCATCTTCTGCACAGCTTCTGAAATCGCACATAAAGATTCCAAAAACCTGAAGCAGATCCGGAGATCCTCCATCATTGCGCTGGAGAATATTATGAACATGGAAATAGTGTGGGTTTGGCTTCTGTTTTTAATTTTTTTTACAGTTATAGCAAACATGGTGTCCCATAAGTTTCCATATATCTATATATATAATTTTATTTTTCAGATACCCTACAGATTTTTTTAAATAAAGGGCCACAAATTGAGATCATACTGAGGACTGGCTCAAGAAGGAGTCACATAGTTACTCTCAAATTGAACAGAAAACATTCAATGAGGTGAATCGGAAAACAATTGTTCTCATTGGTTAAGTCAGACAAAGATGCAAGGTGCATAAAGGTAATAACTCTAGGAGGATTCCGATAGTCATGTAGACAAATATAAATACAAATGTTTGTTTTTCCTATGGATGGAAACTTCTTGGACACCCCAAATAAATACAATAAATAAAGCACAATGAAACTCTTTTCTATGTTTTCAGAACAACTCTGGCTTTGAGACGGTCTGAGATGAAGGAGAACCGAGACCATCTAAATATTGTGAAAAACAGGTGAGCCGTTTGGAAACTGGTACGAATTCCCTCAAGCTGTGTGACTTAAGCACATAAATAGTTAAGTAATGACCTTTACTACATTTCTACCAATTAACACATTCACTGCCATTAACGGCTTTAGACGTCAAAAATTCATTTGAACTATTTAAATATTTTTTTAAAATCCACTTTTAACAAGAGTATAAAAACCTAGAAAAAAGTTTTTTTTGTACATTTAGAACAGATATAAAATTTGTGATTAATCGTGAGTTAACTATTGAAGTCATGTGATTAATTATAATTAAAAAAATGTAATCGCCTGACGACCTAATTTATAATAATCTTTTATTTTCTTATTTAAAATAATCTCTTTTTTTTTTCAAAAAATAAATTTGTAATCTTTTTTCTTTTTAATAATCTTTTCTTTTTTTAAATTTGTAATTAAGCTCATGACTTCATTAGTTAACTCATGATTATTCACACATTTTATATCTGGTCTAAATGTACAATATATTTTTTTCATACTCTTGTTAACAAAAGTGGAAAAAAAAAGTGAAACTAATAGAAATAGTTCAAATGAATTTTTGACGTCTATAGCCGTCAATGGCAGTGAATGAGTTAAGCGTGGCAGAATTGACACACTGTAATGACTGTATTAAATGCCTTGTTTAGGTTCTTAAGTCATTGTGCACAGCTTCAAGTTCCAGTGCAGAAACACGACGAGTTCGGGCAGTCATGGCAGCGCCACCAGGAGGAGAGCAAGAAGTGCGAAGCTGCGAAGCAAACTCTGAGTTCCCTGGAGGTGAGAGTTTCCGAGGTGGATTAGATGTTGCTTCAAATCTAACTCCATTCAATATCAAAAGCCGCTGTCATGACTCTCATCACAGGAAGTTGATCAATTTTACATGTACAATTTGTCAACTGCATATGTTTTGATGAGACTCATTGCTTTGGAAGGAATGTCCACTTTTGAAAAGGTTAATTAAATATATTTGTTTCCAGGAAGACCTGAAGACGGTGGGCGGTGCGTTGGAGAGCACAGAAGAGCAGATGGCCTCTTTGCAGCGAGCATGCAGTTCCCTGCGAGAGCAACTAGAGGAGGAGGAGGAGAAAGCTAAGGAGGTGCAAAACATCAAGATGCATATTATATTCGGAATTATGGAGCACTAACATGCAAAATATTGCAAATGTTCGAATTCATCTACATTCAATGAAACCCAATATTGAGGTGAGGTGCATCGTGTTTGCACTGATCAGCCTTGAGATGCTTCGACAGCTTAATTGGCGTTAGTGTTCAGTTAATGGAGTTGATTGGACAATGTTTGGAAAGCATGCACCGTTCCTTGCAATGCATGTCAGGCAAACCAAGCTTTGCGTAAAAGGATTCATCTGTACACCTCTGAGACAGGATTGACTCGAGGCACAGATCGAGGGGGGGGGGGGGTGAATGTCCCAATGAGTCCATTAACTCATTCACTGCCATATAGATTCATAAAATAAAATTCATTTGAACTATTTCTATGAGTTTCACTTTTTTTCCCCACTTTTGTTAACAAGAGTATGAAACCCTAGAAAAAAATGTATTGTAAATATAGAACAGATATAAAATTGTAGTGATTAATCTTGAGTTTAAATAAGCAATTAAACAAAAAAGAAAATATTATTAAAAAATTAGGGGCGTCAGACTTCAAATGTTAACTCACATTTAATCACAAATTTTATATCTGTTCTAAATGTACAATACATTTTTTCTAGGTTTTCATACTCTTGTTAACAAAAGTGGGGTAAAAAATGCAAAACAAATAGAAATAGTTCAAATGTTTTTTTTTACGTTTATAGGCGTTAATGGCAGTGAATGAGTTAATTGCGCCTTCCCTAACTTCTTTGTGGGTAGGTGAGCATCTTCGCAATGGCGCAACCACCTGTTTGGGTCCTACAGGTGTGATGGCTTTTTTTTTTTTTTGCAGCAGCAACATCCCCCACAACAAAAGTGAAAAAAAATATTAAACTAATAAAAAATAGTTCAAATGAATTTTTGACGTCTATAGCCGTCAATGGCAGTGAATAAGTTAATCAAAACGGAAGAAGCTCAGAAGCACCAGGCAGGACTCTTGCCAGAGCTAGCCACCTATCTAAGGTAAGCTATCTGGTAAGAAGGCCCAAGCACACCTGATGGTCACTCTGTCCGAACTTTTGCAGTCCTCTGTGGAAAGAGGAGAACTTCACGGAAGAAATGACCCAAAGTGTGCCAAGAATATGGCATCCCACTCAAACACATTTGAAGCTGTAATTGCCGCCAAAAGTGCATCAACAAAATACAGAGCAAAGACTATGAATACTTATGTACAGTGACCTGGCATAGATGTTCAAACCCAGGAAATGTCAATGAAAGAGAATTGGCAGCATTGTGCAGCTGTTAGACGTGCGATGTCATCTTGTCAGATGTTGCAGAGAAGCAAGCAAGCTGTCCTCAACCTCCCATCTCACCCGCCTCGGAAAGGTGAAAAGGACTTTAGAGGTGAGCATGAATGGTGGACACTTTTGCAATAACATAAATCGGTTTCACAAGTTCCTATTGCATAATAGCGCTTTTCATTTTTAAACGACTCACTGTCAAAAATGTGGTTAAAATGGCTGAAGTTGCGTTTTCTTCCGAGAGGAACTGCGAGTTGTAAATAGCATAGATGGAGTAATTTGCTAAAACTATTGGGTAAAAACTCCTCTTCCACTCTAAAAAAAAATAATTCAAAAGTATGTGCTCAGTGCAATATTATTTTTATTTTTGCCTCAGGCTGATTTGAGAAAAGAGGCCCCAGATGAAGACCGTGAGACCATCGCACTCAAGATGGGAGCAATCTTGCAAAAGAGGAAGCGGTAAAAATATATATATTAAAAAAAAAAAAAACACTTACACAAGCACATAAACATGGACCGTAGATGAACTTTGAAACTTTGAATTGTTTTCTGTTGGTGGTGCTTCTTGTTCAAAAGGCAACTAGATGCTACATAAAATAAAATAAAATAAAAACTCAAGATTATATATAGAAGTGTTATGGAGGTACAGTATTGCAAAGGTGTTTTGAAATAGCTGCAGTGAGTACTCGGCCACTTTGTTTAAAATGATGCTTAGGATTTTAAAAGTCTACTATTTGTAAAAATAAAAGCAATCCCACACTGAATATTAAGAATTTCCCAATCCTTTCCCCTTTTGCACTTTTTATTATGTGTCAAACAGCTCAATTGTTTTGTCAGAAGTACGTGAGATGGTCAGATGTTACCGAAGTTGGCTCACAATCATTGGAACAACATTTTTCCGCACACCGCACTCAACAAACCATGGTTTATGGACCTCAATTTTTGTCTGCTAGCTAGGCCAAATCTATGGAGGATCAAATCTGTCAAAATTAAAGAAAAGAAAAAAGTGAAAATGAAAACTGATGTAAAAAACAATTTTTTTTATGCCAAAAATGAATAGTATATTTAATTTATATACATTTTTATTTTCACTTTTATTCATTTATTTATTTTTTTGTTTTGGTCCTCCATACAATTTAACTACAAAAATTGGTTGACACAAAAACTTCGAATTTGGTGGCGCGGCTCTTTACCAGAGAAATTAATACGATACAAAATGGATTCTAAAAACAGTAGTTAGCGACAGCCCTAATCATTCTTGACATTTATTTTGGAAACCGACAAATACACAAATGCAACACTGTGTTTCTATAATTTTCATTCATTCTTAGAAAATCACAATGCCCCATAACTGGTGAGCTATTCTTAGAACAGGCCAGGCTACTCATGTGGTCCTTGGGGGCACCGCTTTGGTGACCCCTGAAACGACAGTCTTGTTTACGTAGTCCTCATCCATCCATTTTCCGAACCACTTATCAATCAAAAGGAAATATATTCTACTACACTAAAGGAAAAAAAGTAACCAAGCTTATCCTTTTGTTCCGCAGATAACAATAAATCTGTTATTTCGTAAACAGTAGTGCATTTATCGACATGTTGTCCACTAGCGGCGAAGTGGCTCAGTCCCCACTATGGAACGTTTCAACGTGAATTAAATCGAGCAAGATCCTGAGAAACGGTCACTATCACATTGCTTGTCTTACCAATGAGACAAATTGTGTGAGTTCTATTTGATTTGATAGCTTTTTTCTAAATCTGGGATTTCTTAAGTGATCTTTTGCGAATGGACTCAAAGGACTCATCATTGAAGAGTCGTTCAATAGTCGAGACGACCGAAGCCCGGACGGCGCGGCCGAGGCCTCGGGCGGCGAAAACATAGAGGACGGGGTTAAGGGCACTCTTGGCGTACACGAGGTACAGAGAGATGTATGTTCCGTAAGATGCGTTTTTAAAAAGTGAAGCCCTCTCGGGTCGTCCTTCAGCCAGGGCCCGCAGGAATCGGCACACGAAGTAGGGCACCCAGCAAATGAGGAAGAGCAGCATGGTGAAAAAGAGCACTTGGTACATCCTGGCCATCCTGCGTGAAGCCGAGGGGGAAGAAGAGGTCGGACTCATTGGCGCCGATTGCTGAAGGGTGAGCACAATTGCCAAATTACTCCCCAAAAACACCAGCAGGGGCAAGATGAAACCCGCTACGGTCTCCGTGACAAACAGCCCTGTGTCAAACGTTCCGCTTTCAAGGCACTGGTGCGTGCTGTTGTTTTCTTTCAGAACCGCGCTGTGCAGGTAGGGGGCCGACAGGATGGCGGCGAGCAGCCATGACAAGCCGCAGGCCAACGGAACGGCCCAGACGGGGCGCCGCAGCCGAGCCCACACGGGCCTCAGCAGACACAGGCAGCGTTCCAGGGCCACGGCGCACACCAGGAAGGCCGAGGCGTACAAACCCAAGCCTCGCAGGAACATGACCAGGCGGCATAAGGCGGATCCGAACGGCCAGCTGTTGTTGTGGGCGAGGTATCCCAACATGAGGGGGGTCCGCAGGATCAGCACCAGGTCGGCCAGAGCCAGGTTGAGGACGTAGATTCGAAAACTGCTGGCGGAACGAGTCTCTTCCCTGCTGCCTCTGCGAAGGAGATGGCGTCGACTCTTTGCGAGTGCCCAAACCACAAGCACGTTTAAAGGTACGCCCACCTTTAGGGGAAAAAACCACATCTGTTACTATTTCATTATACACTGCATAAACATTAAGAGGCAGTTCTTAATTTATTAGGTTGTGCTCGACCCCTTAGCTCCACCCAAATATCTATTCCTACTCCTTATCAAGAATAATTACGGTAAGCAGTTTGAAGAAGGTCCTTTTCTTGAGTCAGTGGACAAAACGGTCTGAAACTCACTTTTCCATGGACAACTTATTACTGAGTCAGTTTCAGGTATGTATAACGGCACGTTTGGTGTTCCACAAGGTTCAATTCTGGGTCCTCTGCTGTTTTCATAGTATCTGATCACCCGTGGGTTCCATTTTAAGAAAACTGTTATGATCCGTGCTTGTTGCTTTTGATTAGATTTTAGCTGTCATGTTTTCCGCGTCATTGTCTCGTCAAGTTATATCATGTCCGTCCAGTGCTTGTGATCCCAGTCCCTCGTGTCCTCCAATCGGCTCCCTCAGTCATGTGTTATTTGTCCAGGTGTCTCTCGTTGTCTCGTTAGTATGTGTATTTAGTAGGGGTGTGCCAAAAATCGATTCTCATAAGAATCGCAATTCTCATTTAGTACGATTCAGAATCGATTTTAAAGGTCCCAAAATCGATTTTATTTAAATAATTTCATACTGTCTTGCCTTTGTCTGTGTGCGCCTTTATTTGGAGCGCTGTTCATGTTTTACCCGGTTTGGCCACTGAGGGGCAGTGTGGTTCCACGCGGTCTAATACACTGTTAAGTTGTAGCCACATTAGAGAGTAGAAGGAAAAACTCATGATCAGGTTATTCCAATAAAAGTTTTTTGTTTTTTTGCAGTGTGGAGCCGTTCTTTTGAGTGATAAAAGTGCCGCGAGTAGCGCGCTAATTAGCATTAGCGAGTTAGACTGGATCATTTCAATTCCTTGCACATCTATAGATTGAAGCAAAAATCAATGTCAATCAAATCATTTTGAAGCAAAAATCGCTCTCAATCGAAAATCGACTGAATCGAATCGCAGGCCCAAAAATCGGAATTGAATCGTGAGACATTCAAAGATTCCCACCCCTAGTATTTAGGCCCTGTTCACACGGAAGGAAGCAAAGCTGACTTCGTTCCTACTTGCTGGAGATTAAAATTAGTTTTGAGGCCCAAAATATAAAACAATTTATCACTATCCGCCATTTTGGTTGTTTACTTTCGCCTCGAATGCTTTTAGATCGGAACTGGGGGAAAAAACAACTCAGAAATATCTAGTCATTTCCCTGTATTTGTTTCACTTTGGATCTTGCATTGGACTTTGTTGATTTTGTGTTGTTGGGCAACTAGTACCTGGTTTTTGTTGAATTGAATTACCGCTCCCTTTTTTTTTTTTTTTTGAGCATACCTGTCTTCTCCCTGCGTTTTGGTCCACCCTCCCACGAAACCTGACGGAGCATGCCTCCTAAGAAGTGATTTGGTGAAAAAGGTTTTTTAATATTGAAGAGAAAAATAAAGAGTTTTCTGTAGTGAGTGTAAACTTATTTCCTTTATTGGACCACATTAAATGAGTTGGTGGCCTGGTGCTGCCGCTGCACCGAGACAGTTTGGTTCACGTCCCCTAAATTCACTTTTACCCTATTTGGCTTTTGACACCGTTTGAGATGTTGGGTTGGATTTTTAATGTTATAACTTATGTTTTTCGGAAGTACTTAGCTACCATGTTGCCCGAAAGCAATATCCCGTTTCCTACAATCTCTGTGCCATCCTGCAATCGCAGAGGAGACATTCGTGATAAAAGGGTACGAATACCTCACCCACCAGGAAAATGAGCAAGGTAGCAGTCATCTGGACTCCTCGGACCGCATCCGCCTGCCAAGAGCTGCTCGGGCCGCTCACAAGTTGTTCCACTTTGTGCGTTCCGTTCACGGCGGCCATTGAGGGCGTCATGATGCTGAAACTCAAATTTTTACGACAACTTGGATGTGGTTTTTGAATTGTTTTTGACAGAAGCCAAAAACTTGACACAAGGGCATGTAACATGAACAAAAAAGCAAGATTGCATATGAGCGTGGGTTTCTTGTGCAACTTTCCAAAGATTTCCACATCACGCCCAAGACCGTATGGACCCTAAACTTCTCTTTGCTTGCAAACGAAATGGTCTAAAATCTTACGCACTTTTCTACTTTAGGTGCACTTATTTTCTTGCATTCGTGTGCCATCAATTTTAGCATAACTACATCTTGTATACCTCAAATTTTAAGTATTAATTAAGCTGTAGATGATAATAGAGGCGTTTATACAACATAATGAGTTTATGCAGCGGTTAGATAGGTTTCACTGTAAGATTCAATCGAATGTCATTAAGAGCTAAACACGTTGTGTTTTGTACACTGAGATGTTCTAGTACAAAGTCATGACTACATAGTCAAGAATGTTATTTCTTGGAGCCAAATCTGCCTTGGGGGAGTCTTCAAACATGCACCTACACCTCACCTGTTTGTGTCAGTGGGCATGGGAACACAACACATGCAGTCACACCTACTTTGGTCCACAAAATAGCATACTTAATCTTTTTTCTTTTTTCTTCTACTGTACATTTGTTAGGGGTCAAATTGTAGAGCACATATTAACCCCAAAACTATTGTGTGACCTCTAAAAGCCAGCGGCGATCCAAATTGAAATGTGCAAAATGAAAGATTTGTGCCTTACCTGCTTTTTGGTGTGCGTCTTAAAGAGACGCAGAGATAAAGAAAGAAAGACTGTCTCGGTTGACTATTAAAATTCTCTCTCTCTCTCTCTCTCTCTCTCTCTCTCTCTCTCTCTCTCTCTCTCTCTCTCTCTCTCTCTCTCTCTCTCTCTCTCTCTCTCTCTCTCTCTCTCTCTCTCTCTCTCTCTCGTGTGTGATTGCTTCACAGGCGTCCTCTTATGCATTTATGACAAGGAAATTAGCATCACGGCACTGTTTTCTTGTTTAGAAAGGTTTTCATTTTAAAGGGGGAACTAGTTTGATGTAACCCTTTTTTATTTATTTAAATGAAATAAATGAAAACGACATCACATTTGCTCAGGTAACAACCAATCAGGGTTCAGCTAAACAGGTAAGCCGTGATTGGTCGTTACCGCGGAGTAAATGTGACGTCATGTTCAGTCGACAGCAAGTGACAAAATGGCCGATATAAACGGGTGGATTTTGCTGCTTAATTATTAATCAGAATGCTATATTTAGAATAGTACGGCTGCATAGAACATATTAGTGCTATGAGCATTTGGGGTTGACTTTGACAGAAAAGTGATTATCATTTGCTCACAAACATTTTCATCTGAATGTCCTTACCCACTTTGATATCTTTATTTAAAACGCTCATATCGTTTAAATATTTAAATTTATTTTAATTCACCATGTTTCTGCTTTTTGATTTTTCGAATCAGGCTGTAATTCTAATATAATTTTATACAAGTTAACCTAAGATCGTATGAATCAAAACGAGTTATGTCAACTTGCTTTGAAAAATGAAAAGAAAAAAATTGGATTGGGTTCATGCAATAGTTGATGCTCTCCTGTAGATGTCACCACTACTCATTTATTTTCATGTGTACAGCATGAAAAGCAGGGCGTGTGACATTTTTGAATGACAATTTTTGAAATGTGAAACATCCACATTAACAGTTTAATAACAACAATAATTATTATCATTATAACATTCTTGATCGCCCCCCCCCCACTCAGCTCAACACTATAGCAACCCACGTTCATTCCATATTAGAACAATGTATGACCAATCTATGACAATTAATTTACAAAGGGGTTTTCAAACTTTTGGGTTGCAGGGACCCCTTAAACAGGAGATTTCTAAGGACACCTTCATAGTACTAAAACCAATTAAACACAACGTTGACCCTTTTAATGCCATTCATGATGCGGTTTTAATAAAAAAGGAACCAAATTCACAGATAGTTTTTGCTTATGTGCACTGCTTCCACTAAAAAAATATGACTGCAAACAAAGAGGAGTGAGTTTACAAAAGTACAGTTAGTTTTCCGATCTTTGCAACGTTTCCAATCCCTCTAACAGTTCTTTTTTTGTTTAGTTTTAAGTGACCATTAAATTTAATTCCTGCAAAGAATCAAAATGTAACATTATGAATAAAAAAACATGAAATGATCTGGTAAAAGAAGGAAAATAAAAAATGAAGTGATTTTAAATGACATGACTACACAAACTAATATTCATGATAGGAGCATATTAGGGGAAATTATACAATGAGGTCAGTTTTTCCTTCATATATAAAAATATATTTATTAATTATTTTACTTTTTAGTCACACAAGATGGTGAAATCATAATGTGTCTGATGTTTTGCTGATAAATGTAATTGGATCTCGTTTAAATACTTTGAAATGACAGTTTTCGATATTTTGATGAAACTTGTTTTATTCATATTATTCATACAAGTATGTTTTCGATATTTTGATGAAACTTGTTTTATTCATATTATTCATACAAGTATTTTATGTCATATTAGTTAGTTTAGTATATTTTTTTATTTATTTATGAAAAAAATACTTTTACAGGAACAAAAATGTTCCAGAAATATTTGAGCTCGGTTGATGCTCATAAATATCATCAGTGTTTGATTTTTTTTTATTTGATTTGATTTTTAAATCCAAATCAACACTGTAACTTGTTTGTGTCTGTTGTGTTTGCCTCTATGACAACTTAAATAAAAGTGCTGAAAGATATGAACCGTATTATAATTATTGGCCGGAAGAAGAAAAAAAAGATTTTTTTTGTTTTGAGCTTTGTAACCATACAAGAAACAACTGCTAATTTGTCCAAACACAGTATATATTTCATTTACGGAACTGAATCGTGAGCAGCTTTAACATCACCCCCCCCCCCCCCTCTTAAGACCACCCACACTTCCTTTAAATCTGCTAATTTTAAACGCCGGGCTTAAATCGGGGAAACCGAATGTTATTATGTCACAAAATGAAAGATGGCTCTGAGTTGATGCACTTTGTTGCTCATAGTGTGTGTCTAGATATTATTAGCACGGGGAAATTATGCACTTTATGGATAGCAAAAAGATTGCCTAGTTGAGATGAAACGAAAGAAAAGCAAATGTATTTTTTCCCCTTAAACTGCCTCACGTGTCCCTAAGCGAGCAGGTGAAATTTTATCAGATCATATCAGCTGTACATCTGTCGCGATTAAAGCTGCACGTGACGGGAAAAACGGTCTAACGTCATAAATGTTGCCCACGTGGGAAAAAAAAAACCTGACGAGTGACGCACGCAAACACAGTTTTGGGGGAAAAAAAGCAAGAGAAAGTTGTCATGAATTTTGCAGAATTCCACACCGTGCACTTTCACTTGTGGGTTATCAAATAGTTGAAAGTAGTCAATGTTAACACTTAAGATTCAAAACATGCGTTTAGAAAAAAATTGGTTATAGGAATTGGAATTCTTTGGCAAGTTTAGAATCAGACGTTGCTGAACAGTTGCAGTCAGCGACCGTCGTGCGGCGACGCCACAGGAAGTCCCTAATAGTCAGCAGTCGGAAATGAAAACATTCATTCATTCATTCATTCATTCACCACAATCTGCCTGAATATTAACTCAACTGTATCAACATGTATGTGAAAACAGTAAAAGGAATGACAGGATAATATATACAGTAAGAAGTAAATAAAAAATAAAATATATTTTTTTAAACCTCAGTTGTGAATTTCCACATCACGGGGGTTCCCCCTTGATTCGACTACTCTTCCCCCCACCCCCTCATGCCAACCATTCAACTATTATGTCATCTCTTTTCACATTTGCTTTCTCGATCCAATCACGTTGCGTGTTTGTATCAAGAATGCAAGGCGACAGTTTGCATGAGGGCAACCTGTTCCCTCAGCGAGAGGGGCGCTCGCTTTTGTGAGAGTTGGCGGGGAGGCACCTTGTGTTCTCGGAATCATATCGCTATGACTTGGTTGTCGGGCGATCACATGCGAACGGTGCGCTGCACTGACCTGAGAAGTCGAATGAGGATTGTGTGCAAAGGCACTCACAGTCATTTAGTGGAAAAGAGCGGCGCTCAAAATCCCCATGTTGGGACACTCCCATAACTGACATTTTTTTGCTCCCATTAAAACTCATTCGCTGCCATTGACGGCTATAGACATAAAAAAATTCATTTGAACTTTTTCTATTAGTTTAACATTTTTTCCCACTTTTGTTAACAAAAGTATGAAAACCTAGATTTTTTTTTATTGTATTAGAACAGATATAAAATGTGTGATTAACCGTGAGTTAACTAGTGAAGTCATGCGATTAATTACCATTAAAGATTGTAATATAATCTTTTCTTAAATGTTTTTAAATTAAAACAAATATTATTATTTTTATTTTTAATATTATTTTTAAGAAAAAAATATTAAAAATCAGGGGCGTCAAAAAATTTCTTTTTTAAATCGTAATTAATCGCATTACTTCACTAGTTAACTCACAATTAATCACAAATTTGATTCTAAAGTTCTAAATGAAAAAAACAAACAAATTTCTAGGTTTTCATACTGTTAACAGAAGTGGGAAAAAATGTCAAACTAATAGAAATAGTTCAAATGAAATTTTGACGTCTATAGCCGTCAATGGCAGTGAATGAGTTATTCTCATCACCTGACACAATTAATGGTGTCAGTGTGAAGACACTAGAGAATTTAGCTTTATATTAGGGTGACCATAGTCCCATTTCTCAAAAAAAGAGGACATTTGCCCCGACTTTGAAATTGTGGTACCGGTCGCAGTTACACCCTATTTGTATGCACACTGAACTCTCCAAAATGGCTGTCGCCGCACATGTTTCGACAAGCTTCTCACACCAAAGCGGGACTCATAAACCTTGCTTAAGTTAGTATGGAGTCAGAATAGTCGACCGTCCGTTACGTTCGCAATTGTGGTGTTTAACGCTATGTGACAAAGGCTAAAGTTAGCATGCTAACATGCTAGCATAAACGAATGTCTTTGCCACCCAGCCACAAAGCGCTGAGGATGGTGGGTATAGTTGGTCATATGATTGACTAGATAAAAATAAACAAAGCAGCAACTTTTAAATTTGCTCTCCAGATTGGGCTGACAATTTATGTATTTTTCTTGAACAGCTGACGGCAACTTCATGGTGGCATTACACCAGGATTTCACAGCCTTTATTGCGCCTGGGCATATATTTTACATTACAAAAATCTCATAATGTATATACTACAAAAATGGGGTGACAAGACGTCCCTGTTTGACGATTTTGAGCCTTGTGTTAATTCGCCAACCTCATTGTTTACTATGACATTCATGTTTGCGTCATGACGTTCATGTTTGTTTCGTCAGACAGGAACTAGAACTACTTCCTGCTTCCGTGTCTAAGAATCATACGAAATGTAGTCCTACTAGGCTAATATAGCCCCAACCAAGCCGAGCTTTACTGGTGGCATATTTCCAATGTTAGCATGCGGGACTGGCGCGAGGTAAAGACAGCTTCCAATAGCTGTCGGGTCCTAGCAATATATTTTTTTTGATAATGTTGAGTGCATTGACTTGTTTAAACTGTCAACCAAGATAGCATTTAGCATTAGCTAAAGTTACACCCCCCCACCGCCCCCATGCCCAAGCGATTACATTTGGTGACACTATATTGTATATTTGATTTTCAGTGAAATTGTAGCTTCCCAGTTTTAAATGTGAAAATCTGGTCACCCTATACCAAAATTTGTATTATGTTGCGTGAATGGCAACATAAGGAACACATGTTTATTTTACCCGCTGCCATCTAGTGGATGAGAATTGTCTACCATTATATGTCACTTAAAAGTCTGCGCACTTGCGTTCAAGTTAAATTCAGAGTTAAATTAATTTAAGTATAAGTTAGTTTAAGTCATTTTTCCCGAATACTTCATGACCTAATTACATCAGTGCATTGACGACTGCCATATCTTGTGCATTGCAAGCATAACAGTAAATAACCCCGGCAAATTTCAAGAAATGATAACACATCACTTCTGTAGGCAGCATTTACATAAAAGACAAATGGCAATTGAATGACAACAAAGTTTTGATGTGTAATTTTCTTGGGGATTTCACATGAGTCACATAGAAATGTTTAAAAGAAAAAGATGAGCTGCACACTGGGTGAGTCGCTCAGAGGGCGGAGGGATGCGACACGGTTGGTGAAAGAGGAAGTCGAGCTGCGTCGAGACAGGTCAGTGAATCCCTCTCATCCACCGGGCGTAATCAAATATCACTTAGATTTCTCGCCATTCTTTACATCGTAACAGTGCCGTATAGCGTATTAAGAATATATTTCAAATGATTAAATTCATGATTGGATAAAGTTGACTAAAATGTAAAGATACTGTATAATATGTGTTGTGTTTCTTTGGTTTAACTGCAAACAAAAATCTAAATGAACATCACATCTAATTAGGGAAACGAAACCGCAGAGTACAATAGCGAACTGTTGGATGCTATTTTTTATTTTTTTAACCAACTGGATACTGACTGAAAAATGATCTCTTTCAGCATTCCAGTAAAAGCGAGTTTGGCATGTGAGTGATGATCACAAAGTCCCAGATTGAGGTTAATGCTAATCGTGATAGGGGTTGATTTCATCCGACACCTGCCATGTTAGCATTAGCTTCACATTGGGAGAATTCACGGAAGATCACTGGAGCTCATTGCCACTGACGAGGAATATGGGCCAGAAGTAAAAAGATCCGAAAGGTACCGAGTGCACGGAGCGACTCTACTTTCCCTTTTTGACGCCAGCATCATTGTGAGCATGTAACTGTTGAGCCCTTATGAATAATTTAATTAACTCATTCACTGCCATTGACGGCTATAGACGTCAAAAATTCATTTGAACTATTTCTATTAGTTTCACAGATTTTTTTCCACTTTTGTTAACAGGAGTATGAAAACCTAGAAAAAAAAATATTGTACATATAGAACAGATATAAAATTTGTGATTAATCTTGAGTTTAATTAATTAAGTAATCAAACAAAAAAGAAAATATTATTAAAAAATTAGGGGCGTCAGACGATTACATTTTTTAATTGTAATTAATCGCATCACGATTAATCACAAATTTAATATCTGTTCCAAACGTACAATACATTTTTTTCTAGGTTTTCCTACTCTTGTTAACAAAAGTGGAAAAAATGTGAAACTAATAGAAATAGTTCAAATGCATTTTTGACGTCTATAGCAGTGAATGAGATAAAAAGGATTACATGTTAGAATAGATTATAATCTGAGTCGTTTTTTGTTTGTTGTGCCTGGATTTGCACGTCTGCGTTCTGGGTTAGGGTGGCCATTTTAGATGTATTCACTGCTGTGACAGGAGGATTGCTTTAGAACCAGCATAAATAAAATATAGAAGTATCAAAAGATTGTTTTAAGCAACTAAATGTCAGGCGTACGGTCATGTTTACAAAATGTCACTGTGCACTGTGTGTCTTTGTAGTCAAGTCACCAAAGTTTCAAAGAATTTTCAAATGCGTAAGATGTTCAGCCCTTTGAGCATTTGCAGCTCTGTCTTTTCACGTCACAAAACAGACATTTGTGCAGTTCACCCGTCATTTGGGACGTTTTGGGTTTCCTCACAGAAGATCGTGTCGTCTTTTAAACCACTTTGTCATGAGTTCAGATTTCCCTGAAAATGGAGATTACAGCATCATCTCTTTGAAAGCCGATTTTAAAATTATGTCCCAATCCACCCAAAAATTCCAATCAGAAATCTTCATTTAATGATAAATCCTAATTCTAAAGAAACCCTTCATGCGTATTGAGTGCGCGCTTGAAGGTCACAGGGTGCGGACATACAAATGTCCTTCTTAGTGATACGTCGCCTGCAGCGACATCCCTGACATTGATAATATACTCAACGGACACTCCTTCAGGTTCACTTACACAATCTAATGAGATCTCATTTTTTAAAGACAAGAACATACATTGCGACACAGTTCACTACGACACTATGTGATTCCCAACCATGTGTGCCACAGGAAATGATGCAAATTCTGAAAAATTTGTATTTATCTACTATAAATAATGTATTTTTGTTCATCTATGCCACACTCTAAAAACAGTTAGGTAAAAAAAACAAAAAAACAACTTTGGGTCAAAAATGGATCGATCTTCTACTTCGACCCAACTCTGAGCCAAGAAACGGGTCTTTTAGTGTAAAACAATTCATACATATTGGTCAGATCCTTTACTTGGGTCAAAAAATTGGGTCATTTTGTATAAAACAACCAAGAAAGTTGGGGCAAATTGAACCATAAAGTGAACCAGTCCATTTTTGATTCAGAATTGGGTTACTTTTGACCCAAATGTTTTCAGAGTGCAGTTACAGTATGTATGGTGAAAGAACAAAATGCCTGTTGCCGTTCCTATACAATGCATTCTGATTAATATTGCATTTTGGAATACGAGTTAAGCAGCAAAATCCAGCCATTTTTTTTATCCTTTTCAGGAGCTTCAGAAAACATGTGAGCCGTGATTGGTCGTTACCGACCTGAGCAACTATGATGTCATTGTCAGTCGACAGAAAGTGGCAAAATCAAATGCCCCCCCCCCCCGCCGTCACCCTTTTTGAGCCTATGAACAAAAAGTTGTGCACTACAAAATTTCTAAATTCTACATCTTTATTCAAATTATTTTTGATTGAAATTGACGCTTATTTTAAGTCTCTTGAATTGATAACAACTAAGAATTGATATTAATGCAGTAATATTTACAAATAACCCATGGATATCTTGAATGTAATTAATATTTATTTAATTTTCTCCTTATTTTAATTCTTATATAATTTATTTTTATTACACTGTTGCATATTTTTTTGTAACCTTGCAGACGGTAAGCCAAGCTTAGTAAAGGTAGGGTTAAAAAAAAATAATGGGGGGAGGGGGGGTTCTTGAGGTGGATAAAAACGGGTGGATTTTGCTGCTTAATTCCAATACCACCAATATTAATCAGAATTCCGTGTTTAGTGGGGCTCCGCATCTATATTATTGTAAAGATTTTTGGGGGGTTGACTTCCCTTTGAATAAGATGACGTCATATTCAAATAAACAATCTGCCATAAAACATGATTACTCTGCCTCGTAATAATTTTCAAGCCCATGCATCTCGACAACTTCAGACTTCATTCAATTATACATGACAAAAACTGGGTCCTGTACTATTTCCAAGTATCCAATGTGACGCGCGCGTGTCTAAAAGGCGCCAACCAACCCGGGTGGCCCCTCCACGCACGAGCCGGCAAAGGGGGCGGGGCGGCCGCACAGCTGACGGCTGAGTTGCTCCACTCCACTCCACACACACGATCTCAGTCCTCTGGTGGCTGAACGCGGTCACAAGAGACGTTTTTCTCGCCAATTCCTCCCGGATGTGGAAGGCTTCATGAACTTGCGGCTGCAACTTCATGGCATCTCGCCGCAGGATGCACCTGAAGGCACCGCGCGCACACCTGCACAGGCAGCGCACGTTGACCCGCCCCCGCTGCGTGTTATGATAGCGAGCCCACGCGTGGCTTTTGTCCCGTGATGGGGAGAAGAAGAATCACACGGAGCCGCGACGTTGCCGTCATCCTGCTGGTCGTCGTCATGAGCGCATGCCGGGCCATCACTTTGGACTCCATCCTCTGGAGCAGCGCCAACACAAAGTGGGTACTTTACTTGTACTTTCATATTTGTACAATTAACGCCTAATGTGGATCATATGAAGCGATTTGGACATGCTTTAAAAAAAAAAATTTGGGGGGGGGGGCGGCTCTGGTCAAACATGTTAAGTAAAATGTATTTTAAAAAAAATACCTCGACATTTATTTATTAATTAATTAATTTATTTATGACCAAAGTTATTTCAAAGGACTTTCCAGGTTCAGGCTTGACTGGCTGGACCCACTCCCAATAAAAAGTACAGAGACTTGATTACCAAGTGAATGTTGACACTTTGTGTAAGGCGGCCATCTGTTTTGATCTGAAGAGAGGGAGTGGGGAAGGTCATCTACACACAAACTATATGGCTCGGGGGCCATTTGTGGCCTGCTATCCATTTTTTTTTAGCGCCCGTGGCATATACTAAAAATGACATTTGTTTTCTGTATAGCATTTCTAAATGTAAAGATGCAAATTATTTACAATTAAATTATTTCTCTTTCTAGCACTGTGGTGAATAAAGATAATTCATTTTTTACGGGCAAAAATAGTGTCCTCCACTTTTTGCTCTGCAGGCCAAGTTCCAAATTGTGAGAATAAAGCGTATAACTGCTTTAAAAAAAAAAAGGTCATCTTATGACAGATTTATCCTGTTTTGGTTCTGAATTTAGAGATGGGATTTGGCCCACCCGCGTTGTCGCGGCCGTCCCAGATCACCACTTTTTTTTCTGGGGGAAACTGTGTTCTCATCTGTAGTGGGCGTTGACCCTCGAACCGGTGCGGTCCCCATAGGTCAGCAGCATTACAGATTGAGCTACTACTGTCCCCGATCCGTGATTTGGGGCATGTAAGCCCATCCTGATTAAGGCCATCCGATTTAAGAGCATTCAAAATGACCTCCCCTTTTGAGGAAATGATCCTCACCAGTATTTATTTATCTCTGTGGTATATCATTATTGATTGTTTATTGTCCTCCTATCGTTCTTCACAGCTTTACTCCAGGTCAAGGTCTGGTCCTCTCCCCTCAAATTGGGGACAAGATGGACATTGTCTGTCCACGGGCGGACGCCTCCAAGGGGGAAAAGGAGGAGTTCTACCGAGTCTACTTGGTCTCCCGAAGTCAGATGGAGAGTTGCACTATCGAGAAGAAGGACACGCCCCTCCTGAACTGCGACAAGCCGCACCGGGATGTCAAGTTCACCTTCAAGTTCCAGGAGTTCAGTCCCAACCTATGGGGGCTGGAATTTCTCAAGGGGAAGGATTACTTCATTACTTGTAAGTTCTTTTGTGGAATTCACCTTATATTAAGGCCGGTTGATTACGGAAAAATTCTAATCACGATTATTTTTGATTGATATTGGAATTGCAATTAAACCTGAGCTTCTTTTTGTTGTTGCAATTCCTTGAAAACGTTTCAATAAATATAACTTGTAAGAACAACCAGAAATAAAAACACTATCAAAGTAAAATAATAAATAATAACAATAAACAATAAATATACACGCTGACCTGTTCACACATTGGCCTCCAGGGGGCAGTGTGGTGCCATGGCGGACGCACACAATGATATAAAAGGAGTAGAAGAAGAAAGTTGTGATTTAGTTCTATTAAAATAAAAAGATGATGTGCCTTAAAGTATTGTTATGTTATCAGCGCATGTGTGTGGATATTCGTCATTATTCGACGTCGATGCTAATTTACCGTTAGCATGTCAATGGGATTTTACTTTGACCTTAGCATTATCACTTGCGATGTTTTTAAGACGAAACATTTATTATAATATGTGTTTGATTATTTTTGTTGTGTGTTAATTCTACAGTGAACTCCAACTGGGGTGTTGCGAAACAGCTTAGAGCCCATTCAGGGACATCAGATTCACAAAACGTCACACGCTTGCGGCGCAGGCAAGACGGTGCATTCGGGGTACTTTCACAACGGTGGGAATTTGCAAATATACCACCTTGTCCTGAATCTTTACATTATTGGTTTCACTTCAATTATAATGCTCTTAAGTTCCTCGTACCTCCGTTTTTGGCCTCATTTTGGATTGAATTAGCAATAAGTCTAGCATAGCTCAATTGGTAAAGTGGCTGTCTTCCATGCTGAAGGTTGTGGGATCGTTCCTCAACCCTTGAGCGTTTCGTTGTTGTTATTGTTGTTGTTCTTTGTGTATTTTACTCTCTTCCAAGTGTAAAGTTTAGTTTAGAGTGGGACCAAATATAGTCTTTTTAAAATGTACTCAATTTTCTGTGTGAGAAGCTAAATTGTAATTTTCAATTAACTCATTCACTGCCATTGACGGCTATAGACGTCAAAAATTCATTTGAACTATTTCTATTAGTTTCACATTTTTTCCACTTTTGTTAACAAGAGTATAAAAACCTAGACATTTTTAAAATTTGGGATTAATTGTGAGTTAATTATTGAAGTCATGCTATAAATTTTTAATAATCTTAAAAAAAAAGATTATTAAAAAAAAAAGTCTAGGTTTTCATACTCTTGTTAACAAAAGTGGGGAAAAAAATGCAAAACAAATAGAAATAGTTCAAATGATTTTTTGACGTTTATAGGCGTTAATGGCAGTGAATGAGTTAATTGCGCCTTCCCTAACTTCTTTGTGGGTAGATGAGCATCTTCGCAATGGCGCAACCACCTGTTTGGGTCCTACAGGTGTGATGGCTTTTTTTTTTCTTGCAGCAGCATCGGCCACCCATCTTGATCCAACAAGAGGCCGTCATCATTGTCGCCCTCTCAATTTGTCAGCTGGCGTGAGAGCCGCAACTGTGGCCTCGTTATCGGACTGCTGTCGGTAGAAGCAGCGCATCTTAGTGACAAGTGATGCACAAGATAGTGAACAAGTGTGACCACGCAGCCTCCCCCGCCTCGCCGCGCTCTGACAGCGCACTCGTCCGCTTCTGGCAGGACAGTGCCATTCTGAGGGCTTGCATGCCCCAAATCACACAAGGCTTTTACAGCATCAGGCAGATTTGACGCGAGCTTTCATGGCAACGTGGCGTCTTGCCTGCGCGATGTTGTTATCTGACCTAAATGCTCCTAACAAGTGTGTACTTGTGCGTTGGTCTTTGTGTGGGTGCGCGTGTGTGCGCGCTCGCCACTGGGGTGACAGAGAGTTCTTGCTGTGTTTTTCCCTTCTTGATATTGCAAAGAAACACGGATTGAGTTGATTCAAAAATCCTTCCGCGTCTTGAGCTGGAAGTCTATTTAGCGCAACCATCAACTGTCAAATAAAATTTTTATTTGTTAAATAATTTATGAAGGGAATTTATTTCATCAAAAATGCTACAGCTTCCAGGGTTTTGCTTCATTTATGTCTCTATGTTTATATACTGTATATAAATAAGTTGGATTACAATTTTTCGGATAGATAGATGGATGGATGGATAGAGATAGAGAGAGATAGATAGATGGACGGACGGACAGACAGACAAATAGACAGACAAATGGATAGATGGGGAGAGAGAGAGAGATGGATGGACGGATAGATAGATGGATGGATGGATGGATGGATGGATACAGATAGAGATAGATAGATGGACAGCTAGATAGATAGACAGACGGACAGACAGACAGACAGACAAATGGATAGATGGGAGAGCGAGATAGATGGACGGACGGACGGATAGAGATATAGATGGACGGACGGATGGATGGATAGATAGATAGATAGATGGACAGCTAGATAGATAGATAGACAGACGGACGGACGGACAGACAAATTGATAGATGGGGAGAGAGTGAGATAGATGGATGGACGGACGGATAGAGAGATGGACGGACGGAAAGATAGATAGATAGATAGATAGATGGACGGATATTATAAAGTGTTTTAAGTAGCCACCGTATAATCGTTTTTTATGAGATATAGCCAAACATCAGAGTGCTTCTGACTTGACGGCATGTTGGAAATGTTCAGAATCAAAATACACTCTGCTTGTGATATCAGTGCTGCGTAATATGGACACAACCGTAAATATAGGTGTTTTTATTATTATTATTTTTTTTAGTCCAATTTAGTATTTTTCCCTAAAATTACATGAAATGAATGGTGATTTTACTTTTCCTCTATTTATTTATGAAACATTATTTTTTTATATAACACATTCATAAAAGAAATATACAAATAAAGTAAAACATAGATGATCTCCAAAATTGAGTTTTAGGAACACAATTTGACAGTTTGGCCTGAAGGCCTTGGTTTAACCGATTGTAGTGTCTCATTCTTCACACTAGGGGCGCTAAATGAAAGGAGTATATGAATAAGAGATTCACATAAGAGACAAAGAAGAAAGTATACAGTGGCTACTATATGGAGTGGCAGTGAACGAAATTGAAAATAATATAAATTGTAGAGGGTTGAAATTGTAACAGTAGACGTTTTTGAATCGCACTACGATATAAATCGTCACATTTGACGTCATCACTCATTTGCGACGTAAGCGCTGAATCATCAAGGTAATTGCCGGAGATGTGTTGCATTTTTGTTGTGCGCAGCAGTATTCAAGAAATAACAAATAACAGAAACATTGCTTACGTGTACTTAACGTGGGATCGGTGGCAGTATTTGCTGCAGTTTTGTGCGCACATCTGCATTTTCCTTCCTAAAAGTGACGCAACCTTTAGCAACTGTCAAAACTCTTATCGCCGGCTGATAATCCTCTTTTACGGCAGCTTCACTTGGAGTAACCGTGCTTGCCTCTGCTCTCTGTATCAGCCACATCTACAGGCTCGCTGCAAAGTCTGGATAACACTAATGGAGGCGCGTGCAGGACCAAATCCATGAAGCTGGTGCTGAGAGTCGGACAAAGTAAGACCTCGTAGATGGATATGTTTGGCAAGATCGCACGAGACAAGAAAAACATGGGGAGATGTACAGCATGTATTCCTGACGAGCCATTTGAAATGAATTGTTAGCGTCCATTTATCAAAATGGAACATAATGATATCGGCGCCTCCTAAAGGGTTGGATAATCTCGGCCATCCGCTCGTTCTCTTGCAGACTGCTGTCATAAATAATCTCAAATCCCTACTTCGAACCTCTTAACTGCTACGCACCATCAGTACCTCCTTGCATGCAATCATTTCGACTGGATGTCGCAGTCAATAATCCCCCCCCCCCCCACACACACACACACACACACAACTTAACTGATGGTCCATTTTTATTACATTGCACCGAAGTATAAATATTTGTTGCTAATCACACACAGAAGATGCTTTTCTTAATTTGATGTTTCTTCATATACGACGTGATGCTTCGTTTGAGACCTTTTCCGAAAATTAGTCATTCATTAGTCGTGTGTGTGTGCAACTAAATGCTGAGAAACGAGGAATTTGTGGAAGCAGTATTATTCACATGAATAATTGAACAGTTGGACTTCAACATGAAAATTCAGCATTTTGTGTGTTTGTCAACTGATCTCGCAAATACGGGCTTTGCTTTCATGTTGCATTTAGAAAACGCCATAAACACAAACAAACATTTCAAGGCAGCCAGAAACAACTGGAATGATTTAGTTGTCATCTCGAGTTATAAGTGTGCATATATTAATGTCCATTAATGAGAGTCATCGGCATTAGAGATGAAGAGATAAAGATGAAGAATTGTGCCTTTGCCTTAAAATTGAACTTTCACTGAAGTTAGTAGCTATGCATTATTAATAAAGTGCATGCAGTGTGAGATGGAATATGTGAACACAAAAGTCATTTTAGTTCGGAATTACTGAAAGTAATATTTTTGAAAACTAAATCAAAGGAGCATGTCCACATTTTCTTCAAAGGATATTCAAAGCGTGGAAATCAGTCATGTAATGCATTTGTATTGATCTTGAAAGTCCTATTGGTCAACTTTTTATTTAATCAAAATATCCATTGATGAAACTTTCATGTTGCTGAGAGTTAACATGTCTGTCCTCTCCTCCTTGATATGTTGACTTGTTGCAGGCTCGTCAGATCCTCGAGCACCACTTCAGGAATCGCCAACCAGATTTTCACCTACACAACTAAAACCGAAAGCAAAGGACGGACCTAAAGATAATGGTACCGCGAACAAAACTGGCAAGTTCAATATTTCACTTGAATTGAATTTATTGATTTATTTATTTTGCAGATCAAGCAATAGGACATGTTCCAAAAAGGCAAAAATACATTATAACAAAAAATCATGGCAAAAAAACAAAACATCATCATGTATACCAGTGGCAATAAAGACAATTTTCACTTTTTAAAACATCATTTTTGCATTTAACTCTAATCACTGCCATTGACGGCTATTGACGTCAAAAATTCATTTGAACTATTTCTATTAGTTTCACATTTTTTTTCAGTGTTTTTTTAATATTGTGTTTAATGTAATTTAATGTATGTAAATTTGTGATTAATAGTGAGTTAATTAGTGAAGTCATGTGATTAATATCGATTAAAAATAGTACTCGCCTGATGCCCATAATTTTTAATAATCTTTTCTTTAAAAAAAAAGATTATTATGAAATCAGGCGATTACAATTTGTAATCGTAATTATTTGCACTACTTCGCTAGTAATCACAAATTTTATATCTGTTCTAAATGTACCCCCAAAAATTCTAGGTTTTCATACTCTTGGAAAAAAATTAACTAATAGAAATAGTTCAAATGATTTTTTGACGTCTATAGCCGTCAATGGCAGTGAATGAGTTAAGCAGTGTTAAGGAAGGACGGATAGTTAATGCATGCAAAATATAAAATCAAGGGACTCAAATTGCACTGTCCTCATGTTTGGTTTTAAGTTTTGAAGTCATTAGTGATCATGATTCATAATAATTAGATTGTTCACTGGCAGTTTTAAGGATGTTGACTAATTGGTTTTCCACTTCTTACTCGAGTTACTTAAGTGATTAAACTAGGCCATTAATTTCCCTTTTCCACTGCACATTAATGGCTCTGTTGGACTTAGTGCCATTTGCCTTCATTTGGGGCGTTTGGTTTTCCGCAGTTCCCACTCAATGTGGTGTGAATGGAAGTGGGAGTGGATGTCAATCTCTATATGTAACCCTGTGAATGGCTGTAGAATTGGTACACCTTTCGATTTTAGTCAGCTATAGCTGTTCCGAGACCACGAGCAGGAAAATTGGTGTTGAAAATGGATGGATGGATATTATTAGCGCCTTTGTAGTACTTGAAGGCAGCTCATGATGCTCTGATGCTAGTGAGTATGAGGCACGCTAACAAACAACACTTGTTAGCATGTGATTGCTGGCCACAGTAAGGAGATACATTTCATTTGATGAATAGACTGACGGCATATTTGTGCGGACAAATACAAAATCCAATGCCAAATTTGTCCAAAACCAGGAGCTGTACAGCAACAGATTAGCCAAAGTTAACTTCACACAAGCAGTGTCAGCCATATGCTAGCTAGCTATACCACGGTCTTATTTGGTACGCTGACTGAGGGTTAGGGTTAACCCTGATCTTGACAGTGAAAAAGTAACAGAAATTGTCATTAGCAGCGGCAACGCAAGATGGCTGCCCTCTGGGTTTAGCCACACAAGGCCAATTGTGAGTCCACGTTCTTGGTCCGTGAGCTGGATACTTAGCCGAGTAGATACTTCAGTATGTCATGAAAAAGCAGCGCAGATGTCCCGATTGGTTTACGACTCCTGTTCATAACTGGTGTTCCGTTCCAGAGAACCTGTTTACACAACGGTGAGCGAGTAAAAACAGAATGTTTTGTTCCCTTTATATTACTGAAAAGATCATCTGATGCTATTTTAAAAATATATAGAGAATGCCAGGACTTGGTAGCTGCTTATCCACACAGGCCTCCAATCCAAAACATTCAGTGTATGTGTGACTTTCGAACACGGAGAGTGTAAGGTATGCGAATAGCGGCGGAGAAGTGTGATGACAGTCATTATCATGAGCAGCGCAAACGCAACAATATTGCTGTGGTCCGCCATTGTTGTTTTGGCCATGACACCCTTGTGCGTGACCAGACTGAACACATTCTGTACATTCTGTTTTCCATTTTTACAGACAGTATTTTACACAGATTTGAAACATTTTTAAATGTTTGCCATTTCAGGCCCCAAAACACAAACAGCCAATATACGGTATTGATCTGTTGCATTATTATTATTATTATTATTATTATTATTATTATTATTATTATTATTATTATAGTACACAAATAGCCAATATACGTTATTAATCTGTTGCATTATTATTATTATTATTATTATTATTATTATAGTACACAAATAGCCAATATACATTATTAATCTGTTGCATTATTATTATTATTATTATTATTATTATAGTACACAAATAGCCAATATACGTTATTAATCTGTTGCATTATTATTATTATTATTATTATTATTATTATAGTACACAAATAGCCAATATACGTTATTAATCTGTTGCATTATTATTATTATTATTAGTAGTAGTAGTAGTAGTATTAGTATTATTATTATTATTACACTTGTGGAATGTCTTTTAAGCAGCAAAATCTATGGTGTTTTTTGTCCATCTCAGGAAGCGGCCATTTTGCCACTTGCTGTCGACTGAAAATGATGTCACAATTGCTAAGGCCCGAAGCGACGACTAATCACGGCTTAAAAAGGAACCCTGACTGTCACGATAAGTTTACTCTAAATTATTTATTTGGTTGTTACTAACATAACTATGAGATTAATTTTTCAAAAATCATTTCCAGTTTAATATATTTAGTAGAAACTTTATTTGGACGTACTCCGCCATTGTTATTTATGTCGCAACGCATTCGGTGCGCAGTGACGTAGTACGGCGGCGAGCAATGTGAAACGCCGATAAAGAAAGCAAGTTAAGCCTCGTAGCGTTCCTAAAGAAACAACATGCGATCGGGAGAGTCACCCTCCCCCACGCCGTGCTCTCGTCATTCACCATTCAAGAGTTTTGATCGTCCCTTTAGGAACGTAACGGAGGCTTACCTTGCCTTCTTGATAGACGTTTCACATTGCTCGGCAGAAAGCCGCCGCCATTCTACGTCACTACGCACGAACTGCGTAAAAATAACAATGACCGCTACGTCCAAATAAAGTTTCTACAAAATAAGTTAAACTAGAAATGATTTTTGAAAAATGAATCTCATGGTTATGTTCGTAACTCGTCATGACAGTCGTCCTTTTAACTGTTTTCTAAGCTGAGCCGTGATTGGTTGTTCAGCAGTCTTCTCCAAAATGGCCGCCCTCTATGATGGATCAAAATGGCAGGATTTTTCTCATTTCCCACAATATTAATCAGTGCAGTGTTTTGGCAAATGACTCTTTTTTTTTTTTTTTTGCGCATTTGGTTTATGTGAAGACACCAAGTCATGCTACCAAAAACGCACATTTGTACAAAACGGGTTCTCGCTCCTGCCATCTTTGTCTGCCGCCTTTTGTTTATTTTTGACCCGACGCTTCGTATTGGCGTGTTCCTTCAAGTGGAAGCCCTCCGGTTGAGCCCTTTGATAAGCGCCTCCGGGCTCCACTTTTCACGATCAATTGCATGTTCACACGTCACAACCATCGAACGTCCCCGTCCCTCATTCCGATCCAGGCTTTTATCTCACTCTCTTTTCCCCCCTCCCTGTGTCCTGTTGCCCCCCCTGACAGACGCGGGCTCAGAAGCAGGGCAGCTCAACCCCGGTGGCAGTGGCGGCTCGCAGCCAGGACCGTTGATATGGATTGTCTCGGCCTGTGTGATCCTCCTCCTCCTCCTCCTCATCCCGTCGGCCGTGCTGTGGAAGTGCCGTCGCTGTGTCCCAGATAGGCAGCAGTCTGCGTCTGTGTCCCTCAACACTTTGGCGGCGCCAAAGCGGGACAGCGTCAGCAGCGACAACGTTGGCTCGGACCGCAGCGACATCGTCTTCCCTCTGCAGGCCTCCGACGGCAGACTCTGTCGACATTTTCAGCGCGTGAGCGGCGAATATGGACCCCCGGTGTACATTGTTAAGGAGATAACGCCCCAGAGCCCCACCAACATTTATTATAAAGTTTAATTTTGGTTGCCCCCCCCCCCCCCTCGCTAATAACATTATTAGCTATATAGGACAAATTGGACCTCATATCACGATTCTTTTTTTGAGAAGAGACAATCAGAAAGAAACGTCCAAGCGCACTAATCGGTTCTCAATTACCCACATTAAGTAAATAAATAATTTGCATATTCTGGTTTGTAATTGAAGCTGTTTTTTTTTTTAAATATTGTACGTATGTAAAGTATGTGTTCAAATGAATTAGTTAATTTTTTTTAATTACAAATATTCTGTATCTTATGTTCCACCACAAATTGTTCCACTACTTAAGCACCTTCATATTCATTTTCTATAACTTAAAAAATTGTACGAAGTTGTTTTAGGTTAAATAAAATTTCGAATTTGTGGCTTTTATTCAAGTTTTCAAAAATGGTGACATATTTTGCCGTCGGTGCACATTTTTATAACATCGCATCCCACTGAGTGACGAACGTTTGCGATGTTGATTGCATGTTGTTTCCTAAACGTTCTCGAAACAGTCTTAATGGTTCTCGAAACAGTCTTTAATGGTCTTTCTTGTCGGCAGTCAATTTGGAACATATTCAAAATTTCCTGGCGACAAGAACATTTTGCACATTTTCAAAATTAAGACGTTTAGGAAACCCGGATGTAAAATCAACATTTGTTAGCTACGCAAATGTTGGCCAGTACAGTATTTTATTACCTTGAGACGTCTAAATACTTTTTGATCACTAATTTGCACAATCTAAAGTAGTAAGTAATGCAAGAAAAAAACAAAAGCAGGAAACAAAATAAGGAAACTTTAATTGATGTGTGTGTGTGTATTTCACTGAAATAGTAAATGACAAACAGTAGGAAGTTAAAGGAGCAATTTTCCATGTTCGGTGAAGAACAAAGCTTTTAAAAAGACAAATAGTGTTTGTGCTTTCCTTTGGGTGCTATTAGAAGTGTGACATTGCTCCGAGTGCATGTATTTTTACTCAACTTCTAATGATGTGCAAGGGAAATTGAATGTCAGTCTGCCCTCAGTTGTATCATGCTGTGAGATTCTCTTTGCAATGATTGGCTTAACAGATTAGCGGAAAGGAAGGAAGGGTCCCTTGTATATTAAAATATTCACTTACCAGCAATACATAATTATAGGAATGGGATATGATGGGGATTTTTCCCTTTTGAAAAAAAAAACAAAACAGCTTTTCCCCACTCTGTGAATTTTAGGATAGAACAAATATAGATTTAATTTCTTAATTGATCCATTTGAAAACACGTGATGGGTGTTAGTGCATGCCAAAGCAACAGGTGGCGCTACAGCCTCTATCACTGATTTAGCCAATCAGAAGTTTGAAGTCAGTAGTTTCAAGAATGGCATATTTAAATGTAAATTAACACCACAAAAACAATGATGGTGATGATGGACATTATATATAAAAAAAATATATATATTATTATTAATTTTTTTTAGTGCAAGAATTCTGCCTCCCAAAACCATTTTTAGGGACTTAAAACATAGCGATAATAAAATTGACTTTGCTCACTTGCGGCGTCGTACGCCCACGTGAGGCATCAAGTTCTCTTTAATGATTGTCATGAAAAAATGAAAGAAAGAAAAAAAAACACTCAACGCTTGATTGTCTCACTGTCTCTCCTGTGGCAACATGCACACCATCCATGGATGAACACGTTTCATGCTCCCTCAGCCACGTCATGCGACACATTTTCAACCTGTCAGCTTCCATGAGCCTCTCGATCACCAGGGACGTTCTTTCACTTACTTCGGATGATTGCCATGATTGCGGGTCTTCTTTGGCTTTTGTGTTGCTACGTTTAACATTGAACACAAGACAACTGCAGGTATGTTATTATCATTATTATTTTTTTTAGATATATATAATGGCCTGTAAGTGTAGATACGTTTTAGTGAAAGGAAAAATTATTCTTTACAATATTATGTTCTATGCAGCCATACTAATAAGGTATTGTGATGGATACCGTATTACTTTCGTGGAATATGAATAAAGCAGCAAAAAGCACCCGTTTTTTAATCCATCTCGGGGGCGGCCATTTTATCACTTGCTGTCGACTGAAAATGACGTGACAGTTGCTCAGGTAATGAATGCCCTAGCGCGACGCACTTGTTTTCTGGGTGTGGTCATGTGATGTTCGCAAGCTGAGCTGTAATCGGTTGTTGCCTGAGCCCTGAGCAACTGTGATGTCATTTAGAGTTGAGCGCGAGTGCCAAAATGGCCGCTGCTGAGATGATTAAAAATGTGTGGATTTTGCTTCATCATAACTCATATGCCACAAACAAATAATATTAATCAGAATGTTGTGTTTAGACTAGTGGGGAACATATGACATATTGTTGGAAAGAAAACGTTTGGATTGATTTCCCTTTTAAGAACTATTTTATACTCTGGTAAGACCAACATAAACACCACAACAAAATACCGTTTATAATCAGAAAACACAAAAATCCTATTATATTTGTTCACGCCTCCGTCCAGTGTGCGTGTTTCTTGCGAGATTATTACACCCCCACACACACAAAATGTGTAGTTTCACAAGTGAATAGGCCGTGGTCAGGCGAGGTGAGTTCAGTTGACCCCTGAGTCACAAGTAGACAATGGCCGGCCGGGCCTCTGTAGGAAGAACAAAACAAGGACCCCTGGGCTTATGGCCCCTGATATGGGAGGGGCTTAGCTATTTTAGAAAGAAGGTCCAGAAATGGGCAGAGGGGATGTACCTCAAGCATTGGCACTGCGATGTGTCTGAAATGACCTGCACTAATATAGGCTGCGGGACAAGTTTTAATTTTCACAAAATAAAAAAATAAAAAAAGCTCAAATGCAGTTTTTTCCCCAATACCTGCTCCAAACTCATTCCGATTGGTCCATGTATCATTGGTACCGAGAAGAGGCGAGAGCTCTTACAAGGCGAGCCATATGCTTTGCTTTCATCTGACCCCGCGAGACATGTGAAGTCGATAAAGCTGCCTCGCGCCCCCACCCCCATCTCACTTCCATGCGGAAGAGCTGGTTGCACGAGTGGCTTTGTGTGCGGTGTCGGGGGTTGGTGGTTTTGGGCTGGGGTGGAGGCGCCATCTCATTTGAGAAACCAGGAAGAGGAAAAGACGGTTTTGTAAAGTAGGGTGAAAAGCAGAGGTGGCAAAAGTGTAAACACATGCTTGACTTTTGTAGAAGTGCAGATACTAAAAACAGGATTCAGGGGAGAGTATGCCGATTCGACTCCTTTGTTTACTTAATTATTTATGTTCTCAATTTATGGCAACACATTGGTCATTTCTCTTAAATAAGAACATGGATGGGGGAATTCTCCTTCTCTTCTCCAAATCTGTCGCTCCCTGGTCGTTGCTCCTTTTCACTGCTGCTCGTGTTTCTTTTCAAGTCGCTAAAAGATCACAGCCACATATCAACATTTCAACTGCAGTTGGGTTGAACTCGCTGTTGTTAAATCTTTTTCTTTTTACCTTCTTTTTGGAGGTTAAAAAAAAAGAAGTATAGAGAATAGGTCTATATTCAAATGTTGGGGGTCAGAGGTAAAAAGTACAGTGTTGTCAAGAAAAACAAATACTCAAGTAAAACGCAGGTATGAGAAGCTTTGACGTATAGTGATGAAGTAATCGTACCTATTTACGGCCCAAAATTGGTCTAATGTGAAAGGGAGCTTACATTAAAGTGCAATATTTAGTTTGTTAGTTCCCTCTGCTGGCCAGTTAACAGACTGTATTTACTGTACTTGCTTCTCCAATACATTCTGGGCAATCAATAATAATAACAAAAAACAACACATCCGCTTTTTAAAGGAAACAAAACACAAAATATGATTCTTTAAATCGATTCATTAAAATGTGCTGTTTAGGTGTATATATATATAAAAATACATTTAATTGAGCGTTACATCTTGTCAGGTGCAGAGCCCAGACTTTTCTGCAACTCTCAACTATTCTTCCGTTCGTGAAATGATTTTCATGGTATTATTGTCGCCATTCAAGCCATCGGCTTGGTCTGTCAAGAGAGCAGCAAGAAGAAAACAATATTTTGATAGGAAAAACATTGCCATTCTCAATTTTGAGTGGCTGTAGGCTAATTGTTAATTTTATAGACATATTAAATTGAAGTTAAAGATTTTTCAGACAACACTGACAAAGACGTTTGGAATATGACAAATGAACAAAAAAACTGACTGTTTTAATGGTGAATATTAAAATGAAAATGTCATTCCACCTAACTTTTTTTTTTTTTTAACCAGGAGCACCGTGGCCCCTAAGATGATACTTTATGGGGGAAAGTACAAATTTTAGGGGCACACATTGTAAATTAAATGCCAAAGCAAATATTAATTCCACTCATTTTCACTATAATGGGCTGACGTATGGAGCAGAAGTTTGTCTGCAAAATAAATAAATACTATCAATAATATTAATTAATTTTTTTTTTTAATCTGTAAATATACTGATTAGACTGGCGTGAGTCAGTCTAAAATTGTAGGGTCAAAATGCCACCATCTGGAGCCCGTTCGTCGAATGGTTGAAATTTTGAATTGTTTTAATCAATTTTTAAAAGAAAGTGAATGTAAATATGTATTAAATTAAAATTCTGCTTTTTAATGATTCATGAAGTCTACTAAAAGTAAATTACTTCGTTTTCCTATTTAGCCTTAGTTTTGGAGAAATACCTCAAATGAATCTCAGGAAATTAAGTAAATTAATGTATTATTCTCACTACGAGTAAACGTAGCAACAGGTCAATTATTCGATGCACAGCTCTGCTCTGCGTTATCGTTAATTTAGCTAAAAATAAATAAATAATAATAATAATTATTAAAATTAAAAGAATAAACTTAAAAAACAAAAACATAGTTCCACTTCAAGCGCCATTGAGATTGTCCGATGCTGCAGATGATCAATCTCATTAATGAAATCCCATTTAGGTTAAATTAAACATGCAAGCTCAGTCGGGTTGTTTTCCTTTATTATGCTTGGAAGTTCAAATGTGAATATAAAGTAGAGCCTTTTTCTCTCGTGGGTGCCCAAATGCTTTTCCGAGATGAAATGCTGTGGGCTCGAAGCGACGCTTTCGGAAGTCCCGTAGTTGATGTATGCAAATGTGGGGAGAGTTGGGGGTTGTAGCTACATATTTACGTTCAGTGGGAGCCGCCCTTCATTCACCCACATGGTTACCAACTGGTCGCCTTCGCGCCACTTTCCTGCGCCCGCAATCTTCTTCAAGCGGCGCATCGCGGCCGCACATTCACTCGCCATCGGCGCGAGTCACGTCTCGTCCTTCGTTTTTTTCGCCGCGGGTTCCAAAACTTTGGCGAATTGTTGCGCGTTTATTCCGCTTTCGTCGGCCGCAGCGGGAGTGCACGCCAGTCCGAGCAAGTAGCGAAGATGGTGGATTTCGGCTGGTGAGTGTCTGTCGAGCGCATGTTTATCAGCGAGGAAGTCTGCTTTAGGCTGTTTTTAAGTCTTTGGGTAGTGATGGGAAATGTTATGCCGGCGTGTACCGCGTGCATTTGACCAACGTGGTGGTTGAAAAAAGCAAAGCGTTTGGCGCAAATTATGTTTTGGCGACGAAAACAGTGTAACATGAGGCGCATGGCAGCCCCCTCAGCTTCCACCATTGAGGGAATGAGGGAGATTTGAAAAGCCGTCCCGAGCTTTCGTCGCTGCGCTTTCGCAACTAGTTCAAACTGCTAACCACACGGTGGGAACTGAGTTTAATACAAAGGTAGCGGTTTAATACTTTTTAAACGCAAGTGCTGAAAAAAATGTGGCGAATCGGCTGGTCAATTTCGAGTGCAGTGGTGTGTGAGTTAAAGTGCCCCCAGAACAAAGCAGTAGCACATGGGGCAGGCTTAAGGCCGCGCGCTTTAGCATGCTAGCTTAGCAGCCTTATTTCACCCCAATACGATTACAACTCAACTTGTTTCAACCCAAAGTGTAGACAATGAAACAGACATCTTGTTGTTTATTGCAACCGTCACTGCAGAGAAGACAAATTGTAGATTTTTTAATTAAATGGGCGTGTTTGTTGTTGGGCTAGTTAAGGCTAACGTGTAGCATCACATTTCGTAATATCGCCAAAACATGACTTTTAAAAGCTCCAACTGTTTGGTTATCAAACTAACTCACCCCTGTTTGACACCAGCTAAGATAAATGTCACTAAAAGACAACCCCGCTCAAGATGCGAGCGGCACGCTTTGCCATGTTTTCGTCGTGCTAACACCAGCTAGCCGCGGCTAAGTTAACCTCCTCCAACAAGCGCAGCACGCAGCTGCCCGTTCTTCGCTGTGACGGCGGGGCTTTTTTTTGTGTTGTAAAGGGGTTCGAAATCACAACACGCGCGACAGACTCCTCGAATGAGACAACACACGGCCACACTTCACGGGGTACGTTCGGGTGGCGTCAGTTGAGAGCTATTTACGCTAAGGTTGGCGCACTTCTCGGCGCCATGTTAAAGACTGTGGGGGAGGGGTGGACAGCCCTCCCCGCGCACGCGCTCCCATGGAGCAAAAAAAAACACAAAAAACGCCGCTCATACACTCTTAAAACTGTTTGTGGCATGACTTATTATTAGAAATTACCTTGTTGAGCATTTGTACCTGTTGCAGAAGCAATCCTCACATATCTTCTGTTTTCTCCTTCCAGGTCCACTCTGGAGTGGAAGCAACACAACCGCGAGTTCATTTCAACCAGCACTGGTCAGTCTGTGTATTGTCAAAGTGCTTACAGTGCAGGTAGTTCTATGCAATACCTACTGCAGTGGAGGCACTTAAAGCAATATGCAGACGCGTGTGTACAATCCCCCCTCATCTTGCATGTGTCTTTTGCAGAACTGTCTTTGTGCTAAGGTGCATCTAGTGCAGATAGTGAAATAGACTAGCACCTACTGCCCTAAGTGCTCCTTCTGGCATAAGGGGCTGTGATATGCGCCACAAGACCAATCCTAATTTCTAATTGGGCTCAAATTCAGTCTTGCAGTTCACTGCTAGTTTTGCATAGTTGCACTACAAGAATAGATGAGTTGTGCAAATCTATGCAAAACTGATGGTGGCCTGCTTGCTCTCCACCTGTTTGGGTCTTTTTGGTTTTTGGATGTGGCATCCCCGCAATCTTAACTCCATAATAAATGCTTTCTTGTACCGAGTGCAATGGCAGACATCTTTTCTAGGTAACCTCATAATGTTCCACGGGTTCAGCAGTACTAAAGTGCTTATAGTGCAGGTAGTGCTTTTTTCCTATCTACTGCAATGTGAGCACTTGACGTATTTCTAACTAACAGACTCATTTGGATGCGTGCGTGTCCAGCCATCCTAAATCATGCTCATCATCACTTGGGTCAGTTTTGCTGGTTTGCATTCAGCTTTAACTAGTGTTTGCTGTGCAAATCCATGCAAAACTGACTAGGTGGATGAAATATCGCTTGAGATTTTGTGAGAGTCTAACCATATTTGGGTATGTATGCATATTAACACGATTAACGCGCGCGGTGCAGATTTGTGGAGGAGTCCCTTTTTGTGCAGGTGGGGATTAGTAGCAATGCTATATATTTTGAGGTATTGCACTTGTCCCGGCCTGTATAAGAAAGAGGATATGGTCAAACAGACCTTCACTGTGACCAAAGTGCTCCTCATTAAATTTGTATTATGTAATGTTGTGATGTGACCTTGTACAACCTGACAGAAATGTAATTCTTCAATGTTGATTTTTGGATTTGTGCTCATTTGAATAAAAAGTAGTTTAAATGGCTTTGTTTTGTGTTGGCTTTGTCATTACTAGCGTAATTGTCAGAGTTCGGTATAATAGGATTAACCATGTTTTCTTATTAATAGTTGAGAGTTTAAAATGACCAAAATGTTTTTTTTCCTAGTAGCTCTTAACGATTTAGTTGTATAGTTGCGTACGGTGCTTACCAAGTCTAATTGGAAAATGTACATCTCATTGTATACATAATACTTAATACTTCTAAATGTGGCCTTGAGTTTTGATTCGATATTTTGCAAACCACTTGTTTAAAAAAAAAAAATGTAGTTGCACCATTTGTCCAGTAGATGGTGACATCGCCCTGTAGGCCATTACAGAGCCGAACAGGTAACAGGAACCGCCTCTGCCAACTTGTGTTGCATGCTTTTTTTGGAGACAGGCCACTCATACCGCTGTAACTTCGTATCTGACTGGATGCAAGCCCTCTTCCATCGGTTCCTTGACGTTACCCCCGCAAAGCTGCCATGTAGTTGCGGCTCACCTGAGCGGACAGCAACACTTTTTAACAGCTTTTGGATTGCATGCAAAACAAGCTCTTCGGCGAAGTACTCAACGATGTGGACGAGCTGCTCTTTTCTGCTGGCGTGCTTGTGCGCCACTTGTTCTGGGAACCCGCAAAAATGCGAAGAAGTGCGCAAAGTTTTTCAGCTTCAACAAATCGGCCCGAACCAGATGCTGCCTTTGAGTCCAAGGCCAGGTATGTGGGATCTTTATGGACTCGGCTAATGCGCTTTTGAGTGAGCCATTCAAACTCGCTACCTTGTTTAAATGTGGTTGTACAATTTCAATGCCGCAAAGCCAAATACTAGCGTTTTTGACACAGGCGGCATTGTTGCCGTCAACCTGTCATTTTGTAATGTTAAAAGCTGTTTTAATGCGCCTCGGGTTTAAGCACATTATAATCTTGAGTTATGGATATGTATCAATATTATGCTCCGTCTGTCTATAGCTATCTGTGTGACTAAATGATCAACATTAAACGTTCATTGAACATATGATTTAAAAAAAAATTAAAAGAAGTGTTTTCCCTCCATATGAGTGTCCTTAAACATCGACACAAAGTTTAAAGCATATATTGTTGGAACTGTTACTTTTTGATGTGAGTAAACACGTGTGAGGCTTCAGTCAAAGTTTCCTTTAAATTCGTGATGAAATTTAAAATATGAACTGAAAATAAAAGCTGACTTGCAGTGTAGAGTTTACATGTTGACTAACAACTTGCTCCTTCCAAATGCTGCTATGTTTTAGTAGCACATTAAAATGTCAGAACAAGCCGCAAACCTCCATTTCAAATTTGGCTTCTGAATTTGCAGAATTGCAGCCTTTAATTAATCACTTTACAGGCGTCATTTGGTGACTTCTGTGGCATTACCAACTTTCGCTAAAATTCATAAAAACTTCACCTACACTTTGCCTTGGCGAAGACAATTGCAATTTGAAACATGGAAGATATAAAACATTTTCACCACGAGTCCATCTAATATCAGCTATCCTCAAAAAATGCAGAGGATTATCTATAAGTAAGAGCTGGTCAAAAATAAGTGCCATAAATTCCAAGAATCCAAGTCTGAGGCTTCCCGCCAGATTATGAAAGGTCAGCTATAAGATTTTTTTTTCCCCCTCATGTGTCCAAAATAATCTTGTGTGTGTTGTTTGAAATGTCTGCGTAGTGTGTAACAAAGCAAGATGGGTGAGCACTGATTGCATGTTGTTGTGGAACGAGTTGAAATTCCTCCACGTGTGCCATCACATCATGTTGAACCTCACAAGGAGTTGATGGTGCCTTTGGTCGAATCTCTCGACCCTGTCTCAACATGCCCGAGGACCATTCGCAAGGTTTCGGCTTGCTTTCAAGATGTTCCAGTTGTCCTGTAAGGGCGCACTGCAGATTGTTGACATTTTGGTTGGAGTGGAAATAATCAAGATGTTTGGGTTTTCGTGCTCCAGTCAAGTCGTTACCACTTGTGTATTGCCCAAAAAAGAAAAGAAAAAGCATGAGCATTCCTCTACATCACATTATGTTCTTTAAGGGGAAGCTAAATATGGTATTCTGGTTAATATTGTGTTAGTGGAATATGAGTAAAGCAGCAAAATCCAGCCGTTTGTATCCATGTCAGGGGGCGGCCATTTTGCCACTTGCCGACGACCGAAGATGACATCAATGTTGCTCAGGTCTCACGTAACAACCAATCACAGTTTAGCTTAAAATAAACAGGCGAGCTGATGGATAAAAATGGCTGGATTTTGCTTCGTAACTCATATTCCACAAATTAAGATATAGTAAACTTTACACCCATAATGTGTGGATCATTTAAAACATAATGGCTCACAAAAAGTTAAGGATATTAGACTTTGGATTAAAATTTTGAGATAAAGCTAAAATAAACTCTAATCCTTTTTCTGGTGAACTCAATTTGACCTTCTCTAAACTGTTTACTTTATGTGTCCATCATGTCCAATGAACTGTAACGAACTAAGTGTGTTCCGCTGTTGCTATTTCTGTTTAGCACTCTTATGTCCGACTGTTAGTAAACGCAACACAGGTCTTGCGGGAGGGGGAGGGACGTTACGTGCGGGATGGTTGCGTGCGTTTTTTGGCTTTTTTTTTTTCTGCTAGCCCCTCATGAGTTGGTGTCTGTTTTCCGGCGTCGGCGACGGCCAACAGTAGCGTTTGTTAAAATAAATAAAAGGGTGAAATTTGCTGGTGGCGTTCTTGCAAGACGTTTTGCACAACTTGCTGTTTAACAAGGAGATAAAGACGAGTCAAAATTCAAAAAGAAGTGTTTAATTTCCAAGAACATCCGTTTTTATGGCCTTCCGTGACACCTGCAGTCGTTTTGTGTCTGTGCTGTCTCACAATAAATAGCTCAACACATCGTTTACTGGCCAATTTGAATGAATATGTATTTTTTCTCTATAGTTGGATTCTGATACATATGTTTATGTTTGAAAACTCCCAGGCTCAGATCTTCAAGTATGCAGGTCTAAAAGCCAGACCTGCTGCACCAAAAAGATGGAGGAGAGGTACCAAATAGCGGCGCGCAGGGACATCGAAAACCTCCTTCAGACCTCCAGCTCCAGTCTGAAATTTCTCATCTCGCGCAACTTGGCCGCTTTTCAAGGTAAGACTCAGCGCCGGTCAGACACCGATTCCCGCGGAGGCATTTTGAGGTGTTAAATGGAGGCGATGTGGGTGTTTTGAAAAGCAGAGTGTCAGTGTGAATGTGTGTGCACTGAGGCGCCTCTTCAAAGCAAACAAGAGCATCTGTCCTCCTTCCACAACGACCAGAACACTCTGATGTGGAGATCAGACGGGTCGTCTGCTTCTGAAAGAGGCCCAGGAGGCCTTCACTTGCACTGTGTCCAAGTTAAACCGTATTGCACTGCTCAGGCAGCTCGCACGTCTCGCACCAGTCGGCATGGGTTACACTTTTGTTGGGTTTGTTTCCGGAAACGGCTTCTTATTAGAACAATGCAATCATCAGGCTTCGTACGGATGCTTAAAAACCTTGAAAATGCTTGGATTTTAAAGGTTTGAAAAATGCTTGAAAATTGGGTGAAGTGCTTGTAAATGCTTGGAAGTGTTCATCATATTTCTCGGCAGTCTGAGTCAATATAGGCTAATAATAAACATAAAATAAGTGATCTGTTGGCTTTGCACGCGCTTTTACGTTCATGCGTCACGTGACATTGTCGCCCCCAAGAGGTCAGTAGTGCATCGGAGGATGTCCTTGAACATTGGCTGGAAAACGAAAAAAAAAAAAAATACAGACTTTTGATAAAACGTGGACCAAATCAGTGTGTAGCCTGCTGCAAAGTATGCAAAAAGAAAATTCCGCTTTTCGCAATGGGAAAGTTCTCGAGTCATATAAAAGGTAAAAAATAAATAAATAAATATATATATATATATATATATATATATATATATATATATATATATGTATATATATAAGAAAAAAAAAGAGAAATGATGATGACATTTCCGAATGAACAATACTGAGCTCTTATTAAAAAAAAAAGAAAAAAAGAAACGAAAGAAAAAAATAAAATTAAAATAAATAAATAAAAGGTACGCCATAGCTGCTAGCCCTACAAATTAACTAAACGTTAGCTAGGATTTGTTTGCTATTTTTTTTGGTACATGCTACACTTAAATTGCGAGATGTCTATCAGCGCTAGATTACATGATAATCACGGAAAGTTATTACGGGCTATGAAAGGAAAAAAGCGAGAATTATAATGTTAAGAACTTCCCTCAACTAAAAATCGAAGCTCAGCTAACGTTAGCGCATAATATGCCTAAAGTAAACACTAGGGGTGTAACGGTATACGTGGGTGTATCAATACGTTTCGGTACGGTATGTTCGATTTGGTCCACTTATTGATTAGCGGGAGCTGACGTGCCGCGGAAACAAAGCTAGTAGGGCGAGTTTTCAAACGGACGCTATTGAGTGTCGCACACGCTAGCCAGCACGCCAGTAGCCATGATAAATTGCGTGGATGAATGGCACAACAGTGTTACGACAAACACAAACAAGCCAGAGCTCACACTGGTTTTCACCTTTTGATGAGTGCTGGAAAAAGTGGAAAATGAAAGTCCTTAAAAAGGGCTTAAATTTGACCTTCGAAAAGGTTTACGAACCCTGCTAGGGTGCTACCTTACTAAGAGTTGTATCCAAATGTTTCCATGTCAAAGATAATAGTGCTCACTTCTTAATTTATACATTTAAGTCGTTTGGACATACATTCCTTGCTCTCAATCCTCCTAATTTCCAGGCAACAACCTTCCTCTGTGTGAAAGGTCCTGCCGCCCCTGTGAGAGGTTCTCCCACTTATCCTGATACCTCTCATATGACGAGACACAAGGTTAGGACTTAAATGAGCAGCTCCAGACAGGCAAGACATATCATTAAGCCAATTTACTTTTAACAGTGTCTCTCCGTTTTTTTTTTTTTTTAAACATACAGTTATCGTCCTTTTTAAATTTAAATGATTTATAACAGAGCCAGGCTTGATCGCAGTGTTTTAGTCGTGGTTTTGTCAAGAAAAGGGAGCCTTGTTTTTATTGTGGTGTCGCTACTTGGGGAAGTAAAGTTCAGCCAAGACGTTCATAATTTTCGAAAGCAAAATACAACGTTTGACATCTTGGTGCATTGTTTGGAAAATATTTTTGGGATAGTAGTAAATGCTATATTTGGGGCAGTATTTAGATGAATTCTTATTCGCGGCTCCATGAGATAAACTCCAAAATAGACTCCAGAGCCGACGCTCACTGATGATTATCTTACCATGCATTGGCTTTATAGTCATCGTCAGGCTTTATTTTGTTGATAGAAAACAAAATCCCCTGCTATCACCAGCTGAGTTCTTATACAAACCTCTTTTAATCCCACTCACACTCTTGTTTATTTACCGGAAAAAAGTTTCAATGTGCCGACAGGCGTCTTACGCTGGCATGGCAGCGCATGTTCGCTCACTGCCAAACCAAACTGAAGTTCCCTGTCAACATCGACTCTCAACAAACACCGGCAGCTGCTTCCATCAGCGCTGCAAGACAGCAGCTGACCCAGATGGTGTCAAGACAACTAACTGTTCTGTGATGAAAGGTTTAGCATCCAGTTTCTTCTTCGTCGGAAGTATATTAGCACGGCAAGATTTTTTTTGCCATTTTATTAAATTCATTCAATATGAGTCAAGTGTTTGTTATTAGCACGTTAGCATTGTGAGACTTTCTAAGCCTTTGTCACAAAGTTGCATGGACAACATTGTATGGGAAGCGCTGAGGGACCAAAATCTTAAAGTGGGGCAAAAGCTTCTTTTTTTTTCTTTTTTTTCTAGCAGTGTGTAAACATAAAAGAAATGCAAGTCAAGTACTCAACAACGCTTAATTGATGTAAGCTTCTTATTCACGTGTAAGTATTGTGTTTGTTTAAGCTGTCAAACAGTTCAATATGTGATTAAAAAGATCTCCTCCGCTCTCCGACTGACATATTTTCAGAGCAAGTTACAGAGCAGAAATAATAATTAATAATTTTCTTACCAACATTGTTGCTGCGAACACACAAACAGTGAGCGGTGCATATACAGGAGGAGTGATGAGTTAAAAAGGGGAGTTAAGGCTAATTAAGCACAATTAAGCGTCTTCAAATGACAAAAAAAATTAGAAGAATGCATGAGATAAAACGAAAAACGTGCTCATAAAACCTTGAACGGAAGCTTTTTAAAAAGTGCTCAATACGTTAAACCTTAAAGGGCAACAGTAAGCACATGAGCTGCTAATTACAAGCGGCGCTTCAAAGCGCGGCGGCCCATCTTGTCGCAGCGCTTCATTAAATTTTCCTCATTTCTTCAGAGCAACTTGCCACGACGTCTTACTATCAAGTCGTCTCACAGCGACAAACATACATCTAGCCGACTGGGAGGGTAAAAATGAAAAGATGAAGACCAAGTAGTAGTTGGCCTTTGAGCTTCTTCCCAGCGTATTACTTTATCTCCTCTCGTCTTCTGTCTGAAAGTCTCCCCGGATGGAATAATGTTTTCATATGCTGGTTTTGAGGTCTGTGCGCAACGCGTGCGCGCATACACACAGACGCACACAAACACACACACACACCACGCACCCTGCTGAGCCTCGCTTCAAGAAAAGACCCTTTTTCTCCATCCTCTGCAGTTTTGTCTTCCTTCCATGACAACCAAACTGTTCCATCTCAGCTCCATGCCAGGCAGGGGGCAAATAAAACTTGGAGACATAAACCACTGTGAGTCAGCTGTGAAGATCACGGGGACCCGTTCTAAGGAATGTTCTTATAAAGTTGTCAATTTGACCTTTTTGCATCCTTTGTGTGAGGCCTTAAAGGAAGAGAGGGGTCTTTGGGAACTGCTTACCAAGCAGCACTGGTAGCAATTAAATTAAAAAAACAAAAATTGGTCCACACAAAATTTATCAAAGCTAATTGTTAAACCATAACCGTGACACCCGTAACCACGTTAGTCCACTTCCGTGGCAGGTGCGTCCGCCAGCAACAAATGTGCGCTGAAGTGGCCAAACATAGTTCAAGTGTCGATTTTACATGGAGCAATATACAAAAACTAGAAACATTTCCGCGGAAATTTTGAATGGGACTGCTGACTCTTGCGAGGTGGAAAGACGCATGTAGTACTTGTAGCAATTAGTAGTAGGACTTTTAGTAGTAGCAAGTACTTGTAGTTTGTAGTAATTTTAGTAGTAGTCAAATGGCCAAGATGGCCGCCGACCCGGGTGGGCGAGGGGGAGAGAGAGTCCTTGGCGTACCTAATTAATTGGCCAAGATGGCCGCCGCCCTGGGTGAGCGGAGTGGCGAGAATCTTGGCCGTACCTAATCAATTGGCCAAAATGGCCGCCGGCCTGGGCGAAAAAATGGCCAAGGTTTGGGGTCGCTTTAAATTATAAAAGGACAAAAATAAAGTTGTAATTACTGCAAAGTGGAGCTTGAGGACTTGAGGTGATGGGATTTTTAAAATGTATTATTATTCATTAGCCACTGTAATACATCGGACCATCACTCGTTAGAACGGATATGATATTATATTGCTCCATATTCGTTAGTCATGCTTGGCCAAAGACAAATCGGCCATGCCAAACATTTTACCGTTTTATTGACACTGCCCGTCCGAAAGGTATTCATTTAACAAAGGTTACTAGATGTGAACTTTCATGGCGTCTTGCAATTGGTGTTATAATCATAATTATGTGTCTTTGCTTACTGACCCTGAATGGGACCTGCAAACAAAAAAGCTTTCTGTTGAGAGGGATATGAAGCTGTTTTACTTGTTGCAGATAAAAAAATTAGCACTGCTAATAATAATAATAATAATTTAAAAAAAAACTCGCATTATATGGATTTTATTCTGTTTAACTGTTTTGGCTAAGACTCTCCTTTACCGCCAACATGTTTTGGGTGCAAAAGGTTGGTGGGAGGTGCTTCAGTGAATGGACTCGCAGACGAAGGCCGAGGAATGTCTTCATCCAGTGTTTGGTTTTGTTTGCAGCACTTGCCACACTCGCTGCCTTTTTATTTTTAGCGCGGGCCAAACCATGGACAAAAATATATCATATAGATTAGAAACCTTACCACCACAGACAAAAGCTTATGATTGAAAACAATGAGAACTATTTCAATGTTGCAATATTTTAGTTTAGGTTTGAGCAGCGATAAAATTATATCTCCACATTCGCAAGCAAAACAAGAGCATTTTGTACTAAGATGCCCTTGACGTTGAGCAGGAAGTGGGGCAAAAAATCTCTTTCCACGCGGTTTGCTGACGTAAAATGTTACGACTTTAGATGTAACTAGTTTCTTCGCATTTTTTTACAAATCTAGAAAAGCAAAAGGGTTGTCAAACTAATTTTAGCTCAGGGGCCACATGGAGCAAAATCTATTCTTAAGTGGGCCAGACCATTAAAATCATGGTAGAACTTAAAAACATTTTGGGGTCAATTATGTGCAGATTTTCACGATATGTGCGTCGGCCCGGTCCCTATGCCCCGCGAATAGTGGGGGTCAACTGTAAATATATTGTCCAAAAAGAAAAAGAAAAAAGGTGAATCAAATAATATAACTTGCTTTTTGGTCCCCTCTGTATCCTAAATCTGAGGATTTCTTATAGCGCATCAGACATAACATAAACACATTTTGTATTATATTATTAACATCTTCTCTTATGGCAAATCTCTAAAAGTAAGCAAAACATTTTGAAATGCTACCAGTACTACTAATTAATCATAATAATCATGATAATCATGTACAGTATCTTGTAATTTATTTATCAGGCGGATGTGGCGCTCCGACCAGCCCTGCGCCACAGCAGCTATAGTGTCGTATCATAGTTTTCCTTCCAGTAAAAGGTCCACGTCGGGCACAAATTGGCTCCTTGCTTGAGACTCGGAAATCGTCTGGCTTCTCTTATAGGCGTCTTATAAAGGATCTTTTGTGCTGAGAATGGAAATTCACATCCACTTTTAAGAGAACCGGGACTGCTCATTTCGGAGCGAAATTTTTACTCTAGTTCTTCTTATTTACTGGACTGATAGCAATTTGATGGTTTGAAAAAGAAAACCGAATGAATGACACCTTTTGAAACCGTAGTGTCAGACATGTTGCGTTGGTGTTTAGCGGTTAGCAAATTAGCATCACAGTTGTTTGGCTCTGGGTTAGATTTTTCTTCTCTACTCCCCGTTTTGGCGTGTTCTGTCATAGCTGTCAAGATTTGCCAAACAAATCATAAGTGACTCACACTTTATTTTTATTTTTTATTTTTTTTTATTAAAGAGCTCAGTATTGTTCATTCGGAAATGTCATCATCATTGCTCTATTTATTTTTTTAAATTTTTATTTTATTATTATTTTTGTTTTTATATATATATATATATATATATATATATATATATTTTTTTTTTTTTTGTATGTGCGTGCGTGCGTGTGTGTGTGCGTGCGTGTATTTGTTAGCTCAACAAAAACCTATTAGAAAAAATCCCATACCGTTCACTTAAACCGAACACCGCCGTCAGGAGACACTTTTCATTCTAAGGAACCAAAGCAACATGAATTTGTTGATCACAGAAGTTTATCATGAGGTTAATGTTTAAATGGATTGCTATAAAACCTTGATGATTTTATAGCACCACAATACAAGTAGGAATAAGAGTTGACTAAAGAGCAGAATATTATATGGAGTATTTTGAAAATGTTGAGGGCTGGCCGGATTGGTTTGAAAATCCAGGTTTGACTCGCAGCTGCCCTCCACTTTTTTTTTTGTGCGGGACCTTTCTATTGGCCGTCTCCTTTTGTTGCCACAACTTCCAAGCAGAGTGTGCGTGTACATGCGCATGTGTGCGCCCCATCCAAAGCGGGGGCCTCCTCAAGATTCCCACATGAATTTGGGCTCTGCTTTGTGGACAGTTGATCCAGGGGAGGACAGAGAGCGAAGAAGAATGAGCGACTGATGGAGAGAAGGTTTGGGAGGATGCCAGATCCTATTGAAAGTCTTTGCACAGCGTTTGAAGTCCGAGGATGAGGATTTAGTGGGAAACGGGATTAGTCAGAGTCAATAGCCTTCAACAATCCGGCCGTTCGGGGTGCTTCAGAGAAACAAACTCGGCGGCGGAAGCACGACTCTGCTTTCCCTCCGTCTTCCAGCCACTTTTCTAATCACGTTGCTTAATGACATGTGGTCATGTTTTTTTATTTGCTTGTGTGCAAGAGCTTGTCGTGCAGCTCAGATTACATTTTGCGTCACCACAGAAATCCCAAGCATGCAAATTGTACAGTAGCTCTATATTGAATTCCCATGAATAACCCTGAAATGCCGAAGATCCTTTCGGTGTGATATCAAAAAAAAGTCTCTGAGAGGGTGTGTGTTTTTACTAATCTGTTGAGGGGATTTTATATTTACAAAAAAATTGCCATTCATTACAAAACATGATGTTGACTGATTAGATTCCAAATTTGGGAAAAATATATTTATTACTAAAGCTAAAAACTGGGTCATGAAAAGGGCTATCGAACAGGTATAATACTAATAACTAATAAGAAAGGAGTCAACCCGGGAATATTAAAACAAAATATAAATATAAAATAAAAAAAACTCAAACTTACAACCAGAAAGCAGAATCTATATGGAAGCAAGACAGAATGCGCAACGCTAACGGGGATAAAGGAATGACGCAGCAATTTTCTGGTGTGTTCGAGAGGCTTAATGCTGCATTCGAGGATGGTCGGAAGTCGGACTTTCCCGACTTCCAAAAAGGAAGTGTGTACAGGAACGCCCCCTTGAACTCAGAAATCCCACTTGCGAAGTCGTAAAAAAAAAAAAAAACTACCCCGACTTCACTGACGTCACTCGACAATGGCGACCCCTTTGGAAACACAGACCGTGAATGGTAAAACACAATTCACTCGAGTATTTGAGTATTTGAGTATTTGACATAACTCCACGTAACACAACATATGGGACAGTATGTCGCTATCTCCCTTGCATGAAATTATACGGTGAACTACTGAACTGTATGAAATGCTTTTAAAACAAGATAAAAACAATAGATGAAGCAAAATTGCAGACAAGTTTGCTCGAGGTCAAAATAAAAAAAACTATTTATCTCTATCTGCCATTTTGGTTGTTTACTTTCGCCTTGAACGCTTGCAGATCGGAACTGGGAAAAACTAACTCGGATAAATCCGACTTCTGACCATCCTCGAATGCAGCATAAGACTGGGAGTTGATTTCAATTGCAGCCAGGTGTGCACTGACCTGCTCAACTTCTCACTGCGAGTCTACGGAAATAGACACCGCAATGAACAGACACCGACTATTAAGTACCTTATGCGCATGCGTGAGAAGTAATAACCCCCCCATTCCATCGGTGGCGGTCCTCATTGTTTGACAATATAAAAATGTAAACAATGCATACTGTTATCTATTTCCCCCACGATATGCTCCCACGCGAAGCAGACTCTCAGGCTCTTTACGGAGTATTGTGTAATATAAGTAAATTCTACTTAGTACTTCCAATTGCTTTTCCATGTCTTACTATATCTTGGCTTTCATCACTTTATCAACATACCCTTTAACCAGAGGTGACAAAAATCCAGGTCCAGACAGTAAAAATCCTGCCATAGTTTGGCTTTAGCCCCTTGTGCTAGCTAGCCAGTTAGCTAGCTAGCTAAGTAGCAGGTAAAAGAGCACTCGGGGAGCTAGCTCGGAAGGTTGCTAGCTTAGGGTGATCAAACGACCTCTTTTGGGAGGACAGACCGATTTCTTAGGTCCTTTTCGGGCAGGACCTCTGAGGCTAAAGCCAAACCGAAGCAGGGTTTTTACTTTCTGGACCTGGATTTGCCACCTCTGCCTTTTAAATGGTAATGTAATACAATGACAGTCTCTCTTGAACCATAGTGACGAATCCATCTTCTCAATCATGCGCTAGGTGCTAGCTAACAGCCAATCAGAGTGATCAAATGCAACGACGGTCCGACGCCGATTCGGCTCCGGCGGAGAGTAGCGTCTTAACTGACATGCTTTGGACTGATCTACATCAAGGGTTTTAGATAAAGATACTTTTATAAACATTTCTCTTAGCTGGCTGACTCATGACTCCTCTGTCCACTAATGTCAAAGCTGCCACTTCTAAGCTTTTACTGCATCCAAGTACTACCACACACACACATAGTGTGCACACATTCACAAACTCTACAATATGCACTTTATTGCCACCCACTTCATGCTTGGTGATGAGGTCTAAAATTACACACACTTGTCAGCGTTTTACATAGTTTGTCCCCCGTGGGTGCGTTTGAAATGGAGATTTATAGCCGCCGGTGCTTGTCTTTAGGCCATTTTCTAAATGAGATGATGCAGCTTGCTCCTAAACCATAACTGGATTTTTTATGACATGTTTTATGCCCCTTTTAGAGATTTACAGAGTTATGTGGAGTAGCGCAGAATAATTTGTCAGTTTCATGTTTTGTGCACTCGAGTAGACAGAGTTCCTAAAAAAAATGTTTGCAAGAGGATGGCAATCAATGAGCCGGCCACGCAAACGACTTCATTTGGTGGTTTTGGTTCTAAAACCCAAGCCCATTAGAAACGAGCGTTCTTAAAATAAGTCCGGTGTAACTCTCGTACATCACATAGAAAATAACTTTATTTCATTTACTGAGGAGAATGCTTCTCTCTCTCTCTCTCTCTCTCTCTCTCTCTCTCTCTCTCTCTCTCTCTCTCTCTCTCTCTCTCTCTCTCTCTCTCTCTCTCTCTCTCTCTCTCTCTCTCTCTCTCTCTCTCTCCAGAACTTTTTTCCAGTTGTGATTCCGAAATGGCTTCTTCTGAGTTTGAAGGAAGTATTTCCTGCATAAGGAAGGAATCTCCAAGGATTAGTCTGTAGAGAAATCTTAAACACAGCAACAAACAAGCCTTGTGTGTCAACGCTTCCCCCCCCCCCCCCCTCATCCTGTCCGCTGACATGGCACACATAATGGCATAATTGTCCCGCTTATCTTCAACATGCTGGCATGAGATTGAGTTTGTCAATCTTTACAGCTAGAAAATAACTACTGTCAACCCTTGACCCCCTTTTCATTAGCCCACTGGATTAACTCTATTTGTCATGTTGAAATTTTTAGACGTCACCTCCCCATTTGTTTGTTCCTTGGAGTTCTCTTGAGTAGAATTATGCAAATATACTTTTCCCATAAGGAGTGTGGGTGTCAAGGGGTTAAACACTTTTTTTCAGAGGGTGCTTTGTTGTTTTGTGGGCCGCCCTGACCCACCCTCCAGCAATTGGAGGGACTCTGGTTTACCTCCTGGTTCCCCCTCAGTCTTGTGAAATGATCCTACTCCCGATTTGATGACGAGTTAGAGCGACATTTTCCAAACACTGAACCTTTTTCTGTCACTGTGCCTACTGACTAAAGTTGCGGATTAACTGATTGTCATGCCTCTTTCCTGGATTTAAATGCGTTTACACTCAGGGCTGATGTCACTTCTGTTGGCCGCTTATTCCATTTTGTGTGTGGCGTAAATGCAGCGTAACAGCTAAAATGCAGCTTCACCGTGTTTGCTTTGAATTCTGAGCTCATCAGATTGGGCTACACAATTGAGAGAAGCGCAATGATTGGTGTATTGTTTTCAGCAGTACCATTCCAAGTCAACAAAGGGCGAAAGGGTCTACAGTTTGAAACGCACACTGCCATCACGTAGACCTAAAATCTGAGATGTCAAGTCTTTTTTTTTTTTGTCTTTCTGTAGTCTTAGTATAGTACATTTTAGAGCTGTAACAAACAAATCCTATCGATTATTTGATTAATTCAATTGGGGAATGGTCAAAGATCTTTATTTTATCTACATTTTTAATCTTGAACTGTATCTTAACCTGTTGGTATTAAGTTCAGTAGAATACTTAGTGTCATACAGTGTGCTGGTCTTATTACACAAATCCTTCCTGGTTCCGCCAGTGCTGTTTTACAGTTTTCTAAGGTGTCACAGGAAGCGCACTCGATATCGTCGCACACAACCACCGCTGAAAATTAATGAAATGATTTTTCCCTCTTTGCAAGGGGCTTCGATAAAATACTCAATGCTGCAAATGTCAGATCAGTGGCCTAGTGGTAGAGTGTCGGGTTGTGGGTTCAATCCCCGGCCGGGTCATACCAAAGACTATAAAAAATGGGACCCATTGCGCATGCTTGACACTTAAGGGTTGGAACTGGAAGGTTAGATCACCAAATGATTCCCGAGCGCGGCCCCTTGCTGCTGCTGCTCACCGCTCCCTCAGGGGATGGAGAAGGAATTTGGCCCCACTTAGGTAGGAGTGACAATCAGCGGTACTTTTACTTTATATGTCCAAACTCTGACCCCGTGTTTCTTCACATACAAGACGTTTGACCCGCACGCACAAGGCACACAAGCTCACACACATGTCTTCAACAAGAAGCTCTTGTGTCCCACTTTATTGACCCTCTCTGCTTCTTTTCCTCAACGGCAATATTAAAGGGTACGTTCACAGCCGAGCTCGGTGCTCTTTGAAGTGTTGGAAGAGCTGCAACAGATCCTCAAATATTGACTCGTAAGCCTCGTGGAAGATGAGAGCAGCAGGGGTGGAAAGATGGAGAGCGAAAGGGCAGAGGCTGATAGAGGGAGGAGGACGTGTTGTTTTGTTGTTGTTCAGGCGAGTCTATTCAAAAGCCTGAATTTATTCTTATCAGTGGCAAATATATGTTAGTGTTATGTATGAGGAAGTACACAGATATATAAAGCCTGAGTTTGAGATGGAATTTTTTTTTTTCTCAAATTGATCCATCCACTTCTTCCTGTCCTGGTAAAGTCAAGAGTCGTAGCACACGCGTGTGAAACATCAGTTCAGGCTATGAAACAATACCATCTTTATTAAACCTGAAGGGAAAATAAAGTATTACAGGGCTCATCTTGAGGGGGGGTAAACAGATAATCCACCCGCCTGGATGAATGTTTTTTTACGTAGCTCAACCAGATTTGGACTATTCTGCTTCATGTTCCGACTCCCCCTTCCTCCTTCAAACATGCTTGCACATGTCCCAACACAAACAAATACACCACACAGACCGGCCGCTGTCCTTTTTTTGGGGGGTTTGTTTGTAGATCAGCGCTCGCAGGTAGACTTGAGCTCAGCTCTCTCACATACGCTTTCTGTTTCATGTTACCTGCAAGGACGTGCCAACTTGCCTATCGTGCGTACGCTCTATTTCCTTATCGGCTTCCTTGTCCACTTTCCGTCATAGCTGTCATCTTTATGCAGGTCAAGTTGGCCAGATCCCTTTTTTTTAGCAGCAGTTGTATTTAAAGAAAAAAACGTACAAATATTTATTATGAAATATAAGTGCTCGTAGTTCGGTGCATTAGTGGTTAAGCTACCTTGAAGCTCCGAAGGTTCTGGGTTGGAATCTTGGCAACGTCCTTCCTCTGTGGAGTATGTCCTCCCCTTGTTTGTGTGGGTTCTCACCAGTTTCTTTGGCTTCCTCCCACATTCCAACAAGCTGCTTGTTAGGGTAAATAAAGACTCTTAAATTGGCAAAGCCAACCAACCTTTCACTGTGAATGGTTGTTTCTTATGTGTCCTGGTTGGTTGGTATTGTTTGACAAATAACTTTTGGACAGTGTCAATTGAAAGGGACAAATATCCTTTTGTGCAACGTTTTTGATGCTTATTAGTGACGGAAACATTAGGCATTGTGAACCACTTGCGATCTCTCTCTCTCTCTCTCTCTCTCTCTCTCTCTCTCTCTCTCTCTCTCTCTCTCTCTCTCTCTCTCTCTCTCTCTCTCTCTCTCTCTCTCTCTCTATATATATCTATATATATATATCTATATATATATATCTATATATATATATATCTATATATATATATATCTATATATATATATCTATATATATATATATATATCTATATATATATATCTATATATATATATATCTATATATATATATATCTATATATATATATATCTATATATATATATCTATATATATATATATCTATATATATATCTATATATATATAGATATATATAGATATATATCTATATAGTATATGGAGTAAAAAATACATCAATTACGATATTGCATTTCCCATCACCATTAGAAAATGAAGCTTCATGAACCACTTGTGATACTTTTAACTCCTCTTGGTGGTGCTCTTGCTTCTAAGATGCAGTCAAAATGTTATAATTTTCCATTGCACTGCCCTTATTTTTAAACCAAGAGCACCAACTAGAGGAGTAAAAAAAAATATCGCAAGTGGTTCATGAAGCTTCATTTTCCCGTCACTAATGCTTATGTGATATCTTGTCATATAGCTGTAAACTGTGTTCTGCCGTTTGTTGCAATAGCGATCAATTATTATTATTTTTTTCTTGTGTTGTTTGATCTTAACGAACTTGCATCTACGTTAAAATATCACAGTGACCTTACAAAGAATGTATTCGGATAAAGGAAAGAAGTATTTGTTAGCACATGACTGGAGTGAAGTCGAAGTATTTTTTTTACTACTTTTCAGTGCCAACTGCCAGAAGTCTCAACCTTTAGTGTAACTCATCACCAGATTAGCTCACACTGTCACAGTTAACGAGATCATTCCTACTTAAAAAAAGAGTGCATCATTTGTGGGAGGCGGGAAGAAAACGCGATCAAATGTGAAAGCCTTTTAGACATAGATCAAAGCGCTACGTTACTTGAATCCCACTGAAAGCGTCATTTAATTGGGATCTAAAAGCCAAAGGGTCCGGATGACGGCTGGTCATTCTCAAACTTTGGAAGATGTTGTAGTGTTTACAACATTATGTATTAACTCTAATGTACACCATGACAGTTGAATTTCAACATCATTTATTTTGATGATCAAAGCAGCTGTAATGAAGAGATTTTGTCTCGGTCGCTGGGAGGAGAAAGTCATCTAGACTTTTCTCCCTTTAGCTCAAAAAAAAAGAAAAAAAAAAGAAAAAAAACCTAGCACAGGTTTTCCTCACAATTCTCCTTTTCGCAGCCTTTTGAGTATGACGGTCGTCAGGCTTGCCTGCAGGCCTTGCTGCTGGCCAAGGCCTCCATGTGAGATATTTTCTTGTCGGGCTTAAAATATTATCAAAAACACGGTATGAGTTTGTGTGTTCAGACTTGCTCGGCTTTGCAGAATTTTTACTCGGGTTATTAATCATGCCCTTTTATGTTTGTCTGGATGATGAAGGACTGAATGACAAGATTTCGTTTTGAGTTTAGACACCGAGATAAAACACAAGCAAATTTGTTTGCCACAAATATATTTATGTAGCTTGACGGGTGATATTCATTAGTTCCACAGTCTCGCGTGTTTACCTCTACCCGGGGCTCGTGCTGGAATCCCTGTGGGATCCCTCATTACTCTGATGGCTCTGCCTCATACACCCGCGGCCTGTAATAATCTCAAACGGTATTTCATGAGCACATTTTTCTCTGCTGTTGTGGTTCACTGGTGGGTTCACTTCCCACTCTGTTTGTTCTCGATATAATGTACTGTACAGTGATTCATTTGCAACCTGTTGTGTCGGGTGCCTTTCGCACAAAGTCACCTGAGATTGGCTCAAGGCCCCCGCAACCCTGAACAAAATGAGTGATATATAACATGGATGGAACGTTTATTCACAGAGGACGTGCAAAGACTTCTGTACAGCTTCGGCTGTTTCTAATCTTACCTGTTTGAGACAATGTGCCTGCAGGCATGTCAGACTCCTTCATCACCCCCTCATCATAATGTCTCAATGCGCTTCCCCAACCACAATTCTCACAGCTCCGGGCCTTCACCCGGATGATTGCCTCGCAGCTCATGATCAGCACATGATGTCAGAGTGGCCGTGGCTTAGGTATTAGCTGCAAAGGGGGGAAAAAAAATAACCGCAAAAAGTGTCAGAGGGATAAAGGTGACATTGTAGTAAACGTTGTTTACTACATCCTCATTTAGCATGCGTATTGTGATATTTGTTTTGTGGTTAATTACCAACGAATTAGTAAAAAATTATTTATTTATAAATTTTTTCTCCGAGAGAGCTCAGTATTGTTCATTCGGTAATTTTACCGATTTGACATGTCATCATCATTGCTCTCTATTTTATTTTTTATTTTTTATTTTTTATTTTAATTTTTTTCCGTGGGTGAGTATGTGCATGTGCATGTGCGTGTGTGTGTGTGCGTGCGTGTGAGTGTGTACTCATTAGTTCACCTAAAACCTATTAAAAATCCCATACCGTTCACCTAAACCGAATACTTCAGAATCCAGCTAGAGTCGTGAGGTTGTCAGGAGACCCGAGGAAGGATCAAAGAAAAGAAAGGAAAGTGAAATCCAGCACCGACCAGACATTACCTACTACCCACCGGGTTACCAAACAGAGTCTTTCACCAACCCCAGAAACATCTCAATTCCAACAAATTAGGGAGACCTCAAGAGACCAAAGGAGAGACTGAGGAAAGGAAGGAATGAGATGAGGAGTGAGATCCACAGACATCAGCCTCCACCGATTCAACGACCAGAGGAAGAGGCAGATTGTGTTTGAATTTCGATAGATGCTGGTGTGGTGGATCTGGCATGCATGAAAACCTTCACCAAAGAGGGGCGCCGTCGACCCCGGCCAGGACAGAGCAAGCACAACTCCCATGGGCCCCCCAGGCCGCGGCAGCGCCAAGGGACAACCCCCGGACCCCGCAGGGGCCACCGGCCGGAGAGCAAACCCAGGAGCCAGGAGCGCCCCCCCCACCCCAACACGGCCCGCGCCCACAACCCAACGCAGCATGACCACAACCACAGTAATACATTTTTGTGTCCGTAGTGTAGCAAGTGGAACATTACACTACCATATCCAGCAGATGGCGCTGTTTTGATAAAAACGTATGGCTAAAAAAAAGTGCAAATTATTTTTTTGGGAGTTAGGTCTTAAAGTCTGGCACCTTTTGTTGTTGTGAGTGCTCTGGTGCGTACTCAAGTCTGGTATATTGTCTGCTGTAAGTTTGCGCTCAGAGTTTACAGTAGGCCTACCTTAGTGGTTGGCACATTATTTTCTTATAAACCCCACTAATGGAATCTAACAAGAGATAAATGCCAAACTGAGAGATAATTGTGAGAATATTTTTTTTTAACACTGTGAGGCTGCCCAGTAAGCAATTAACACTGCAGGAATGTAAAATGAAAACACACATTTCATGTACTGCACATGTTTCATTTTTTTGAATCTGTGTTTCTCTCCATGCCAATTTCCCAGCTTGGAATGAATTCGCTGCATGTTTTTCTTGAGAAACGGAAGTTATTCTGATTTTATATGTTATATATTGCCGAGCAAACTGTCTGGATTCTCAATGTGATTACAAACATGTGCTGAGGATTTATTTGATTGCCGGCAGCTTTGTACAGAGAGAGGGGGCTTCATGTAAGCCACGGTATGTCCATACTTTTCATTTGAGGGGGCGGCCACATACAGAAAATCTCAAAAGCTCTACTGTATACAGTGTTCCCTCGTTTTCCGCTGGGGTTAAGTTCCCAAAAATACCTGCAATAAATGAAATGCGTGAAATACTTAGCTTTATGTTTGACATTTATTCGAAATGTTTTAAGGCTCTAAAACCCCTCGCCACACAGTTTATTCATTTTTATCATCAAGGCATTTACATATTCTCACATTTCTCTCTTCTTTAAGCATTCTCAATGTTCAAACATTTGTACATGTTATAAAATAGGTACATTACTGTAAAAAAAAAAAAAAAAGCGGGCAAAATTGCATTTAAAAAATCTGGGCCGCGAAAAGTAAATCGCGTTACAGCAAGGGAACACTATATTATATTAGTGGTACCTATTATTTTTGACACCCTCCCCTCTCACTCTACCCACTTCCAGACTTTTTTTTTTTTTTTTTTTTGCGGCCCCCGGGCCATAGTTAGAACACCACTGATGCAAGCGGACAGAATTCTAGCCACGAGGACCAGCGACTACACAAATTGGAATTACCTTCCTCATGTTGCAGTTTTCACTGCCTTTTTTTTTTTTTTTTTTAAATAAACTTTTCATGAGCCTCTTTCCATCACACTCAGCACCCTTCATTTGCAAGTTTACCTGAAATTGCAAGGTATTAAGAGATTTTTTGTTTTGTTTTCGAACCCTTTTCTCTCCCTGCTGCTTTTTCCACAGGCGCATTTGAGCTTCTGAGGAGACAGGCGGAGAATCTTACCAACGCCGTGCTGCAGGAGTCCTACAGCGACATTGCTGATCAGGCCCAAGGTCCTGTCGGCGAACTCTTCACTGACATTAGCCTCTTCCTGCTCGGGTCCGAGCTCAACGTTGAGGACTTTGTCCAGAGATTTTTTGATACCCTCTTCCCGATGGTGTATAATCATTTCATCAACCCGGGCCTCGGCGACCTGTCGGCGGGCTACGCCGAGTGCGTAAGGTCATCGAGCCGTGACCTGAGGCCTTTCGGCGGGGCGCCCCTTTTACTGGCTGATCAGATCGCTCGCTCCGGGGTGTCTGGCAAGGTTCTTCTCCAAGCTTTGCACCTCGGCATCGAAGTCATAAACACGACGGACCACTTGCCGTTGAGCCGCGAGTGCAGAAAGGCTTTGCTCAAGATGCATTACTGCCCCCACTGCCAGGTAGGATTGCGCCGCTCCCAAATCTGCTGACCGATCCCAAACAATTCAGATTGATCGCAAAGTCATTTGTTTCCTAGGGCTTAACTCAGTCCAAACCTTGCATGGGCTACTGCCTCAACGTGATGCGGGGCTGCTTGGCAAGTATGGCGGAGATTGACATCCACTGGAGGGAGTTTGTCCACTCACTGGAGGACTTGTCAGCTCGGATGCACGGATCGCACGATTTGGAGCAAGTGCTTCTGGGAATTCACACGCTGCTGCGCGACGCTGTTGGACTTGCTCAAAGAAACGGACTGCGGATCGCAACGCAGGTCAGATCCATTTAAAAGGGAACTTGGAGGGATTGAACCACTAAAGTACAGCTGTTTGTTTTCAAATGTAGGAAGTCAAAAGTTGGTATTAAAAATGTATCATTTATCATTTTTCTTAATATTAGAAATGACTCACCATGAGGTCTGTAAAGTGCAATAAAGATCATGAGTATACATATAATTAAAAATTCTATTTAAAATGAAAAAAAAAAGTTTGCACTTTTTTTTTAGCCATAAGTTTCTATCAAAACAGCGCCATCTGCTGGATATGGTGGTGTAATGTTCCAATTGCTACACTACGGACACAAAAATCTACTACTGTTGTTGTGGATATTAAAAGGTAACTTAAAAATAATAAAACTATAAATGGATGCTGAGGTACTAACAAATCTCTTTAATTAAAATTAACAGTTCAATGCAAAAATGCCACCTCAACCTGGAAAGGTGACATAGTTACATACAACATCGCCATCTAGTGGCCATCTAGTGACATCGTATAGTTGCACTAGACAGGAAATGCTAAGCTTTGCATTGCACCCACCATGCTCACAGTACATTTATGATTCACGTCACAGCAACGGTTACCATCCTCGAGTTCACATTACAAAATAAGATGTGAGTGTCTCTATGTTCGTTGGGTGACAGGTGCACAAACTGTGCGGGTCCCGCACCAAGAAGGCTGTGCACACAGCCAGCATCCAGCACAGCAGCAGAGTATCAACCCCTCTTAAAACTCCAACCAAAGCATCAGGCGACTCCCTTGCTGTTAAAAGAAGGTAAGTGCAAAAAAAAAAAAAAAAAAAAAAAATCCTGTCATATCACTTGAGATCCTAAAGTTTTGATGAGTGGCTTCCTGTGTGCCTGCTGACTGATTTTATAGGGACTTCCTGAACAGTCTCCGCCTCTACCGGACGTACTACGGTGGCCTTGCAGATCAGTTGTGTGTTAGTGAACTGGCCTCTGATGATGGGCTGTCCTGCTGGAATGGAACCGACATTGTCAAAAGGTTTGAGTCACTCTTTCTATAGTAAAGCTTAGTGTCAAATCACAGCACACTCCCTAATTGTTTGAATATGTGACATATGTATGTATATGGGGAGTGCACAGCGTCATGTGACGTGCACTTTTAGAAAGCGACACCCGGATATGTTTGCGCGTGTACGGCAATGTAGGGCTGTGCAAGTAATCGAAATTCAATTACAATTTCAATTATTACGCTCCACAATGACAAAATCGGCATAATCGTAAACAAAACTAAAAGATTGTTATTATTAATTTTTAGTTGTTCAAATTTATTTATTTGCATGTTTTTTTTTTTGAAAATGAAAAAAATATTAAATCTTGTTGCAAAATTATAGTGTTTCAAAGAAATGTATTTGTCTTAATATATATATATATATATATATTATTTTTTACATGTTTAAACACTTTCTTGTTTTGTACCAAAAAACAAACAAAAAAACAAATAAATGATCGTCCTAATCGTGATTGCAATTATTACCAAATTAATTGTAATATTTTCTTCTTAAGTGAGCAGCCCTACTGCAATGCTTAATGAGCATTATATTGAACTGCTAAGCAGCCAGTAGTAATAGTGATGTGAAAATGAAGCTTCACGAAGCACTTGCAATATATTTTTCCTCCTCTAGAGAGTGCCATCTAAAAGTGCTTCATGAAGCTTCATTTTCTCATCACTAAAGCCAATCTTTACAATCTTGGATGATGGAACGGCAGGACAACCCCTTAAATGTTAGGTTAGCTTCGTGCTAGCTAGCTAGTACGACAAACACGATCATGGAACCAAAAGTGATAAAACACCCTTTGTTCTGCTTTTGGCTAGTATATGGCGAGGAATCCTGGCTGGATGTTAACTCATTCACTGCCATTGACGGCTATAGACGTCAAAAATTCATTATTATTATTATTATTATTATTATTTATTCATTATTCACTATTTCTAGTTGTCATTTTTTCCACTTTTGTTAACAAGAGTATGAAAAGCTAGAAAAAATATTGTACATTTAGAACATATATAACATTTGTGATTAATCGCGAGTTAACTATTGAAGTCATGTGATTAATTACAGTTAAAAAATTCAACCGCCTGACACGATAAAAAAAAAAAGATAAAAAAAATTAGGGGCGTCAGGCGATTAGAATTTTTAATCGTAATTAAACCCATGACTTCACTAGTTAACTCTTGATTAATTACAAATTTTATAACTGTTCTAAATGTACACTAAAAATTTATAGGTTTTCATACTCTTGTTAACAAAAGTGGATTTTTTTTTAAACTAATAGAAATAGTTCAAATGAATTTTTTACGTCTATAGCCGTCAATGGCAGTGAATGAGTTAAAGGGGAAGTCAAGCCAAATCGTTTTGTTTTTTTGGCAATAATATATTCTATGCAGCCCCACTAGTCTAAATCCGGTATTCTGGTTGATATTGCATTTGTGGAATATGAGTTATGAAGCAAAATTCTACCATTTTTATCCATCTCAGGGGGCGGCCATTTTGCCACTTGCTGTTGACTGATGATGACATCAATGTAGCTCAGGTCTCAGGTAACAACCAATCACAACTCAGCTTCAGAAAACAGGTCATTCGACAGCAAGTGGCAAAATGGCCGTCCCCCTCGGATGGATAAAAATGGCTGAATTTTGCTTCATAACTCATATTCCACAAATGTAATATTAATCAGAATGTCACGTTTAGACTAGTGAGGTCACATATAGCATATTATTGTCAAGAAATGTTTAAGGTTGACTTCCACTTTAAGGTAAGTTCTTTTAAACTACAAAGGGAAGCCTTGCCATATGTTGTGTTAGCACGTCGGCCGCATATGATACAATGTTTTTAAAGAAGTGAATATGAGGCTTGGTAAAGCGCCTTCGACAAAATATGGTGTCGATAAAGTGCTGTATCAGTGCACTCACACATTTAACATTTTTGGGACTATGACGTGTTATTTGGCAAAAGTTCATTTGCTAACCCGTTCCAATCGCTTGATTGGTGGTTAAATTATAAACATATATGCAAACACAGATTTGAGAGAGAGAGAGAGAGTTACTCCGATTAAAGATGGCGCTATTAGCAATTGAGATGAAAACATCCTAACCTGAGCAGAGGTTTTATTATCTAAACGTGCTCTCATACTGCGACAACTTCAATTTCACCTCATTTGCGCAGTGTCAAAAATTGACCAATGCCCCCCCCCCCCCCCATTTGTGGATCATTTCACTCTTTGACCCCTTACGTAGACAAACCCTCCGCAACCCCAAGCTGACACTGACGAAGGGTCCCTCTATTATGTGGACATAGATCTCGGATATGAAAGGTTGTGAAGTTGAGCAGACAAACTGGCCTCCTCCTCCTCCGCAGCATCGGTTAGCAGCCTTGTCTCCATTACATCACAGTGCTCTGTCTTATGCGCTCATTCAAGGACCGCCTCGTATATCCGCAGTCGGGGCGGGTTCTCTCAGCTGTCAGTGCTGCCGAAATGCTCGGTTGGCTTGTATTTCAACCTCGACTTGTGACTCAGGCTAGGCGCTCTCCTGTAAATAAAAAAATAAACCTCGATGAGAAACGTGGAAGTAAAAAGAAGCAATCTGAGAAATAAGAAAAAGGGAAATCTCCTCTTCTTTCAAACACGACTTGTTTTCGCATTCGCAATAGAGACAGTTGTCTTTCCTCACTTTATATTCAGGGTTGGGAGGGTTACTTTTAAAATGTAATCCATTGCAGTTGCAAGTTACCTGCTTAAAAAAATGTAGTTAGTAATGTAATCCAAGTACCATAATATTAAAGTCATGTAATTGGATTACTTTTGGATTACTCCAATATTGAGTATGCTCATGAAGACAAAATACAAATAAATATCACCACAATATATATTCTATACAATGTGCCCCTGCCATTTGCGGGTGATAGGGATCCGGGTAGCCTACAAGTAGCAAAAATCCTTATGTAATTAAAAACCATGTAGGCTATTGATTGATTGATTGAAGGTCATATGCTGTTTTCGAACTGTCTAGATAGATAGAACCGCAAAATGAACTTTTATCCCAGTCACAAGTTTAGCCGCGTATATGTGATGTTTAAATAGTGAATTGGTGGGAGGAAGATTTGTTTGGAAGGTGTAACTCGCATTATGGTTGTAGGCTAGCGGGCTATCTAGCAAGAAGCTACAGCGCGTAGCATTCCGCTGGAGTCTTAGCTCAAACTTTCGCTGCGAGTAAGTTCCAGTGAATACCGGTCGCCATTTCCTCCTCCCGTCCGTGAAGCTTTTTCAAAATGTCCGCGTGTGGAGGACACGACTCGTCAGTTCGTTCCCTCCCACCTCCCCGACATGTAGCAACGGTCCCCGTCTTTCGCACTCTCTCTCATCGTAATTGTAATCCCCATTTTTAATAAATGCACCTGTAATCTGATTACATGTTTTTTCCTGTAACTGTAATGGGATACAGTTACATTTTGTTTTGTGTAATCTGATTACGTAACGGTGGCACATGTATTCCGCTGAGCCTGTTTATATTGACCAAAGTAACACCTCATGTTTTCATTACAAATGTGACAAGATGCGGATTGCTTTCTAATTTGGAGGGAAAAGGCAGAGCAGCAGGCTGCCCATCATCACTGACTTCAGCCTGCTGGGAATACGTTTCTTTGTTGTCTTTAGCCCGCCTTTCTCATTCACAATAATTGCCATTAATAGGAATCTCTTTTGCCTCGGGTTTTCATTTTGATGCCCATTATAAAGAGGCAGGAGATAAGACGTCAAGAGGGGGGAACGTCGACTCAATTGCTTTCACAGCTTCGCTATACCGTTAGCTTACTACTAGCCTCCAACCATAAATGAGTGGCTGGGAGTCAACACAAGCTGTGACAAATGCAATAAATAACCTCCTGCCTATGGGGTCATAAGCCAACATCCACAGAGAGAGAGGGGAATAAAACTCAGTGCCGCATGGTGGCTGATTTACAGAGGCTTAGCGAAGCCTCGGCGACCTTAAGCGATTGCTTTGCTTCCCGTGTGTGTGTGTGTGTGTCTAAATCTCTACATATGAGTGCGCTCATAACAAATGGCCATGCACTGCGGCACAAATTACTTTATGGTCTTAAAGTAGTGGTGAGAATAGCTTTGTCTTGTTTAATAAAAAAAAAAAAAAAAAAAGGATGAGCACACAAACATGACAGAGGAAGCAGAGGTTTAAGGGAGATTTAATGCACGTCCTCATCTGGGTCGCTGGTAAACAAAAGGAAAAGAAAAAGCAGATAAGATCACATGGGAGGAAAACAAGCAGGTTCAGTTCTTTGTACCTTTTGTGAGTGGAGATGATGCTGTCTCACTTCACTGGAAATCTGTGAAACACATTCGCGTTGTGTCTTCTGGCTTTGTCCTCGCATGCACCGTGACAAAGTAATTCAAATTTGGGGGGGGAAGAAAAAACATCTTGATCTGTTTATTTTAAACACAGTTTGACGAGGTGCTAATTCGCTCAAGGCATAAATTGGCCTCAGAAAGTCAATGTGAAATACCCGCAGAGCACAAAGTTGGAACGGATCATTTGCTTATTAGCATTTTTCACACGGTGGGAGCGTCTTACCGGCTATTTCGCAACATTCCATGGGGGAAATAACAATAAATCAATTAAATCAATTGATTAAAATATGGTAAAAATCGGAATGTTCAAAATTCCTGTTTTGATGCCAGCATCATATAGCGCAGAATAATACTGTTTGGAGACGTTGTGCCATGGCTGAGGCTGATGATGACGTTTCTCAAAGACCGGAAACCTACCAAGACTGAATCACCAGCGCCTCTGCTGGATGCAGCAAAGAATTGCACTCCATTTTTTCAAGACACATTGGGTGAATCTATAGCTGCTCGCTCATTACTCTTTTGTTCACCTTAGCTCCTCCCACCAGAAATTCCATGCGGAGCTACGTGGTGGCCAGGGGTGGCCAAGACAACCCTTGGTTGCTCTTTGGCCACCCCACATTTAGGGGACAATCTGGATACTTTTCTGCCATTTTCACATGAATGTAGTATCCTTAAATGCCTTGATACTCGCCTGTAAATCATTTATTTGAAATACAAGGGATGTAAAAAAAAAAAAAAGAGAGACAGATACTTAGAACGAAATACCTATTATCCGTATATAATTTTTTTTCTTAAAATTGCATGGAATTAATGGTAATTATTGTCTTCTAATTTTTAGTTCCTGATGGTAAAACATCCACAAGAGGGCTATCGATACTGATATTGGCCACACAATATTGTGTTTTTGTACATTAACAGCGGTGAAAAAGAAATAGGCGTGGCCATGCCACGTCACATGTCATTGTCGTGTGCTCCTATTGGCTCAGTTTATGTCGTTCACAATGCTGTGTTTGGCTGAAGCAATCCAAAAGTTCCGTTTTTTTGATGGATTTGCTGGCCCGACTGATTTATAGACGCGATAACTGCCACAGTGACCAAAACATTCTTAATTAAAATTAAACTGCACTAATAAACCAGAGGGTGCTCGATAGAGCTGCACAACTAGATTACATTCTCGCCTTTTTAACAGATGCGCTGCCTTTTAATATCATGACATGAAAACGACAATATTGTGGCAATTTTAATATTGCGATGTTATGGTTTACATCCCTAGTGAGATGTTGCATCCATCCATCCATAAAAATTTGTGCACAGCAAAACATTATGCCTAAGCGTTGTTTTAAGAATGACATCAGAATGGGTTTTCATTGAGCTGTACCACCAATCTAAAAGCAAAGAAATGGAAAAAGGATCACACTTTTAAATGGTGAAAATCATTACCTAATTTTCAACCCCTTTGAAAGACCAGTGAACGTGTTTGAATGAACTAAACAGGCAGAGAGAATTTCAAAAATAGAACAACTCTCAGCCTTTGGAAAGAGAGGAGGCTGTCCTCGCCTCGTCAGAAAGGTTAACACATTCCCACATGCTTTAACCGTCCGTCATGGATACAAAACACACACACACACACACGCGCGCGCGCGCACACACACACGGGAGGAATGGCTGTCGGCCATGAGCCGCCTCCTTTTTGTGAGTACACACTCTCACTCACATGGCAATTATAGTGGCAAAGAAAAATAAATACAGCCACCTACTATTTTTTCCCCTCTGGAGTGACAAAGATAAAGTAGCTTCCGTCCTGGGAAAAGAACTCACACATGCCCCACATTTACTTGCTAATTCCTGCTAAAGTCTGATCCTAACATTTGAGACCACGAGCAGACAAAAGTGTTTTTTTTCGATTTGTCCCCCCCATTTCCTCTGCCGGTGGAGAAAGTAATTTCTTGGCTAAAAAAAGCTCAACAAGTATGTTAAGAAAGAAGTCCGATGTTTTATTCATGATGATCTCTGCTGCTTTCGACTCGATTTATGTGGCCTATTTCGCCAGCCGCCGCCGTGCACCAAGGTGCGAGTCGGCATGTTTATATTCTCAAAGTTCCTTATTCTAATTGGGGTACAACATATTTTTTTCTTACCGTAATAAGGCAGCTGACCTTGCATGCTGGAATTTAGCACGAGGAGGGATGCATCCTTTTGGCATCTGTCTAAATGATGCTTGATGGCTAGCGGGCACATCTTCAGCGTGGCCTCTCTTCTAATAAGCTGTGCTGCATGCTGGAGTGGTTGTCTAAGCGCTCACCTTTGACCTTTCATCTGTCTTTGCTGTCTGGGAAATCCCGAAGAGGGTAATCACATGCTAATAAGAGCCACTGTAGTGCTGCCTCTTCACAACTCGGGCTGCTTTATTCCATCCTTTTTCATTCCACTCGGCTGAATTTGTCATACGTTTTTATTCTCAACCCGCTGCTCAATGTGAAGCTCTGGTGATTTGCCGTTGCGTAACTGAAATGACAGTCCATAAGCCATGCTAATAGGAACCCCCTGAAGCAGCGTTTAGAGCTTAGGTGATCTCCGACGTTGAGGTTGTTGGAATAAAAATGACTGTTCCTTTCAGATTGGTCGCCTCAAATACACATCGCAGCTGGTTATCTTTGTTTGAGCGCCGTCACATATCAATATGAAGCCTTCAAATATTAATAACCCTCCTGGACATGCTTTTTTTGCAGTGTAAATGTAAATCTAAAAGGCTTTTTCCCTTCAGGCCTGATTTTTGTCCTGCTGTAAGTCACCCTGGCCAGCAGATGGCGCTGTGTCCTTTAGCGTGCATACAACAACAGGAACAGATTGCTGCTACTTAGCCCCGCTCCTTGTGCATCAATTTTGATGATGTACGCTGTGGTATGCTTGTTCTTATCTGTGCTGTCATTGACGCTGACAGACTGCAGATGAAATCCAAGCGAGACATGTCCAAGTCTCGCCATCTCCTCGGCTGCCATTTGTTTTTGCAATGACGGACTGGCCTAATTTTGAACTGAGGAAGAACAACCTTTTAAACATATGCTGTCAAATATATTATGTATAGCTGTCCTCTCAGTCACTCTCACGCGTAGACGTCTCCTCGCGCCGCACGGAGGAACACCACGCAATAAACGTGATATAGAATTCCAGGTAGCTCTCAGGGCTTGCAAGCTGTTCAAAAATGTCGATTTAACTGAAGCTGAGATTTTTCCTCTGAGTTCCTGTCTTACTGTGTTGTTCATGACTCCTGTTCATAGGATGCGATGTTGTGTTGCAATCAAGGTTTTTAACTCGTTGCTAGGGTTGATTTGAACAACGCTAATTTGGATTACTACAAGATTTGTTGCCTAGATACCTTCTTCCTACATAAGCCTGAAATCTTTAAAATACTGAAAAAGTCAGGATTTAATGAGTTTTTCTTTAATCCAGGCCCCCACATTTTGGAAAAGTCATTGTGTGTGTGTATAAACGAATCCCACGAACAAACAAATGCATAACCCAGTGGTTCTTAACTGGGTTCAATCAAACGCCCGGGGTTCGGTGAGTCGGGTGAGGTGGTTTGACGGCGGTAAAGACACACACCTGACTCAAATGATTTTTTTACCGTAATCCCTTCATACCAGGGGTGTCAAACCCATATTAGCTCAGGGGCCACATGGAGGAAATTATATTACCAAGTGGGCCGGATCGGTAAAATCATGCAATTGGCGTCAATTATATGCAGATATTTGCTATTTCCAGGGCTAGCCCTATATTGCCGGGCTCAAACTTAAATTTATTGTTCCAAAAAATAACACGAATGCAAATGGAACAATTTTTTTTAAACAAACAGTAAATTTAGGTTGTGTGTAAAATAATGACTTCCACAAGTTGCATTGCTCATCTGAGAATTGCTTGTGAAATTACAAATTTATATGTTTTGATTGTGGCTGGCTGATTAATTGGTTCGACATTACAATTTTACTTTACAAAATAATTTCACGGGTCGGATAAAACCCTTTTGTGGGCCTGATCCGGCCCGCGTGCCGTATGTTTGACACCCCCTGCTTCATACTAACTATGTCGAGCAAAAAAAAAAGAAAGTGAAAGAAAGACGAATATTTGCTATATGATTTAACATGTTGAATTAACGGAACGTATGGCGTTCCACAGGGTTCCATTCTGGGGCCTCTGTTGTTTTAATTCTATCTGCTGCCCTTGGGTTCCATCTTAAGAAAACAGCAGCAGTTGTTTTAAAGTGCTCTATAAATATAGAATTGAGATGAGTGATGAGAGTCAACTTGCCTTTAAATACATGCCGGACACAACACTTGCTGAATTCAAGGTGAAAAGAGCCCGATTCGACGAAAAGGCTACTCTACCTGTTAATCCTCTTCGCCAGTAGAATGTCTTGAATTTGGAAATAAAATATAAAAAAAAATATTGAGTTGAGTTGAAGTGATGGGAGTCAAGCGTCTTAACTGCGTGATTTGCAATGCCAAGTTGAGCAATTCTACAACACAACACTTTCTGATTTCAAGGTGAAGAAAGGAAATAAAAGTACTGAAAAAAACTACTTAAGTACAGTAACAAAGTATTTGTTTACTTTCCTTTTCGGTCCCTAGTATACCCTATACCGATGTCTTGAATTTGGAAAAAAATAAAAAATCTTATTTTATTTTTTAATAAAGAAGGGTTTGGCGAATCTGGCGGGGTTCAGTACCTCCACTGAGGATAACCTCTTTGGCGTCATTTGATAATGTTCCTATATGGGCACATTTGTCGCGCTGATCTCAATTCGCGACACGAACAGAGACAAATGCGCATGTGTCGAAAGATGAGACGTAGAGGAAGGAGGCGAGAAAGGGGACATTCTCGAGGATCTCCTCAATCACGGCAGCTGGCCACTGGAGATAACCACAAAACCGCTGGAGCACTTGAGAGAGCCGGGTGCCGCTTGGCTAGAGTTGCACTCCAACATGACCTTATATCCTGCTTGGGCTTAGACGGCGCACTTGGCCTGAGTGCCACATCCTGACGATCATCCCAAGTGACAGAATCAAGACCTCTGGCTGGCTGACGAGATGGACTTCATAAGCCCCTCTTTGTGTGTGCACGTGTGGTTGGGAGCGACGCATTTCCAATCATGCGCAGATATCGCTTGGCATGAGCTGGTGCACGTGTCTTTTACTAATCATTCATTTTTTTCAAGCCATTACACTATCAAACATGAATGTCCCCCATCAAAGACACACACAAACACGCGCACACGGGAGCTGGAAGCTTGCCGCTCGCATCTGGAGCATGTTGCCACCCAGCCAGGTTGCCTCATTGTCCAACTGATGAGCTGTCAGGGCACACCCACACATTTGCCTGCACGCGCATTCTCTTCGGTCTTCGTGGACCCCTCTTCCCCTTTTCCTCTCATATAAATCATATTGGAAGAGGTGTAAAAAAAAAAAAAATAAAAATAAAAAAAGGGCAACTGTGAGAAAAAGGCTCTGCGAGTGGTAGATAATTGTTTACAAAGCTTGATTCTCACCTTTTAGTTTAATTTGTTGTACTTTATGGCTCATAGTGTAATACGTAGTTTCATATTGTTTTAACCATATAAGGCAGTGGTGTAGAAACTTTGGCCCGGGGGCCATTTGTGGGCCGCAATCCATTTCTAAATGGCCCACAGCATATACTAAACAAATGGCAATTATGCCATCTCGTGGCAGAAAAATGACCTCAACACAAATCACACTCGTTTTTTACAATACAGTACATCTTTTTAATTTCATTTTATGAATTATTAGGAAATTACTGTATCGATGACAAAAAGATGCAGCCATATTTCTACTAGTTTAACTTTTTTTCATCCACTTTTATGTTAAAAGGAACCCCGACTGTAAAGACAAGTTTGCTCTATATAATTTATTTGGTTGTTACTAACATAACCATGAGATTCATTTTTCAAAAATCATTTCCAGTTTAATACATTTAATACATACATTGTTTATTTTTCCCGCCATCGCAGCGCATTCAGTGCGTAGTGACGTAGAATGGCGGCTGGCTCTCTGCCGAGCAATGTTCTAAAGGGGGCGATAAAAACTCTTGAATGCGTCCGGTGAATGACGAGAGCACGGCGTGGGGGAGGGTGACTCTCCCGATCGCATGTTGTTTCTTTAGGAACGTTACGAGGCTTACCTTGCTTTCTTTAAAGGAATTTCACATTGCCCAGCAGAGAGCCAGCTGCACTGAATGCGTTGCAACATAAATAACAATGGTGGCATAAATCCCCAAAAAAGTTTCTACTAGAACTAGAAATTATTTATGAAAAATTAATTTTATAGTTAGGTTAGTAGCAACCAAATAAATCATATAGAGCAAACTTGTCATCACAGTCGAGGTTGCTTTTAACAAGAGTATGAAAACTTTATAAAACATTTTATTGTACAGATATAAAATTTGCGATTAATCATGAGTTAACTCTTGAAGTCATGCGATTAATTCCGATTAAAATTTTTAATCGCCTGACACCACTAATGCAAATAAACTATTTACAAATAAACAAGCAACAGTTCTCCTTCATAACACTGTAGTGAATACGTTTTTACAAGCAAAACAATGATTCCGTAGTAACTGCTTGAAAAATTGTCGTCTTACTTTTTCTGTTGACACGTGGAGAGTGCATTGTCCTCTTTTATTGGAATGAATACAGATTGAAAGCTCAATGCAAAGTGTTGAATTCAACAATTTCCTGCAACAGTTCTGGCGGCGCGTACGTTCTTTCGAGCCGCGCGCCGTCTTGTCAAGGGCACGGCATTTCATATTGATTTTACGACGTCCATGTTGAGATGTACTCCGGAAGAGACGAAAAAAAAATTCCCTTCTCTCCGGAGTATTGCAGGGAACAAAGACTCTTGTATCTTTGTATCATTGTCTTTGGCTTATCACGCGGCTGCAGGCTTTTGACAAGGCGCGAGGAACCTTGTGTTCCTCTGATTTGCAGCTCATTTGTTAACTAAACATGCTTCACATTTACTTATACTGAGTGAAAAATGTGGTCGTCGTTAAATATTCATTACTTGTGCAATTTGTCTCAGCTTTATGGACTTTAAGCCTGGAGAGTATTCGGGATGCGTTGGAAGGTCAAATGACTTTTAGTGACGACTTTTGAAGTCAACATTTATGCTTGTCAGTGTGCTGTTATTGATTCATTTCAGCGAATGAAAGACAGATTCTTATCTTACATATTTTCTTTTGGATCAGTAGTCAGGTTTCCATCCAATTTTTTCAAATTTTTTTTTAAGCGAATTTACTGAAAATGCACAAAACGGACATGCGGCTTCTGCCCGTTTCCATCTGTTCTTATTTTTGCAATTATTGAGAGGGGACTCCGTCGCTGTAGGTGGCAGTATACACCTTAGAGATGGGATCCAGCAGTAATTTAAAAGAAGAAGAAGAAAAACAGGAAACTGTAGCGTTTCTTTGCTGTTAAAATTGCATTAATATTCAATTCTTTAATTAATTCCAAAAATAATTCTGTTTCGTCGTCCTCACAAACGTACCTTACTTTATCGTCCGCCATTGCTTTGTGACTACAAACGTACGCGTGACGTAATATCCGTATTTTTCCTTTTTTCGATACGCTTCAAAATCCAGCCCCCTCCAAGCTTAAAAACTTTTTTGCAAATGTTGGGCCCCTTTTTTTTTTTTTTTAATTTCTAGCATTACCATTCAGTTTTATTCACATATCTTAGAAATTGGAACAAAAATGGGTGGATGGAAACCCAACTAGTGAGTAAGTAGAGGTTCAAGCTGCCTTTGTCAGAGATTTGCAAATGCCTGAAATCTACCTTTTAGCTCCCGACCTAACTGAAAGCGAAGTGTTTAATATGCTCTCATTAATCTCACCTCCCACGCTGCGATGCTCCCAAAACAAACCCAAACGTCACTTTCATTTTTTTGGGACCTAAAAACACAAACATCAACTGCAACAATCTGGCATTCTTCTGGATGCCCTGTGACCGGAATTTGCTCCTCATCACTGCAATGTTGTCATGTCGTTTCTATGGGGACCACGCTGGTCTCTGGAAGAAAAAAAAAAAAGTTTCACCTTCTCTGTGACTGCCCTTTACCTGACAGCCAAGATAAACGAGCCGAGTCCAGGGAGGAAGTTAACGCAAACATGCATCTCTGCCCACTGGCCCGTGCTCATTGACTCCCTCCTGCAAGGCCTTATCTACCTTAATGTTGGGAGGGTGTGTGGGGGTGGAGCTTGAGGGGGAGGTGCCCGTAATAGGTGTTTGTGTGCATGAGGACGTGACGCGCGATTATTCGATATGCAGCCGTCAACAACCTTGAACTGCGCTGCGATAAAAGGAAAGAAAAAGCAAACGACCCGACTCGCGATGCCCCCTGTTGTGCGCGTGTCCCAGATGATGTCTTATGTCACCTTCAGCTAATGAAGGTGATGATGATGTGCGTGAGCGCCGCGGTACGTTCGCCATCTGCTTCGTTCCACCACGTTGGAGCTGTCCCCTGCAATGCTGCCACGAAAGTGGCTGCCTGCTCCAGATGACTCAGTCAGGTTAAGCAAGACTTCAGAGCCCAACTCTGTCTGAGGCAATGGCGACTTTGTGATGCTGGCGGGGAAGTGACCTACCAGGTCCAGCAGATGGCACTGCGGTGAAAAAAATGAATTTTTTTTTTACCACCCAGCTATTTTGCGCTTTTCCTTCTGGCTGTTTTACTAGATTTTGACAAAAGTATATTTGTATCTGTTTCCGTTTTGCAGCAATTAGCATTAGCAAATAGCTAAGTTGAATCAATATTTACATTCCTGGTGAAAACACTGTCAAAAAGAGCTTGTTGCAACATGGCCCTGGCTGATCTCTTATACTCTGCTGCCACCTGCTGGTAATTTTTTGTAATAACTACCATTGCTTTAAGCCCACCTCTTCATGTCAGAAGCTGCATCGAAGCCTTCTGTATGCTCTTGCATAAAAAAAACATGAAAAACAACAACGTGTTAATACGTTTTTGGGACTGAGATAAAGTATTTTTTTTTTTAAAAACGTGTTTACACGTTTTTGTGTTTGAATGAGTTAAGGTTCAAAGGTTGAGCGTCAGTCCATCCCAGCAAAGTGGGAGTAGCTTACACCTAGGTTGTTATAGTTAATGAAAACTAGTGAAATAACTCTGAATGCATTTTATACTAATAAAACAACCTAAAATCAGAGTAAAAATTTCCTTTAATTTCATCCATCCAGCCATCCATCAATTTTCAACTTTAGCAGGGAAGCCCAAACTTCCCTCTCCCCAGCCGCTTCGTCCATCTCCTCCGGCAGAATCCCAAGGCGTTCCTAGGCCAGCCGAGAGACGGGTCCTGGGTCTTCCTCGGGGCCTCCCACCGGTGGGACATGCCCAGAACTCCTCCCCATGGAGGCGTCTAGGCGGCATCCGAACCAGATTCCCGAGCCACCTCAGATTGTTCCTCTCAACGTGGAGTCTTTTGCACCATGGACCAGTTTAATGTAGGCATTATTTTCACAGACTGCCGTACAAATTATGGCAGATAAATACACCAAAAATAAATCCCCACGAAGGCATAAAAACATTCGCTAAATCCATGAAAATAGCAATGCAATACTCTAATCTCTATACATTACAACCCACCTTTAACATATTGTGTCCAATTAGAGAGTAATGGTGTAATTTTGTGTGCTCATAGAAAATCAAGAAATCCTTTTTCAGCATAATTAGTAAGTGCAGCTGGGATGTTTGCTGTGTTGTAGCTGCAGGTTATGGGAGCTGTGACTGACAGGTGCTTGACCCCAGCCGGTGTAAAAGGCAAAGCGTTGGTGACTGAGGAAGATCTTTAGATAACATCAGATGACCTTTGAGATCAGCGCAAGCGCTTCGTCTCCACGGGGCTTCTTGCCTCTTTTTTTTGGACAAATCTCGACATTTTTTGTTGTTGCTGCTGCCTCTCACTCTCTTGCTTTTTCTGCCGAGATGTTGCAGTGAGTTGGCAGCCTGTATCAGATCCTGAGGTAATTTACTGGCAGAGATTAGGAAGTGGTGTACACAGTGTTCCGTTATAGTCCACTCTGACAGGGCGATTGGAGACCTACAGGGCAGAAGTGAATTTGGTGAATTTGGACGCCAGATAAAATGGCTCCTTGCAAGGAAAATTATGACGCAAATTTTAATGGGATGGATAAGGGGGGCAATAAATAATCATATTTTAGCCGCAATATCTTTCGTAAACTGCTGTGGCGTTGCTGCAAAAGTGTAAATGACAATTTGAGTGGATTGTTTTAGCGACGTCAAAATTAGTTGATTATTCGACTACTGAATGATCAAATTTATCGACAGCAATTCTAAATGTAAATTCGGATATAATTTTTTTTTCTTGCCATTTAAAAAAACTTAAAATAGTGTAAATTTTTCAACCAATAGTGAGTTCATCTTTGTAGATCAATGTGCTCATAAAATTAATTTTGCTCTTCTTGATGAAGTTTGAATGTAAGCTTTCCGTAGGGATGCATTTTTATACAAAATCAGCATCTAATAATTAAAAGAAAGATAAGCCGTTCGGACCAGTTTTCATCAAATATACCCATTTTAATTAGGGATGTAACAATAACGGTAATATCGGGATATCACAATATTAAATCTGCCACAATAATAATCATCGTCGTCACGTGACAATATTAAAAGCAGCACATCTGTTATAAAGGCCCGGTTGATTTCAATTTTTGCAGTTCCGGCACCCTCTGGTGGTTAGTTTTTTAGTGCAGTTTAATTTAATTTAGGCATGTTTTGGCAACGCAGGCTTAAGACTTACACAGATGGCCAGATGAAGAGGAACGTAACACGTTTGCGTTCCTCCGCATATTGACTTGATTAAATTTTACAATGTGTTCGTGCATTAGCAAGTGCCTGAGTATTAAGTATTGTTATGATTTGAAGTCATTTATGTGCATTGACGTTGATGTTACCGGTACCATTTGAACTGTATATATACTGTAATTATGATCTTAGCTAATTCTATAGACGAGACATTTAAAATAAAATGACAAACCAATTTCTTTATCACTGCTGTTATGTACAAAAAAAGAAAACAATGTTGGGGATTTTTTTTGTGTTCTTTTCTTTTTTCTTTTTACAATATAAGTCTCTTTTCACCCAGCAATGTCATTCTTGCTTGCTAAAACAATAGTCCTACATATGATCTCTTTACCTATATTGAGATAATAATAAAATAAAAAAAAGGCTGCCACTGAAGGACAATCCCAAAAGATATGAAAGCAATTTACCAACACATTTTAGACAATTGTAAACTTCCAACTTTGTGGGAACAAAACAGCATGACTGTGCACCGGTGCACAAAACAAGAACTATCCGGGCAGCATGGTTGGATGAGTTTGATGCCAACACCTTTATAACTGTCCACCTGAAAAGAAATTCCCTTTAGTGTTACTTTCGTCTGTCCATATTACTGTAAAGTGCCTTGCTTCAGGGTAACTTAGCAAAAGAGACAGAGCTCCTTTTTTTTTTTTTTCACCCGTTGTGCGTGTGTATGAGGTGCTTCGCCCAGTCCCCCTTCTTGAGACAGCCCAGGGTCGCTACCTCGAGGGGGTATCTTTGTGAAAGAGCCATTCTGCTGTGGGCTATAAGACACAAGAAAAGGATCCTAAATCAAGACACAGAGCGCCATGAATCATGTCAGCGGCGGAGCTAAAGAAGAGCGATGACACCATCTGGAGCAACATATGAATGGCTAACGCAGCCACAGTGTTGTTGACACAAGCTGAAGAAGTGTGAAGAGGTCGCGAAGATGCGCGCTTCCGCTTGGCTGCCGAGGCCTGGAAACCCGTTTCAGTCAGAAATGAGCCAGGCAGAATTAGTTTGTTGAGTGCGGCATTTGTCACTCTGACGTTTGAGAAAATTGCGCGGGGGCATGTGGTTTTAGTTTTATGACATATTTCGACGTCTCTATCAACATGTTTATAGTGAAGATCAGGCCGTCAGCTTTTTTTTGTATCGCTGTAGCAGTTTCTTTCATAGTCAAGTATTTGAAATATGGTTTTGAATTAAAAAAAACAACAACAGATTAAAACGACATATTTTGGCTTTAACATTGAAAAATCCTTCTTTTTTTTTCCTGCGAGAGAACGTAAACATGCACAAGTGTGACATTTACCGCTATTGTCGGTGCATGCCGCTGAAGAAACTCGCTGATGCTTCTCCGGTAAAGTGTGCATTTACACTGTAAAAAAAATTTAGCTTTCAGCCATTTTGTTATTGCTTATTGTAATATAATTGCATAGAACATTTTCACACATGTTTTCAATTGTTAACATATGTTCACATGTTCAAAGGTGACTCTTTGAGGTAAGTTGTTGAAACGAAAAGGTAAAATTCAAATACTTGAACTTGACTCGTAGTAATGTGCTAAATAAGCCGGATCTTGTAGCTCGTAGTTATAGTAGAATATTCTATGGCCTCTAGTGGAGTAAATCAATACTTTTATAAAAACATCCTACACGTAAAAAAAAAAAGGCTATTGAGGAAGCTCAATCTGAACAAAGGTGGTGACTTGGTGGGTCTTATTATGCTAATTAGCCCGGCTGTTTTTTAACTGTGGTGCGCAAGTGCGGAACAGCTTGCTTACAGACGCATTTTCAGAAATAGGCGGATTACTGGAATTGGTCGTTTAATTTCACACTTGATGGGCAGGCAGCCACTCCGGAGACCCCAACCGCTTGTATACAAACAATACAAAGTCCATTTTCCATCATCTTTTGCCTTTGAAAACAAATTGGCCTTATAAGCGTGCTTTTTATGTTACATTTTGTGCTGATTATATACAAATGATTGTGGATGTACCGATACCACTGAAAGTTTGGATTTATAAAATTTCCCTGAAAAACATTGACAGATCATTTTAAAGAAGGACCTATATGGGTCATTGACGGATAAGGATTTTAGCAGATCCAGCACGGTTAATTTATGATTAAAACACATACAATATTTTTTCTTTATTATTATTTACAATCATCTGCAATTATAATATCTTCAATTTAGGACATCTATAATATAGGGCAACGCTTTTTGGTCATAACTTACATTAAAGTTATGAGGCTAACAGTTAGCCATCTCAACAAAACAAGCTAGTTAGCCATACAACTAAAATTGAAAATATGTATCTGTTGGACAACAATCATTAATATGTATTATTTTGATGTCCAAATATGAACGCTACATACCAGTTACTTAAAGAGTAACTTTTTACATAGTCTTTAAATGTATATAAAAATAAAAGTCCTAACTTGGTTATTTCATTTTGTCCGCACCACATGATAATTGGTCAAATGGACATATCGGACAAACATATCCGTCAATGACCCATACACTGTATCCTAATATAGCATTTTCCCTCAAATTGCATGAATCTCGTGCCATCTTTCTATTCTAATTTCTAGTTCCCGATCGTAAAAACGGCCACAAGAGGGCAACCCACCCACTGTACTTGCCCATCCCTACAAATTGTGTTATTTTATGACGATTTTCAAACAGTCTTTGTGTGTGTAACAAGAGAAATGCATATGAATCGGAAATGATAAAGTAAGACCATCTTTCAAGAATCACAGCTAGCTGAAGTCAGAAACGGTAGCATTTTGATTCCTCAAGCCTAAATGATGCTCCTCAAAAGAAGGACTTGACCTGAACTACAGACGCACAACTTCATGGCTAGGCTTATTATCCACAAACTCACCACATCAATTTACCTATCCGACCGTTGGCAGACATTCCCCCCCTGAGGGCTTGCGGCGGTATTTACGAGGGTGTTGGTGTTTTTCGAAGTGCGTAAAGAGCACGCAGCGTTGTTAAGTGTTTCTTGTAATGAGAAGTCGTGATGGAGGAGAATGCGCAATATTCCTCTCATAAATTATTTTCGTCTTTGCAGTTGCTCTGTTTGACAGAAAGAAGTTGGCTTCCTTTTCGCTGCAAAAAAAAAAGTATCCTTATCAAGGACGTGTATCGTAACTTGTGTTAATGGGGGATCAATGTGATTTCAAGTGAAAGAGTGTGCGTGCAGAAGCACAAACTCTGCGATCTGTCTTTGTGAAATGGTTTCAAATTCAGCCGTAGAGCGCTGAGCCCAAACAGAATACTGTAGATAGTGTTTTGGTGAATATAAATAGATGTAAGGGCTCTTTTACCCTTGCACTCTTAATACAATTGGCTACACAAAGAAAGGGAGATGCAGTGTGGGAGCGTAAAGCCCATCAAAAAATGAAGGGAGAGGCGACGGGATCAGTCAGCTATAAAATTCAGACCAAGTGCTTTTTTACATTCTCCCGCTGTCAAAGATTGCTGATATAACATGACACCAAAATGTTAAACATTGCTGCTGTATTGAATGCATTTCACTGTGCACTGCCATTTACTTGGTTTTGTTGGGGAGCCAAACAATCACCACCAAAAAGCGTACCCGGTCTCTAAAATCTCCTTGTAGTCGAATTGAACATCAAACTCAGGTAGCATCGTTGCATTTGATACCAAAACATGAAGTCGATCCATCATCGCCATTTAATAACTTGAATTGTGTAGGGATTGTTAGTTTAAAAATATATTATCATACTGTTACTAGTTACCTGTTTTAAAATGTAGTTTATTCGTAATTTTGAAAAATCTGAATTTTGAATTAATCGCTTAATTAAAAAGGCTTTTTATCAACATTTTTTAAGCGTACCTGTTATGTGTTAAATATTTCGACATTTAATGTTATGCGAACATCTTCAACATGTTTTGCATCCACTGCACACGCTCATCCTCCTTTTTCTAATCAGTTAATTACTTGCATAATTAACTCATTCACTGCCATTGACGGCTATAGGCGTCAAAAATTCATTTGAACTATTTCTATTAGTTTCACATTTTTTTTCCACTTTTGTTAACAAAAGTATGAAAACTTAAATTTTTTTTGTAGTACATTAAGAACAGATATTAAGTTAAGGTGATTAATCGTGAGTTAACTATTGAAGTCATGCGATTAATTCGCCTGACGCAATTAAAAAAAGAAAAAAAGACAAGATTATTAAAAATTAGGGCCGTCAATCAATCGCATGACTTCACTAGTTAACTCACGATTAATCACAAATTTTATATCTGTTCTAAATGTTCAATAATTTATTTTCTAGGTTTCCATACTCTTGTTAACAAAAGTGGGAAAAATGTTAAACTAATATAAATACTTCAAATGAATTTTTGACGTCTATAGCCGTCAATGGCAGTGAATGAGTTAAAAATGGGGAAAAAATGACCCCAGTAGTTTGACATGAACAAAAATTCAGAATGTCATACGCAAATATTAAATGCTTTACTTTAAAGCATGTAGTTATGTTTATTGCTCAAACACAACCTGTGCTACCTTTTAACGTAACATCTACTGTCGAGCTAAAGGATCATCTGTGGTCAAAATTAATTGTGTGATTAATCTGCGTCAATACATAATTAATGGAATAATTTTTTGTGATTAATCAATGAGTTAATGCTTTAACTTTGACATCACTATTAGTAGCATAATCAAAGTACCATAGTATTAAAGTAATGTAAATGGATCACTTTGAATTACTTTTGGATTACTCCAATACTATACTATTTGTACAATACAATTATTTTATTACAATTATTACGGGTACTGTAAATGCTCCATTTACTGCTAAGGTATATCTCTCCAATAAAATGCGATTCGATACACATCTAGATATATTTCAAAGTGGAACGATTCGATTTGGTCCGATTCGATGCACTTGCATCTTTTAAACAAAAAACAAACAAACCAAAACACATTCCGGTTCAAACCGGTGTTTGTTAGACCATGTAATAGATAGATAGGCACTCCAAAGTGTAGTGCCCGAAATATTTTGGAGGTCAAAGCTGCCATCTTTCATCAAGTCACGCGAGAACCTCAAGAGTATTTCATGAGATTTTGATTGGGTAGAATTGTGCTGTTGATGCTGATGTTTGGATTTTGCTATATAACCAGTACTCCGCTAAAAAAAAAAAAATAATTCCCCCACATCTTACTAATAATAGTGCCCTTATATACAAGATTGATCTATAAACCACTTGCACTTAAGATTATAGAAATAACAGCGTAAAGAAATCTTGCGATTTGGAGGTTGTTTTTACAAGCAGAAACATTTTAGTCTTCCAGTTGCTGTAATGCTGAAGCGAC